>NC_087461.1:27737083-28453958 GCF_036321535.1 Camelus dromedarius | reverse complement strand
AAACTGAACTTCTAATATCTTAAGAGTTTTGAAATTTTAAAACAAGCTTCTTACAGAACTTATAAAATACTTGCAGAATCCAAATTCACATTGCTAAGGCAAATCATTAACCAACAAGGCTCATTTAACCATTTTAGTTTAATAAAAACAGCTATCTCCTCTCTGATTCATCAGTGTGAAGTTTCCCTTTCCCTCTACATTTCAAGCCAGTCAAACTAAATTTCTGATCATGCCATGCTGTTCCCCAACCCTGCACAAGCTGTCCTCTGCAGCTGGCGTTTACTGCCTGTCTTGATTCTGTGGAAATCTTAGTTTGTGTAAAATTAAGCTCAATGAGCACACGGTCCGTGGTCATGCCTCCTTAACACCAGTGCTGTCCGGGGTTAGTAACAGTAACGACTATGCTGGTAAGCGCACGGGGCCATGTAGCAGTTAAGCGTTCACCACTGTGACCATCTAACCCACCCCCACAGAAGTGACCAGTGAACTTCGCTCCTTCCCCTCTTCTCTCCTACTCCTTCCCTTAAGTCAACCTAGGGTTTTGCATGCATAGCGTTTTGACAGTTATCTGAAACACTGTTTTAAACCCTCAGTTGAAAAGGGAAGACAAAATGTTACACCTGGCCCGGAGAAGGAGAGGGGTGGGGAGTGGCCCAGAGGAAGCCGAACGGGACGCGCGGCCTCGGATCACAACACAGCCCCGTTCCTTCCCGAGTTTCGCAGCCGGGAAAGCAGAGGCCTGGGGCCCGGACCGCCTCGGGGCCTTCGGGGGAGGCCGAGGGAGGGACGGAGACCCGCGCAGGGCTGGGGAGGGACCCGCAGGGACTCACCGTCTGTGCAGCGGCTCCTGACCCACGGTGGACGGGCGGCGGTGGCGGTTGAGGCTGCGGTGCCGGCTGAGGGGGCGGCGGCGGAGCCGGCTCAGGGGGCTGAAGCGGCGGCGGCACCGGGTGAGGCGGCGGCGGCTGCGGTGCCGGATGAGGAGGCTGAGGCCGCGGCGGTACCGGCTGAGGCGGCGGTGGCTGCGGTACCGGCTGAGGCGACGGCGGCTGCGGTGCCGGCTGAGGGGGCTGAAGCGGCGGCGGCGGCGGTGCCGGCTGAGGCGACGGCGGCTGCGGTGCTGGCTGACGGGGCTGAGGCGGCGGCGGTACCGGGTGAGGCGGCGGCGGCTGCGGTGCCGGCTGAGGGGGCTGAGGCGGCGGCCGCTGGAAGGACTTGAGGGACTCGAAGGCCTTCGCCAGCTTTTCCAGGGTCGCCATGGCGGCCTCCCGCCCCGCGGGGACAGCCCACGGAGTCGCCAGGCCGACTGGCGGCTCCGGTCAGCAGCGGTGGCAGTTAACGGGGCTCGAGGCCGCCAGCAGGTGCGGACCCCAAGCGCGCGGCCATCTTGGAGCCGTCCCGACAGCCCCCGCGGCCCTGCGTCCTGCCACGCTCCGCCGGTGGGGCGGGGCCGGGCCGCGGGATTGACAGCCGGAGGCAGCGGCCTCCGCCAATGGCTGCCGCGCCCGCCCCTTGGGCCCAAAGAGCCGCCACGGCTGCTGGAGTCACTTCTTCCCGGCGAGGGGCGAGGGGTACTGCAGGGAGATCGGAAGGGCGGTTCGGGGGCGGGGTTGCGTGGTACGGCGAGGAGGGTGGGGAGGGCGGGGTGACTTGTGATTGAGGGTCTCTCTCGGCCAGGGGCGTCCCCGGACGACGCCTAGCGGGTGGCGGGGAGGCGGGGCAGTGGGCTGGGAGCCCGAGACACCCTCGGGGCGCTAGCCCACCCCGCGGCGCGGGCGGAGGGCCGGCTCGCCGGACAGCCTGCTGTAATATGCTGACTGTTATATATTTGGCCTTACCCTTGTTAGTTGCCTCAAATCACTCCTTGTTCACCTTCATGATCATTACCATAGATATACTTCTACAATCCTCGTACTTACTATGTTCCCTCAGGCTACAGGGCCATACACATGCTATTCTCACTCTCAGAAATAATCTTTTACACATCAATGCCCTACTCCCCTCAAGAGATTTGCCTATCTAATTCCAATCACTCTCAGTGCTCAGCTAATTTGTGAATTCATAAAGCCCATTACATTAACATAATTTCTTAACACCATGTCATTCTCCTTTATCACATTATTAAAGTATACGTTATAATAACATAAAAACTCTTCCATGCATGAAGGTAGATATTAAACAATTAAGTTCACAGTATAAAGTTGTAAGTACATATACTGTATATTATGAAAAATGTTAAGGAATAACATACTATAGTTAAATGCATTCATAATTTTTCATAGAAATATGGGAATATTTATTCCAAGTTTGATCATCACTATATGTGTGTGTGTATATATGTATATATCTCTCATCCTTCATTCACATTAAAAGTTCTGATAAAATATTGCCAACAATTAACTTTTATACCCCAAATTACCAATAAAGGAATAGGAAAGAAGGGAGAAAAGAAGAAAGGAAAGAAGGAAAGAGGAAGGAAGGAAAGAAGGAAATTGAGGGGTTTTAGAACTCTTGAGATTGAGACATATTAGATAAAGACTCAGATGTGTACATTTATATATGATAATTATTTTCCTGAAATTATATAAAAACACATAAAGAAAACTGAAAGCTAAATATAAAATTATTTATAACCCAAATTTGAGGTTAATTTATATCTTCAATTGATATGCATTTTTTAAAATTTAATATTACACTGTTCCATTGCTATAATATAATCAAATTCATAAACAGAAAACTATATATGATATATACATCCTCTCACCATTTATAACATCTCTGAAAGCATTTTTGAAGTAGAATATTTTATGTTTAAAGTTTTTATCATTAGAAAGGCTTAGAATGTTTTCACACTACTAGATTTAATTTACTTCATCCTATAATTTTTTTCCAATACATGAGAAATAATATCTTATATGGTTTTGATTCATTCTTTAAGCAGTTTGTTAATATTGTGTAATAAGTGAATTCATGGAATATTGTTATAGAGTTAGACATTTTTTGTTTGAAGATGTCATCTTTTGTAGTATAATAATAAGGCCATTATTGTAGGAATGTGAAGGAGTCAGACATTGCTTTTAGTAAAAACATCACTCTAAAGGGCATATTGGCAATAGCAGCATGTGGTTAAGATCATGCCAATTTTTTGTAAATCTTTAACAAATTCTGAAATCACTCTGGTTGCTTACAAATTTATAAAACACAATTACTTACAGGAAGAACAAGGCTATAGTCACTGCATGACAAAGGAATGCTGCTTAATAAATAAGTGAGGAGAAGAATTAAGTTTAATTCAAGGAAAGCAGCATTCTTAAAATATTTTGAATTGATTTGAGAAACAGGGATTTTATGATTATTTATTTAGTAGAGTTTATATAGACATTTATGTGTGTGTGTGTATCCTTCATCTCTGTATCAATTCAAATAAGATTTTGCCAAAAAAATAAACTTTAGAGCAAAAAATACCAATCAAAAAGAAAGAAAAGAAGAGGGAAGGAAAGCAGGAAGGCAACTTAACATCAAAAAATTTCATCATTATTTAGAGTAAAGATCTATATCAACTAAACATGTGTATTGTGACCTCCACATTCCACTAAAACTTATGCCATTTACCTATAAATATAAGCTTTTATTTGCTTCTACAATAAATAATACATAAATTTAATGAAACTGCAGCTCAAAAGAAGGAAATAACATTAGAAATTCAGTCATCCAGTGCAGTTGCTAAAGTATGGGTATGACCTGACTCTTAGCAGAGAACAACCAAGAAAATGTGCCAAACTGTTGGATACCCAGATCTGTTCCCAGGGCAGGGAAATAGGCATATCAACATAAGTAAAAGAATATACCATGTTTAAAGCTTAATTATAATGCAAAATAGATATTTATCTATATCTATTTCAAAATGTTAAATTTAAAAATGGACCAGAAAAAAATATAAACAAAATTACTTCTCTAGAGAAAACAAAGAATAGCCTTGTCTTCTTCTATTAAAGACTGACTAGCCACAATATATTATGGAAATAGCTATAAAGCTTTGAGGAAAATATTATAATTCTATAATTGTGTTACCACTAAGGTTGTTATGTTTGTAGTTAAGCCAAAGTAATACTAAGACATTCAAAGAATCAGAAGGAATGGTAACTATATATTTATCCTAAAAACATAATAGTAAGTACTAAGAAAAGGATACATTTTTTAAAATGTAAGAAGTAAGACAAGATTATATAAATGCTATGTTAAAGGGTATTGAATCTACAGGTAGACAAAGTGAGGATCACGTCTATTTTGAAAATATTTCAAAATAAATGCCAATAAATAAAAATAATTCTTAAAATGATATTTCAGTCTAACTTGTTTGATTTTGTAAATGCATGTTACTTTATATCAATTTGCATTATTGATTATTATATGGTTAATAACAGATACAATTAAAAGAAAATGTATAAAAAAGTTGAGATAGCAAAAATAACTTTCTTTTCTAATATTTACAAATAAAAGATTTAACAGTGAATTTTTATCAATCATAAGTCTTTATATTTTCAAGTAAAATATAAAATTATAATGGAGAAAAAAGTAATCAAAAATAATTCAAATAAAAATGTTAAGGAGAATAATCATTTATACCATTTGCCATCTACCTCTGCTTGGTACTGTAACCAATCACGAGCCACTGTAGCCGCTGACCTCCAACACTCCCTGAAAGTTCACGGTGGAGATTAGGAATGGGGCACTTTGTGCTGTGGGAAAACTGACAAAATAGAGATTCAGATAGATGTTTTCAGGAGAAAATTTTATGAGCCCCAATTCTTGCATCTCCTTATATCTAGAAGAGCACTAAATTCATTAACAGTGATGTCTGCTCCTCATAACTGGCAAAAGAACTCAATGTGTGTTTGACTGCACATACTCCCCTTCACTAAAATTACATATATAATACTGAGTTTCCCCCTGCCTCTTCAGAAAAGTTCCTCAGAGCCACCTGAGGTGCTGTCTCCTAGATTATAGTCCTCATTTAGCCCCAAATAAAACTTAACCCACAACTCTTACGTTATACAATTTTATTTCAGTAAACAGCATGTATATTAAAATTGTTCAAAACATTGATGTCACAATTGATGAAAAGATACCTCTGCCTATATAATTTCGAATTGAAATAAAAAAAAAAAACTGGGCCACCGTGATAATGAATCTGTGTAAGGAGAGACATTTTCATCATGATGAATGGAAGATAAGTCACTCTAAGCTTAAAACTATGCATCTGGACAAATTAGCAGTTGTGAGAGTGATAACCAAATATACTTCTAGAAATAAAAAGGATGCCAAAAAATTTACACCCAGACATCTTCACAGAGAGAATTGCTGGAGGATGTACTTCAGTCCAGTCTGCTTGATGATCCACTAACTGGTCCAACACAGAGGGGAAGGAGAGACCATAGGAAGAAGCAGAGCACTGCAGTTTAGTGGGTGGCAGGTCTTATCAGCAAGATAACTTACTTATGAGACTTGTCTTGAGCAGCCACAAGAGTCTCCTCGCAACCCCACCAGAATCTTAAAAGTTCATATAGAAGCCTTAAAATACTGTCCAGGTAGTCTTGGCAACAAGCACATTACTGTCACAAGGCTGAGAACTTGGTGGGGCTTCTTCAGAGAAGGCAAGTGAAACACATTCCAGCAGTCATGTCCTCTTGATGATCCCTTCAAGACTGATCCATATCAGGTATAAGTAGTGGGGAAAAAGAAGAAAAGGAAAACAGAGTTAATGACTTCTTGGATATGTAAAACATTTTAAAATTTCTGTGCAAAATTTATGATTACAATATTGAGTATATTTTTAATGATTCCGTTCTGGAAGTCTCTATATCAAAGATTAAATTTAGTTAATTATGGGCTTGTGAGTAGTATTTTTTCTGTCTCTAAATTTCATAACCTATATTATTCACTAAAGATTTTTGAGAATTTAATTACAAAGTTAAAGTCGTTTCAAATGCATAAATAAAGTGATATTAGAATGGTTATTTTAATAGAAAAATGCCAGTGTGAAGCATTAAAAACAATGTAACAGCATCAGTAAAGCTGAGTAATTATATTTCTTATGGTTTTCACAAATAAAAATTTACTTTGTTATTAATTATATTTAAAGTCTTTTAAAACCATAAGGGATTCTCAATATAGAATGTCTAATGTTCATAGAGCAAAATTGTGTGCATAATTTGATTCTAGGACAAAAACATTCATATATATAACATACACACACATAACTAATACCCAGGAATTACATGCAAAAAAATGTTTAATTATTTGTTACATTACAGTAAGATTTGATTATATTTTTTATTTGCATTTCTAAATTATGAAACATTTGATACATACAGGTTATGATTATAAAATATATATCCATTACTCTACCACCCAAACTGAGAAATAAAACATGACATTTCCAATATATTTACCCTTGCTCTTTTATGTTGCTTAAATCTAAAACTGATATAACTACTTTTTATAGTAATAGGTATTTCTTTCTGGTATTTCTTTTTCCATATTTTATTTTCAATAATTTTTGTAGCATGTTTAAGTGTTCCTCTTGCAAATATCATAGAGATTCCCCCCAAATATCTGAGAATCTATGCATTTTAATGTCTTTTAATAGGAAAATTGACTCAATTTAGGCTTATCCATATGTATTATTGACTAATTTATTTATGACTGTCTATTTTGTTTTCCACATGAAACTTTGTTCATTTATTTTCATTTTTTTGTGTGACTTTCTTTTGTTTTTCCTTCAGATGTGTTTTTCAGGCATTAAACCCCTCATTCTTTATATCACTGAAGATAACTTCATTTATTTCATACTTGTATAATATTTTGGCTATTTCTAGAATATAAAATTCAGGATGACTTTTCTACAAAACATAAATTTCAAGAAGCTGTCTTCTTTAATCCAGTTTTGCCAATATTATATAAAAAACAACCTGTTTGTTGTTTTTTCCTGATAGTTATTATTCTGTAGTTAAATTTTTTCTAATTATATATTTTTATGTATTTTCTACTTTATATCAAGAAACTAGTCATTTTAACTGGTTTTTATATTATAGGTACATTATGGTATTTTGCTCCATCTTTGGAAATTTGGTTCTGTTATTTAAAGGATTATCTAGTCCATATTTTGACTTTGTTCACTTTTCTTTTTGATAAAGCACCAAAAGCATGATCAACGAAAGGAATAATTTCAAAGCTGAACTTTTAAAAAAATCACAATTTGTTTTCTTTGCAAAAGACATTGTCAAAAGGATGATAAGACATGCCACAGATTGGGAGGATGTATTTGCAAAAAATATATCTGATAAAAGACTATTAGCCAAAATATACAAAGAATTCTAAAAAGCTCAACAATAGAACATTAAACAACCTGATTTAAAAAATGAGCAATTTACCTGAGCAGACACCTCAACAAAGAAGATAACAGATAGCAAGCAAACATATGAAAATATGTTCAGCATTATATGTCATTAGGAAACTACAAATTAAAACAAGAAGTTACTACTACATACCTATTAGACTAACCAAATCTAGAACACTGACAACACCAAACATCCTGCCAAGATGTAGAGCAACAGGAACTCTTATTTATTGCTGATGGAAATACAAAATGATTAAAACAGTTTGGAAGATAGTTTGGCAGTTTCTTACAAAACTAAATGTGCACTTACCATAAAATCCTTCAAGTCAACTCTTCGCAGTTTACATAAAGGAGCTGAAAACTATATCCACATGAAAACCTACACAAGGATATTTACATCAGGTTTGTTTGTAATTATGAAAACATGGAAGCAACAAAAATATCCTTCAGTAGGAGAATGGATAAACCATAGTACAATCAGACAATGGATTATTATTCAGTGCTGAAAAGAAATGAGCTATTAAGCCATAGAAAGATAATATAGATCCTTAAATGTATAATGATAAGTGAAAGAAGCCAATCTACAAAGGCTATGTATTATATGGTTCCAACCTCATGATATTCTGGAAAAAACAATACTATGGAGATAATAAAAAGATGAAAAATTGCTAAGTGTTATGAGAAAGGGAAGATTGATTAGGTAAAGCACAGAGGATTTTTAGGGCAGTGAAACAATTGTGTGTGGTACTGTAATAATGGATAAATACCATTGTACACTTGTCCAGACATATAGACTATTCAACACCAAAAGTGAGTCCAAAGGTAATTATGAGTGATTATAATGTGCCAGTGTAGATAAATATATATTTATATATGCTGCTGGGTCCTATAGATCCCAGGACATGGGCTTCCTCTGGGAAGAATGATTGTGGCATCAGGGTCTTGGTCCTCTCATATATGTAGATATAGGGTAGACTGATAAAAAAGAATGTCGGGATATTGAGAAACTCAAAATTAAAGTGAGAGGATTTACAGTAATAAAAACAAACAAATCCCTTGAAACTTTCTAGATTAATTAGACAAAAAAAGTATAGAGAGGATTTTCTTATAGAGTTTCCAACTTTTGTCTAACAATTTGTACACCTCACAGAATATATATTTTTAAAGGTACATATAAAAATGACAAAAAGTAACTATGTAGTAAGTCAGAAAGGAAGTGTCCACAAATTTCATAAGGCTAAAGTTGTACAATTTTCACAAACATAAGTAAGATAAAATTTAAACAACAAAAGTGGATAATTGTCTGGCTAACTGAAATTTATGAACCTTCTTTTTGAAATTAACTAAAGCATGTACTTTATTATTAAAGCCCCTAATGTTTTTTTATTTTTATCCTATTTACCTCTCTTTCTTCACTATGGAGGTATCCTGAGATTTTAAAATGCATTCTCCTGCTTTTCTTTATAATTTCTTGAACACACATATATATCAATAAAATGATATCATTTAGTTTAAGTTGCCATTTATATTTATTAAATGTTATATTTTTGTTCAATTTCCCCCAAAACATTCACTTTACTACAATTTTTATATTTAGAATTATTAGTTTTTATAAAACTGAAATTTTTAGAATGCAACTTAGAAATTACTCCATTAATCCATTTTCCAAAAAGTGGATATTTGAGTTATTTACAATGTTTGATTACTATAAGCAATGATGTTATGAACATACTTGTATATTTATCTTGGTGAACACAGAACACATGCAGAAGGTTGAAGGTAACTTAGGAAAAAAATTGCTGGAGTTCGTGTGTGTACACCTTTAATTTATAAGGATATTATAATTTTCTGAAGTTAATGTAATAGAGGAGAACAAATCTGACTCTATATTAGATCTGTTCCTTTAGTTTTGACCACTGTGCCCTGTTTCCTAGGCTTAGTCTTGCTAGCTCTGCACTCACATAAAGATAAGAAGCTGCAGAATAGAGAATAACACTTGTTTGTTGGAGGTTTACAGGGACACCATGAACTGACCCACATGGACAGCTGTAAGAACAAAGAATTTCTACAGCAAGAAGTTTGCAACAACCAACCATACACCCTCCCTTGTTTTTGTTGTTTGTTTTTTGTTTTTGTTTTTGTTTTGTATAAAAGAAGCCTGTATAGTGACTGGATCTGGATGGTTCTCCAAGACATTAGTCAGCCATCCTCTCGGTCTGCCAGCTTTCCAAATAAAGTCGCTATTCCTTGCCCCAACACCACATCTCTTGTAATTAAAGTTTAAAGTTTAAACTTAAAGTTTCACATTTGTGTGTTTTTCTATCTTTTCTGCTAAGTGTTACTGGCTAATATTTATGGCTGGAATTTACACTCACCTAATTTTCTTCAAGAATAACTTGACTATTATTGGCTGTGTCTTTTTCCATATAAATTTTAGAGTAAGTTTGTTGAGTACCATTCAAACCTCTGCCAGAATTTAATCATAGAGATTAAATCTGAATCACTTTGGTAAGATTTTATATGGTTAAGATATTGGCTTTCCATATTCATGAAGAAGCTATATTTATCCAGTTACTTTTGTATCTTTAATGCATTTCCACACAGTCATATTTTTTTTTTTTGGATGGCATGCAAGACTTTTATTTGGTGAATTTCTTTTCTTCATATTTTTCTGTGGTTAAAATTGTATCTGTTTATTGCATTTCTAACATTTTGTTTCTAGGCATAGAAATACACCTGATACTAAGTCTCTGAAAACTACTCTTTTTATACCTATCTTTTTGGTTTTTTTAACATAAACAGTTTAGATTACTTCATTCAGATTCTAGTAAATAATACACTTGATTCTGTTTCTTACTAAGGTCTTAAGTACCTCCCTTACAATGATGAATGGAAGAGGTCATAGAGGTTATTGTTAACTTGTTTCTAATTTTGAAGTTAATGTTTTTACCTTTTTTGTATTCATCACAATAGTTTACTTTGTTGTTTTTTTTTTTTTTCAGGTATTCTTTGTCAGAATAAAGAAGTTCTTTCATTTCTTGTTTTCTAAGAGCTTTTTATTAGGACCAGTATTGGACTTTAATCACGTATTTTCTCTGCATCTTCTGAAATGATCAGTTGCTTTTCCCCTTGTAGTTTTGTAATCTATTAATGTGCCGTACTACATTAATTTATTGTATACAGGCAAACTAATTTGCATTGTTGGAATAATCCCATTTATTTTTACAGGTCAATTTTGCCTACAGATTTATATTCTTCTACTGTATTTACCTATTTTTGTTCTGTTATTTTGTGTGATAGTAAATATGAGACAGTTTACACTTTAAGAGTTAAATATGCAATGCTGAATCTCGCTTTTTTCATAAGGCGTACATGAGCTCAAACTATTTAAATTTTGAGTTGTGAACAAGTCACATTTAGTCAACCTGAGGTGAAAGAGTCACGGTGAAAAAACGCCCACTATAAAAGTAGGTAGAGTGAATGCTAGGGCCTTGCTTCACCTAATCCACACAACTGGATATTTACATTTGCTTTTCTCACAGGAGGGTACGTCCTTCTTTCAATTTTATATTTATATATAATGTGCTGAAAGAAGCATTTTCTTGTCAGAGATTTTACAGTTACTAATAATTTAATCTAGTTTTTAAAAGGTCCATGTCAAAGTGTACCAAATAACTGCTTCCAGAGATTTGAGGTGTGACTATAATCACTGAAAATACAGTTAATTTATGCCAGATGACTTTCTATTATTAATGTACATATGTACATGAAAAGGTTGTTTTAGTAAATTTAGTAACTTATACAAGGACTAACAATACAAAGGTCCCTAAACATTTAACTTTTCATTAGTAATATATTTATGTGTGATCATTGTTTGAGTCACATAATACTATTTATTGCTCATACATGATATACCAACATCATGAAAGACATAGCTCTAAGGACTAGAGGTGTATAATATAAAATAAGAGTGTGCTTTATTTTAAGGAGTTAACAATTGCATATTAATGGCTTTAAGTCTAGCACATATTTCTTTCTCTTAGTGTCCTTGAATTTTTATATTTATGTTGCCTATTTGTCATTTTTTGAGCCAACTCAGATGAAACACAAACACAACTCTAAAAAATTACCTAAACACGCTGACACAACTTTTTTTTTAAATCAAGAAGCAACTCCATCACTGTCTTCCATGTTTACACAGGGAGCTTACAGGGCGTTCCGAGGAGAATAATTTGCCTATACTTTGATGATCACTTAAGAAATTGTCATGGATACACTTGGCAGAATAGAATCATTCATATTATTACATTTATACCATTGATGTTTTCACTGTTTCTGCCTTTGTTGCTTGGTTCTTAAATTATAGTTAAATAATGATGAAGCCTCTGTTTCCTTAAAACAGAGAACACATATTTATACTCTTGTAAATATTTTTAAATACAAGATCTAAAAAGAAAAACAGATCTGTTATTGCAATCACTATAAACCACAGATTCATTTGTGTCTGTCAGCTATGGGTCTGCAACAAAACATCCCAAAGCTTAGAGGCTTATAAAGCTAAGTATTCTTATGCACTGACTAATTGTTCATCTGGGGTTCTACCTCAAACTGCTGACTCACTGGGCCAGCTCTGCTGAGAACTCTGATGCCCTCACTTAGGTTTAGTTCCAGGACATGGGTTCAGTTCAGGTCTAATCTTAAGTGCCTTTGAATTGTTTGAGGCCAATCAGTCTACTCAGCATGTCCTCATGGTAGAGGTAGAGTACAAGACAGAAAGCCCAGTGCATAAGCACATTTCAAGCCTTGGCTTGCATCACATCATATCTGCTGATAGCCTACGGGCCAAAGCAAGTTACAAGTTCAAGCCCAAAAGTAGGAGAAGATAAATACTCCTCATGTGGAAATAGAATGCCAAAGGATATTCTAATACACACCATAACCTTCTCTGAATTCCACTCAAAAGTTCCCCACTGAAAATTAGAAGCTTAAGTTAATTATAATGGTTAGTAATTTAAGAAAAGATCCTTTTGAGAAAAAGGTCTCTATATTAACACTTTCTATATCACTAACATTTAACACAGTGCTGGTCACGTGTTAGGCACTCTCTAAATGTTTACTGGCTAGCTGACTGGGTGACCTGGTGTAAGACATCAATATAATAATGTCCAACTAAAAGAAAGTTACATTACTGTACCAAGAACTGGATTGTCTTGCCCACACAGTTTTTAAAAAATATGCATATAAAATATAATATACACTATAATTCACTCAATTCACAATATGAAACACAACAATGAAGATAATATTCCCACTGGATATTCCCCATTGACATTCTCTAATGTATTAACTCTCCTGGAAGGAGTTGCATTAATTATTAGATATTTAATTAGATTTTCACTAATGGTGTAAACACAATATGAAAATTCACTTTGATTTGCATTGTCATTTAGAATTACTAATCAACTGAGAGGTATGAACAATCATGGCAGGAGACTGAAACTTCAGCATTGAGGGGTTTTTAAAATATGCTTGGCATCATTAGATGAACATATAGTCTCAATTACAGAATGTGAAATTCCATTAAATTATCCCATATGAGCCAATGCCCAGAGGACCATTTTTGATCAGGGTAGAATAACTCATTTTTGAGGACCTTAGGATGGAAAATTTCATATTTTAATGAAAAGTCACATCATGAATACTCTTTATTCCTTCACTGTAAAAGGCAGGAACTGTTATTCCCCTTCACTAAGAATAACAGTAGCTTGAAAAAATAAACAGATTTTGGATTTAAAAACTAGAAAAACTCTGTAATTTTTACTTATTTTGCCAGTGTTTTTCTTTAGAATTATTAATAGTAAAAATCACAAAGTCACTTGGGATCTATGTCCCACCCCTTGTTTTTAGTATTGGCTAAACGAGCTAACCCTGCCAATAACACATACCTTTGCCCACAACAGGCATGTGTGTGTGTGCCCCCACATGCACAACACAATGTATCCACACATCCTCCTTACTACTATTTATTGTAGTATAAAATCTCCTAAGTTTAGGACCAAAGTCATTGTTTTGAACTCTATGTCTCTGATGAAAACACAGAAATGAATTCTTCACTGCCTCTCCTATGAAACAGTCATTGTCAAATACTTGCACTGCTCTGTAACTACTGACTACATGTCTTTCACTATCTTAATAAGACCACATACTCCCAACATCAGGCACTGTGGTTTGAACCTCAGTCTATATACCATGTACATAACAAGGCTTAGCCCAGATTTGTTAAAATCTGTTTTCTGCAATAGGGCCATAGGTTTGATTGGGATAATATCTTGCAAGGTCTCCTTTGATTTTTGTTTAAAATGAATTTCTAATTCCTCAGTTGTTTTAGTTATGATTAGGTTTGCAAATCCAAATGAATTTGGAACAAACCATAATCAACATTTGTATGACTGAATCATAGAAATATGTGCACAATTGGTAACATATATACCAATTGGTGGTTGGTGTAAGTAGTCAGTTGTATTACAAAAAGCAATAATAAAATAAAGCAGGCACATGAAAAGTTCAGTAACTTATACAAAAAGTTTATTTATGATCTATATAATTTTTCTTACTTTATCTGGGTAATTTTCTTTTTTTATCTATCAAATGATAGGATTAAGAAAGATAATTTTGAAAGTTCTCTTCATTTCAAAGAAAAATATAGTAGAACTTTAAAAATCTATACATTAATGGCATTTGCATTTATTTATACACAGTTCCTATGTGTTTCTGGCCAGAAGTAGAAATTACCAGCTTAAATATGTGTTGGTCTCCACTGTTCATTAGCTAAAATTGAAGTAAATAAGTATTAAAAATCATAACTATTAAAAACTCAAAGCACTGAATTTCCTTCCAACTAATTTTATCAGAGCAGCAGTTACATAAAATTCAAATCTATATTTATAATTTTCTTGGTAGTACAAGAACTTCAGAATTCCATGTAATAGATTTTGTAAGCTATCCACCTCTTTGTCTGTATGTGTCATGAACATTAAATTATTAATGTATTATCTTATAAGTCACAAGTAAGGATTTAGTTAACAGATGATTATTGAATTTTTTATGTAAATTGTGCATACTGCACTGTAAAAATTTGAAATCTACAATCATAGACTATAGAACAAGCAGATATACACAAGACAAGTTAAGCCCACACTGTTTCAAGAGGCTTCTATTTTTAAAATGTATTAAATATTTATTTTCACAGATTGATGTGTTTAGGCAAATCATTTTAAAATATGTTGTCACAATTACTTTGAAACAACAATAATTTTTATCATTATTGTAATTTTCAGTGTATATTCACATGTGATTCCAACAACTATGACACTGAGTTGCTGAAGCAATATCAAACATTTTAGAAATAAAGAAATTAAAGGACAGGAAAATTAATTGACTTGCAGCAATTTTTTTATACTGTCATCTTGGCTAAGCTAGAATGGTTTACAAGAATCCCCTATCCTGTATGATAGTTTGTTAACTGGCCCAAATAAGAAATTCTTTTTACAAATTTTGGAAGGGGAAAATAAAGCAGCTCATCTGAAATCTGTTAATTTAGAGGTACGAGTAACAAAGAGATACATGTGGATTCTAGCTAGTTCTTGCTGTCTTTGGCTCCACACCCACATCATCTTCCCAAATGAAAATCTTGCTGACCAAGAGCCACTGAGACCCAACAGATACATGGAGACAGCAGCTTTCCATAATCTTTTGCACCAGGTCTCCTTTGCAGACCCACTTGGGCAGCCCAAACTGCTTTATTTCAAAGGGTTGGTTATTATCTTTTCCATGAGCCTCCAATTCTCCCTTTTAGAAATTTATGACCCCAGCAATACACACAATTTGGGGAAGTGCTATCACATATCTAACCCCTTTTCACATAATACTCATACTTGTTTTCATTTTCAGATTGAATCTGACTGAGACATAACTTCGATGAGATCACACTGCTATTAAACGTCAGTATTGAAAATCAAATATTTCATACTATTTCTCAATCTTGAAAGAAAGAGTATTTCCAAAAAAAAAAAAGAGGAGTTGTTAAGGTATGTATTTACTAAAAAAAGAAGTTGGGAGCAAGGAATAAGAGGTTTCAAGAGAGATAGAAGTGAGAAAAAAGGAGATAATCTAGCAGGAGAGAATGATTCATGCTTAAGAATGTTTTCATGGTAGCCAATGCTAACTACCAGGTGGCTGGTTATATCAGGAAATACTGGTATAATTGATAACATGGAAAACTTTCAAAGCTTCATGCCCTTAACTTTCATTGAAGATGAAAATGTCCTGATTTTGTATATAGGCTAAATGTCCTCATATATGTGTGTGTGTGGATTTAATCCAAATTTCAGTGGATTAAACAACAAAGATTTAGAATTTACTCTAGCAAAGTCTGTATCCAGATAAGAAGCAAGATGAACTGTCCCACAACCAGCAACTCAGTGATTCAGAATACAAGGAAAGTACCACCATCTTGAAGCAACATAATATGGAGCTTACTGCCTCCTGATGGGCATCTCAGAAAAAGAGGCACCTGCAGAGCCATTGCTGGTTTTTTCATGCTTTGTGCCAAAACTTATACATGTAAATTTGACTCATGGCCATTGGACAAAGCTAATCACATGACCTTAATGATCTTCAAGTGGATAAATAATGTAGTCTTGCTGGTTCACAGAAAGGATACTGATGAACACTGATAATATTCTTTCCATAAAGCTTAATATTTGAAATAATTGACTTTGGCATAGGGCTTTATGATATTGGTCATATTAGTTAAATTATATTTTCCTCAATTTTCTCATTAATAAAATGGAAGGCAGTAATATTCCCCTGTTAGAACAATTAGGGAATCAAATGCAGGCATATAACACTCAATAATATTAGACATTATCAAAATCATCATTATCATCATCATCATTCTCTATATCTCTAGTCTTTGACAACATGTATCACTGAGGCTGATAGATTTTGACAAAAAAAAATAAAATATTAGAGCTGGAAAGAATTTTAGAAATTACCTACTCTGATCCTGTCCTTTCATTTATGAGAAAAGAGATGTCCATCTGTTAAGTGACCTACCTGGGCCCAAATCTCCTTAACAGCAAAATTGGAAACAGATGTCTAAGTCCAGTGTCCTTTGTTCTCAAGATAGGGAAATTAGAACTTTCTATCAAGCATAGACTGAAGATATCCAACTCTTTCGTATACTGCTAAATCTGTTCCATGTTACCTTTGTTCATTTTACTCCATCAATTAATTGACATTTTGTAATTAATTAAAATCTTCCCAAAGGTGTCAGCTTAATGATTTTATAAGCATGGCAGAAATATGTTGATATAGTAAAGCCCTTATTGCCTGAGCAAATGCATTTTCCAATTTCTAAGATCTAGTCACCCAAGGAAATTTTGCTTACTGTGCTAAAAATTAGGGATTTTCATGGTGGGAAATGAACAAGAAAAAATTAAAAAGTTTAACTGTTAATAGGTCAGTTTACTTAAAATATTTAATTATTGAAAGAAAGTAGTATTTGACTTATAATGATACAAATGATTTTTTATTCTCCCATTTCCACCAAAAAAGAAAAAAGATGCTATTAGAATTGTATGGTTCAATAAAACCTTACAGAACACAAAATCAAGAATATAACTAAGATTCTTGCCATTATGAACTTTGGGGAAGAAATTTGTACCATCTGGAAATATATGAATAAGACAGAAAAGGCCAGGTGACAAAAACACATTAAATTGCTTAATAAATGGATAAAACTTAAAATGTTAAATGCCAAAATGTCAAAATTCCACTTCAAGTTTAGAAATGCTATTTTGAAAGACTTTCCAAAGCATTTTACCACTTTTTCTATGAAATCAAAAATTTCTTTTTAATCAATCACTTACAGATGCATAAGAACCTCATTCAGACTCACAAAAAGACCAACCAAGAAATATGTTTGCTATATCCATGGCATGTTGCTGACACAATTGAGAAAAAAAGAGAGAGTGATGACTCTGTGTGTGTGTGTGTGTGTGTGTGTGTGTGTGTGTGTATGTGTATGCATGTTTTGGGGGAGGGGCAGGAGGTTTGAAGGTGAAGTAGACAGGGAAAAAAGAGGCTTTGTTTATGGTGTTTTAAACTTAACAGATAATAAAAACACTGATGTAAATTTATTTAAATCTGCAATGATTCATCATTACAAAGAATGGAAATCAAAATGCATTAAGGTTAAAGAAACCTAGATGCTAAAAATAGAAAGATGTGTTGCATAAATGAACTGCATCTAAAAACTGTTATTCTCATTAATGTGTATTAAGAATCACAATTTCTGAATGACGGCCATTCTGACTGGTGTGAGGTGATACCTCATTGTAGTTTTGATTTGCATTTCTCTGATAATTAGTGATATTGAGCATTTTTTCATGTGCATATTGATCATTTGTATGTCTTCCTTCGAGAATTGCTTGTCTAGGTATTCTGCCCATTTTTGGATTGGGTTGTTTATTTTTTTCTTATTGAGTCATATGAGCTGCTTATATATCCTGGAGATCAAGCCTTTGTCGGTTTCACTTGCAAAAATTTTCTCCCATTCCATAGGTTTTCTTCTTGTTTTATTTTTGGTTTCCTTTGCTGTGCAGAAGCTTGTAAGTTTCATTAGGTCCCATTTGTTTATTCTTGCTTTTATTTCTTCTAGGAGAAAATTTTTGAAATCCATGTCAGATAATGTTTTGCCTATGTTTTCCTCTAGGAGGTTTATTGTATCTTGTCTTATGTTTAAGTCTTTAATCCATTTTGAGTTGATTTTTGTATATGGTGTAAGGGAGTGTTCTAGCTTCATTGTTTTACATGCTGCTGTCCAGTTTTCCCAACACCATTTGCTGAAGAGACTGTCTTTATTCCAATGTATATTCTTGCCTCCTTTGTCAAAGATGAGTTGACCAAAAGTTTGTGGGTTCATTTCTGGGCTCTCTATTCTGTTCCATTGGTCTATATGTCTGTTTTGGTACCAATACCATGTGTCTTGATGACTGTAGCTCTATAGTATTGTCTGAAGTCTGGGAGAGTTATTCCTCCAGCCTCTTTCTTTCTCTTCAGTAATGCTTTAAACAAAAACAAACAAACAAACAAACAAAAACAAAGCATAAATAAAGGACAGAAATAGACTCACAGACAGAGAATACAGACTTGTGGTTACCAGGGGGTGGAGGGTGGGAAGGGATAGACTGGGATTTCAAAATTGTAGAATAGACAACACTGTATAGCACAGGGAAATATACACAAAATGTTATGATAACTCACAGAGAAAAAAATGTGACAATGAGTGTGTATATGTCCATGAATAACTGAAAAATTGTGCTGAACACTGGTAAAAATAAAAAATAAATAAATAAATAAAAAGAATCACAATTTCAATTTATTTGTCAATTATTCCTGAGTTAAATGAAAAATAAAATTAAAAAGTCACAATACACTGTATTATATCTTACAGAACAGAATGGGTCTTTAAACAGAACAGCAATGAGTTGGGGGAAGTACACAAGGCAGAAGTCAGAAAGGCTAGTTAGGAAAGTACTGAAGTTGACCAGGAGAGAATGTAAAGGGTTATAAAAAGGTGGATTTATTCAAGAATTATTAAGGAGATAGAATTGATGGGCTTATGTACTATTTAAAAGTAGGACATGAAGTTGGCAAATATAGATTGACCTTCATTCAAGATTCTTGCTGGAGTAACTGAGTCAAAGGAGTGACTTACAGCAACAGAGAGTGGGGAAGAGATAAGAAGATAGGGAAATGCACCAAGTGTACTGAATTCAGTTTTAGATATGTTGGGTAGTCTGTGCCTGATTTTAGAAGACATATGCAATTTTGGTATATAAATGAGTACTAGTTTAAACCACAGCTTTTGATATTATTCCAAAACTGTATATAAAGGACGATCCTTAAGAATACCAGCATTTTAGGCATTATAGGGGATAGTAAATCCAAATTTTTTAGAGACATAATAAAGATGAAAGAGCCTGACAAGAATACTGGATTTGATAAAGAAAAGAAAAGGCTATGTATTAAACGATGAGGCCTGTATAATACCACAAACTAGATGGCTTAAGCAGCGATTTATTGATTAGGATGCTAAAAGTCTGAGATCTAGGTGTTAGTGGGGCTGATTCCTTCTAGGGTTTCTCCCCTAGTTTCTGGTGCTTTTCTGGCAGTCCTTAGCGTTCCTTGGTGTGAAGAAGCATTGCCCTGATCTCTACCTTCATTTCCACGTGGCATTGTCCCTGTGTCCATGTGTATCCATGCTCTAATATTCCCTTTTCACAGGGACTCCGTTCGTATTAGGTTACAGACCCACACTAGCCCACCATGATTTCATCTTCACTAATCACACCTTCAACAGCTCTATTCGATATAAGGTCACATTCTGAGGCAGCCAAGTTTTAGACTTCAGCATACAAATTATACAGGGACACAGTTCATTCTATAAGAAAATTCTAGATCAATGGTAGAGTGCATGCTTAGTATACAGAGGATCCTGGGTTCAATCCCCAGTATCTTCATTTAAATAAACAAACAAACAAACAAATAATAAATAGATAGATAGATAGATAGATAGATAGATAGATAGATAGATAGATAGTTAGATAGATACCTCCCCATCAAAACAAAATTTAAAAAATATGACCACAAGGAAAGTCATTTTTACTAACCAGTTTCAATTGGTAGTAGAGGCTGATGTTGAAAATTATTTACTTAGTTTAAAAGATAAACTAGAGACAATAAATTTAAACTCATTTAAAAAGGCACTTGGATTTGAAGTGAAGGTCAAATATAAAGACACATTTAGAAGAGGGAGTTTGATCTTGAATTAAATATGAGAAAAAAATAGATGTTCAATTTTTTATTTAATTTGGCCTACCTGAAATTTCTTTTGAGAAAGTATCCTGTGGAGATAGATCTGGGCTGCCTGGATCTATTTCTGGAAGTAACATGGTCTAGCAGAACGAGTAAGAGATTTGGAGTCACAAGATTCACTGTGTGGTTCTGAATCTGAAATCTAAAATGTGCAACTTTGAACATGTTTACTGACCTCTCGGACTCACTTCTCTTCAATTGTAGATAATAGCATTCCTGCACCAGAATGTTATGAAAATTAAATATTATTATGTTGTCTAAATGCACTTTTTATCAAAATATTATATGTGTATACTATTTTTTATATTGTCAGCATCATTTTATTCTGTCTTATGTTCCCTCATATTAAAATTATTTGTGGTAGCTATAAAGCTTTTATAAACATTTAGAAAATGCAGAATTTTACTTCCTCTGATTGCCAGAGCATAGGAAGGATTGTTAGAAACATAACCATATTTCCAAAATACTACATCTTTTTGTCTTAAAATACGAAAGGAATGTATTACTATAAAAATGTGTTGTATTGTGGCAATGGCAGAAACAAATCTTAAGAAAACTTTATGAACATCACTCAAGACACAGAACGTGCAAACCAAATGGCAGCAAAAACAGAAACATTTTTGAATTTAATAAAATAGTACAATTGCATTCTGGTGCATGGACATCAACCCACAGGAAATATTAATAGCTATTTTACTCACATTTATAATTCAATAAAATGTAATTTTATATCCTTTTTAATATCAGAAAACACTAATAAGATGGATTGATTAAATTAGATTTGAGTAATGACAATATGTCATAGAGAAAATGGGAAACCACGTTGTTTCAATCACAAAAGCCCTCATTGTTTGCTTCCCCAAGCTAAAAGCAGATAGTGGCCTTTAAAGATTGATATGAAAATTTTGAAATTGTGAATTTTCTCATGTTAAAGTGTTCTATTTTTTCTACACAGGGAATTAAAATGTGTTAAATTTGTATTCTATTTACCTGTAACATCAGGTTTTCTGACAGATTATAACACTGCATAATTTGTCCAAAAGTTTAATTGAATTAAACTAAATACCTAAGGAGATATATTATATATATCTATAATACTATTATATATATAATACTAAAAAGTAGCTTATTTTGGGGGGTACACATTGTAAGAGGAGTAGTAATCTATCGTGTCATATTCCAGAGCATTCTGTGCCCACCATCCCCTCCAGCCATCCACAGGTAGTGTGATTGCCCTGATCACCTACTCCAATTACCCCGCAAGCATGCTGCATGTAAGAAGCATGACCTCAGTGTTTCACATACAAAAGGGAAACTTAAATCGTCTCAGTGCTGTGCTTAGACATTTACACTGAATCTGTCATTCTAGCCAGTGGCAGAATTCTCCAGTTGAGTATGCTATGGAGTTTCCTATTGAAACACTTATCTTCACCCAGCATCTTCATGATATGTATATGTTAGAGATCAAAATGCTCAAGTACACTTCTGCAAGAAAGTACATGTATTGAGGAACACATAAAAAAAGGAAGTACCCTCAAATCATTTGTCTTATTGATTGAGTATATTTACACCTTGTCTCTTTCCCAAAACAAGTGGAAACATTTCTTCTTCTACTTTCCCTTTGAATGCAAATTACTAAGGATTTATCTCCTGGAAAATGGGAAGAATGTATTACTCACCTCTAGAGTAAAGTGTATAGTATAATACACTATAGTATAATATAATATGTAGCATATATGTTGTAGCATGTATAACATAACATATTCTATATGTGGCATGTGTATGTGTGGTAAAGTTGTTCATGCTGGTTGTTGAAATACTTGTCATCTTCTCATTGTACTATGAGTGTCTGGGGGTCTGTAACACATCACAATTTGATCTATATTTTGTTCTCTTCTAAAGGAATTATCAGGACTAACACAGATCTTGATATGCATTAAGTCCGACCAACATTTACTCAATGAATAGCATCATCCAAATATATTTAAAATGAAATACAGCTACCTGTCCCATGCTCTAAGCACAAACTTAAAGGAACCAAAAATAATTATAACAATCACAAAACATCCTGAAGGCCTTCAGTGTCGAGGACTGAGCAGTGTCTAAAGTTTCTTTAGAACACACTTCAACTCTTTCACAATAGATCAATTTTGCTTTTGGCATCTGAGAAATATTTTCTCCTCTGAATGAGCAGCTGACTTACTGAGAGCAAGTGACGTTAGAGCAGAGGAAGGCAGGACCCAAATGCTTACTCTTGATTCTGAAACTCACTTTTCTTTTCTGTGAGACAAGGGTTGAGAGTCATAAAACTACAGGTTTATAAGAGGATTTACACTGATTCTTTATTAAAGGAGATGTGGGCCAGACTGCCAGTTATCTATCATTCAATGTCCACTGCTCCTTTCCTGGGTAGAAATGATACTTGTACTTATCTGGGAACATTTCCCAGCATGACTTGTAGCTAGATTTAGTGACTAAATTGTAGTCAGTCACATTTAAAAGTAAGTGTCACTTGTTCTTTGAGTACAATTTTAAAGGGTTTCAATGCCCTTCTTCATCCTTCTTCTTTTCAGCTGCCCCAGATACATATGCACTGGCTTGAGGACCAGCGTATTGAAGGAACTTGAAAATGGAAGACCACCTCCACCCTACTGCCCTCTTCAACAGAAAAGCAATGGGACTGGTTCCTGACATTGTGCCCTGTGGAGCTGTCATTACAGCTTAATCACTCCACTCACCAGAGAACTCGACATATCACATCACACGTCTTAAGACTATTTAGGATGATGGTACACATTCCAAGCCAACTTTATGATTTCCTTTTTGGTGATCTCCTCCTGTTGAAAAGTAAAATGTCCTCCCAAAGGTTGTTTTCTGACGTTGGTTATTTTAAGTGTCCACTATCAGATTGCCATTCTCCCCTCTCTTTTCTCATGTTCTCCTCTGAATGGATATCCATCCCTTTGTCATCATTTTGTCTACTTTTCTGATATCCTAACCATTCTCTTAATTTCCGGTTCCACCTCCTGTATACAAGGAACATTATTCTGGAAGACACTTCCCTGAAACCTGAGTTTCAACAGAAACTTGGGGGCAAGGGTTCTGCCCATACAGTGAGAACAAGCAATTATAACCTTAAGAGAGTATGGGAATTCTGATGTCACTACTCCGTGATTCTTTATTTTCAGTCAATAAATAACATGTACCTCTGATGATGGCTGTATGGTCAGGCAACTCAAGATGGCTTCTCTCTATACATCTCCTGCTTGACTGGTGCCTGCTTCACCTACACACAACTCATAAGACTGATCTTCCTTCATATTCACCCCAGGCCCCAGCTAATGACTGTTCTAGATTTAGATCAGAACTCACCACTATGCTTATCCAAGGGGTGGTGAGAGGCATGACCCTGTGCTGATTACCCTCGTAACCAATGAGCCAACCTGACATCAACTCCCCTATGACTGGTAACCTCTTCTTCCCCACCAGGAGCAAAGACTGCCATCATGTCCTGCCCTCCAGCTCCCACACATGGCAGGATGTTGCTCCAGGACTTTGCTTCAGATGTGTAAGATCACCCTAATCATTAAACTATTGATTATCTCTGTTGCTGACTCTGGGCTCTTTCTTAGGTCTTGAAGCTGGGCAAGTACAGGGCTTGTAGACCTGCAGGGTGCAGTCCAGTGCTGACATAGCTAATTAATACCCTCACATAAAACACTTTGTTTATATAAACATAATGTAACTAGTAGCCAAATTGGGTTCAAAAGAATGGAAATACATGGAGATCAGAAGCAACCTTAGCTCTAGGGTCCTCAGCAAGCCCAGATTCAGTGGGATATCATGGTACAGCACAAGGCTTGTGGGGAGAAATGAATAGCAGGCACAGCTTTGCCCATCTCTTATCTAATTCTCAATAGTTCCTTCTGCTATTGGACCAACCTGGGATGTGTCTATGTCCATTCAAATACTATCCCTTTCTGAAACTCTTATGAAAATTTCAGTGCACATCATGTTAATTATGATGTTTCACTCATGATGCCACTTAAACTTATCATCATCTTGCATTGTTTCAAAATATTGAATGTATGTAATTACTCTAATTATTTATGTTGCCTTATTTTAGTTGTGATGGTTATATATTTTTCCAGGTTTATTTTCTTCTCTTGTAAAACTGTCTGCTCAAGCAAAGTAGATCTACCCAATTTTTCACAATGATACCCTGTACATTTTGCCTTCCCAAAATGTTACTTTAAATATTCTATTTGAAGAGTTTTCTCTCTCTTCTCACTCTGTGTGAATAGTGTTCATCCTTCAAAAACCAGTCAATGCCAGTGACTTCAAAAGGGTCATTCCTCTCACAAAAGTGTATCTGACCTTGTGAGTATGCTTTTTCTCAGAAAAAAGAATCATGAATTTGCATAATTTGTTTGGCAGTTTCTATATGCAGGTATATCTTATTTTATTGTGCTTCACTTAACTGTACTTTGCAAATATTGAGTTTTTTCTTTACAAATTGAAAGTTTGTGGCAACCTGGTCTCTGGCAAGTCTATCACTGCCATTTTTCCACATTGTATCTCTCTGTCACACTTTGGTAATTTTCCCAGTATTTCAAACTTTTTCATTATTATTATATTTGTTATGGTGACCTGTGATCTTTGATGTTACTATTGTAATTGTTTCAGAGTGCCATGAACCCCACTCACATGAGATGAAAACCAGATTCACAGATGCTGTGTGTGTTCTGACTGCTCCATTGACTTGACTGTTCCCCCATCTCTCTTTCTTTCCTTGGGCCTCACTATTCCCTGAGACACAATAATATTTAAATTAGATGAGTTGATAACCCTACAATGGCCTCTAAGTGTTCAAGTGAAAGAGGAATCAATCAATATTTTGCTATCAATTATTATTTATTGTTATTTTAAGAAATTGCCAGACATCTCGACTTTCAGCAACTGTTAGCCTGATCTGTCAGCATCGAGGCAAGACCCTTCACAAGTAAAAAAATTATGACTCACTGAAGGCTCAGATGATGGCTAACAGTTTTTAAAGTATTTTTAATTGAGGTATGTGTATTGTTTTTTTAGATATAATAGTATTGCAAGCTAAATAGACTACAATGTAGTATAACATAAATTTTATATGCACTTGGAAACCAAAAACATTATGTGGCTCATTTTACTGTGATATGCGCTTTATCATAGTTGTCTGGAATTGAACATGGAATACCTTTGAGATATGCCTGTATACCTCCTTCTATCATGTATCTAATTATGTCCCTATGAATCTACTTTCATATCTACACATATATCACTTAGTTTGTAAATACTAAGAAAGTTAATACAATTTGAGGTACCACTTCACACCTACCAGGATGGCTATCATTAAAAAAAAAAAGACAGGCAATAACAGAAAAGAATGTGAAGAAATTGGAAAATTCATACATTGCTTGGAGTCGGGGGAGATGTAAAATGGTGAAGCCAATTTGTAAGGCAGCTAGTTCTTCAAAAAGTTAAAGAAAGAATTATCATATGATCCAGCAACTCCACTGTCATGCCCAAGAAAATTTTAAAAATACATTCAAAAATTTGTACACAAATTTTCACAGCATCAGTATTCATGATAGCCCCAAAATGGAAACAAGCCAAAGTCTATCAACAAGTAATTGTGTAAATAAAATATGGTACATCCATAGAATACAATATTATTTGGCCATAAAAAGAATGTAGTTCTGATTATGCTAAGTGAAAGGAGTCATACACAAAAAGCCACATATTGGATACAATTTATATGAAATGTTTAGAATAAGTAGGATGATAGAGACAGAAAGTAGGTCAGTTAATGTCAGGGGCAATAACCAACTGATATATGGTTGAATAGAGGACTGACTAAATTATAAATAATAAGATAAAGGGGTACTTTGAAACAATCCAATCCAATTTTCCTCTTTTTGTTTATTATTTTTGTTGGCCATCTTTTTCTTTTTTAAATTTTTTAGTTTCTTTCTTTCTTTCTTTTTTCTTTCTTTCTTTCTTTCTTTCTTTCTTTCTTTCTTTCTTTCTTTCTTTCTTTCTATCTTTCAACTGAAGTAAAGTCAGTTTACAAAGTTGTGTCAATTTCTGGTGCACAGCATAATGTTTCTGTCATATATGTATTCATACATATATTTGTTTTCATATTATTCTTCATTATAGGTTACTACAAAATACTGAACATACTTCCCTGTGCTATACAGAAGAAACTTGTTGCTTATATATTATATATATAATAGTACATATATCTACAAACTCCTAATTTATTCATTCCCACCTCCTTTCACCCTAGTAACCATAAGTTTTTTTCTATGTCTGTGAGTCTATTTCTGCTTTGTAAAGAAGTTCATTTGTGTCTTTATTTTTAATTTGTTTTAGATTCCACATATGAGTGATATCATATATAATTTTCTTTTTCTTTCTGGCTTACTTCACTTAGAATGATAACCTCCAGGTCCATCCATATTGCTGCAAATGACATTCTTTTATTCTTTTTATGGCTGAGTAGCATTCCATTGTATAAATATTCCAGTTTCTTTATCCAGCCATCTGTCAATGGACACTTAGGCTGCTTCCATATCTTGGCTATTGTGTATAGTGCTGCTATGAATATTGGGGTGCATGTATCTTTTTGAATTAGAGTTATCTCCAGATATATGCCCAGGAGTGGGATTGCTGGATAATATTGTAAGTTTATTTTTAGTTTTTGTTAAGGAATCTCCATATTGTTTTCCATAATAGCTGTACCAAACTACATTCTCACCAGCAGTGTGTGAAGGCTCCCTTTTCTCCACACTCTCTCTTCCGTTTATCATTCATGGACTTTTTAATGATTGCTTTTGGTAGTGTGGCCATTTTAACAATATTAATTTCTCCAACCCAAGACCATGGGATATCTTTCTATTTCTTTGAGTTATCTTTAATTTCCTTAATTAATGTTTTGTAGTCCTCCTGATACAAATCTTTCTCCTCCTTGGTCAGATTTATTCCTAAGAATTTTTTTTTAATTGGATGAGATTTTAAAAGAGATTGTTTCTTTATTTTCCTTTTCTGATATTTCATTGTTAGTGTGAAGAAATGCAACTGAATTGTCAATGTTAATCTTGTATCCTGCTATCTTGCCAAATTTTTTTATCAGATTTATTAGTTTTGTGTGGAGCCTTTAAGGTTTTCTATATATAGTATCATGTAATCCACATTTAGTGACAATTTTACTTCTTCTCTTTGAATTTAGATTCCTTTTATTTCTTTTTCTTGTCTGATTGCTGTGGCCAGGACTTCCACTACTCTGTTGAATAGAAGTGATGAGAATGGGCATCTTTGTCTTGTTCCAGATTTTAGAGGGAAGGTTTTCACCTTTTCACTGTTGAGTATTATGCTGGCTGTGGGTTTGTTATAAATAGCTTTCATTATGTTGAGATATGTTCCTTCTATGCCCACTTAGGTAAGAATTTTTATCATAAATGAGTTTTGAATTTTATCAAATGCTTTGTCTGCATCTATTGAGATGATCATGTGATTTTTGTCCTTTCTTTTGTTGATGTGGTGTATCACACTGTTTGATTTGTGTATATTGAACCATCCCTGGGATGAATCCAAATTGATCATTGTGTATGATCTTTTTTATGTGTTGTTGGAGTCTGTTTGCTAATATTTTGTGAGGGATTTTTGCATCTATGTTTATCAATGATATTGGCCTATAGTTTTCTTTTTTGGTAGTATATTTACCTGGTTTTGATATTGGGGTGATGGTGACTTTGTAGAATGAGTTTGGTAGTATTTCCTCCTCTTCATTCTTTTGGAAGAGTTTGAGAAGGATCAATATGTGTTCTTCTCTGTATGTTTGGTAGAATTCCCCAGTGAAACCAAATGTAAATTTTCTTTGCATTCATCATAGGATGTGTTAAAGCCTATAAGACTACCATTCTAAAGCAAATAGATATACTAATGGGCTAACATAATTAAAAAACAGGGTAACCACAAATCAAAAGCAGGGTACACAGACCCACGGTTGATGCCAAACCCATCCCCAATGTGCACCAAATCTCCACTCATTTGTCTTAGAGGCACAGGTCCACAAATGCACCAGGAGAGCAAATCAACCACCTCTGCCTGGGACTAGAATGACAGTCTTGCCTGTGATGTTGCAGGGCCCCTGGGTAACAGTTCATGTTTCAGCCCCTCCTCTGCCCAGAAGACAAGCACCAGCAGTTGTACCCCTCCAGAGCAAGCTGAGAAGATGGCTGTGACTGAACCCCACCTCTCTTCTCACAAGAATGCTCATCAACATTGGTGCAGAGCAATACCCTGTGCACTAGTGGAGATGGCAGCTATGAAGGTTGCAATGCACCCCTTATCCCACATGCAATGGTGCTTTCTATGGAGGGACCCAGATTGATTTGCACTCTCTTCTAGCCACAGCCCGCACCACACTCCAGGCTCCTGAGGCTGCCTGTGTGCAGTCAACCCCAGTCCCCTCCCCAGGCTCATCCATGGAAGCCTGAGTTCCAGCAGCTCAGCCCAGCCTGTCCCCACTGGCATGCATCTTAGGCTAGGGTTCACAGTGACTCTCACTGCTGGTTTCTCTTAGTTCTTTCTGCTAAGCTGCTGTTGCTGCCTCCTCTAAACCTCTGAAGCTCCTGTTCTGTCCCTGTGGGTCTCTTTGCTGGTGAGGGAGCTTCCCAGGGTGAGGGCACTTTTCTTTCTATGCTGCTCTCTCTCTGTGAAGCATATCATGCACCAAATTCCTTTTTCTTTCTTTTTTTCCTCTACCTGGTTTTGTGGGGCTTTCCTTGTATTTCCAAAGTAAGAGAAATTATGTCAAATTTCAGGAGTTATTCTGTGTGAATTGTTCTGTATTTGTATATAATTTTTGGTGTGTTCATGGGACAGGGTGAGCTATGTGTCCTTCTACTCTGTCATCTTGGCAATCCCTTTTCTGGTCTTCAAACTGCCATACATTTTCTTAACAAATAACACCAACTGTAAGTGCATAGCAGTTATATGACTGTCCACTGCTGTGCTTCCCTAAAGAGTCATAAAGAATGTGAATGGATCTACACTTAAAAGTGCAAGTATTCAATCTTTGATCTCAATTTTTCAAAGGCATTCCTTGCAGTTGCAGTCAGTGCTTGGCTGTGTGGCTGAATTGCATGAATTCAGTCAGTGAGTTTATTGATGTTGAACAGCAGGAACTTGTAAATACAGACAGTTGAAATTGCCAGTTTACTGATGAACCCTTGCATGGGTAAGCAGTTGAAAGTCTCCTGCAGTCAGCCTTGCTGAGCAATCCCTGGTAAATTGGTAGAATTTCTTAACTTTTTTCTCCCAGTTTTCTGCCCTAAAGAAGTCAAATACAATTCCTTGGTTTGACCCATTTTAATTATTCACAAGAAGTACGATGCACAAAATTTTGCAAATGATGACTCAAGATTAATATCAAATAAAAAGAAACAAAATATGAGGTCAAACTATGGCCAAAGGTGCTATTTTAAATACCAACATCTAAAATTTAATATGGAAATATCCTATCTTTTATTTCTAAAGTTATTAAATGGAAATAATTCACCTTATCCCACAGGAAAACCACATAGCATTCAGATATGAAGACACGAATATATCTGAGTCCTTTTTAAGACTCAAATAAGCTGAATCATCTATAGAAGCAAGTACTGATATTGCCAAGTACTGCACTTCTTTTCATTAAAGGCTTTTTAAAATTTGCTCATGACAGGTAGCTGAAGTATATTTTAAGTTAGTGTGTTATTTTTTCTTTATACTTTGTTAGTAGAGATTTCATATCCTTTCACTCATATCAATTTTTATTTAACATGCAAAAGAATTGCAGGGAAATGAGCAAACTGCATAAATGATGGTTATTTACTGAGATGGCCAAACTCCCTTAGCCAAGCACTTCCCTTTAGCATAGTTTAATTTAGTATAGTTTAATTTTGTACTGAGAAACAAAGCTGACCTTATGCTTGTGTTTTGGAATTTGCATTTACACAAGTTTAGTAAAACAGTATTATTCTATTTGTATTATATTATCACAACCTTTCAAAAGTGTATCTCAAAAAAGTAACTATTTTTATTATTAAGAGATGTCCCAACAAGATGTCATAAAAAATGACATCTAGAACAGACTGTGAAATAAATGTTTTAAGGAACAATTAGGCCCTTTGTCCCATTCAGTTTCTTGCTGATTAATTTTAACTACCATTAATTGAATTTATCTTCAGCATGCTGAGTAAAAAAATCTTAAAATCAAATGTTTTGTATAGAAAATATGTTTTCTATTTCTCCTGTTACAATGGTGAAATAAAGAGACATTACATCCAAAGTTTTTGCTGGTGATTATCAGTTATAGGAAAGTACATAAATGATAAAAACAAATAGTAGTAAATATTTGTTTAATCAGTCTATGTTTAAGTAAATTGTGTTGTCCAGATTTAATAAAAAGTCAATAGTTTAAAATCCTGTTTCTTCCTTCATTAGTTATGTGTTCACAGAAAGTTTATTTAATCTTCCTAAACCTTGATGTTTTCACCTTGGGGAAAAAAAAAAAAAAGCTAAACTAAATTCTAGGGATAACAGAACCAGTGCTAGAGAATTAAGGAAATAATTTATTTTAGGGCCTGACATGTAACAGTTTGACTACAAATCCTTCCTTCCTTCCCTCCTTTTTCTCTTTCACTCCCTCTCATCTTCCTCTCTCCCTCTCTTCCCTACTTTCTTCTTATTCTGTCCTGATTTTAATAATCAGATTTGCTAGCTAGCAGGACCATTTTACTACCTCTGTATATCTAGTCATCCACAATTATAGCCATCTTATTCTACATTATATTAGTGTGATAAACACACATATAGATTACTTTTATCAAATATGTAACTTATTATAGTTTTGATTTTAAGTTAATTAGCTATTTAATTCAGATTGTCCATCATTTCTTAGAAGTCACTGAGTATTCGTTCCAACACTTAAATGAGATATGTAACCAATGGAATTTTTTCAACAGAATTGTGAAATTGAATTTTAGCAGTGACATACAATAGTTTTGTGGATATTTATTGATAGAAGTTTGTAAGATCTCTTCTGTAATGTATACAGTGTGTACATTTTTTCCACCTGTCAAAGAACTCCAGGCTTTGAAATGTGAGGTTCTAATGGATCATGTGTTAAACTGCATTGGTTGCTTGATCCTTATAAAAGCATGTTTAGTCATTGCTATTTTTGGTAGTGGTTTTACCAAAAGAATCTGACAAATTTAATTGTGATAGTTAACAAATAATTGATAGATTATGTGTTATCACATAACATAGAATGAATAATTGGATGCAAAAAATTCAGCATGACTACTTCTACTCTATTGAAGTGTTCATCTTGACAACTACCTTCTCCTTACACTATAGTTGCATTTAGTTAAATGTCTTGAAAAACATTATTTGGAAAACTCAAGGTTCTTGGGTGCCAGAACCTTTAATGTGCAATTCATTTTCACAATTTATGATTCTAAGAGAGTTGCTCCAAGTCAAGATGAGGGAATCTGTTAATCAAAATTCGCAGAAAGCTACAGAAAGGACTGCTTCCAGGTAGTTTTCTTTTTTCAAAGACACACAGGCATTGTGTGAACAAGACACTTCTGTTGTTTTTGTTTTTGAGTTAAGATTTTATTGCTGAATTCTGATCAAAATAATTTATACATTCTAAACTTGCACTGAATGAAGGGAAAATCTGCACAAGATGGATTGGTTAGATGGAACTTTGTATTCTCTTTTGAGAAGTGTGTGTCCCTATACTTTTGCATATAGATCAAGAACAATACTTCAAGGCATTCTCACCAACAGCAAGCAGATCTCCAATTTAGAGTGTCTTGTCTTGCTTTTAATTTGTATTTAGAGTGTACCTTATTCTAATTGGGAAGTTGTAGTCTCACTTCTGTAAGTGGAACAGTGAAGCTGTTTATGTCTGAACTTGTTACATGTTGGTATTATTGTGTCTGTTGGGGACTGGGAAATAAGTAAGCTTAATAAATTGATTCAATTTTGAGTGTGTTTGAATTTAATGAAACTTAAATTGTACTGATTGATTCTCAACACTTTAATTACAGGTTAATTTCAGATCACTGAATTGTTTTACTTACATCAGGGCATCACAGATAGGATAGAATATGTTGTAATATTTTGGATACTGTTATTTTGGTTTTCACACTATTTAAAAGTTTTACCTCCATCTCCACCAAGGACAAAGGGACAAGAATACAGTTGATTAGAAAATGATACATTTGTAGACCATCTGCTCTTTGCATAGAACTGCATGAGCATTTGCTTATAAAAAGGAATTATGCTCCTCTTTTTAGTGTGCAGATTAAAGACAAGTCAGGAGAGAAAATGTTAATGCAGACAATGAGAGGGCAAAAGCAATATGATTTGTTAATTACTACAGGAATGTAAAATAAATGTGGAAAGGTACATCAGTGAAGGTTAACCTAAATCTTGAATTGTGAAACAAGCTATAACCGTGTAATTAAGCTGAACTATTTACAATTGTTCAAATGCTTTGAATTTTTTAATCTCAAATCCTTTGCTCAGAATGTTCTTCCCTGTGTCTTATTAGCTTGTTATTTATTTTGAAGATTTTTCAGAATTGCTCCATATTATCCTTCTGTAACTCCTCTGAACTACCCTCAGTAGAATTAAATGTTTCCTCCATTGTGCTCCATTAGTAGCTAGTACATACCTTTATCATATAACTATTCAGATACTTGTATATCTCTTCAGCTTGACCTTAATCCCCTAGAAGTCAAAGCTTTGTTCTATTTTTTCTGTATCTCCACTTCCTAGTGCATGCTCCCAGATTTTATTCCTCTACTCAAACCTTGCTATTGAATCTATACTGGAAATATCTTCTCTAGACACTCTTTGGGGAACCTGTTTTTATGACTTGTAATTGCAGCCCAAGATATCTCTCATTATACCTCTAACTTCAATCTGATCACCTCCTCTGAAGTTTGACCTATACTCAGCTTTCCACCTGACATCTCTGCTTTAGTGCCAGAAAGGGTGTCTCTAACACATTTTGCAAACTCATCTCACTCCTTCCATAAACTATGTCCCCTATTTTGCTGCTTAAGCTCAGATTTTAGGGGTCATCCTTGATACTTCTGTATTCCTTAGCCCTCACATAAAAAATATCACCAATTCCTGATAATTATATTTCCAAAATACACCTTCTTGATCTTCAGCATCATGGCCACCACCCAGCATCTTCTAATATCTTTCTCTCCTTTTATTCACTGAATTTCAGTTGCACTGGACTCTGGTGTACTGAAGACTGTGACTTTTACTCATCTCAGTATTAAATGTGATGATATTCTATCAGAAAAGCATGAATTTGAATTCTTGGGCATGGCTATTTCCTTCTCTTCACTCAGCTCTCATGTTGACTTACTTCTTTAAGGACAATACTGGGCTGCATATTCTATACAAGAATCTGCTACCCAGATTGTTTTCTTACAGAGCATTTGTCTCTTTCTTAGTACTTAAAATCTCATTATTTTGTATTCATGTCTGCCTTTATTATATAATATTCATTTCCCCATTCTAATTTAAAAACCACGAAGATAGTAATCATCTCACCATTATGTACCAAACATGTAGAACAAAGCCAAGCACATAAGAACACCATAAATATTTGTTAAAAAGATGAATGTATAGATTGAGAAAGAATCAAGAGAAACACCATAATCAGAAGGATAGAGGATGCTATAATGCAAGCTTCGTGGAGGCAAGCATATTTTGTTTTAATCATTATATCCCTTTGTCTAAGGATATTCTGATGTGTTATATGTATTCAATATTTGTTGAATAAATGTAAGAATTTAGAAAGTAATGCTTAAAGCAGTTTTGAATGACAACATCAATGTCAGGATATAGATTCAAGAAAAATAAAATTAAATTCTTCCACATACATGAGACACTTCAGTTTTTACAAAATTTCTGCTAACTATATTCACTGCCTTATCAATCAGTAAATAAAAGGGTTAACAGCAGTTTTTTGGGTCACTGTATAAGATAATGTAATCAAGATAATGAAGAAGCAGAAATAACTTAAAATCAAGGAACACAGTAATAAATGGACTAATTATCAAAATGACTTTCATGGAGAAGGAAAAATAACAAAAAGCACTCATTTTAAATTTTGATCTGTAAGTAACAAAGGCAAAAACAAGAATTTCAAAAAAATTAAGTATACATTTAATGGTATAAAACTTCTATAAAAATTGGTTTTCTGTCACTTCATACAATAGTTATCCAACTGCAAATCTGTACAATAACAGATTTCACATTTATTTCTTCTTAAAGTCAATGCGTTAGGCTAATTTCTCCTATCCCATTTCTTTTTCTTTTCACTCTCTCCAGGAGACAATGGAAAAGACTTCTAAATAACTACAGCATTTGGCCAGTTCACAATGGAGGAAATAATGAACGGCGTAAGGAGCTAAAAATCATCTATAGTTTGAGTTTTAACTTTCAGATGATAAACAAACCTCAACCTATTTTAGATTCTATTTTAGAAAGAATGAGAGGAGTAAATATGATATAACTAAATGTCCATCCAAATAAATTTCAGAAATACATGTAAATAGATTTTTTAAAAAGTTAACATAAAAGCATAATTTAAATTACAACTTAAAAAAGGCTTAAATTTACTCCTAATTAAGCTGCACATATATTTGTATACTGTTCAGTGTGAGGATCTCATTAAATAAGTGTTTTCTTTTAAGTCTTCTCAAAAAATAAGGGCATTATATTGCTTTTCATAAGCTTAATGATATCTGTTTTGTAGTGTACTCTGATAGACACTAAAAAAATTCTTTTTATGGGCCCCAAGATCCCTGACATCACAAGGAAATGATTCATTTACAACTTGGGTAACAGGTGAGTTTTTTAAGCAGTGATTTGGGGCTATTGTTAATAACAAGGTACATGAAAGCTTCTTTATAAAACTAAAATTATATAATAATAATAAATAATACCATTTAGTAAATGGTAAATGTATTATGTAAATTGTTTCATGGAATCCCACACTGGGGACCTGGGCCTATTGTTTCCCTTTGAATAACAGATTCTTCCCTAAATCATTTGAAATCTGTTCCCTGTAAATTTTAAATAGGATAACATTATTTTGCTATAATAGAGTAGTTTAAATTTAAGCACAACCATTCTGTTTCAATTATAGAAGTGTCATTGGGATTTAATTACACAATTTGAAAGACTGAGAGCAAAAACTACCTGTGTGCTCCTGATCTGGGAAGGAAGGCCTATCTCCTCCAGACCAGGGTTTCTGGACTTTGGCATTATTGCCATTTTGGACAGGATTGTGCTTATGTGTGTGTCTGTGGTAGGGGGGGAGTGAGGAGGGATGCTGACTTGTACATTTTATGACATTTAGCAGCATCTTAGACGAGATTGCAATAGCATTGCACTCCTAGTATGACAATCAAAAATCTTTGCAGATCTTACCAAATGTCCCAGGGAAGAATTACTCCACGTGGAGACCTACTGCTTAAAAAAATAAATACATACATAAAAAACTTTGAGCAACCCACCTAGCCACTTAAAAGCATAATCCTTCAGCCTCTCTTCCTTGGAAACCTGGTGGAATCAGTGCCGCAGCTGTCACCCATTCTCTACGAAAATCACTGCCTTTGTCTGAAGTAGTAAAGCTGAGATACTGCACTCAAGAACTCACTACCAAGCAGTGAGCAATCTCCTCTCTACAAACATCATGGACTCAACTCAGGAGCCCTTTATCCTTTACCCTCTTCCTCCACCCTCTAAGGTAGATGGAGGTAGTAACCAGATGTGCTTTATTCAATCTATGGTTTCTGCTAATAGCCACATTAGAGAAATGAAGCTGCTCTTGTTGTTTCAAAAACTGACCCCATGCATGGAGGGCAAAGAGAGCCTGAAGAAAGAGGCAAACCACTCCAGACTGGTATGTGGCAGGTTTAATAAGCATGGGAAGTTACATATGAGGTTTGTCTTGGGTGGCTGTGAGACAAATAGACTTCTGAACCTGCACACCAGAATCTTAAAACTTTATTTGGAGGCCTTTACTGGATTCAGTCACATGTACTTTCCATATGGTCTCCATCATACATTGCTCTCTCAAGGCTGTGTCCTTGAAAACAGCTCCAGCTGTGGGAAAGGTGGTCAGAAGGTACATGGAAAGGGCAGGGGAGGGGTTGAGGAGCTCTGATTGGTGGGTCCAGCTCATGAGTCAGCTGAAGTCATATCCTCTCATTGATGACCTCCAATAGCTCTTTGTTTCATTTTTGAAGCTCAAAGATCAATCTTTACTTAAGCCTTTATTAAGGACCTGTATGTGTTAATAAGCCAGGCCTGTTGACATTTTATATCTATTTAAAAGACCATGGTGATGTGTCCTTCCATGGACTGTGATCACATGTAACCATAGGTCCACAGTTTCTGCTCTGGAGAAAATAATATATAGGAACAGTGCAGAATCCCACCTTTAGATAAGCAGCTACCTTCAGATGTGGCTGACAGAGGACAAGGTCAATAAGCAGGCTAGTCCACTCTCATCCATCCTCTCTAAGAAAGAAGCAACCGCAGCTCAGGGTCTCTAGAATTTCTAGACAGGTGAAGAAAGCCACATTCTGGCAGGGGGCATGAATAGTGAACTTAATATCTAGATATCACTTGATATTTAATTTGTCAGGGAAAATTTATTGAAATAATTTTGTCCAATTCCTGTTGGTCAGTGTTGTATCAGTTATTTTGTGTTGAATGAAAGAAACACCTGGAAACTTAACAACTTAAAAAGATAACCATTACTTCTGTCAGGTTCTCTGGGTCAAAGCAAGTCATAGACAAGCCCAGGTTCACAGAACTGAGATGCAGATTCCATCTCTTGAATAGGAGGTGCTATAAAATATGTTAGTCATTTGTTTTGTAATTTTTCTTAGATGTTCTGAATTTCATTAATTTTGCAGTTAAAACAATTAAATGATGTGTTTTTCAAAGTAAGAAAATATCCTTAATTTTGGCAGGAGCTATGAAATTTATAATATAGATTTGCACAATGTTTATAAATGATCCTATTTGAAGAGCAGGCATAGACAATTGTATTTTATAAAGTGCCAAGCCCAGGAAAAAGGTACTGCTTCTAGGAAAATTGACTGCAAGCCTTTTTTCTACTTATTTCTTTTTCTTCCTTTGTTCTTTCCACTCAAATTCTTGATACTTGGATGTCCTCACGTGGTAGAACAGAAGTAGTATTTTTTTTTAAATAACATTGAATAAATATTTTACTATATCCTCTTACACAGTTTCCTGTAATATTAATCTATAGGTTTATTTACTTTTAGGGGAAATCATGATTCCATTAATGTGCCCAGGATCTTTTAAAGAGTGTTTTTGGTTCATATTCAGATAACAGATGCTCTGAGGCTATGTAAACTACATAACTTTCTCTCTGCCATGACAACAATTATAAGCACTTTGCTTCTGGCTTATTTCCATAGCTTTTAATATATAAAAATTCTAAATTATATCATTTTATATTTGGTGTCTGTGTATTTGCAAACATACTATTCACATGGAGATTTTGCTTATAAGCTTAAAAATGACAAAAATATTTGTATAAAATTATAGATTTAGGAGTCCTATAAAGTTTGCTATTCTATGATCATATATATATTACATATTTTTCTCTTAAAAAGATAAGATATATTCACAAATGTACTATAAGACTGTAGATCTAAGAATAAAGGCTTATGCCACAAAGAAACAAAGCACAGTACGAAAAAGGACATGAAGAAGGGACATAAGAAAGTTTGAAGCCATTAAGTAAGAAAGGACAATAGAAAAGAGGATGAGGAGGAGAATGATATAGAGTAGTTTAAAAAAATTACAAAAAAGCAATGTATATATTTTCTTTCCTCTTTTTCATAATTTTATGTGCTTTTACTGTTTTCAGAGTAAGCCACACAGTAAAAGAAACCCACATTCTACTGCTGAATACTCAAGCATGCTTTGAAAGAAGCCATGGTTTAAACTGTGTGGGACAGCAGAATAATTCGGTGGACCTGAGCTCAGATCTAGTCCTACCCCGACATTTGCCATCTGAAATGAGCTGGGGAAGCCTCCCTGAAACTCATTTTCTTCAACAGGAAATTGAACATGATAATAGTTCCCTGTTAGTGTCAATGTAAATTTTGAATTTTTTTTTAACACAGTCTTTTTTTGAGGTGAGTGGGGACCAAGGTAATTTGGTCTGTTTGTTTGTTTGTATAATGGAGGTCCAGGATTGAACGTAGGACCTCGTGCATGCTAGGCATGCACTCTACCACTGAACTCTAACCTCCTCCTCAAATCTGAATTCTTGAAAAATTAAAATATGTGCAGAACAGTGTAATAGTCCAATAAATGGTAGACATTTTACAAATATACACCAACATATTTTTGAGGAACCACTTTCTATTCTGTTTCTGTTATACAAGAAATTTTCATATTTGTAGTAAATAAAATATATGCAGATACTTGAGAAGTCAACCTCTCAACCTTTGCTCAACCTTTAAGCAAACACGTCTAGACTGTTTAAAACTTCAGGGATGTCAAAAAATTTCAGTTGCATCTTGCTGATATTTATGTTTTTTGACAAAATCAAGGGTTAAAAATTGTTAGTGTAAAGTTGATTCACCAATACTTAAATACTTAAAAAGTGCTTTTTTCCTCTTGTTCATCTGGACTGGAACTCAAAGCTTTCACAATTCAGTTCTCACATTGATTCCTTTGGACATCTTTCAGTACATGGTGTCCTATCTCTGTGTCTAGACAACTTTTCCATAAGACAAAAGATGTTGGAGTAGTGTGTGTGTGTGTGTGTGTGTGTGTGTGTGTGTGTGTAAATTTTTTAAGAAATTATCTAATAGATAATATCACTGCCTTAGAGAAAATGCTTCACTGAAGATCAATTGAAATTAGAAGAATACCTAAGACTTTTTCATGGCCAAATTGAACCCATATTATTCCTTCACATCCACCTCATAAAACTTGTCATGGTTTTCTTCAATCCCACTAACATTTTCTCATCTTTTTCTCTCTTTCTCTCTCTCTCTCCCTCTTCCTTCCTTCCCTTTCTTCTTCAATTCTTTGGAAACCTCAAGCCACTATCCTCCTTGGAAATTAAGCCTGACATTCTCTTCTCCCAATATCCTGTTGTGGCTGAGTGTCTATTTGTCACACCCCAGCTTGAAATGTAACTCCCTAAGAGAAGACATTCAGAACACTAGCTCTAAAATAGCCATGAAAACATCCTCACTCTATACCTCTGCCCCCTTATTTCTTCTTTACATTTTTATTTTTTGCATTCTGAAATTACTTTACTTATTTTTTTTCATTTACAGTGTCTCTCTCCCAGTTAGAATGTAAGTTCTTGGAATGCAAAAATTCCACAGCCCTTTAGTATAGAGAAAATGTGTGATGAATACATAGTATATATATTTGAATGACTAACCTTTTGAATCAATAGATGTATGAATATATTAATAAGGGCTGGAGAGGGGACAGGGAGACACACTCTGACTTACTCCATTCATAATTATTTCCTAAAGAATGGGTGAGTGGTTTATCTCCTGGAACACATGTAAGTCAGTGTTACACTCCTATGTGTGCATGGGGAGGAAGTTTATTATGACATCACTGAGTGGCTCACTCGAATCTCCTTTTATCCTGAAAATGTTTAGATACATCTGCTGTGCTACACACAGAAATAGTGATAGAGAAAGCTGCCCACCACTTGGTTTATTCCCTTCCAAGTCCATTATATTTTTCAATTTAAATATGAGAGATAATCAATACACTGGGTGCATTCCAGATGTGTTTTTAAGACAGTAAACTGTAAATGTGATATGACCTGAGGTTGAAAAAAGAAAACTGTGTGCAGAGGCATCAGTGAATTTCAGTGCCATCATTGAGCAGAAGTAGCAAGAAGGATTTTGAAAGCAGGGAATGCAGCTTGTTCCTAGGGGCATTCTAAGTTTTAGGCAGTTTCTGCTTTTTTTCTCTTCCAAAAATATTAAATGATCTTACCAATGTTATTCATCTTTCTTACAGTAATTTTATTTTACATATTTACCATGGCTGATTCTACTAGAACCTGAGTTAACCTATCACAAGGAAATCATTCTGAACAGAGACACAGTAAATTATCACAAGTTATGGGTTAAAGCAGTTTATGAAAAAAACTATCTTACTCAGGAAACAACTTTAAGGAAAACTGGATTAATTCTCTTCAGGAAGCAGAAAGTGTTTGTTTATTTAGTTATCTGCTTAGACATCAGGCATATAATGAAATTATAGATAGATATGCACGTATATGTATATAAAGTCCTGCTCTTCTTTTCTTCAAAATTCCTAGACTTTCTATGAAGTCTTTTCTATTAGCTTCATTACATTCACCCTTTTATTCATTTATCTATAAGTAAAGTTGTATTATAAAATTACCAAATGCCAGGCACTAATCTATAGTAGTGAATTCACAGGTCCCTAGCCTCACAGAGTTTACACTGTATTGGAAATTATTAGCTGGCGTTTAAGAGCACTCCTGATACTCCAGCAGTCTTAGTTCTTTGGTGGGCATTATGTTAATATCATTTCTCATTCAAAGGACAAGGAGATGAAGTCTCAGAGCATGCAAATCACTTCTTCAAGATCATCAAGCTAGTAAGCATTAAATATGAGATTTAACTCCATCCAGTTTGCCCATGCCCACGAGTCCAGCTGCCATGCTATTTCACCTTTTTAACACATGTTCTTCTAATACGTATTATCTATGCTACTCACATGTTTCCTTGCGTTTTTAAGTAAATTTAATATTTTAATGGTGAAAATAGAAAACAACACAGAAATTTGGAAAATGGAGAAAATATTCATATTGACACCATGTTATAACTATTATTCTCTAAATATTCTCATGTTTCAATCTGTTAACACTTGGAATCATAGTTCATGAGCAATTTCACCTCCTGTCTTTTCCATTTTATTATAATGTTTCTATTATGTTACAAGCAATTCACATACAGTTTATTATAATGTTTCCACAATGCTACACAGAGTTCATAATCATTATTTTTAGAGGCCACTTAAACGTATATTGAGTTGATATAGCATAATATAATTAATACTCTCATTGGTAGCTATTTTACTTCACTGGAGGGAAGAACCCCATGATTTTATCACATAAAAAAGGTCTTTAGAATTTCAATTCAAGTTAAATTGAACATGTGCAATTGTTTGACAACTTTATGATAGCTAGCCTTCCAGGTACTGATATGTCTCCAAAAATGCACTTCAACAAATATTTCTTGTAGCCTAACATTCACCACTCACTGTGGTAGGTCTTAAGGATGTTTAATTGGTGGGAAACAGTCTCTAAACTGAAGAAGCTTCTAAATCAGTCACAGGTGACAGAAATCCAAAACAGTATGAGCTAGAACATATAAAAATTCAGCAAGTCTAGTAATGTGGTGTTGATGAAAATGGATGTGATAGAAAGGGCTTTGGAAAAGGTGATATTTACACAGAAATCTGAAAGGGTGATAGAAATTGGTTGCTTAGGATTAGACTGCTCATGCTGCTATAACAAGATACCACAGACTGGGTGGATTAAACAACAGGCACACTTATTTCCATACCATTCTGGAGGCTGGCAGTCTGATATCTAGTTGCCAACAGGTTGGTCTCTGGGAGACCTCTCTTTCTGCCTTGTAGATGATGATCTGCTCTCTGTGTCTTCATATGTCCCCTTTTTGGTATGTACATGGAGAGAGAACCGGTATCTTTTCCTCTTTTGATAAAGACAGAAGTCCTGTGGGATTAGGGTCCTACCCTAATGACTTAATTTAACTAATTACCTCATAAGTGTCCTATGTATGGCCACAATCACATTGGGGGTTAGGACATCATATGACATCATATGAATTTTAGAAAGACACAATTCAGTCCACAACAGATAAGCAGAAGGGTGGAGATGAGAAATGAGTTAAATCCTGAGGAAGGGAAGGGATAGATGGATAGATAGGTAGGTAAAGTTCATCAATAATACATTTAGAAAATTGTTTTAAAAACTTATGATGGGGAGAGAAGAAACTAGTAAAATAACTGCATACTATCTTAGAGGAGATTAACTTGAAATTTCCAGCAAAATTAACAATCACAGTTTGAACAGGTCGCTTAAAACAAGACAGGAAATCAATTATTTAATAGCATTTTTAGTTTATAGATTTGCTTCTAGTTAGGGTCAAGTATGAATAATTAACTTACTTGATTACAAAATCATTCTGAATAATCTGCTCATATTTTTAAAGATAATATGAAAACTATAATCATAAAATGTGAGAGAAGAAAATATATAGAGAGATGAAAGAAGGTTGTTAACAAGAAATATGTACCTCCAACAGAGGTCTCTAAAGAAACTAAACTAAACCTTTGTCAGGGCAGGAGACAGAAATAAGATTATAGACTCAGATTCTTCTTTTGACCAATATTTGGACAAACTTGATCAGATTGATAAAGATGAAAAGATGACACCTGCCTTAAACTTATTATCTAATAATGATGTACAAATGTTTTCAAAGGCTGTCTGTATTTCAATATATGAAATCTCTCTGTATTATGGGAGTTAGAGTTCAAAAAATCTTCCTTTGTGGACTCACAATATATGTTAATATGACAGCTAAATTTTTTACATAATTTAGAAAATGAAAATGATTTATTAAATACAATTTTAATAATTTGATTTATAAAAGAGCTGGAGGTGGCAACCCACAATAAATTAATCTATTGTGAATTATGAAAATATTAATCAGCTTGATGTAAACATCTGTGGTTCACAGAAATGGCCTGGAATTATTTATCAGTGTCATTTCTCCTTTCTGCCTCACCTAACTCCACTTAATGACTGGGACTCGCATGTCTTTGTCATTACATAGGGAATAGAATATGTGCCAAAACATACAGCTCAGGGTTTAAAAGTTAAATTGCATGAATATTTATGAATACACTGTCTAGTATACAAAAATTCTAAAATACCTCAATGATTGAGATTTAGCATTCAACTTGACAGAGTGAGAAAATGTTCGCTTTAAATTTAAAACAAAATAACTACCATTTCTTAATCTGTTAGACTGTACTAACAGCTTTACCTCCCCTATTTAATTTAACTGTTCAAAACAATTTTATTTAAAAAATACTGAAGAATGTATGGGAATGCAAATTGATGTTAAGTTATAAAGCCAGAATTTGAAATCAAGTATATCTGATTCAAGATGCCATGCTCATTTTTCTCATCTGCAAAATTGAAAAAATATATACCATATCCTCCTTAACTCACATTATATTGAGGTTCAAATGTAAGAGTGAGAATATTGTAAATTGTGACATCAAAATAGTTGTACAATTATTTATTCAGCTATGGGTGATGGTTGCTAGTACAAGCTAATAACAACATAAAACTCATATATATGTGGATAGTTGAGTTAGAATGAAGTTCTTCAGTGGATTAACAGGAATTACTGAAAACTTGTCTTGTGGTTGTTAAGTTCATCAAATCATTGAAGAAGAAATGTTTGAAAAGTCCTTTAAATCACATAAAGAAGGTAGATGTTTGATCCAATTCCAAATCAATATCCCTTCCTCCTTTAAAAATATATGTCTAATTTCCACCTCACTTTACAAATTTTTTCCAAATCTTTCAAACCTCTATGGCATTATTCTCTGGTGTTTCTATATGAAAAGCTTCCTGGATGTCTGTTTTATATTGTTCTAGTACTTATCCAAATATTCATTTTTAATTAACATTTCCTATCTCTATTTCCTAAGGCTGTTATGTAACTGTGTCTATGATACCAGAGAGATCACGGACTTTGCTTCTGTAAGTCACAAAACCCTTCAACTAATTATCCTGCAATTAGCAATGCACAATGAAGAAGTAAGTTCTTAATATTTGCTTGTGGTTGACAAGTATTATGACAATGCAATTTTCTGAAAAGTTTACCAGCTCACTGGGAGTGTTTAACAACCTGGGGCCTGACATAATAGACCATATTGCATTCACATCTAACATCATGAGGCCCACTATAATATAAATGATGAAACTAAGCAAATAGCTAAACTGGTAGAGACTTTGTGCATGGATTAATGTCTGAAAAATGTTTATTAGTGTATTTGTACCTCCAGTGTGTCTGAAAAATGTAGGTAATAATCTACCTTCTGGAACAGCACTGAATATATATATGTATATGTGTGTATATAAATATATATATGTATATGTGTATATATATGTATGTGTATATATATATGTGTGTATATGAATACATTTACTTAGTTTCACATCCACACACCCACAAGCAAACATACAAAATATCCATTATATATATTTGTAAACTTATATAGAGGACTTCCTTTTTTATGTGTGAACTATGCACGTGGTATCTTATTTTTAAAACACATTATGCGTATAAGAAAGACTGCATTACACATATCCATATGTAGGAGCCTAAGCGATTGTTGATCTTTTTTTTAAATAGGACTATTACTCCATGATCTCTTATTTCTAAATCCAGAACTCTCTTCCCTACTGTCCTATGAAGGGGAAAGTGGCATGTGTGTTGAAGAGCAGAAGTAGATGAGAGGCCTTTGTAAATCAAAGAATGAAAACTCATCATTTTGTCCTTAGATATGTGACATACAATTTAACCACATTCATCAAAGGAAAAACATTCAGGAAAAACTTTAAGTCCCCTAGTTCCATTTGTTAAAGGTGATATAAGTTGATCTTTTTTATTGCTTTATGCTTTTTTTTTTTTTTTGAAAAATGAATTTTCCTCATGGAAGAAGTTTGCCCTGCCTTGGAAAACAGCTTGCCATCAAACATGTTCACAAGATATTTGCAAGCTTGATGCATTAAAGGGAAGAATTTTTGTATACAAGTCTTTGCAAATTTTCTTGGATGAAATGCAAGAAGGGTTTGATTTGTATGAGATTCTACCTGATGGCAAACAGGGCAGAGCTATCTCATGGTTCCCAGAAGGCTTACACCCAACAGCATGAAAACTTGGAAGTCTGCCTGTATTACCTTAAGTGATGACTGCAGAGCTCAATCGCATTTAAGATTTAATATCCTTGGCAATATGCCTCCAGCAGCCACTGAATAATATGGAGTAAAAATGTCTTAATCTCCAAAAGATTGCTGCCTTGTGAAGTAAATTACTCTAGTTACATTAACAAGTTAACTAGGTACAAGGTGAGAATATAAAATCTTAGAACTAAACTCTGGTTCATATATATTCAAAAGGTAGCAGGATAAAAGCAATGTATAGACTAAGAGAAGCAGGGAGAAATTTGTGATGTTTGGACACCAAAGATGTCTGAAATTTATGAGAAAGAAGTATCAACCTAGTGTAAAAAGCTGGGTCTCCTTTGGCTCTAATACTAAGTTTGTCATTTATAAGTAGTGTGATCTTGGACAAGTAACTTAAATTCTTAATATCTGTTTTCTTGATTGTAAAATTGGATTAATAATGAAACCTAGCTCATGGAATTATCAGGGAGGCTTTAAAGGATAAAATACATTAAATTATTAGAACATCTAGACTTTTATACTATAGTTTTATGGTATTATCATTATCAAAGTCATTAAAATTAGGAATTAAAAGTGATCATTTTCTTTACTTTTCTATATGTAACTTCTATTGTTACCACAATTTCTTTATTTCTTAATGCCTACATTCAGTTCAAGCTCTAAAGAGAAAAGACTGAAATTTTTCTATTATTTTAAAGGGTTAGTAACACATTCTTTAGAATGGAACAAAGTCTCTTATTCTTTATCCTAAAATGACCCACTAAAATAGTAACCTGTAAGTTACAGAGAATTTGGTAAATCTAAAAACTCACCTTGCTATTTATTTTAACATTAAATTAAGATGAATGCAAAGATTCTTTAATCTGGAAATAAAGATGAGAGATGCATCAGTACATATTTGGTGATTGAAGCCAAAAAATTAGTAATTTTGGACATTAGGAAATTTAAATCCTAGGACATTATTTAAAAATGTACAACTGCTAGACTGGCACTAAAACACAAACACTGGAGTGGAGGCTACCAATTGTAAAGCTAGTATTCATAAACACTAAGGACTTCTCTCACAATACTTTGATATTTTTTCCCCAAAGTGTGACCAAGGATAGAGCATTTATCGAGACTTAATTGTGATAAGTATCAGGATTATGTGTCTGTCTGAAATCCATCAATGAAACATAATGAAATAGTCTATAACCACGGATTTAATATTTCCCCTGTTATTTGATTGTGAATATGGGGGGTGGAGAATAAAGTTTAATAAAATTTCAATCACACAGATGCAATAGCAATCAATCTCAATATCCCAAACAAGTGGTTCAAAACAGAATGTCATATATCAAATCACTGATATGCTCATCCAGGACAATGACATTAGCATTTGTCATCTTGTCACTCGTAAAAACCCTGAAGACCTCAAGAGGCAGAAATATCCATTTTCCTGCCCCCAAAGGCCAGTCTCAGATAGGTTGATGTAAATTCTCATGTATTTAGAATCAATTGGAGACTTTTCAATAAAACTAAAATTATATAGCAGTTTTAAAAAGAATTTTACTCTCAGAGGAAACACAGCAGTAATGAGAGAGAGAAAAAAAAAAAAAACCTTGCATTTACTTGGCATTAGTTTTGGCTATTTAGATTCTGCTTTCAAAGGATGTCCGTGATAATTATTTTTCTTTATTTTCCTTCGGATTGGCCCTTCATTTGACAATGACTGTGTAAGCTCTATGTTTTGAATATGCGCCTGATTGATGACAGCAAAAGAGGAAGAAATGTTCACTTAACTTGAAACTCCACAGAAAAACAGGACACTCATATAAAGATGATTTTAAGAGCTGAATATATGTTATTCTGTTTGAAAATCATTGTACTGAGAGAATTTTAATAATAATATTTTAATTAATGTGTGATGAGAAGGAAGTCTGCATTTATGGTACTTGTACAATATTCACTTTGATTTCATGTCTTTTAAAAATATATTTTCTACAGTAACATATCTGGTTCATTGACAGTCATTTATACTACTCATTAGATGATAATACATGAATGAAATTGTAGTTAAATGCATAGAATATCACTACATGAGGCAAAAATTCTAAAACAAATGCATTAAAGCTGTCTGCCACTCTGTCTGATGCTCCAGTTGATCGCTGATATTTAGGTTACCATGACAACATGAAATTTGTGTACTACTTAGCATTTAAGAATTTATTTTAATTTTTATCCTTATTTGATTTTTTAATATATTAAATAATTTCTCACATATTTCTGTTATATATCAAAATAATAAAACATTTGAGCACCTTAAAATGTTCTAATAAGTTATGATAAATATTATTGTAATAAATTATATAGTTACTCTTTATGAAGTTACAATAAATTATATAATTAATAAAAATATATAGGTATATAGTTTTCTGACAAATTATTAAAATACTATAATAAAGGACACAAAAAATTATGGCAAATGCTTTGCCCTTATGGAATACTTCTTTATTCCTAATAATACAAATAATTCTAAGAATTAACAGCAGCCCTGATATTTAATAATTTACTCCATACACACACATGCAGACACACATACACTCACACACTAACACAAAAATTCTTATACTGGCCAATGTTAAGGGCTCCTTCTTAAGAAGACAGTGTCATATCTAACACTTGTTTTGTTGTTTTGGTGGTTGAAACTCTCCAAGTAGGGACTTTGCTTTATTGGTAACCCTCTTTTCCCAAAATGCCATCACAAGGAAATGACTGATTCAACTGTGGCTAAAGAGTTTATGAGTGATTTGTTCACAACTTATTTCTATTTTTCATTTTGTGAATATCAATGGAAGTCAGCAGTTATGATACTTAAAAATCTAAAAAGCATTAAGTGCACCACCACATAGTAGGTCCAGAAATGTTCCCATGTGTGTTTATCAGCTTTACTTATACAAAAACCTACAGCAAAACTCCAAAGAAGGACTCCATCTTTTCACCTCCTGCTCCTGGGAAGGCAGTGGGGATATTCAGCCTGAGGGGAAAATTATATTAAAATAAAAGGTAAAGAAATGGAGCACAACCTATACAAGGCCAAAAATAATATAGACCTTGTTTAGAACTATTACCTATTTAAGGACGTGTGAAAAGCAAGAACAACTACAAATACACAAACACACTTTGATCCCAACAGCCTGTCTTTCCTTCCCACTTCTCTGTTAAAAACCACAAATAAACTTAATAAGGTTATCAGTGTTTTCAGATGACACCTTAAACTCAGGAAATGACCAATATTCAGCCCAAATGGCTTAGTTTGCCAGGGATTGTCTTCAAAGAGAACATAAGAGAAAATACTTGGTGTTTCAGGGAACATTATTTCTTCCTGATGAAAAAGGAGAGTAGTAAGAAAGATATCCTCTACACACTCCTTCCTTGCTGCTTTCAGATGTTGTTAACTGAGGATGTGATACTGAAACCCAGCACCATCTGATGAATGGAAGAATAGCCTGAATATTCAGCAGAATGCTTGAAAAGGATTCCATCATTCCATCACTGGAGCACCCTTTGTGAGATTCTCTTTTTCTAGAATCTCTATTAAAGGAAAGCATATAAGTGCCTCCAGTAGAAGCCAAAATTATTCAGATTTTCTGCAACTTGAAGACAACATATCCTAACTGAATCAGATGCCCACTTGGAAATCAGATTCAGGACTACACGTATTTGTTGATTTTCTCCATTCTCTTATTCCACTAGGAAGCAGTTTTGGTTAATTTGTGAAACCAGAAAGAATTTGAAGCCATAGGAAATATATAAATTATGATGGCTATAGTATCTGCTTGCCCTCATTTTGTCCACTTGTAATTTTATCTGGTACCCTTCTTTTCTCTATTTCACTTACTTTTACTGCTTCATTTTCATGTGCTTTATCCTATCAATTAACATCAATTCATATTACCATATTTGGTTGGGCAAGATAAGAAATATTACCCATGCTAATCCAAATAGCATAACATTCAACTATCAGTGAGTACACATGTATATCATATAATTTTGTGCCTTATGTTTATCTTTGCAATTATGCTCTGTTTACCATGATATTAAAATTACTTTGATGCCTTCTACTGGTGCCAATTGAGGACAGAAAGAGGACAAAGATAGAAAACATTCAGGAAAAAGTCAGAGCATACCACAAAAATGCAACAAATTAGAAAGCTAGAAGGTTAATAGTAACTACTTAATCCAGTTCCATTCATAAGAAAACTAAGATGAGAGACACAAAGCACTATCAATCACTTGTGGTGGTATAGTCAAGAAATGAATCCAGGTTCCTATTTACTGACATGGCCCTCTCTTAATTTCATTACATGGCATGCTTTCAAATGGAGCATCTTTGATGTCACATGATTTGCCCTGTTGATAAGCCAAGGCAAGTTAGCCTTACCTAAGTAAAATATTAAATGAAGGATGGATGCAGAAATGAGCTAACAAAAGAATGAAGCTAAAAGAACAATTTAATTTAATTCAAAACAGTACAGATATATTTTCTTTTTAATCCTCTCTTCTCCCAATTCCCTGTTTGAATATTTCTTCTGGGCATTATCTTATTTAATTATAATTATTTGTTGATGTCTTCTTGCATCTGTATGTATATTTTTTAACTCTGGTCTTTCTATTCATGTATAGGCCAGGCATTTTTTCTAGGATCTAGGAAGATTGTGTAAGTAAACTGACAAATTGCCTCTTCTCATGTATCTTTCACTCTAATGTGAGAAATAAATAATAACAAATAAATATATAACCTAACATTGGGTATTTTCCATGTGCCAGGCAGTGTTTTAAGCCCCTTAGATAAAGTAACATTATCACTATCAAGGCACTATTATTAGCCTCATTTTTAGGGTTATGGAAACCAGAGCACAGAGTGGTAAGGTAAAATTGCTCAAGGTCACATAACTACTAAAAAGTAAAACCCAGAAAATATGGCTCCAAAAAATCTGTACTCCTAACCACTATGCTATGACAGTTATCCATGGAAGAAGAGTTCTGTAAACAAATTAGAGTGTAACTTGTTAAGAGAAAATAGAATTAATGTGTGAAAGGTGAGAGAGTTTTTATTTAAGGAAATAGATGCATGCACCCCAATGTTCATAGCAGCAATATATACAACAGCCAAGACATGGAAGCAACCTAAATGTCCATTGATAGATGACTGGATAAAGAAGTTGTGGTATATTTATGCAATTGAATGCTACTCAGTGATTAAAAAAAAAAAGAATAAAATAATACCATTTGCAGCAACATGGATGGATCTGGAGATTGTCATTCTAAGTGAAGTAAGCCAGAAAGAGAAAGAAAAATACCATATGATATTACTCATATGAGGAATCTAAAAAAAAAGAAAAGAAAAAAGAAAAGAAAAAGGAAAAAGAGGGCACTAATGGACTCATCTACAAAATAGAAACAGATTCTCAGACATAGTAAACAATCTTATGATTACTGGGGGAAATGGGTTAGGAAGGGATAAATTTGGAAGTTTGAGATTTGCAAATGTTAACAATTATATATAAAAATAGATTAAAAACAGATTTCTTTTATATAGCACAAGGAACTATATTCAATATTTTGCAATAATATTTAATGGAAAAGAATATGAAAATGAATATAGGTATGTATATATGCATGACTGGGACATGATGCTGTACACCAGAAACTGATACATTGTAACTGACTATACTTCAATTAAAAAAATGAAATAAAATTAAAAAAAAATGGGAGAGCCTCAATGAGAAGATAAGGGAGTTAGCCAAGTAACTAGATGAGAAAGAACTTCAAAGGGGTCTGCAAAGGTAAAGCCTTACTGTGGAATGTGCTTCCTGTGTTCAGGGCATAATCAAGAAAACACCTTGGATGATCTGCAGATGGCGGATGAGTCAACAGAGCGAGAAATGACCAGATCATGTCAGACTTTTGATTGCAGTATGTTTTTTTATGAGTAATGAAAATATTTTTAGGAACTCTGAGCAACTAAGTAGCACATTCAGATGAAAAGTATTAGTTAGCCTGGGAAATAGCGTATAGGCACTAAAAGTGAAAGAAGAAGAATCAATAAATATTTGAGCTTTAACAGCAGAGGTGGTGAATGGTGGTCAGTATTTTTTTTTTTTTTACATTTGTATCACAATTTCCTGGACACTGGATATGAGGGGTGGAAATAGCCTAGAGTTAAGTCTGACTTCAAGTTTTTTGACCTTAGCCCACAGGCAAATGACAGTGCCAGGTACTGTAGTCGGGAAGCCTAGGAGAGAAGCAGATTTGAGGGTAGGGTAAACATGCAATTTGTGAATCTGTAACTTTGAGACACCTGTTTTTCCTACATTGTTTTGTGTGGTAGCCTCTGGTACTTAGCAGAGACCAAATTTTACATTTTATTTAATCTACTGAAGTTAAACTTAAATTTAAAGCTGCTACTCAACTCACTGAAAAATTTTCCATGTATTTGGATCAACTTAGGTTTTGACTGTACTTTCTGAACTGCAAATTTTATAAAATTCAAATACAGATCAAGTAATTGATGAAAATCTAGTATCTGAATTGGGATATCTTTTAAGTGTAAAATACATGCTAGTTTTCAAAAATTTGAGGTGAGTACCCCATAAAATATATTGTCTTCCATTCATTGGAGACATTGAGATTGGAGATACACATTTTGAAAGCATCAGTAAAAACACAGTGTTGAAGCTTTGGAACTTAATCATTTGATTAGAGTGTGGTTAGCAAGGAGTAACATCTTCCCATGGGTTGACAATGTGATCATGGTGAGCACCTGGCTTCTTCAGAGGAGGTCTGGTTTGCTTATTTGTGTTCAGGAGTTGGAGGATGGGTGGGAAAGGAAGGGAGAGGAAGGAGAGTTTTTATCCTCTTTGTTTTCATACAATCTTAGAAAAATAGCTAGATGCTTAGATTTCAGTCCTTTTCACCCACCATTTTCAGTACATCTAGACCAATTTTGGCAAGATAAAACTAACCCTCAAATCATTTAGCTAATTTTCAAAAATTTTCCAAGAAAATTAGTGATTAATTAAGATTAGGATTTAAATACATTTCAATGTATAATTCAGCAATGATGCCATTATCCTCAGGGTGACCAGATGCCCAGGTTTTCACAAGCCTGCTCTAGTTAGAAGCTTCTTGTTTGATTTAATTATCAACAGTGTTCCTTTTCACCCTAAACTGTTTCCTGATTCAGATGATATATTATATATTCACCCAAATTATTCTACTGTTTTTCTTTAGTCTGATGAATCAAGGGTTTTTTGTTAGTTTAGTTCATCTGGTTTTCTGTTTTTGCCTTTATTTTGTTTTTTGGTTTTGTGCTTTACTTTGTTTAATTTCATATTTTTATTTTATATTTCCTAATACCTGTCTTATTGTTTTCTGTTCATCTCCACCACATTACTTTATATCAGGTCAGCATCAATTCTTACTTGGATCATGCAATCAGACTCTTAACTAGTGTTCCTGCCTCCTCATCTCATTACTCTAATCCTATCAACACTGCAGGACTGATCTTTCTAAACTACTATAAAGGAAGTAAATGTGAAGGATTCAGAATGGCAGAAAAGGAAGAGACTGACAAAAGAAAGACAGAATTGGAGGTGAGACCAGCCTCACAATGTGCTGACATTTAAATTTGACCTTGATAAAGAGACAGACATTTCCCCATGGGGGTAAAAAATGAAAAGAAAAGGCAGAGACTCTGATAAGAAGAAAAGAAGGTAAAACCAGGAGAAGGTTGTAGACCTCCCTGACATAGGACCGTTCAGTTTATGCTTTCCTGCTACAAAGCTCTTAAACATTTTTTTAATCTCTTCTCAGAAAATATTTTTTGCAGAATAATGTTTATTTTTTACATAAATGCATACTGAATGCACTATAAAATGTGATAATTTAACAATATGATTCCAAACAAAGACACACTCAAAAATGAAGAGAGGTTTCTAGTGACAAATTGTCTAGCTTGTACAATGTCACATGGGGCATCTTTGAGTCACCTGCCATGTTTTGATGGACCCCAAGCAATTTACATTCCCCTACCTATGCCAATCAAGACAAGTAAAAATGTAGCATTTTCTGCAACTCCTCTATCTGTTTTGCATATGCAATATTTCCAAGTATTTTAAAATCCTCTCTAATATAGACTTTATCTTTTCCTAAGCAAGTTTTCTGTGTTGTAACAGTATTTAAGGGCTGCTTGTTTGTTTGCCAGAATAAGTGGCACACTAAAAGACTGGAAACATAAACAAAGAATAATGTAACTTTCTAAGAATGATCCCTTTGCTGCTTTTATCTACCAACCACAAGTCATTTATTCTTTTTTTAGTGAGGCCAGCACACATTCAGTAGAATACATGTTATGGAAATAATTTTCTAATTAATAATTTGGTGTTTTAAATAATTACTTTTAGGACCAGAGATTCTTAGCATGTCAAAATGCTAAACGTAGCCACTTCTTCCAAAAATACACACCAGGCTCATGGCATCAGTGAGGTCACTTTCATTAGGGCATGGGTGAAATGAGGTAGGCAGAGTAATTAGGAATTGGGAAATCAGAACAAGATTCTTAATTCTGCTAAGGAAATCCCCAGACTTTCTTTTATTTACTGCGGTGTTCAAGCATCTAGACCAAAGCCTGACTTTTATTAGCACTAAATAAACACTGATGAATGAACTCAAGGATACAAGCACAGCAGTTCTTCAGTTTTCTCATCTGATGTTAAAGGGTCATATCAAAGAATTCTGATGTTTCTGTTGCATCCTATATTCTATAGTTTAGCTAACAAAACAATGTTAATTGTTATTTTTGTTGCCTATTATTTTCCCTATATCATTCTTCCTTCCTTCCTTTCCTTTCCTTCCTTTTATTCTCTTTGCTTATTTCTCTTTTGTCCTCTCCATCTTTGTCTTTTTTCTTTTTTTTTTTCTTTCTTATTAACACCTTAAAGATAGTGGCACTGAATCTTTTCAAGTTTAAATAGCATGAGTGATCTTTGCTTAGAAGCAGATAATATGTAGTGGTCCAGAAAAAAGGAAACAAGGAGCCCTTCTCTGCCTTTCAGAGAATGCACAGAACATAGGAAACACTTCTTTTCACATAGAAAAGGAAAAGCTGTCAGCCCTGAGACACAGGGAGTTGCTGAGATACAGGTAGAAATGACTGATTATTAACTCAATTTTGGCCTATCTCTCCTCCCTGGAGAACAGGGGATGAGGCTGAAAGTTCCAAACTTCTGATAATGGCTTGTTCTTTCTGGTGACCAGCTCTGATGCTGAAGCTATCCAAAAGCCCACCAAGAATTTACCCATTAGAACAAAAGATATTCTCATCATCCAGGAAGTTACAAGAGACTTAGAAGCTCTGTGTCAGAAATTGGCAGCAAAGACCAAATATATATCCTATGTTTCACATATATTCATATATTCAAGATAAGGAAATATATTTAATAATTAAAATAATATGCCTTAAATGAGCATTTTACCTATATTGTAATATCAATTGCCATTATCACTCATTTGGAAAGTACTATTTTAATCCTTAGTTTTACAGATAAGGAAACTAAAGCATAAAGGCTTTAAGTTACTTGATTATATCTAGAACATACCTGAGCCAGAATTCCAATCCACGCAGTTTACTCTAGAGTTTACTAGTTTAAACATTTGTACATTTATGTAGTGATAGCTGCAATTGTTTGGGTAAAATAATTATGAAATATTTTAAATAAGGCTCTTTAGATAAGTGGCTTTTCATGGTTCTACTGCACATCATCATATAGTGATGTCTGAGTTTACCATATTGAATGGAAACTAATAATATTGTTTTTTAAAATCATAAGTAGAAGGCTTGCTGGAAGTGTTAATAATTTCCTGAAAGTGCTATAACACTTGAGTAAAGAAATTGTTTTGATCTATGTGCTATATTTATTACTTTATAAGAAAGAACAATTCTGAGAATATCAGAGAGTGACTATTTAACTTGGATATACCACAAAAACATAAGTGAGTTTGTAGATTGAAACAAATTTATGTCTGGGAGACTCATTAAAATAATTTGTTATCTATTCCTCTTAATGAATTATATGAATAGCAGTAATTACATATCCTATAGTACTACCATCAATGACAGTTCTTTTTTTCTATAAAGTAATTTAAGATAAAACAGCTGATCAAAATGTTCATATTGATGCAAAATATTTTTAATGTATTAATGTCCATATGCATAAAATAGAAACGCTCACATAGTATAATGTAAAGAGAAAAACAAATTGAAATCGGATGTTTTTCCCCCCACAAGATTAGTCTCCTACATTTCTAATGAAATCATCAAGACATATAAAATAATTAAAATTTTCTATCAGCAAAATAGATTAAAATTTACTCACAGATTTGACATTTGAAAAATTATTCCCAGACAAAAACAAATAAAGCCAGCTTCAAAAATTTGCCAAGCAAAAAATCTGTAAAGCAGAATTGAACACATAGGGATCAAAGAATGACCACATTCATGGCCTCCAGTATCACACTAGATGAGAAAGCTTATTATTCTTATTCAGATTTTTAAGAAAATTCTCACTCCTGTAGGAATCCCTGCTGGGTGCAGAAAAAAAATTCATCCATTCAGGACACAAATCTCATTGGAATTGTTAGTCTAGCCCAGTCTTTCATATGCTTATTTGGCTGTGCAAGGCACTATGGGATCATTTTCATGAGTTTTTGATAATGCAGGCCACTGGGCTATTAATCCCAGCTTGTGGACTTTGTTCTAGATACATTCAATGACTTTGTCTTCAGAAAAAGAAATTTTTACAGCAGGATGAATTTACCCACCTTGGCTACATCAGTATGCAGCAACTTCCTTCCTGTTCATCAGCCATTAGCCTCATCTGAGGGCTGGACAAATCAAACACCCTCAGGATGGCAGAGAAGAAAGATGAGAAGAACTGGGTCTTTGTTGATGTCACTGCATGTCAACAAATACAGTTTCATGATGTCCTGCCTCTAAATGTCTTGTATTCAAACAATATACATACAGTTAAATGCAAATTGTTTTGGAGTCTTCTGTTATTTGAAATCTAACAAAATGTACTGGCCTGTTGTGCTTGATTCTCTAGAAAATTTCCTGATGGACTTTCTTGCCTTACAACATTGTTTCTGGGATGTAGAAGGTTTGTATCTAACACTTGAATTTTATAAACTATGGCCTAAGGCTTAAAATCTGTACCTTAATATATTCTAACTTTTATTTTCAAACAGCAAAATTTGCAGTACTGAGATATGCTCCTCTAATTTTTGTACCTTCTTTATTTATTAAATACTTAGTGAAAGGAGCAAAACAAGCTGAATTAGTGATTTTCATGCTACACGTTGCAACATCAAGTAAAATATTCACTTGCAGCTTAGACTAATCATGAAAAAAAATCCAAGTTTCTTGGATAAAATATAATCCTTGCCATTCAGTGGTCAGAGATAAATTTATTATGGTTATTTATGTTGTTATGTTTTATTTTATCTAAACAATCTTTCAATCCCCCAAATGTGAGGTCTTTTGCTTGTGTTTTTTCTGCAATCTGACACCTATAGGTGAGAGAGAAAAGCCCTACACCCATTTCTTTCTTTATACACATTCTCTGAAAGCATTCTCAAATATATATCATGCCTCTAAAGAAAAGCATAATACATCCTCTGAAATTATCCTGGTTCCCTCACCAGACACATCTTCAGCATCATGTTGATGGGCCTTTTCAGATTGTCAGCGTCAGTGATTTTATGCTTGCACTGTAGGGAAAACTGAATATGTAGTTAGATGATGCAACCAACCTATATCCTTTAGCTTGACCATGATAATTTCAGTAGACTTCATCAAACTATATGCACTTGGTTTTGTTCGTCTAAAGCTAAAGAATAACAAAGAAATACAACATTGAATATCTTTGTAGGACAATTTTTTTTTCAGGAAAATATATGTGCTGCTTCTTCTTTTTTTGCCTTTTACAGCAGAGCCTCTAAATACTCCACAAACAATATGAACAAATGAAACCAATGGATTTGTCAATATCTGAAATGTTGTCATAAGGAGAAGCCAAGAACTTAGATATATTGGGAAAGTCTTTAAAAACATGAGGAAAACAGATTAAATGGAGACACACATCTTGAATAATCCTTTATAGTAAGAAAAAAAAAAAAGACTCTAGAGGGAATGCATGGAACTACTGTGTATTCATTTTAAAGGTTCTATTTGTTGGTTCTTTGCTTAAGGCTCACTCCCTAGAATTCTAACTAGAGCACTCAGTTTTTCTTTTGTGAAATGGCATTCCCATTCCACTCTCTCCTTGAGTTCGATGGGAATGATTAATCTTAAGCTCCGTGAAGGACTCCTATTCTCCTAGCCACAGAATTCAGTTCTGAGATGACCACAAGACCTAATCCAGGTCATGTGACATTGAGAACACTTAGCTAAGGCAGTAAGGAAAGAAGCTTTGTCTAACTCCTTGAGAACAACAGAATATTGGACTGGTTGGAGTAGCATAGGGATTTTAGGAACTCCTATATGTATTTTACTCATCAGACAAGCTGTCCTAATGGTGAAAGTGGCTCACAGAGGAGAAAAATGCCCAAAACATCACAGAATACACAGAAATAAAGCAAAATTTCTGAGGATGTGTGAATGTGGAAATTAACATTCAAAAGAATCCAGGGGTCTTTTAAGCTTTTCTGCTCTGTGATCTAAACAGTTACCTTTTTATTTAAACGAGTATATATACATTTACAAATATTTCATATATTAAATATATTATGTATATAGTTATATTTAACTATAAAACTCTTAAATTTTTCAAAGACCAAGTTCAAAATTGAGACTACCAATAAGCCTTAGAAGTAAGTGAAACAATGCTGAATTCAGATTTCTAATCACTTAATAATGAAGAAATAACATTGCAATATCATTTATTCTAAAAATTGTACATAGTATAGTATACATATATTTTTATTTATTTTAAATTTTTGTTTATATATATATAAACAATCAAATATTTCAAGAAGGCAATTTTGCTGAGCGTTTAATATGTCTCAAACATTGTTCTAAATATTTTCACATATTAAATCATGTAATCTTTAAAACAACACCATGAATTAGGTTTCTTTATTATCTTGACATTATAGGAAAACACATCCAAGATATTGGGCATCAGCATCCAGGAAATTAACATTTATTTATTATATAAATAATAGGTTGATTGTGAAAAGAGATTGTAGGAGGTAAAGTATAAAACCAGTGTATCACAGGTTAAGATTTAAGTTTTACCCATTACGTTAAAATAGCTCTATTTTTGTTTTTCCTCTCACTATTGCAGACTTGTAGTGCAAGAATTAAGTACATATTTCCCCATTCTACTTTATACATGCTTTCAATATCCCGGGTTCCCCCAACAGAGATATTCTAATGCTTTGGGCATGAAAAATTGAATATATGTGTCTACACACATATGTTGAATATATATGTATGCTTTTAAGTATAATGTATTTTTCTTGCATATCTTCATTGTTTACATGCATAAATGTGATTGAGAAATGATAATACAATGACATTTTATTTTTCTTCTTGTTTGTGCTCAACTTCATGTTTTAAGATCCATCAAAATGCTCTGAGGGCCTCTAGTTTATACATATTTGTTTTGCTACCTATTATGGCATCGTATGTATTACACATATCCTACATTTACATTGTTATTTTTAGTAATCAGTAACAAGGATGGTTCCAATTGTTTGCTTCCACATAGAATGCTGCAATAAATGTCTTGAAAATATACACTAAAGGACATATCATGTACAGAGGCCCCTCTTTCCTTTGCTTATTAGTGAGCTTTGTCCTCTTCGCATTTGGTCTCTACTGTTTTTTATTATGTTGATATAAACTTGTATAGTGTAGATGTGAAATATTTTTCAGATACTAATTTTGCAAATACCTTCATTTCTCTGTTATCTCAGCTTATTTTTCAGTTGTGCCTTTGATTGAACAACAATATTAAATTTGACAATACTGAACCAGAATTTTTAATTTTTGGCCTTGTATATGTGCTTTCAAATGCTTTATTAAAATCCCTTACTGAACACAATGGTGAATATAGTTTCCTTGGTTTTATTCTATTACCTTTACAATTTTACTATTCCCATATAGTTCTTTGTGTATATTGATATGTAGAGATCCAAAGTTATAATCTCCATGATTCAGTTTTTCCAATACCTTCCCTTAAACAAGCTGCACTTTGTCCAATTTTTGCGATAATTTTATCACAGAATAGATTCATTCATATGTGTTTTATTTCTATTTTAAAAATTTCCATTTTATTCCAAGAAGATGATTTGTTTACTGTGATGTTTATACTACATTGTTTTGTTTCTTTAAAATATGACATCTTCTTGGGTAGGAAAAGTCTTCCAGGTTCTTTTTTTTTTTTTTAATGGTTGAACTATTATTAAATAGATGCTCTTGTGTATGTATGTTGAGTATTTACTAAAAATAATTTGTCAGGAATTATAATTTAAACTTCACTGAAGTTATGATGGTTTGGGTAGTGATAGTGGGTGACCTGGTCTTATTGTCAATCTGAAGAAAATATGGAATGAGCAAATGCAAATTACAATATATAAAATAGATGAGCAATAAGGATTTACTGTATAACATGAGGAATTATACCTAATATCTTGTAATAACACATACTGGAATAAAATCTGCAAAAATACTGAATCACTATGCTGCATACCTGAAACTAATACCAAAAAAACCCATATAAATTTTTCTAGTACATTTAACTTTTACAGAAAGTTATATATCATTTACAATCTTAAAATAGCTACCCTCTGTTCATTGCATTAATAGGATAATATTCTTTAAGTACTTTTATGTATCTATTTAAATATAAACAAATATAAAGCACTTCCTGAAGTTTGTGTCCCAATAGGGTAGAATAGATTTGGACTACCCCATAGAGCCTTATTCCTACAGATATCTTTTATTATTATTTGGCATGGCAGCCCCCTGTAAACCCAAATTCAACAGCTGCTTTTTATTTGATACGAGTCAGCATGTAAAGTGGAAATGTTTACCCCAGGACACATGTTAAAGACCATCAGCCATAATTGTTTAGTACCACAACTGCTTGAGCCAATAACAACATCTGGAGCAAATGGGAAGATGACCAAAAGACTTTAAAGGAAAAATTGGAAAATAGGACATCCATAGGGGGTTTTAAATAGCTCTGATATATTCCTGAGAATGTGGAAGGTCATGTATAGGGCAGTTTTTAAGCCCAGGATGAACTAAGAAGGTCTTAATATCTCACTTCTGGCTGATATTGAAACTTCAAAGTGAGAGATGAAGCATAGTGTAAACTGAAGGAGAATTAAAGATGTGTCTAACATGCACATAAAACCCTTCAGCAATATCCAGGAGACTTATTGGAACTTCGCATTTAAGTAAAATGTGTGCACTTATTAGGTGACCGCTAAGCTAATAAAAGAGGTAGTTCTGGTGACAAGTGATATTGAACACAGACTTTACAGATTTGTTCAGGAAATGTACCAAAAAAAAAAAAAAGCAGTAAGAAAAAAATCTTATTTCCACAATTGCCACATTATATTACTTTAAATGTTCAGTTTTCAAAAAAAAAAAAACAAACAAATTTATGAGACATGCAAAGAATCACGAAACTATGCTACACAATAGGGAAAAAAGAGTAAAGAAACTGTCCCTGAGAAAACTTAGATGTGGGATACACTTTACAAAGACTTTATATCAACTTCTACAAATATCTCCCAAGAATCAAATTAAATCATGTTTAATGAACTAAAGGAAAACATGAGAGTTATGCCTTGCCAAATATAAAAATGATTCCATATACTTACAGATGACATGTGAGGGGATACAGAAATTACAAAGTATTTCACACACACTCAAACACAATTAGAAGTAACAAATGAGTTTACCAACATTGTTGGATATCAAATCAGTATAAAATATTAGTTGTAATTCTATACAATAGCAGTGGACAAATTCCATACATTTATGATCTTGCATATAAAAGAATAAAATGTTTAAAATCTATTTATCAAAAGAACTATAAGACTTGTACACTGAAAACTGTAAAACCTCTTTTAAAGAAATTAAGATAAACTTACATAAGTGGAAAGGAATCGTGTATTCATACATTGGCAAACAATATTTTGGGGGGATCAGTAGTTCCCAGACTGATTTAGATTCAGTGAATTCCCTATTGAAATTCTACCTAACTTTTTCACAGAAATTGATAAGCTGACTGTAAAATTTATATGGAAATTCAAGGGTCCAGGATACCACAAAAATGGAAAAGAAAAACAAAGGTAGAATACTCACATTTCCCAATTTCAAAACTTTCTATAAATTACATTATTCAAGATGGTGTGGCACTGTCAGAAGGATAGAGATCAAGTTAACATAACCCACCTCTTGATAAACAATGTTGGGGGGATTACAATTCAAATGATATTAAAAGAAAAACATAGTTACTAACAACTTGTGAGCCATGAAAGTATAGTGCAGAATCAAATATATTGAACAAAATACAAAACACTTAAAGGAGGGTATTAATTCTGAAAATGATCTGTTCCATAATTTGGAAAATGTTTGGGAAATTGTTTTGAATTCTCAGAAGAATGTTATTGATTAAGTGACATGGGGAACAATTTGAAAAGGTTTCCCTGAATTCACAGGACAAGATGAAAATTAACAGAAAAAATATGCAAGTATCTATAGAAGCTGTAAACTGGTGATTCTAAAATGCAGATTACTGGTGATTACTGATAGAACAGAACAAAAAGGGAAGAAGTGGTAGCCAAAATTGTAGTGTGGATATGTTTTCTAGACAAATAAAAATGCTTAAAAATCATTGCATGTGCAATGAAATGCTCCCTATGTTACATGTAATATAATTCTTAAGACACCTACATGTAAACACAGAGGAGAGAGGAAGGAAATTCATCCCATAAGATATATAACAGAAAAGTCAAAGATAAAGGTTAGCTTCATACTAAAAATAGCAAATAAACAAACTCATATTCCTCACATTTTCTTTTGAAACACAAAACGATAGAAGAAAAACTAAACTCACAGCATCATCCATAGTTTAATATTGAAAATAAAAGCTCATGATCAGATATTCCTTTTCAAGATAAAATCCACTTAAAGTAAACAGGACTCAAGAAGAATTTAAACCTGTTTACTTTGCCTAAAAAAAAAAATAAAATAAAAAAATAAAGATCTATTTTAACCAATTGATAGAAAAAGGAAAATTAATACTCTTAAATAGAAAGATTGATTAAAATGTCTAACAATGAACAAGGCTTAGTGATAATTCAGAGATGATATAAATAATTGTTAACTTTATTACAACTGTAATAGCAAATTATAATTAATAAGATAATATCTATAGCATATTGGACCATTAAAACTAAAATTGATTGTGATTATTATGTATTTATTTCTTACATAGTTGTAACAAACACATACACCCCCTTTTTTTGGTTATCTATTCTTCTACTTTGTCGAAATTTCTACAAAAATGTGTCATTTACCATTCCCAAAATTAGGCACATTGAGGTTGTTTCAAACATGTTCTCAAATTCTCACAAGATATATGAGTCTTTGGAATATGGACTGGTTTATTGACTCATTTCTAATGAATATAATGTGTCAGAAGTTACATTGTATAACTTGTGACTGTAAGAAAAAGGAAATGCAACTTCCTTCCACCTGGATCTCTTGTTCTGGAACTTTTGAGCTGACACATTAAAAGCCTGATTACCCTAAGCTTCATACTGAGGTCAGGTGATGAGACCACATGGAGTAAGGAAGAGATGCCATAGGATTCCTGTCTATTCTGCCCCTAAGCTGTCCAACTCCCTCTAACTTCAACCTGCAGACATATGAGTGAGAGAGACTTCAGATTACTTCAGACCCCTGCCTCTGAGATGCCCTGGCAGATGTCAAGTGAAGCAGAAAAGGCTTCCCCACCATTCCCTGTCTGAAACACTGACCCACAGAACCAACAAGCAAAATGAATTTTCACAACAAAAGTTTTGATAATTTGTCAAGAAACAGTCACTGCAAAACACAGAGACCAACATTTCAGTTAGAATGTATCTTCCACAGATTGCAATTGGTTTAAGGATGATTATGTGGTTTAAGCTAAGCAAGACAGAATTGGGATTGCTTGCTTGCCTGATTGCTTGATTAATATGATTTATCTTGATTGATTCTTTTTTCTGGGTGGTAGAAGTAGACATATGTGGAGTTTTCAACGTGGAATTTGGAAAGGAGGATATCTCTGCATGTGAGGTCCTGAAAAATAAGTTCTTTGTTAAACTGGAACTCTGAGCAGCATTCATAATGATGAAGAGAGGGTGTCTCAGAAAGAAGTCAGAAATGAGATGCAGAAAATGATACAGGTTGCTAGTTACATATTTGAAGCCTGGAATCCATTCTCACCTGAAATGAGCATTTTTCCCCTCGGTTGGCCTGCTCCCGATTCTCAGGAGTGTACTCTCTTTTAGTACCTTTTTACTTTACTAATAAAAACCTTGCTTATATCACACTTTCTGTCTCTCATTAATTTTTTTTTCAGTTCACTAAGAACCATGATAATTCTTATTTCCCTTATCACAGTATCTATCCTTCTCAATGTATGGACTGATAAGTAATTTTTTATGGCTTAAACTAGTTTGAATCAATGTCACTTTTAACCAAACGGTTACTGAATAATGCAGTAGTAAAACATGTTTTATTGTCCTCTTACAAATCTGATTCTCACAGATTTCTTCCAAACAGTATTCAATTTCTATCAGTATTGTTCCTCAGTAATTCTCCAAAGGGACATAATACCCTCTGAGAGCTGCCCTACATCAAAGAAAATAAAAAAGTCAGTTTAATTTATTTGGTTATAATACAAATTTGGGAACACTTTTTTCTAAGGAAGTTGCTTTTTAAAAAATTTGGCTCTGTTACAATTGTGATTTATTACAAGTCAAAAAAACCCCAGAAAATGTCAAAACTTTGAGCAATTGACAATGGATATTTGAAAATAGATAATTGAAAAGAGATATTTGACAGTATCTCATTTCCATACTCATAAAGGAAGACAAGAAGGGTTGCAGATGATCTTTCTCATCTATTGATATTATGCTGTCTATCAGATCCTAATAACATATCTGATGTATATAGTTTCAGATGCATTTAAAGCTATTTTTAGGACATTCAAAAATTAATTGTTGTAAGATTATTAAAGGAATAAACTCAAAATGTTTTCTTCTTTAAAATATTAAAATACTGTTTGAGAATTAATATTTTAAGAGACTAGTTATATTCTCCATTTCAAACTTGGGGATTGTAAATAAATAGAAACAACTATGAAACTCAGTTTTAGAAAAAAAATATGGATAACCATACATTTTGTTCTACTATTTTCTTTTCTTTCTTGTTTTAAACCTGAAGCTGCCAATCATGTTTTTCCATGGGACATATATTCTTCTGATTTTATTCCTTTCAAAATCTAGCTTTTCCCTTAGGGAAAAATTTTTATATTTTAAAAAAGGATCTGGAATTTCTCAACAGAGTCAAGGAACCATGCTGTATGAGTCAAGGGTACAAATGGTGTCTTTTTCCCTGCACCACTCCCACCCAATCTGCATGAAACACTGATGCATGGCAAATTCCAGAATAAAAAAATATAGTGTCAAGAGGAATAAAGCATGACAACAAGAGTGACACAAGATTCACTTTTCTGATTGTGTGCACATTCTCCATTTCCCCATTGTATTGTCATTAAGTTCTCACACTATGTAACAGTGCAGAGTGGCCAGAAGTTGGTGAACTATCCTTTCCATCAGAAAGCATACATGCATAAACAAACAAACAAATAAACAAACAATTAAGTACAATTACAAAACACAAACCCCAAAAAATAAGGAAAGAGAAAAGGAGTAGAGGGGAGGGGAAGATCATAAGAGAGAATGCTGTCAAAAACCCACTAGCATAAATATTTAACACACAGGAAACAGAAGCAATGTAGCAGGTGTTACCCAGAAAGAGAGCAATTGACTTAAGATACAGGAGAAATTAAGCCTTGGAAGGATAACACAGAAAGATATTCCTGTCAAAGATTTGACAGGATTGTTTAATACATGTTAATTCCTGTTTTATTCTTACAACTGTATCCTACACAGCAAAGAGTGAGAGACCATGGTAACCCTCCTCTTCAAAGTCAGAGAAGCATTGTGTCCTGGGAATTGTGGCTATTCTGGACTTAAACGGACAATGGTGGGAAACTAATTTGAATATTCAAATTTTAGAATTAGAGTATTCCAAAATGTGTAAAAGCAAAAAGAGTATAACTGAAAGACAGCTGCATGGCCCCAAATGATGATTTTCATAGAGTATTTTCCTAAGCTCTGGCTCTACTACTACATGCTTCATTTGTTGCTGTACATCATTTGTTGCTGTGCACCGTCTCAGGGTCTTGCCCAGAGCCTTCTGAGCTAAAGAGAGATAAGCTGTCAGATGTTGAAGTAGTTGATCAAGACAAAAGGCCAGATGAATGTAACAGTCAAGCCTTCTATCACTTGTTGAGATGACACAGTTAGAGGTTAAACAGGAGAAAGTGCCAGCTCCCATGGTGGTTCACTTTCCCCCAGGACATTGCCCAAGACAATGGTCAGGTGGATCAATGAAAATATTTGTCTTACTTTCCAGGGAGCCCCCAAACCAAATGCTCCTGTCACGTTGGATCTGAGGTCTGTGGGGGAGCCAAAGGGTAAGGGCTAGGATAGCACAGAGAAAAATATTTTCAAGGGTCCCTGATAAGGTTATTTGGGCAGAGGTGCCTGAGAGCCTCCTCTGCAGTGAGACACTGATGATGAAGCCTCCAAGAGGAGGGCCTGGGCCAGGAAATGAGGTTAGTGTAAAGACATGCATGACTAGGGGCCCTGGGTTCTGAGACTGCAATTCATTGGCTGGGCACTGAGTCTGGGTGGGCTGAGCAGCTTTCCCCTGTGAATTTCCTCAAGTAAATAGTTTGCAATTGCCTATAGTTGGACTTAAATTAGACATAGGCTTTTGGCCTGGAGCCTGGCAAACTCAATTCTGTCTATGTGAATGATAGTAGTGATAGGACATTAGCCAACTAGTTTGGATGCTTTCAAAAAGAGCAGAGACCTAAGATTGATGTGCTGAATAGATCATGTCAGGGAGGGAGTCTGTGTGTAGGGGAGAGCATTGTCTAACATACCAGCCAGTGAAAGTCCTCAAGGGTCAAATGTAAAAATGCCAGTGAGGAGGAAACAGCTCCCTATTGAGTAACTTGGCTGAATAGAATAAATATTTCTCACCACATAAGGAAGAGGTGTTAATATACAAGTGATTTGATTTAAGGAAATTAAAGCAACATAATATTTCTTAACCTGAAAGATATTCAGCAAAAATATACCCATTATACAACTATAAAAATATACCAGTGAGGATTGTATTCAGCAGAATGTTACAACCTCATGTTCACCACAAACACAGGACTTTTTTTTTTTTTAATTATTTAACAACATGCCAAGTGATAGATTTTACAAAGGGGAGCTAATTTATGTTATCCCAGAAGAGACTTAATGTCTCAAGGATATGTAGGAGATATTCTGAAAAGTGTATCCCAGGTGGCAAATATGTGGACCACAAGATACCAAGGATCCTGGGCTGCTGGAGGGTCTGGATGAGGCCTCCCTGGGCCAAGTCTGATGGCAGGAGATAAAATTGGAGAGGCAATAAGATGTTCTTTTCTGATATAAAATTTAAAACTCTCAAAAAAAAAACACTCATGACATTTTCTTTTATTGTACCATATGTCTCCCCCCTTATAACTGTTAACCTAAGATATGAAATATTTTTTAGTGATATGTACTAATGATTTCCTAGAAAGGCATTATAATATATTCAGTCTAGAAACCCATTAGAATTGCTCTTTTAAGATTTATAGTCATGACTTTTTACTGTATGATTTTTCATGATTTTAGAAATGTGTATAAATTTTCCAAATTGTGAAAATAGCTTGATTTCCAGTTATTCATTTCCTTCCTATTTTTCTCTGAATGTGAAGCTATCATCTGAACAATGAAGCTGTCTGATCCCTCACAGCCAAAATGAAAGAGACCCTTAGAAAAGTAGTCCTTCCCTGAGAAAGCAAGAATATGCAGCTTCACTTATAAGGGAACCCAGAACATCTTAAATTTACCAACCTCACAAAGAATACAGGGATGTGATATTGGAATGAATGGCTAGAAGTAATTATAAAACTTTCATCCTTACAACCCTAACAGGTTTACTCCCATTTAGAAATCTCCAGTGCATGAGAAATCAAATTTGTCAATTTATGAACTTTTAATTCCTTATCATTAAGAGAATATGCTTCACGTTTCATTGTAATTTACTAAGTTCTTTCTGAAACTGCATTTCATGTTCTCCTTACACCTATCTGTGAGATAAAGTGAGCAAATGTTTTAATTCCAATTTTGTACATATGGAAATCAAAACAGAGAGAAAGGAAATAATTTTCTCCAATTTCTTGAAACCAGTCAGTGACCAAATTGGGTTTCAAATCTAAGTCTTCATTTTTCAAACACTTAATGGCCTAAATAAATAATTGGATCTGAAGGGCTGTAAAGTTAACCCAAGCAACAATAGATTTTCTCTAAGAAGCTTAATTTTCATGGGAAAATTATTGCACACATGTGGGTAGATAATATCATCCAATGTAGCTCAAAGAAGCAGAAAGGATAGGTCAAAAGAAAAAACATTTAGAGATGATAAATAATCATCATCCAAGAATACTGTAAGTATCTTCTTAGCTACATAAGCAAACATAAAATTGGAGAGTTGAAATTATTTAAGATTAGAAGTAGAATAAGAATCAGATGGCTTTTTTCAGGTCCTCAACATCAATTATATCTTTTTCTTTGTGATTAGTTAAAAGGAAACTATTTCTTCCCATTCAACTTCTGAAAGGAGAGTTAGGCAGTCTTTGCCTTTGACTCATAGTAGCTGGTAAAGATGAGGTGCTCAATAAACATTTCTCAAAAATATAGTCTTACAGAATGTTTTTAGTGCTCTTCATTTTTAAAATTCTTGTTTATTCTTGTCTCCAAAACAGATAGACAACATAAAAATAATAATAAAAAAAAAGAGTCATTGTTTTGGAATATGATGTATGTTTTAGCTGTGGTGTGTGCAATTAGCAGAGCAACGCTCCCCATTCTCTCTTGACTCATGAATCACAGCTGAGCCCAACACATGGCATCACCAAGTGACACACATACAAATTTTCATAAAATATAGTAATACATTTCTCACATAAATTATATTTATTGGATATTCATCAAGTCACAGGTTCTTTCCCTGCGTTTTCACAATGATTCAGGACTTGGGACAGTTTGGTTTTGGCAGCTGTTCTCATAATTGCCTGATTGTCAGTCATTAAATTTGCCCTGTTTTTTTAATAACCTATGGGTTCACGCACACTTGGTATAACAATGATTAAGCCTACACTTATTCAATTATCACTTTTTTATTGTAAAATATTTCTAAATAATTTTGAAAAGAAATTCAATTAACTCTTGCAGCATCTCTTAATGAGGGAATCAGATCACCAGTATTGTCTTTTTTGTTTTATTTTTGTTTGTTTTTGTTTTGCCAATGACCAGCACCAAGAGGTTGCTGGCTTTATTTTATTTTTTTAAATTAAAGTATAGTTGATTTACAATGTTGTGATAATGTCAGCTGTACAGCATAGTGATTTAGTATATATATATTACTTTTCAGACTCCTCCCATTATTGGTTATTACAAGAGATTGAATATAGTTCCCTGTGCTATACCTTGTGCGTCTGTTGATCCCAGACTCCTAATTTATCCCTCCACTGCCTTTTGCCCTTTTGTAAACATAGTTTGTTTTCTATGTCTGTAAGTCTGGTTTAGTTTTGTAAATATGTCCATTTGTATCATTTTTAGATTCAGCATGTAAGTAATATGATATTTGATTTTCTCTGACTTCAGATAATATGATAATCTCTAGATCCAAAAATAATTAATAAAAACCATTCTTAGTTTCTAATCAATTCTCTCATTTGGTGGACTCAACACTTGTAGATTTTAACTTTAAACTTTTAACTCTTCCCAAGGAACCCTACAAGTTCATAGTATGTAATATTTTGTATCTTAGTTATAGTGAAATTTAGATTCACAATTTCTCTTGCTGGGATGAAGAAAAATGTTTTTGAACTATAATAAATTCACATGACCATCTCATATAAGAATATCAGTGCATTTTCTGGTTCTTAATTCCTTGTCAATGCATAAAACTCGAGAGGAGTGCTATGAATAATATTTCCTAAGGAACAAAAAACATTGTTTTTAAATTTTAAAACATTGAGTGAGAGAGAAAACTTCTGCCAGAAGTGAAAAGTTATGCTATGTACATATTTTCCCATGACATATCAAAATATAGTGACTTAAAATCACATCTACCTGTTATTTTTTTGCAAGGTTTTGACTCAGTTTGGAGGTCTTGCTAATCTGAATTGAGTTGGTCTGACATTGCTGAAGGTTCTTTCTCCTGTATAATAAACTTATGAGTCAGTAGTGAACTGACCAGACTTGGCTGGCTTCAGCTGGGGTGACTTAACCCTGCTTGATGGGGTCTCTTAGCTGCCAGGAAGCTAGTCTCAGCTCATTCTCAGGTTGATGGTGAGGATTCAAGAGAGAGTAGGTCATGTCATGAACAGGACAATCAAAAGTGCACTCTTCTATCTTCAATTAATTTTCAGCTTATATCACAATTGTTAACATTGCTTTGACCAGAGCTTGCAACGTAGAAAAGTCCATTGTCAAAGGGAAGAGCAGAAAATTACAAAGTAAATGACAGGATTTAGAAAATTAATGAGACCATGAATGAAATTAGCCTACCACAAAAGGTGATTCACTTGTTAATAACACTGTTGAAGACCTGTCTTCTAAGACAGGGACTGATTCTCCATTGAAGGGTGAAGACAGTAATAATAATAATAATAATAATAATTAGAACAGATATAACAAAGCAGAAACAGACTCACAGATACAGAGAATGGACTGTTGGTTGTCAGGAGAGAGGGGTGTGGGGTGGGGCAAAGCTATTATAGAGGATTATGGAATACAAGCTACTATGCATAAAACAAGATAAAAAAAGACCTAATGGATAGCACAAGGAAAATAGTCACTATTTTATAATAGCTTTGTATGCAGTATAATCTATAAAAATATAAAATTTCCATGCTGTACACCAGAACTAATATATTGTAAGTCAAAAATACTTCAGTTTAAAATAAAAGAACTTAGTGAATGAAATGAGGGTCATTTGGTTTTCTACTATAAAATAATTACCATACAATAATTACTAGCTTCCTGATGGCATTTATAATGACTATAACTTTCAGTTAGAGGCAAACTAGGAACCTCTAAGAAGTCAAAGAAAACACATATTTTGCATGATTGACAAGTCTTTCCTTCCAAAATACACTCATACTTCAATTTAAAAAAAAAAATCTTTATTGAGAGCCTGGAAATACAGTTATGTTCAATTCAGAGTCGTTGCAGTTGAATTGGCAATTGAAATATAAAGAAATCCATGTGCCAATAGAGCTAAATACATGAATTCTATGGAGTGCTACATAATCAAAAACTAAACTTTGCCACATATATGCTTTACTCTAAAAGTCTTTATTGAAATATATAAATGATAAGACAAGTGCATAAAACTTAACTTTTCAGCTTGATGAGATTTCACAAATTGAAAACACTGACATAACCAGCTCTGGGATGCTTTTGAATGTTTTCTCTGTGTTGTCTCTTTCTTTCCCCTTATTATTGGCAAATACTTAGAATAGCAAGTGCATGTAGTGCAAAATGTGTGGCTCACACTAGACCAGATAGCTGACCATGTTTTTTTTTCCAGATGCATTTTTCTTGAGAGACATTAAACTGTAATATACTTGTTATCAGTGCATTGCCTCTCTGCTGCAAACCACCCTTAAATGACTGCTCTGAAATAATATATTTGGACCCTGTAGATGTTTCTCCTGTGGCAGATGGCATGCTTTGTTAGTAGAGAGTACCAGAGAGACACTAGAGTAAGAAAGGGGTTTCTCTTCCAAGTCTGCTGTGTTTTCCTAGGCAGGCTCCTGCACCATGTCAACTTCCAAGCTCAGCAGAGGGCATAGCTCCTCCAGTCCCTTGACTCCAGAAGTACCTGACTTATAAGCAGCTCAGGATATTCCTGGGGGGTAGATTTCTCCACCAACTCCACAGTGGCTTCTTAGTGGGGATTTTCCAGCAGGGTACCTCCTATTAAAAATTTCTTCCTGTACTCCCTGGGAGGCTTGTGGCCTCGGTGAACTTCTCCACTCTCTCATGAGCCTTAGATATACCCACCCTCTAAAAAGAGGTCTGGGTGTTCTCCACACTTCAGGAAATGAGTCTCTCCCTGTGGTTCATGATCTCATCTCTAGGAGATCTGGTTGTTATTTTATCTGTTATTTCTAGATTTTCTATAGGACCCTTTACATTTTAGTAGATGTTTCCCTGTTATAGTTAATACTTTTAATTAAAATGTCCACATTCAAGGTACCACATGGTTCCTGTCTCTGGATTAGTTCTTGACTGATGTGCTTGCTTTCTTCAGGGTCCCAGAGCTCTTCTGATTCAAGACATGATTCACAGTAGTAAAGTTGGGTGCATTTTGCATAGTATTATTTGTCAGTTTAATCTATGAAATTTAAAGTATCTGTCAATGAATATTAAGCTCAACTTAGTAGAATATTAAAATCAACCTGAGATATTGGAAAGGTAATTATTGAAATTACATTGAAAGAAAGAAGCAAATGTTATTGAAAAGCAAATCAAAAGGGAGTGGGAAGGAATAAACTGGGAGTTTAAGATTTGCTGACACTACTATGTATAAGGTAGATAAACAACAAGCTTATACTGTTTAGCACAGGGAACTATGTTCAATATTTTTCAGTGACCTATAATAAAAAGAATATGAAAAGGGATATATGTATGTATATGTCTAATTGAAATATTATGCTGTACACCAGAAATTGATACATTGTAAACTGACTATACTTACATTAAAAAAACATCAGAAATGTATATTATTTGAGTACAAATACCGAGACATATTTTGTTTTATCATTTGAATATATAATAGCATCAGAATATAATTTTAAATTGTCTTTATTAGTTATTTATATATGTTCATACAGTTAATTAATTGATCCATTGATTTGTACACTATATATGACTGGGTGATCCAACTTCTAGCCAGGAAAAGCATACTTTACATGGGATAACTGACCTTGTTACCTCCCTTCTCTGATTTCTCTTAACGCCTTTGGCGGATCATTCACTCATCTAAATTATACATCATATTTTTAGGCACGTTGATAACTTTATTCTGGTTCCACCTGGTCTCAAACACCTGGGAGACACCCCGTTTCCTAAAGATGATCATGTACTTTTCTCTGACAGAATTTAATGCTTCCCTTCATCTTTGGCCTTTAGCAGTATGAATTTATTTCTAGGTTGTTTTTTAATTCATTATTTGTTGAAAATTCTTGACCATTCATTTTGCAATTTTTTTTTCCTCATTCTTTTACTTTCTTTTTCCTTCTGGAACTTCAATTAAATATATTTCAGACTGATTGGCCTACATCTCTTGGATACTCTGTTCTTTTAAATTTAAATTATTAAAATTTTCCAAGAATTTCCTCTTTTGTTTTCATTTGAGTAATGTCTGTTGACCTATATTCAAGTCCACCAAGGCTTTCCTTGAATGTGTCAGGCCTACTGATGAGCCTGTCAAAGACATTCTTCATCCCCTTTGCTGGGCATGTGTTTAAATTTATTCCTAGCCTGCTCTTTGACATTTTCTTATTGTTTCCATTTCTCTGCTGAAATGACCCATCTATTCATGAATGTCTTCAAGTCTTTTCACTGGAGCATGTGATGTATTAATCATAGTGATTTTATATTCCCTGTCTGATTTTCACTTCTATTATTTGTTTTATCTTTCAACAGTGGATTCTTTTTTCTTTCCATTTCATAGGTCTCATAACTTTTAGTTGAAATCTACATATTCCATGTAGGGGGTCAGAAGCCTAAGTAAATAATGTTTAAGGCTGGAAATAGGCACGCCTCTTTTCCTGCTAGGCTTTCATTGAGGAGCTGAGCTGTGTTTCTGTTTTGCTGGTAGTTTCAATTACCTGCCATGCGTGGCCAACCTCAGGTTCCTTCAGTGTCACCTTGTGGTTAGGGCGGGAGCTAGACTGATAGACTATCTGAGTTTTATTCTGGAATGTGCTTGGTCCACCTTCAGTTGCAGATGTTCCCTGTGACCCTGCATCTTGGTCCCTGTGTGCTCTTATCCCTCTGCTGGGGGTTGGTCTGCTGTTGCTTGTTTCTTGGTCCTGGTTACTCCAGGTGGTGAGGAACAAAGAGGCTTTCCACATTTTCCTCATTTAGCATCAGTCTTCGGTAGCTCACGTGTCTCTGAGTTTTTGGATCTGAGTTTCCTTGGTGATCCTGCCCTGCCCTCCATGGTAAAAAGAAATCTTTAATTTTCTGAAACTAGGAGGATGTCTGCCTGTCTCCATTAACCAAACTCTGAGTTTTCAACCGCTTAAAGTGACAGGATTTACTGCCCTTTATTTTCAGCATCTTAAGACATTATTCCACTGGGGAAAGCATCCAGGTAAGAATTGTTTTCTCCCTCAGCAGTGCCATCCCAGGGCAACAGGAACACACCAAATGTAGGAGGCTTTCTCCACTCTTTCCTGCCCCCAGGCTTTTTCACAAGCAAACAGTGAGGTCCATGGAGAAGGGGCTGCGACCATCTGTGCTCCCAGGACTCCATACTCTCCCAACTGGGAGTGCTCAGCTTTGAGCAGTTCATTAAGGAGTTAGTTGATACTTTTGTATCTGTTTTCATCGCCATCTTGTCTCCTTCTGTTACCCTAAAAGGGGGAAGGAAAAGGCCCCAGTTCTTGACTTACTCAAAAGATAAGAATTCACATGGGATATGAAAGCATTGTGCAGTGAAAGATTTTATTAGGAAAGGTGAAGTACCCCTCCAAGAACAGGAGGCAGGCTGATCCAAGTGCAGACAGCAATGGTCTTTGCTCCTTCCTCTTGTACCCTCACTTAGAGGTGGTCTTTTGATTGATTGATGGCTCTTGCCCCTGGAGTGCTCAGTCATGTTTGTCCCCTTTTGTGAATGCCCTTATCCATGATGAACACAGAAAAACCCATGGAGGGGCCAGAACCTCAATGCTAATTATATTACAATGAGCACTGGGTCATGTCCGGTTAGGTCCTTGTCACTACCATGAAGTTCCATCCCTTTAGTTCTAACTGGTTTCTTGCTGGCACTCACTTAAAAGAAGTAAAGCCCCTTTATGCTGGAGGCAGGCATGCCACCATCATCCAGACCATCCTCTCTCTCCTCCATCTGTCTGCCTGGTGCCCCCACTTATCTAACTACCTAACACTTCCAGTGCTCTGGGACAGGTGAGGGATTGCCAGTGTCTTGTCTGTCTGGAGGCTCATGCCAGCGTTCCTCAAATTTTACCCTGATGGTAGCCGTTCAAAGTCAGCACTCTGATGGGTTCAGCAGCAGTGTGATTTTGCAGATTTCCCAGCTTCTTCTTATGGTTTGATAAGTATGACACTCTTTCCATGTGTCTATCCTTAGATGGAACCAGGTCTCTGTAATACATGTGATTAAATCACTAATTTTTCATGGTTACCAAGATTCCAGGTATTTTTGGTTATTATGTTATTAATATTTCATGATGAAACCAAAATAAAGATGTGTTCTCCTTTGAAATATGCCAAAATATAGCTTAAAATCTAAATGTTTTATTTTTATTCCATTAAATTAAAAAATACAGTTCCTGTCTATTTAAAGCAATAAGAAAGAGATTTGGGATTTTCTACGTATACTTAGGGGAACCTATGTACTTTGAAATATGTGACAATTTTTATTGAATTTTTTATACGTATTGCACACATGAGGGTATCTATAAGCTACATACGACTTAAAGTAAAATAATACTCTGATAACTGTAGAATTAATAATCATTTAAAAATATACGATGGCAAAGACACTTGAAGCCCTTGGAGGTTCCTCCCCACTAAATTCTCCTTTTTCTCTAGAGGTAACTCCTACCATGAGTCCTATGTTAACCAGTTCTTTGCTAGTCTTTGTATTTTTACTGTAAATGTATGTATCTGTAAAACATGCCATTTATTTTTGCCTGTTTGGAATTTTACATAAATTGAGCCATACTGCATACATGTATGACAGAGTCTGGAGTTCCATCTGTGTTAATATCTATGTCTATAAGTGTGGACTTTCAGAACAGGGACTCGAGCCAGACAGCCTTGTTTTGAATATTATATCATTAACTTAACAGCCTTCATAGAGAAGTTCCTTAACTTTCCTGTCCTGTTTCTTTGTGTGTAAAGCATATTGTCATATTAATTAAACAAATTAATGCAGTCGATTCATATAGCTAACTAATACAGCTCAAGGCTATATGACCCTTTAACTTTTAAAGCCCCTCCATTTTGAAGCGGCTCTATTTAAGAAATAGAAGACAAATTATAAATAACTATCAGTTACAAAATAAAATATTAATTACAATAAGAAAAAAATCACAATTATAAATATATTTCTAAATGTAACAAAAATAACTGACCATATAAACACATTCTAGGACTGTTTTCAGGTCCCTGGAAAGGCTTGTACAAATGAGGTGCTCGGAAACAAATTCCATCAGCTTCATGGCAAGTCTGACTCCGCATATGTAAAACACTTTGAATAATAGTTCTGTAAAAGTGACTGATATTTTTATGTATTTTTATTATGCATGTTAATAGAAATTTTTTACAGTATTGTTTCCTTAAGTGAAATAAAATTAATCTAACTAATTACATGTACCATCAAATAATATTGTCACATAGAATTTTCATAGTTTTGGTTTTAGTTTTCTTTTGTTGTTGTTGTTCTCAAAGTTTATTGTTGCAGGGATTAAAAAGAAATTGAAACTAATGCTGTTATTCACTCGTGCAGTTAAATACCTTCAGGCACATATGAGACACGGAGTGAAAATTTGAAGCTTATCTTTCTGCAGTCAGGGGTGGGGGACGAGGGAGGGAAGCAGGCTCCATCTCCGGGGGAGGGGGCTGTTTGCGAGTGTATGCGGGTGCGCGGTCCAGATCCGGGGATGCCCGCGGGCAGCGGGGTTCCCGAGGGGCGATCACGTCTCCCAGGTGCCCCCCTGGGGCTCTAGATCCCGCGCGCTTGGCACGACCAGCAGCTCGCCAGCCCCTCCCGCTCCATTTCGGACTCGCGGGTGGGCGTCAGAGGACGCACATCTGTCCCGCTGGAGACCTTTTCTCTCTCTGACTTGGACACCAAGCTGGGCCCAGTCAGCCCAAAGCCCCAGCTCCGGGAGCCCGGCTCTGACCGCGGATACTCGCTGGCCCTGCACTGAGGCCAGCGTGCCAGGACCTGAGCCCCTAACCTGCCTGGAGAGGTTCTACCCGGGGCCAGGGCCGGCCACGTGGGCAGTCCCCTCTTCCACACCAGACCTTGACGCTGGATGTCCCCGCTCCGCGTATCCCGCCGCCCCTGCCCAGGTCCGAATCCCGGCTGGGCGACTTTCTGGGCGTCGCAGCCACGTTAGGGACAGGGGTGCGCATCGCTGAACGGTGGCGCCCGCGCCGGGCTTACGTTGGAGCGTGGGCGGCAGCGCGAACTCGGGCGCAGCCACGCCGCCTGTGCCCGCGGAGCGAGGCGCTCCGGTCTCGTCCTGCAGTTACTTTCTCTCTCGGTCCCAACCCTCCCCGCACCCCTCCCGGCCTGGCCCCAGCTTCGCGCGGCCCCTCCCCTCCCCTTACCGCCTCCTCGCCCTGCTCTCCGGCTGCCCTCCCGCCGCTCCCACCCCCTGTCCTCCCTCCCCTCTCTCCAGCGGCCTTCCCCGATGGCCTGCGAGAAAACCAGCCCCCACCCCAGCCGGTAGCTGGCGCCCCACGGCGGCCAGCCCAGGCGCGAAGGGCAGCGGTCCGGCTCCCAGTCACCCAGCGTGGCGCGCGCGAGCGGGAGCGCGCCGCCACTCCTGGCTGGGGGCTCAGCTGCGCCGCCTGGTGGTAGCTTTTCTACCAGATAACGCAGTTGCTTCACTTTTTGTTTGCTACCAATTTGAAATAAGAATTTTAATTCCTGTACATTTCGTTTTCTGCTGTGTTTCTTTGAATTGATACATGAAATTTTTTACTTTAGGAAAGAAAGTTGTTAAGAGTAATGTATCTATCAAATTCAATTTATATATTTAATTTATATTTCACTGTGCTATTTATTGATAAAAAATTAAATGTCTAAGTAAATAGGCCAGTAAGAAATTGCCGTAATTTTTAGAAAATCACATAAATTTTTAGATAGTAGTATTTCTGTGACCTTCAATAATTAGAAGCTTGCCTAAATTACTTTTATTGCTATCTTATAAACATATATTGTGTGCACATAAAAAGCTAGGAAAATAGTTTTCATAATATTACAAAGTAAAAAGCATACTGACATAATCAAACTTAGAAAGGAAACGACTTTAATGTCACTGTATATCAAAGCAATGTATGTTACATAGAAAACCGCATTTAAAGTGCACTAATATGTGGAGACCATGTAATTTAGAACCGTGAGTACAAACCTAATATGAAATGGGAAAATAAACTTAAATTTACAATTGACCACATTGTAACAGACAGAATTTATCTTTTAGATCGTGACAAACGCCTATGGTTAAATACAGGTCTGAAATTCAGCTGCTGGAGTCCGGTGTAATCACACCTGATGTTCACTGCCTTGTACATTCTGACTGAAAAGTGCTCATCACCTACAGGTTGTCAAACCTTGTGATTATTATTCTCACACAATATATTACAGTCAATTAGCACTAGCCATACAATTTTCAAAATTTTAGAAATGTACTACAAATTTTCTTTCCCCCACACCAGTTCCCTTCTGTGCTGTCTTGAAAATAAAGTTAGCAATCAACTCAGTATAATACATTATTTTAGGTATTTCCTATTGACTTTCCAGATATTAGCACCGTGAGGCAACTGTTTAATAGTGTTGAGGCCTATAAAGATTTAATCACTGAGAAAATATTTATGGAGTGTCTATTAGCAGCAAGACTATAGAGACGTAATAAGGGTTCTGAATAAGTCAAGATTTTGTCCCTGAATATAAGTGTCCATTCTAAGGCTGTAGCTCTCCTTGGTGACTGAGAATCACAATCACACATTTGATTTCATCTGTTTAAGATTGGGAGAATGCTGAGAAAATCAAAGAGTAAAAGATCAGAAATGCTGAATCAGGATGGAGGTAAAGAGTAGAACTGATGTATCTGTGTTAAAGAAAAACTCAACAGGTGATTTTGATGTTTGGCTAAAGTAGTGGAGAATTGGGAAAGAGGAAGATGGGTTAGTAATTGTAAAATCACAAGAGCAGGTCAGTTCTGGAGTCTGACTGGTTGGATGCCAATCTTAGACAATTGCTTTGACGGATGTCTTATTCTGCTGGGCTGCTGTGACAAAATCCTACAACATTAGTGACATAAACAACAAAAATGTCTTTCTTACAGTTCTGAGGCTAAGTCCAAGATCAAGGTATGAGCACATTAATGTCGCGGGTGAGGGCCTCACCTTATGGCTCATAGCCAGTCTTCTCCTGTGTTCTCAAATGATGGAATGGGTGAGAGATCTCTGTGGGGTCTCTTTTCTAAGGGCACAGACCCATTCTTGGGGGCTTCACCCACACAACCTAATCACCTCCCACAGGCACCAGGATTTCAACAGATGAACTGTGGGGTGGGGCACCCAAATATTCAGCCCATAGCGGTCGATGACCCCCAAACTTAATTTAACATCAGTATATAACATTTTTCTTGTATATAACATGGGGCTAATAGTAGTACATTTTAAAAAGATAGTTTAAAGGATGAAATTTAATTATTTATTTAAATTCTTAATCACAGTGCCTGACATATTGAAGTGATCAATAAATATTTATCGAGTTTTACTTTAAGTGTAGTGAAAAGATCCATGCTTTATTCAAAGTGGGGAGGCAATATTAAAATATGACTTATTCAGAAATGCTGTCTGGAATGGTGATTGTAAAGTTGAGTCTGGAAGATTCTGCTTCCACTTAGAAGAAAGAGGAAAAAACATGAAAAGATGTATAAGTTAGAAGCGATCACACAATATCCTGATTGAGAAAATATCTAAATTAAAGGGATTTCTTGTTGCAGAATGACACAGATAGCAAATTAAGATACTTTAAAAAACATTCTCAAGGTTATATTCTTGGATAATTTTCATTTCACTGGGTGAAGGGATCTTGATTATAGCAGATATTGAAGGGCTGTGCTTTCTAGGTAGCCATATAGGAAAACGGTGGAAAACTTGTTTATTTCAGGTCTTAAGGGTTATTTTTAAAAGATTATTTGAAAATAGACTTTAAAAACACGTTATTCAGTTTGGCATAAAAGAATATATAAATGTAATTACAAATATCAGGTACACTTTGTATTTGAATGATCGTTTCCAGTTATTCTCATCCAGCGAAGGGGTTCATCTTTGTTCTGATGTGGTCCCCCTGAGCTGTTCTGCTTGTGACAAAGCTTTCTCATGCTTGCATCCCTGTGTGCTTGTCTATCTTACACACACTGGATATCTTACTGTTACACTTCAGGTCATCGAGAATTCTTTTTGGCTCATGAGACTTTTCAAAATATTTTTAACTTGAATCATCCTGAATTGATATCTGCAGAAGTTTGACCTCTTCCCTATGATACCCGGCCATGTGTGCACTAGCTGCCTTGGTGTTAACTAGAGGGATGGCTCTGGCCTTTCTGTTTGGAATCTCTGTTCTACTGCCTAAGTGCTCGCCCAGGAACCCTGTTTTTCATGATAGCCTGCGGTGGTGTTGGGGGTGTTATCACACATTAGTGCTACATGGCGATGTCTTTGTTAGGGTCAAAGCCCCAGATCCTCTCCCATTGTCCAGGTCATGAGGCTTTTCCTGTAAGTCCACAAAAGCTCCCCCTGGGAGCTGCAGAAACATGATATGCATAATCTTCTATAATATGACATTGAGGAATTTTATTTTGTTTGATAGTTATTAAGAATATATTCTTCTTGATCTAAATAATACGGCAGCCAGAACACACAGGATGTTTCCCTTTCTATTCAGCCCCTCCTCCTCTTCACCCTCTCCTTGACTTTCTTGATGGAGAGAATATTTTCATCATTCGAGACCTAGATTCAACAGCCCCATAATAATTTTTTTTCTTGATTGCCATCAATCTGTGTCTATCAGTTGGAGGGAAGCCATTTTTAACAGAAATGCACATGTTGTGAATACAGGTAAATTCAGAAACACAATAGAGTAGATTTTTGGAGCCATGCTTTGTGGATATTGCTAAGTCCCTGGATGCTACCATATTTTAAAGATACAGGGATAAAAAATAACAGATGAAGGAAAGTTTTGTTAAACAAATGATGCTGACACAATTAGTTACAGTTTAGAAAAAGAAGTAAAGATGGATACTTACTTCCTTAAAACAAATTTTGAAAGGAAATTTTAAAGGGTTTGATGGAATTGTTACATCAATAAGGGAATGAGGGAAATGTATTTGGAAATGTATTAAATTAGAATTAAAAAGGGTTTTCTAATCATAAAGTTAACATAAAGAATGAAAAAAAAATCCCAATCAAAAATGTTCTACACAAAAATTAAAAGATGAGGAATACATTAAAAGTAAAATTGAAGAACCAACATGAAAAATAGTGAACTCAAAACTTAAAAACTGGAAAAGATAATAAACAATTCTTAGAGGGTACATCCTAATCATTACCGCATATATGAACAAAAACCTTTAAATAACACCTATAGTAAGAGATACTGAAAATGTGCAAATCACAGCTTAAGAAGACAGGTGCACCATCCCCTCCTGGTCATCCTCATTCTCTGCTGCTGAGACAGTGAAGACACCACCTTTGACTCTAGTTTACAGGCTGTTGTTTCCTGACCTCAGGAGATCTGTCAACTTTTCTCCCCTTTACCCATTCATTTCCACTGTATTTCTAGCCTCTCATCTTCAGACCTATCAGGATATTTGACCTCCTTTGATTTGGGCATTTTTCTCTCTGCTTGCTTCTTTGTTCTCCTTTCCTGTCTTTATTCCTATTTCAGTTCATGATTGACAAGGTCAGCAGTGTGTGTAGGGGCTTAAAAGCCCGGCCTCTGGAGGAAACTTACTGGTGTCTGAGCCTAGCTCTGCTAACTAGGGGCCAAGTGAAACTAAGAAGATGACTTGACTTCTCAGTATCCCCCGCTCTAAAATGGGAGGATTGTAGTAGTCTCTTGTCATTGGTTTGTTATAAGATCAAATATGTCAATATGTATGGATTACTTAGATTAAGTATCTGGCATATAATAGCTGCTATGTAAGTAGGATTCAAATGCACTGATGATCTGTTTTTTCATTTTGCATACATAGTTTGGGTTATATTTCAAGCTTACAGTGTTTTGTAATTCAGTGTTTCTTCTTTAGAGAAACATATTGATCATTCTTTCTAGATTTCTAATTTTTTAAAATTCATAAAGATTCCATTAGCCAAAGTGATATATGGCTTTATTTTAATAAACTTAATTTTTCATTTTTATGTACTCCATACATAATTTATTTTTAATAACAACTTTATTGAAATATAATTCTCATATGATAAAATTAACCCCCATAAATGTGCAATTTAGTGGTTCCTAGTATATTCCCAACATTATTCAGTCATGAAAGCTATTAAACTTTAGAATAATAGGATTCCATAGCTATTAGTGGTTATTTCTAGCACCCCACCCCCTCAGCTCCTGGTAAGACTAACATATTTTCTGTCTCAATAGATTAGGCCATTCTGGACGTTTTCATATAAACTGACCCCTACAATTGGAGGCTGTTTTCATTATCATAATGTTTTCAAGATTCATTTATATTGTAGTATATATCAGTACTCTATTCCTTTTAATTGGTAAAAAAAAAATTCTATTGTATATAGGTATTCAATTTTGCTTTTGCCCATTCATCAACTGATAGCTTTTTGAGTTGTTTTCACTTTTGGTTACTATAAACATTCGTGTATAGTGTGTGTGTAGACATATGTTTTTATTCTTTTGGATATATGCCTAGGAATGCAATTGTTACACACAGAATAACTCTTTGTTTAAATTTTGAGGAACTGTCAAACTGTTATTTAGAGTGGGTACACCATTTAATATTCACACCAGCAAAGCTGAAGGTTCCAACTTTTCCACATCCTTCCAAAAGTTGTTATTGTCCTTTTTTTTTTCATTTTAGCCATCCTAGCAGGTGTGAAGTTGTATCTCATAGTGATTTTTATTTTCATTTCCCTAATGACTAATGAGGCTGGACATTTTTTACTGTACTTATTTTTTATGTGCTCTCTGTAAATTTTTTTTGAACAATATCTATTAAAATCATCCAAGATGTACTGCAGATAATGGTTATCGTGTCTCTTTTCATGCCAATACTTTTTTTTTTTTTTTTTTTTGCCTGGCGGCACTTGCTAGAACTTGGGAGTAGCAGGCCCTTTTGTATTTCTGACTTAAAAAATAATGATTTTAGTGTTTCACTGGTGATTACTATAGGTTTTTGTAGAAATGCTTTTTCAGGTTAATACAGTGCCTTTGCATTCCTAGTTTACCAAGAGGTTTTTTTCAAAAAAAATTTATTATGAATAGATGTTGACAATTAAGGCTTTTTGTATATCGGCAAAGATGATTATATGGCTTTTATAATTAAGCTCCTAACATGGTGAATTACATTGACACATTTTCAAACATTGAACAGTCTTTTATTTCATTCTTGAGGTAAACCCTAATTGGTTATGAAATATCAAGTACATGCTAAATTGTATTTGCATATATTTGGGATTCTAATATCAATATTCAGAAGTGAGATAATTTTCCTTTCTTGTACTAGTTTAATCCAGTTTGTATATCAGAATTTTACTGGCCTTGTAAAATGAATTTGTTAGCTTTCTTTTTCTATTCTTTGAAACAGTTTATATAAGTTAGGAATTATTTATTCTGTAAAAGTTTAGTAAAATATATGACATTCTTTTGGGAAACATATTGGATATTTTTATTTTAAAAATTACTATTGTCAACTGCTGTAGCAGGTGTTCTTAAGATCCAGAATTTATATCTAAATCTTTAGATGAAACCTTCCTTAGATATATGGTCCCTAATAATCTTCCTTAGATTGCCCTCAGATGACTTTTTAGCACTTGGAGAATAGAATGTCTTTTCTGGTTACACACATTCTATTTTTTTTAAAAAAATCTTCAAAAATTTTACATTGTTCTTTATTGAGTTTAATCTCATTAGTTTTGATTCATCATTACAGCTAACTGAGGTGTTTTAATTTTTAATTTGTTTAAATCATTTAAAAACTGTTTTTTTGTCTTTAAAATATTTTATTTTGAAACAACTTTAGAGCCACAGGGAGTTGTAAAGAGAGCTTAGAAAGTTCTATTTACCCTTCTTTCTGTTTCCTCCAAAGGTTACATCTTACACAATTATAGTACAACATCATAACCAGAGGTTTGACATTGGTACAATGTAAGTGCAGTCTGCGTTATTTCATCCCGTGTGTGGATTCCTGTAATCACCACTACAGTCAAGATACAGAATTGTCTCATAATCGCAAAGATCTTTCCTATGCTATTTCTTTATAATTACACACTCCCCCTCCCCTCCACTATTCCTGACCTCTGACAACCACTCATCTGTTTCCATCTCTATAATTTTGTTATTTTGAGGATTCTTGGTATATACTAGATATGAGTCCTTTGTCAGATGTGTGTAATTTCTCCCATCACATAGCTTGCCTTTTCTTCTTCCCAGGGTCATTTGCTGAGCAACAGTTTTAACTTTTGATGAATTTTCTTCTTGATTCATTGATTTTTCTCTATTTTTTGTTTTACATTTCATTAATTTCCTCTCTTTATGTCCTTTCATTTGCTTGCTTTGGGTTTATTTTTATCTTCTTCTAGGTTATTAAGGTGAGAACTTTGATTATTGATTTGAGATTTTTTCTCTTTTCTAAAATTTTTCCTTTTGGCACTGCTTTAGTTATGTTCCACACATTTTAATATTTTGTATTTTCCACTTTCATCCTGTTCATATAGTTTTTAGTTTCCCTGAGCCTTCCTCTTTGATCCATAGATTATATAGAACCATGTTGTTTAGTTTCCAAGTGTTTGGGGGAATTTTCTCGTTACCCATCTGTTGCTGATTTCTGGGTTAATTGCATTGTAGTCAGAAAGCATTGTCTGTATGGTTTCAGTTCTTTTAAAGTTATTGACGTTTGTATTACGATCAGTATTAAGTTTACTTTGGTCCCCTGTGCACTTGAAAACAATGTGCGTTCTGCTCCTGCTGGGCGGAGTACTCTCTTCGTGTTGGTTAGACCCTGCAGGTTGATAGTATTGTTGAGTCCTGTATCCTTACTGAGTTCCCCTCTACTTGTACCATCAGTTGCTGAGAGAGGGATTGAAGTCTGCAGCTGTAACTGTGCACTCTTCTACTTCTCCTTTTGGTTTTTGCTTCATGTATTGTGCAGCACTCTTCTTTGGTACATACACATTTAGAATTGCTATGTCTTCTTGTTGGATTGACTTTTGATCATTATTTAATATCCCTCTCTGTTAGTGGTAATTTTCTTTGCCATAAATTTTACTTTTTCTGATAGCAATGTGTCCACTCATACTTTCTTTGATTAATGTTTATGTGGAATATCTTTTTTCATCTTCCTAATTTTAACCTACATATAGGCATACCTTGGAGATGTGGTGGCTTTGGTTCCAGACCACTGTAATAAAGCAAATATCACAAGAAAGCCAGTCACATGAAATTTTGGTTTCCCAGCCCATTTAAAAGTTATGTTTATACTGTGCTGTAGTCTGTTAAGTGCAATAGCATTATGTCTAAAACAGCAATATATGTACCTTAATTTAAAAATATTTTATTGCTAAAAAATGCTAACCATCACCTGAGCCTTCAGTGAGTCGTGGTAGTTACATCAAAGACCTCTGATCACAGATCTCCATAAAAAAAAATAATAATAATGAAACAGTTTGAAGTGGTGTGAGAATTACCAAAGGGTGACACAGAGACACGAAGTGAGCAAATGCTGTTGGAAAAGTGGTGCTGATAGACTTGCTTGATTCTGAATTGCCACAAACCTTCAATTTGTAAAACTCAATAAACTGAAGTGTAGTAAAACAAGTATGTTTGTATACTGTTAAACTGAAGAGTTTCTTATAGACAACATAGAGCTCAGTCATTTTTTTTAATTGAGTACTCTTTAACTGGTGTGTTTAGACCACTTAGATTTATTGTGGTTATTGATTAGTCCTTTTTCTGTTTGTTCTGCTTTTCACTTCTCTGTTTTGCTTTACCTGACTTCTTGTGGATTACCTGAAAATGTTTCAGAACTTAATTTTGACTTATCTGTAGTGTTTTTGAGTACTTCTCTTTGTGTATCTTTTTTTTATATTGAAGTTGAGTCAGTTTACAATGTTGTGTCAGTTTCTGGTGTACAGCATAGTAGTTCAGTCATACAGATATATTCATTTTCATATTCTTTTTCATTATAGGTTACTACAAGATATTGAATATAGTTCCCTGTGCTACAGCTCTTTGTGTATCTTTTTAAGTGGTTACTGTAACTATTACATTATATACACATAACTTTTCTTAGTCTGTTGGTGTCAACACTTACCAGTTTGTTATGATAGTCTTGTATGTTTCCTCTTCACACACTGAGAAGCGCATCAGCATTTTAATTTTTGCTTCAACTACCAAACAAAATTTAGCAAGCACAGGAGGAGAAATAAACTGTAATTGTCCAAATTTGTACTCTTTTTATTGTTCTTCCTTCCTTCCTGATGTTCCAGAATTCCTTCTTTAATCATTTTCTCTTTGTTTTATCCATTCTTTTAGAGTATATATGTTGGTTGACAAATTGTATTAGTTTTGTTCATCTGAGAATGTCTTATTTTGCTATTTAAAAACATTTTATTATTGACACAACATTGTAAGCTGACTATACTTCAGTTAAAAATACATACTTAATGTAAAAATTTTCCTTTTATTGAAGTACAGTCCGTATATAATGTTGTTACTTTCTGGTGTACCACAGAGTGTTTCAACTTTATATATATAGGTCGTTATGAGGTACTGAATTCCCATTCTGTACTGGAGGACCTTGTTCTTTATCTATTTTATAGATAATAGTTAGTTGATTTGCTCTTCATTTTTGAAGGATATTTTTGCTGAATACAGAATTCTGAGTGGGCAGTTCTCTCAACACTTGAAAAATATGTAACTTCCTTTTGGGCTCCCTGATTTCTGATGAGAAATTTGCTGGAGGCATTCAGAATTTTTTCTTTGGTCTTTAGTTTTTAGGTGTTTAACTATAATATGTCAGAGTGGATTTCTTTGGGTTAAGAACTGTTTGGAGTTTGTTCAGTCTTAAATATTTAGGTTTGTTTATATTTATTTATTTATTTATTTATTTATTTATTTATTTATTTATGACAAATTTGGCAAAATTTTAGCCATTGTTTCTTTGAATAATTTTCTAGCCCTACTGCTTTATCCTCTCTGGGACTCAGAATGCATAAATGTCACATTCATTGATATTGCGCCCATCTGTCCCTGACACCCTGTTCATTTTTCAGTCTATTTTCTCTTTGTTTTTCAGATTGGGTAAATTCTATTGTCCTGTCTTCAAGTTCAGTGATTCCTCTGTTCTTTTCTGATGTTGAGTCCATGTATTGAGATTTTTATTTCAGGTATTATGTTATTTGGCTCTAAAATTTCCATGTAGCCTTTTACCTTTGCTGTGATTTTGTGTTTCTTTGCTGTCTTTTTTGTTTGTTTTTCATTTGTTTCAGGTGTGTTTGTAGTTGCTCACTGAAGCATTCTGTGATGGCTTTTAAAGTCTTGTTTGGTAATTGTTACCTGTGTCATGCCAGTGTTCGTATCTGTCTATCATCTTTTCTCATTTCAGTTCAGATGTTCCTGGTTCTTGCTATGTTGAGAGAATTTTTGTTATTCAATGCTGGACATTTTGGGTATTATATTATGATGTTCCAGATCTTATTTAAATATTATGTTTTAGTAAGTCATTTCTGTTAATGCTCCAGCAGGGAGAAGGGGATAATGCCAGTTAGGAATTGAAGCTCAGATTTTAATCTTGGCCTTTGCTGACACTCATTTGGGGAGGGGCTCCATTTTACTGCTAATTGTGGACCAGAGTTCGGGCTTCTCCCCAAGGCCTCTGCACATACCATCTGGCTGGGATGGCAAGGGGTGCCCTGGTGTCATTGGTGGAATTCCTGATGTTCCACTGGGCCTCCTGTCATAACCCCAACATGGAGGCAGTGGAGGGGGATGGAGGTGCTGGTTCCGCATGTGGTGTCTACACTGCAGGTGGGGGCTTGTTTTCCTGTAATGTTTGGCTGGAGTCAGGCAGTTACTGTGTAAGTTTTCTGTGTTTCCACTGTCCCTTCTTCTCCTTTGGCTGGAGAGAGCAGGCTTTCTGGGGACCTTTTTCACTTGCTCCCATTGGTGTTTCTGGGTTGTTGGCTTCCCTGGCACCTAGTATGGGATGCATGAGACAAAAAGAAAACTCAGGAAGTCACCACTGTGTAGTTCCTCAGGTCCAGATCCCTGGCCAGTCTGCCACATTCTCTTCACCTCTCAGCATGTTTTTGTTTCTTTCAAATATAAAGCCTAGGGAGTCTAGCCATGCTTAGTGGGAAGAGCAGGGAAAAGTATGTTTATCCATCTTTCCAGAAGCAGAAGTCCAAATTTAATTAACTTTGAATGGGTAATACATTCATGTGACATACAAGTTGAGTGATATAAAAAGAAGTTACAGTGAAATTAACTTTCCCCCATCCAATTCCCCTGATGGCAACAGTGCTTCTGGTTACTTGTGCTTCCTTCTGAGGTAACTTTACAGATACCAGCAGACGTACACAGATGCATTGTTACCCAGGTGGTGGCATACTGCATACACCGTATCACATCCTGTTTTTTTCTTATAACACTCCATTTTAGTGAACCTTCTGGATTCATACAAGAAGAATTTCTTTACCATTTTTCATGGCCTCATGCTGTTCCAGTGCATGGAGATGCCATGTGTATGTAACCACTTGCACTGTTTAGGTGTTGGTCCTGTTACCTGATATATTTATTTTCCCTTCCATCTTAGTGTCTTCTGCACATTTCTTATGTTTTCTGTGTACGCCTGAGTCAGGGTCCTGTGTAAGCTGAAGTGTGTTGGAGACAGCTGCTGGTGACTGAAGTCTTCATTCTATGATAAGTCATATGTATCCTCCATAAGTATTTGGAGATACTCATTACAGCTGCTTTCCTAGACTTGGTTCCCCATCATGTTCACAAGGGCCCTTTGGTCCACAGCTTGCTTTTCATAGGTGTCAACAAAAGATTTTGAGTATAAGCTCTATACACCCTTATTCACTTTCATGGGTTTAGGTGCTGCCACATAATAGTTAACAGAATGTATGTGCTTTGTTGTTGTTATTTCTAAGGGGCACGAAAACACAGGCCTACTATGATTTGGGGTCAGAGTACTTGTATCTACCTTTTGGGAAAGATAAGATTTACTTTGTTATCATTTAAATTTTTGAGCGTGGTAGTTTCATTCTCACTAAATTAGCACTTTTTCTTTAGGGTGGTGATTTTTTCTTTTGAGTAGAAATATTGCCCTCAAATTCTTGGTGAACTTGAGTAAAGTCATGAATTGAAGAACCTTTTTGCCTTTGTCTCTTGATAGTCTTTCATGTTCTCTTGGCAGTTTAATTCTAAATCCATGCATAATTAAGTTTGGTCTTGCACAGAGGATGGAGTCTGGAACTTGCACTGATAGATTGGAACTTGCACTGATAGACTGTGTGAAGATTTTTTTTTAATTTCAAATTTTTAATTTGATATTTCCAAATATATAAAACATCAAGATTCTTACACCAGTTATCTCAAATGAAACCATGCAAAGCAATTTTAAAGTGTATACAACAATCATTCCCCCCTTCAGTTTTGCTACTTTATACAATTATGTGATAGACAGAAAATTGAATGGTATGTGCCTAGTTAGAAAATTTCACCTGTTTACAAAAAAAAAAAGGAAGAAATTAAGAAAGCTCAAAATCGAACATGTAGGATACTTGCTACTTTGTGTCTGCAAGTCAATTTACAAACTTTTTTTTTTAATTTAATAGGCACATGGGACTGAAAATTTTAGCTGCCCAGTTTTATCCAACTACCTGACAGAAAGCAGCACAAATGAAAGTCCCAACACTGTAAACTTTGAAGGACTGAGAGAGTAGACACTATTTATTATCTGAAGTAGATTCAATTGTTAAGCTTGCAAATGTAAGCTTTTTTCTCTTAACAGAAATAAATATCCTCAGGGCCTTTCCTCTAGCTTCGGTGGGCTGAATTCAAGAATAGTGAAGAACCCCTCATGTGAAATTTAAAGTTTGACAACTCTGAAGTATTCTGATGCAAATTATACAAAATTTTGCTAGTTGCATAGACCAAAGACAGGTGGTTTGCTAAATGGCACTGAAGAAAATCCTGACCCAAGTGGCACTACTTGGTCCAAATGTTACTGACCAAAGAAAATGATACAACAATATTTATAGGCTCACCTTTAAGAAATGGTTGACATTAATACTATACATATTTTACACATCAAATACATAGTCCAAGAGTTTATAAAAGAAATTGATGCATTATTACCTTTAAGAATATCAATGTACAACATGCCCAGGCCCCCCAGTACTTGTGGCATTTCAGGTGGACAGTGTTATGTACAAAAACAATTCAATTTCTCTGCTGTGTTAAGTATATAATTTAAAGAAACTTCAGAGATTACTGAGGAAAAAACAGTCCACTGAAGATTGATAACAAGTGTCAATCTGTGGGATTTTTAAGTATTTCCTTTAAAAAAAAAAAAACCCAGAAAACATAACCTCTGTACAAAGAAAAATATAAAAATTCTGGAAGATCATGTCTGATCACACTACATAATTTAGAATGAAATGTCAGTGGTTTAAAGTTTTTCTGTCTTATTCCTTTGGCAGCCTTAATTTGTGAACTAATACTCGTATTTAGCTCAGCTGCTTTTATGGCACAAGAGCCCAGTTTCAAAATGGTGGCACTGATTTTCCTTATAACAGCACTATTTTCAGCAGCAATTATATTTTTAAAGGTTAACAATTTTTACAACAAATGTCTAACTATGCTTCTTCCTACTTTATACTCAACAGTTATGATCTTTACAAAAAGCTAATATCTACATAGAGAACCACCTTTTACTTGCCCCATCTCATCTCTGACTTGGTTGAGGAAGTACAGGCATTTCAGATTAGGTATTTATGTGTTTTGGATGGGACTCTTGGATTTATGTGAATATAAAAATAAGACAAAATAATTCTTAGTCAGGTACATTCCAGTGTCCCAGTAATTAGTTACATGATAAATAGTACCTACCTGCTGACCACCTATAAAAGATGAGACATTCCGAGGCACCCTAAAAACCTAGGTCTGTAACAGGTGAACAAGAAGGCCATTTTACTCAATTCTGATGCAGTCACCACTGACTGCTATTTAAGGTGTTTACTGGTAACCAGCAAGTTTAACTGAAGAGATGTCACTAAATTCAAACTGAAAATATATATTTAAAAGCAGCAATTTACATTGAGGGAAATATGGTTCTTGTGTGTTCTGTGTAAAGAGAGATTATGAATAAAGGGAATTGGCAACTGAGCACCCTAATTCAATTCCATGAATACAGGTTCCATGATAAGATATCTACTACATGCATTTTGCTTACAGTAACTGCCTAAAACTCACCAGCTACATAGAGTTAAACTCTGTATTAAAGGACTATTGAGTTACAGGGGAATTGGCCATATCAGGTAGCTAGTGACATAGTACCAGTTGTGAAAATTGAGATAAATGAGTTGACAAATGGATTCATTGAATATGTTAATATTGTGAATGAGAAGACAATTCACCAGGATAACATACCCACATGTGTGTTGATCTGACAAAAACCACAGACTGACATCAAATGGATAAAAAAATACTGGGGAAAAAGTGAAAATGCCAACCAAAATAACAAGGTGGGTGGGCTGGGTGGGAGAGCACATTTAAGGCATCTAAAAAAAAAAAAATTCCACATGGCTTTGGCTTATTAAAATATTTTACACTATCTTTCTTTTTTTTTTAAGAAGATTTGAAAATGCCTAAAAGACATGCAGATTGTTAAAAAAGAAAAAAAAATCCCGCATGGCAAATTCAGTTTGTAAGCGTCATTCATATATTTGCCAAGGAAAATAAAGAAGCCTCTGCCCACGAGATTGCACATGGTGGAAGAGGTCCTTCCAACCCTGTCTATCTTATGCTGGATGGCAGCCCAGAGGTTCTCTGTGCAGCAGCTACAAACAAGGTGTTACTCTCTGGAAGGGAAGGGACTGTGGCATTTCCACTGGTTAGCGAGCAACCCAGCTTTAATTTTTCCAGATACTCTGCATGTACAGGCTTATGACACTGGAGAAATTGATGGCATCCTTTGCTTTGAACCACTCTGTCTTCCTTCCTGTATTAACAGAATCTTCCCAGTCTTCTAATATTTCAGTGACAATAAGGACATAGACATATGCCCTGTGCTTTCTGTCTTGGTTCTCATATATGCCCAGGAGTCTGCCTGATTTTCCTTTGACTCCAGCCTCTTGGTAAGCCTCCCTCACGGCAGCACCGGCAGGCTCCTCCTGGGGCTCCAGTCCTCCTCCTGGGCCAGTCCACTGGTCCGGGACCGACGCCTGTCCACCTGCAGCACCTCGTCCTCCTGCACGCTCCGGAAGCACAGGGACGCCGCCCGCTTCTTGAAGCCCTCGCGGTCCTAGGTCCGCGGCCTAGGGGGGCTTGGACCTCATCGCAGAGGCGGGCTCTCGCTGCCGCGGCCCCTGCGGAGGCCGCCACCCCGCCGGGGCGCGGGGGCGAGGGCGAGTCGGGGCGCAGGGCGGCGCGGCCGGTCAGTCCCGGAGCCCGCCGCCCGCTCTCCCCGGCTCCCGCCGCTGCCGCCGCCGCCCAGGGCGGAGCGGGGCGCGAGGTGCGGGGAGACGGCTGCAGGGGCTCCCGCCGGCCCGGCAGCAGCGCCGCGGCCGCGCGAGGCGTTTGGTGTCGGCTGCGGGCCGTCCCGCCAGGGCCCTCTGACGTGCTGCGTGTGCACAGGTGGCTGCGCGGTGCCCGTCAGTGCGCCGCCCGTGGCGGGGTCTGTGTTCGGGGACGGGTGTGTTTGTGGCTGCAGTTGAGGCAGTTCGTCCCGGCCCTCCAGACCTCCCCAGCCCCACTCTCGGCCTCGTGGTCCTGGCACGCCCGCTGCTTCTGCCCCGGATGCTTCCTCTGGGCTCCGCCCCCAGCACGTCCACGTCACGCCTGCTGCCTTAGTCCTGCAGAAATCCTGCGCTTTGGGTTTGTGCCACCTTCTGTAAGTTGAAAGCTTCTGGACCAAGTGCGGCAGTGAGATGGAGTCAGAAGAGGAGGTGAGCAAAGTGATTTCTGTCCTGTACCTCTTTTTTTTTTTCCTACCTTTTCAAGCTATTATTTCAAGATGCCTTTCTGAGGGCAAGGGTTAAAATTCACTCCCTTAGCTTTGCTGTTATTCTTCATTTCTAATAAGTTGGGAACTACAAATAATCTACATTTAAAAATAGTTGTATATGTTTACTCATTTGTTTTGGAATAAATTTGGTGAAGATGAGTTTATGGGAAAGCAAAGTGTGACCAGGGGTTAGGAATTTAAATGGAAAATTGAATCTTCATGAAGCTTTCCACATTTCATTAGATGTTAAATTCTACAGTGAAGTTTCATATGATTATTAACTATAAGTATATTCCTAAATATTGTGGTTAAACTGTTATTAAAATAATATATCATAAAGCCATTAATATTTTTACATAATACAGTTGTTTGATTATTGAATTTTTCTTGTCAGATATTAGTCAGCAACCTCAGTTTTTTCTTTTAGTGATTTTGTAACAAGAATAAAAATATATCTTAAATCTGTGTGACACAGTTTTATTAAAATGACTTGAGTGTATGAGCATTTTTCAGTTTACTTTCTTCTTTCACATTATATTTTTAATTTTGTGTCCTTCTACGTTGTATTCTAAAATTTGGAACCGATTGATATGTGCTTTTTACTTCACTATCATGAGGGATGTTTTTTCAGATGAAACTGAAAAATTTAGTAATTCATCTTTTGTCAGTATTAAAAGCAGACCAGCTAGGCTCCTTTGTGCCGCACTAAAAATAATACCAGAACATAAGAAAGGTTTCTGTATTACTTTATGTGCTCTGTGATAGCGTCTTTTCTGTGAACACACTCAACTCCAAATAAGACCCTGACATTGAAAATTTACTTGTACATACACAGGGGTTATATTATGCTTCCTTGACCCTTGAAATGAGTATGGATGCAGACGGAAATCTTTGTGTTGTTCTCCCTAAGGTATTGCCATCAGAGAGTCAGCAAAGGTGGTTGACCAAGCCCAAAGGAGGGTGCTGAGGAGAGTTGATGACCTGGACTTTTTCATAGGGGATGAAGCCATAGATAAACCCACATATGCCACAAAGGTAAACTCCCCACCGGGATTTGCTTCTGTAAGTGTATCACCAAGAACAGAGAGTAGGATGAATCATGCAAAATGGTAGATTTCATAGCAATTGTAATTGTGAGCTGTGTATTTGATTCTTGTGTTGGAAAAGAGGTTTTGTTGTTTTTGGTTTTGAATGGGGTATTTTTCAAAATTGAAGTATAGTTGATTTACAGTGTTGTGTTAGTTGAACAAGGTATTTTTCATGTGGGGAATCAGGTGAATTTACAAAACCCCAGAATGCAGGATTGACTCTGGGAATGCTGGGCTTCGTGTGAGAGCAAGACCTGCTTCTGTGGAAAATTGCAGGTTGACTCACTGACCTGTCAGATGTAGAAGAGCTGTAGATTGATTAATTAAAAAGAAACACTAAAATTGTTTAACTAGGTATTTGTTCTAAAAACCTCCAAACTCCAAATGGAACGGTATGGCGGATTAGCTGTACTTTTGCATCTATTACTCCACTGTTAAGATGATACTTTGTACTTAGAGATGTGAAGTAGAATATAAATGATAATATAACTTAATATTTCTGGTAAAGTGCCTGTTATTTCTTTACATAAATTAACATTCACCCAGTGCAAAGGACCTGTTTTCTCTAATAACTCAGTCTCTTCTGGGCCAGTGCTTTTAAAACTGTTGCTCTTACTGACATGGACTGAAACTTGACATAGTTTGATTTCTCTTGCTTTAGTGGCCAAAAAGACATGGAATAATTGAAGACTGGGATCTAATGGAGAGGTTCATGGAATAAGTTATTTTTAACTTTCCCTGAGCTGAACCTGAGGGCCATCACTTTTTGATGGTGAGTAACTGGGACTGAGAGAAGAGCCCTGTGGATTCTGGGTTGCTTAGATTTTAAACCCAGGATCTTCTTCCCTGGGGAGTTTTTAATTCCCACTAAAGCTCTTTGTATGAGTTGGAGTGCTTTTTGGGCAAATAACAGAAGGCTCAACCAAAATGTCCAAAATCAAAGAGGGCTTATTATCCCACAAAACAGGATGCCAGGGTCAGGCCACTCAGGGCTGGTTACTTGAGCAGCTCAGAGATGGAGGTGAGAACCCAGCCTAATTCACCTGTTTGGCCTCTTGTGCTGGTTCCCCTCAGGCCCCAGGGTGGCTGCCCGAGTTCCTGTACTGACTCTTGGTGAATTTACTTTCAGAGTTTTAGAATTAAGACTCCCTTCCTCAGAAACCTTCCTAGCAGATTTGCCCTGTCTGTCCATGCCCAGTGTGGGCCCTAGAGGGGAACAAAATTACTTTGGTACATTTTGATGAGTCAAGATTCTCTCCTGTTGCTGGTGAGGGGATCACATCTCATCACCTGGCCCCAAGAGGTAAGTACCTAAACCGGCCTCCAGCAGCAAGGAATGAGGAGGAAGGAATGGGTTTGGGTAGGAAACCACCTGTGTAGTTAGGTATCCTCCTGAAATAACTGGATGGCTCTGACCTTTGCTTCTTACAGCAGAGGGAGCTGAGTCAAGGTGCTGTTTTGCCAAGGTTAAATCTCACACTAACACTGAGCTGAGTTATGGGCCCTGATATTGTGGATGTAATTGATCTTGTTCAGATGAAATAAAACAATACAGAGAAATGAAGAGAAGTGTCTCTTGGTTGTGGATCCTGTTTTCATTGTTTTATGTTCTTTTTAAGTTAAAATTAATTACATGTATAAAACACTTACTTTAAGGAGAGCAATTGCATGTAACATAAGCTGCACATTAAAACCTACATAATTTAGCTTTGCATTTTTTCCATGCTAGTGCATTGTCAAATGGTCCCTGATCCAATCATATAATTCTTTCTAATGTTAAATATGAAATATTCTTTAGAATTATCTGGCTTAAAATATGTTAAGTACAAGGCTGTTATGGTAGTTAGTGGAATCTATATATTTCGTGTCTATTAAATCAAGTCCTTGAAAGTGCTCTAAGCTTTTTCCTGCCTGTATCTTCACAACTAGGAATTGCCACGTCCAAGTACTGTGTTTTACAGGCCACTGTGTATTTTCTCTCCTGTATATCTACGATGGTTTATGTAAAATACATGGAGCCAGGAAACTGACAGTATGTCTGAGTGGCTTTGTCTTTACAGCCAAAACATATTACAGACTCCCACCTGCCATGTTTGGCATGTTCCCTTCTCTTGTACATCACATAACTACCTGTTGACAGGACTCCAGGCATGGGCCTGGGGCCCAGCTTTCTCTCCCTGCCTGCCCCATCCCTCTCTGCTCAGAGGGAGTCTGAGTCTTAGGCCTGTGGAGCAAATGCAATCACCAGGACACAGCCCACAGGAAATTTTTCCTACCAGGAATTTTCTGCTCTAGCTGGCATATACACCGCAGTACAATAAAACCAATTGCTGGGAACGAACTGGAGGTGTTTGGTATGAATATGGAAAAGCTTAAGTCCTTTGCCAAAAATGAGTATCTGAAGTGAATGTTCAAAAATAATCAAGTTTATTACGTTAAACATAAGAAAATATTGTGTTACATGTATTGTACTTTGAAGTTAGCAGATGGGTTTGCTGCATGATGTGACAGAGGAAGTTATGAGAAGGGTGGTTTTATCTCAGGCTTATGTCCTTCCTCATCAGTTAATGGGATAATTGAAGGGGAGTGAAGCAGGTACAGGGATTTGTGGCCATGTCCAGAAATTCATTGAAGACATTTACTGAACCACTACATCAGCTAATGGCTTCTTGGTGTAAAAGAGTCTAAAAGTTTTAAATTAAAGTTCCCTCAGTAGCCTATGAAATTGTCCCTTCTGACTGCCATGACAGACATCTGCACATCCATGGTGGGAATGAGCTCAGTACGGCTCATGCTTTTCAAGAAGTTTCAGAGACTCAACTCATGTTGGTCACGTGGACTAAACAGATAGCAAATGGGAACCACACTCTTTTCTCTAATACTGAATTGCCCAGAGTTCAAGACAGAATCATATATTCTAAAGAACTGCAGTGCTCTTGAAGGGAAATTGAATTGTAACTGTAGAGGAGATTTGCAAACCTTTTTGAATATGAATCAGGAGAGAAAGAGCAAGCAGCAGTGCTGCCCAAGGATGCTGGGAACCAGGAGCTCTGCCATCCACCTGAGAGCAGGAAAGATGTGTGTCCCAGCTCAGGGATGGAGGATCACCCTTCCTTCATCCTTTTGTTCCAATCAAGTCCTCAGTAGCCTGTGTGCTGCCCACCCACATTGGCAAGGGCAGGTCTCCAAACTCAGTCTGCTGCATGCTAAGCTCTTCCAGAGACACCCTCTCAGGCACACCCCAGAAAGAATGGTTTACCAGCTCTCAGGGTACCCCTTAGCCCAGTCAGGCTGACACATAATAATCACCATGACATGTGGCTTGTCCTGGCTTACCGCAGTAACTCCCTTCCTGGTTCATGAGGGTGGCTCAGACCTGCTCTGTCCTGTACACTAGCACTGGCTGGTGTGGAGCTGGACATCCTTGGCGCTGCTGAGTCTGTTACTGCTGGCCCGTGTTCTTCCCATTTTCAGTATATTGTCATCTCCACTCCTACTTGCCCTTCCTTGAGGATTTATGTTTTTAAAAATGTTTCTTTACTGCAGTTATGGAGAGGTTTGGGACTGGAGCAATATTAGTTGCATGTGTTCAGCTTGCTTTCTTTATCCAGAAATATGGATTGATTTTTATAGTACTGACTAATTATTCATTTTTGAATTAATACTTGATGATATTTTACCATTATTATGAATAAAAATGCTTATGTAACTTGCATTCATGTGAAGTTTTAATCATATGCTTCAGTATTTAAAAAATAAGAAAAACTTGATATCTCCAATTTAGATCTCGTTATATATAAATAATGGTTTTTGGAAGGTTTTATTTAAATTAGTCCTCTAAAGGAACAATTACTGGTGGTAAACATAGGAGAAAAGGAGGATTGAGGAAAACATAGTTTTATGATTATGGTTCTGAGAACCCAGAGAATGTGTCTTTAATAACGCTGAATTTGATCCAGGAACCAGGAGAACCTAATTTTATTGTAAACATTCTCTTAATGGAAGTGTATAGATTTTAATGTTAGTTCTTCACAGATGGTGAATTGTTTGGCAGCACGTACTAAAGTGCAAAAATCAGTGATTTAAGCAAGTTAAAGGTTTTATTTTTCTTAAAGTCATTTGTAGTAGGGAGGGCAGTGCTGGTATGTCAGCTTCCTGGTGTCATTAGGGATCTGTGTGCTCTAGTATATTTAGCATACGGCTTCCATTCTAAGATTGCCTTAGATCACAAGTTAGCTGCTGCAGGTCCAGTCATCACCTCCATATTCCAGGAAAGAAGGGGTTAAGAGCAGAAGTGGGCCTACTACATGAGTCTACCTTCAACCTTGTAAGGAGCTTTCCCAGAAGACACATCCAATAACTTTTGCTTCTTATTGGCCAGAACTTACTTAGCCATCCCTGTACACCAGGAAGTCTGGGAAATGCTGTTTTCTGGGCCTGTGATTGATCAGTGGTCTGTCATTAAGGCAGAAGGCAGAATAGATACTGGGTAGGGAAATTGCAGTGCCTGCCATAAAGATGTGACTACAGGTATGAAGACAGTGGCAGATCAAGAATTCAGCTGTCTTCACAACTGTGGTTGGATATGGAAAGTGTTTTCCACGTTACAGAGCCAACAGGCTAGGGAAAAGCCACACCAGGATGTGCTGTGGCTTCTGCCCTGGGGTGAAGTCTTTCTTCTGTTAGCTTCTCCGCCTGTGGAGAAATAAACCAGGAAGTTGTATTGGGAGTTTCTGTGGCCTTCGCACACAGGCTGTAACTCAGGGTTTCACAACTCTTGTAATGAAATTTTTTCTTATTATAGAACTATAAGTGCGATTTAGAAAATTTGGAAGATGCTTGTGGGGCTTTTCACACTCCTATCCCATTATCATAAATATTAACATTTAGTATAGCTATACTTAATCTTTTCACTCATGTTTTTATATGATTTTGCATTCAATATTGTGTCCTCCATCCCTCTCCCCCATTTTCTTGCACGGTTTTCATAATCCTCACTTTAATGGTCATGCAATCATGTATCCAGTGGTTGTTTCCTGTCTGTTTAGCAGCCCCACTGTTTTTAGATGTTTACTTTTGTTTCCAGTTTCTTGGTTTTGTAAGACATAACATAAAGTAATCTTTGCACATTTTTTCTATATTTAGAGCATTTTTATATTAAGAATATAAAAATTTTATATATATATAGTTTGGAGGTCCAGATGTGTTAATAATTTTGAATTTCTGGTATACCATTTCACACTGAAATCTTCAGTGTACAAGAAGCCACATTATTTGAACTCTTAGGATTGATTAATATCACTTTTGATTATTTGACTTTTTAATTTGAAGTTTGAATAACTTTGATCTTAAACAGTTTTTCATGTATTTATTAGTTGTATTTTCTCCTTTGTGAATTGCCTATTCATGTCCTGGGTTTTGTACATATCAGTGTTTTATTGCTTTTATTGTTGCTATGATTTCTTTGAACTTTTTTCTACTTAAATTTTTCTTTTGTGATAAAATGCACACACCATAAAATTTACCATTTTAACCATTTCTGAATTTACAGTTTGGTGAGTTGAGTACATTGACATTGTTGTGCAACCATCACCACCATCCATCTCAGGAACTTCTTCATCTTCCAAACTGAAACTCTGTCCACATTAAAGAATAACTCTCTTTCCCCTTCCCCCAGCCCTAGCCCCCACCATCCCCCCTCTGTCTCTATGACTGTAACTATTCTGGGTCCTCATATAAGTGGAATCATCCAGTATTAGTCCTTTCATGACTGGCTTATTTCACTTTGTATAAGGTCTTCAGGGTTCAGCCACATTGTAGCATGTGTCAGAATTTCCTTCCCTTTTTAGGGCTGAATAATATTCTGTTGTATGTATGGCCACAATCTGTTTATGGTTGAACTCTTTCATATAACAGATAAGAATTTTTTGTCATAAGCAAATACTTTTTCTTACTTGATTTTTTGTAGGTTATGTTTTTGAACATCTATAATTGTAAATTTTTATGTAAGTAAACCTACTTTCCTTTGATGTTTATATATATTTTTTTCATTCATCTGGGATTTATTTGGAACATCACTTGACACTGAAATTAAACCCAGGAAGAATCCAGAGCCAGGGTTAATCTACTTCTTGTTGGAATGCCTTCTATAGGCTCACATTTTTTTTTAAACCAGGCAGGAAGGAAACATTGCATGACTGTGCTCCCACTTTGCATACCTTTCTAGCCTTCCTCTCTTCATCCTATTCCCCCCTCTAATCAGTTTAAATGTTATGTTTATAAAATTAACTTATTAAGGTGCTTGGATTCCTCTTCAAGGTAAGAGAAGACTCTAGGTCTCTGGAGTTAATACATTCAATTTCTTCTGGCCTGAGATATATTCTTGATATTACAGTTGATTGTTGATATATTCAGCACTTGCTAAAGGCCCAGCCCTCTCCCCACCAAATATTTGCATGAATTAACTCACTTATTTAATCCCACAGACAATTGTGAGGTAGTTAGTTATTAGGCCTGTTTTTCAGGTTGATAGGAGGTGCCATAAGGAGATATATTGTAACCTAAATATTGGAATCCACAGCTATTCTTCATGTGCTTTAAATGAAAGAAAACTAAAAAAAAAAAAATCTGATATAGTAATCACTAACACAGAGCTAAATGTGTACTGGGAACATTAAGGTATTAACTAATTTGATCTCAGCCCCTTGAGGTACGCACATTAAAATAAGTAATGTGTTGTTGAATGACATTTAGATCACTTACTTACAATCTGCTTTTGATGACTTTATTATTTCTTGTCTATGTCTTAAGATTGCTTTCTCTCTCCCATTCAGGGAGTGTATTGATTCTAATTAGAGTAATTAAAACTTACTTGGGGCATGATGTTTGAGCTTTGTATCAGACAGGAGTATAAACTAAAGCCCCCAGCTAGTTGATAGCCAGATTTGATTATTTGCTTGAAGAGTTAACATACACACAGCACAGAATTCAAAAGGTGAGTAGGATTTCCAGTGCAAGAGTGTCTCCTTCCCACTTCTGTGTTGCCTTCCAGATCCCCTTCCTGGAGGAAACCAAGTTTACTGGTGCTTAACCAGCAATAATTATGTGCAGGCACATGGATTATACATAAACTTGTTTCATAAAATGGTAACAAAATTGACACACTATGGTACATTTTGATTTTTACTTTAAAAATTTTAGAAATTATAATTTGAAATATATGAAATTTACCCACTTAACACAGTTTTAAATGTATCATTTGGTAACGTTACCTACATTGATATTGTGGTGTAACAGAACTCTAGAACTTTTCCATCTTGCAAGATCGAAACTTTGTGCCCATAAACAGCTCCTCATTTCTCTCCCTCATACACCTTGCTTTTTTAAAAAATGTTTTAGATACAGAAGTATATTTAAGAATGTGTATGTATGGAGAGGCCTATTTTCATGTAGCAAATTTATAGTAGATATTGTTTCATATCTGCAGACACACTGCCCATCCTTTTTAATTGCTGCAAAGTGTTACATTTTATGGATGTGACCTAATCTATGTAATCAGTTCCTAGTTATGTGCAGTTATGTTGTTTCTGATCTTGGAAGCTGTGACAACTGTGCACCTCTCTGAGGCACCTTGTTTTAGATGTCCCTTGGCTTGACAATGGAATTTGATTTTGTCTCATAGTCTTAGTTCAGAGACTTTCTTTTCAGTAGGTGAGTTTCTCACTGGTACATGCTGATGATTTTAGTGATAATAATGCACTTTCACTGAGTACGTTCCCCATGCCAGGTGCTGCCATGAGCACTTTGTTTAGACTCCTGTGAAGTCAGTGCTAATTATGCATGGAGAGAGGAAATCACTTTCCAAACTTGGTAAAATCAAAGGTGGGGTGTAGCTGGGCTGATTGGAGTTGGAGCTCTCCCGTTGCCCGTGCTGAAATGGCCTGGGCTGTGTGGCAGGCATGTGTGGACCCAGCTGCTTTTCTGGTGCTGTGCTTTCTGGTTTTAGTGTGTTTTATTTATATATGGATATTTTAAAACTCAGGCTTGGCTTTCTCTTTGGTTTCTATTGGGTGCATATTCGTTCTGATAATTGGTAAAACATATTTTAACATAACTGTACTTTTGTATAAGATATTTACCTGTATTTGTTTAGGGATGATTACTTCCTACTGTGCTTAGTGACCACGTTGGTACATGGCCACATTTCTTACCTCCTCCTCCTTTCTTCTATCACCTGCTTTTGATTGTTTATGTTAGTGAACTTACTCTGATATTTATGTTTGTGACTTTGTGTTTACTGGTGTCTCTGCTGCTCTAACAAGAAAACAATATCTTTTGATTCCATGACACAAGGGCATCAGTGTCTTTATATTTTCCTCCTTTCCATCTGTGCCTGTCAACTTGATACTACTCCTGTTGTTTTAATTTATAATATTTACATTCTGTTCTATAGCTATAGATTCTCCCAGAAGAGAAAAGCATTTATCCCTACATCTTAAATGGACTACTTGCTCACTGTAAGTCTTTGGCTGTACTTTATGCATTCTTATTATTTGGCTAAAGCTTATTGTCTGATGGTTAATTCATGAAGGGTTCATAGAAACCAGATTCTCTCAAGTTGTTGTATGTTTAAAGATATTTTGTTTTTGCAACAGACTTGACTGGCAGTGTGGCCAGATATAGAATTCTGGGGTCATATTTTCCTGCCAGAAAAGTCTGTAAATGTGGCCCTGTGTGTCCCAGTGTCCTGCATGCGGCTGTGCCAATGGCCAAGACAGGCTGCCCTTTTCCTGCTTTAAGAGTATGTTGCTCTGCTCAATAAGCCTAACAAAACACCATAGGCTGAGTGGCTTCAACAACAGACAGTTGTTTTCTCACAGCTCTGGGGGCTTTAGGTCTGAGATCAAGGTGCCATCATGGTTGGTTTATGGTCAGATCTCTCTTCCTGGCTTGCAGATGGCCTCCTTCTCACCAGGTCCTTGTGTGGCTCTTCCTCTGTGTGTGAGTGAGAGATAGCTCCCTGATCCCTCTGCCTTTTCCTGCAGAGATGTTAGTGCTGTCCTGTGACCTCACTGATCCTGGATTACCCCTCTAGGGGCTTCATCTCCAAACACAGTCACCTGAGGGTTGCAGCTTCAGCATAAGAGTTTTGGGACACACAGCTCAGTATATAACAAAGGGTAATGTGGATTTTTATTTATTTATTTTTTTGCCAAAAGGCCTAGATTTTTTTTTCCTTTCTTTGTTGTTTTTTTTCTCCTTTTTTCTCTCTTTTTTTCCCTAGCTTAAATATGTGATGTAAATCCATATTTATTAACGTGGAAAAATGTTCAACATATTGCTGAATGACAAAAAGCAGTTTTATTTATTTTTATCTTTCTGTAATCCTGTTAATTTCCTCCTATTAGATAATAGTTATTATTTTAAATAGACATTTCAAAAAACTCGGATATCTATGTCATGATTTTCATCTGCTTTATTTTTATATTTTTCTGGTTACATGTTTTTTATCTGCCATTTGTTTTTTCCTATTTTCTCTCTCCCCTCTCTTTTTCTATGAGTGTTTTTATTTGATGTTTGGCTAGTCTTTTTGTGTTCTTTCCTCATCTTTGAGTGAGGGGAGATCTTTCTGAACTGGCTGTGTGTTGGGTTTAGGCTGGGTGGTGGGCAGTGTCTGGCTGAAGCAGCTTCTGTCCCAGGCTTGTCTTTCTCACAGCAGATGGTGGAGGTGTAACTTCTCACGTTGCTGCCTGTGCTCTGAGGGGAGGGGCCTGGGGAGCGAGGCTCCTGCAGCTGTGCTGCTCAGACTACTCTGAATCCAAGCAAGGGCTCTCTGCTTTTGCTCTTCTCTGGAGAACTGGATATTGCCTGGTATCTGAAGTCACTGGTGTTCCCTTTCCATGTCCTCACTCATCTGGTCTCAGTGGGGCTGTTATTGCCCTTGGCAGCTCAGTGCACGTCTCTTCAGATTCATGGTGTTTGGGTGTTCTGTTATCCGAGGAGAAGTTTCCTTTTCTGTAGCTTGTTCTTGTTTTGGGGGGGATTAGTAAGAGCAGAAGTGTTTAGAGAGGCTTTGCTCTCTCAAAGATTTTAAACCTCACAGCCAAAATATGTTTAATCAATCACTCTGGGTGTTCTCTGTCTGTCAAATTAAGGAGTTGTGCAGCATCTTAATGAACATGCTTTTAGATTAACTTTTTGCGGTTCTGGTGTAATTACATGAAATTTGGGTGAACACTAAATATAGTGAATATTTCCTTACAGACAGAACCTCCTCTGAATACACCAGAAAATAAAGAATATCTTGCAGAAATTATGTTCAAATTATTTAATGTACCGGGACTCTACATTGCAGTTCAGGTAAGGACAAGTGACTTTCATGATTCCCAAGTGACCTTAGTTGTCTAATGTGGAAGAAATGGTGATTCTAGAGGCCTCTGTAAGATTGTGTGGTGTGGTTTCCTTTCCCATGCACTCAAGTGCACACGAACTCATCCCATTCAGGTCTGAGCTCAAACACTGTACAGAGCAATTTCTGTGATTTATGTTTTTACTGCTGGTGTAGAGTTTGTCCAGCTTTTGTCTGTTTACATTCATTAGAATCTAAGGTCTCCTCAGGAAGACAAGATCAAGATGTAGGTGTGGTTCTTTGGCTTTTTTTACTTCTGATCATAAAAAAGAAAATATACTATAGAATCTGTTAAAACAAAACAAAATGAAACAAAATAAATGTCTTTCAAGGGTTTCCCTTTGTGGATCTGAGCTCCTGTGGTTCCATGAGTTTGCAGAACTTCCCCTGAAGCTGCTTGTTCTTCGTGGGGGGGTTTGTTGTTTTTAGGTGTAATGTATCTGCCTCTATATAAGGGAATTGACTGAAATTTGGGGGAATAAATGATAAAATTGTTTTCCAAAATGCTTCCTGCATATTCTATTCCCTTACTTGTAGGAAAAAAGAGGAGGAGTTGCATAGATGTTTAACTTGGAAGATTCCACATGCTGTGTCCTCTGTGTGGTGGTTCTCAGTAGACAGTGATGTCTTAAAGGCTCTGAAAATGCCTACATTAGAAAACTCTGTTTATTCCACCACTTCCAAATTTAACCAGAAATATTCCCCCGCCCCTAAGCTCTTTCTGTTCCATGGACTAGGAGACACTTCAGGAAACACTGGCCCAGTGGTTCTCAAAGTGATCTATGCAGCAAGGTCTCCTCAAAAGTGTTTTTTTCAAAATACACATTCTCAGAATTTATATCAGACCACGGGTTTCCAGCCTCAAAATTTTGGATCGGGCAGTCCTCAGGGGAGGGGAGGGTACTGAGCTGTGTGTTGTGGGATGTCTAGCAGCATCTCTGGTCTTGACCCACCAGGGGAAGCACCACCACCAGCCTCCCCTCCCTCAAGTGTGACAGCGAGAAATGGCACCAGATATTGCCAGGTGCTCCTTGGGGGCAAAATTGCACCTGGCTGAGAACCACTATCCTGGTTCTGCCAGATGAGAATTTCTGGGTGCCAGGCCCAGTATTTTGTCTTTCTAAAGTCCCCACAAGTAGTCTTATTGCAATCCATCTGTGGACCCACACTGGGAACCAGTGGATTAGAAATTAAAACCTCCTGATACCACAATAAAATTCCTTTCTCTCTGGCTTTTCTTTGCAAAGCTTTGATTTATCTTACTGAGAAGTTGACTCCTCCAGATTAGGTGCACAGAATTTACATGTTAGTTGTCCACTTTGGAATTTGGATTTGGGAGGAAGATGGAAGGTAGGGAAGGGAAAGGTCATTCAGACTCAGTAAGAAAGAAAGGGCTTATTGCTCAAACCTGAAGATAGGCTTGTGGAACACTTGAGAAAGTCCCCATGCTGATGGTCTCTGTGGTATTTGTGAAGGCAGTGCTGGCCTTAGCTGTGTACTGGACATCATGACAAGTTGGTGAACACACATTAACAGGAATCATCATTGACAGCAGGGATGGGGTCACTCACGCTATCCCAATGGTCAGTAGGGCAGCGAGTTCTGCTCTGTCTGTGGGCCTAACCTGATTTGAGATGAAGGAAGCAGTGAAAGAAAAAAACCCTTCTGTTAATTAAAGCACCACTTTTGAAGACATACCTGTACTTAGCAAAGGTAACAAGAGCCTTTAAACACAGTTGTGTGAGAAAGTGGAAGATGCCTAGTGTCTGTGGCACTGGCAGTTGGAAATTGGCAGTAGCAGATTTGTGCAGTCTGTTGTCAGCAGTCGTCTGATGTCCCTGGGCTCTGCTTGGCCCCGGTGTCACTTTGCCAGGAGGGTTTTCCTGACTTTCATTCTGAACTGTAATCTGGGTATCAGTGGGTGTGGCACATGAACATTTGGAGGATGATTTTGTGTTCTGTGACAATCCTCTGGAGAGGATTTGTTTCTTGCTTTTTAAAAATTTTTTAAGAGCCAAGAAGGAGAGATTGTTCACCTTGACTTGCAGGATGCTCTGCAATGTCACTTTTTGGTTTTAATTTTCAAAATATAACAGAAGTGATTTCTAATTCAGGCTTCAAGAGACTATACATATATATTTGGTACAATGGACTAGTTAAATGAATTATTTAAAGTTTTTTTTTTTTAATAAATTGAAGCTATCTGGAGGGGGTTACATTGGGAATTCAGACCTGCCTTTCCTTCTCCACGTCCCTTCTTGGAGGCAACCCCTGATACTAATGTTTGTTATTTTGTGTATTACAAGTATCTTTTGTGCAAATATAGGTTTGTGTGTTTATGTGCTAAGCTCCTTTTAAAAATGCAATAAATGAATCACTATGCTATACACTGGAAACTAACAGAATTTTGTAAATCAACTAAGACAAATTTAAAAAATGCAAACGTTTTTTTTTTTAAACAATTCATTTATTTCATTTAAAAAATAGTCACTCTTTTATTTCAGGACGTTGCAGAGATGATGTACTAATATGCTGGTGCTTTAATACCTCAAAGTTCAGAAATCACTGCAGGGGGAGGCTGATGTGTCTACAGTCAGGAGGAAAAAGCCAAATCTTTCCCCTCTGTCATTGCACCCTGCCAGTGTCCCCTTTGCCCGGGGGTGAGGAGAGGCAGGAGGCCTGCAGAGCATGCTCTGTGCTCGCAGCCCCTTCATCCAGTCTCAGAACACTGCCCCCTCCTGGGTGTGAGGTGTTTAGGTGCCACTTGCTGTGTGGTCCTGCCTGGCTTCTCTCTGAGGTCACGTCCTCAGAGGTCAGTGCAGGCCAAGGTCAGGGCCTGTGCCTGTGGGTCTGCTTCCTGGCCTCCCCTGTGCATCTGAAACAAGTTTCACACTATGTGCAGGCCCACAGAGAAAGTTGCTGTTCAAATTTTTATCTGTTTCTTAATGCAGTTTTTTCCCCCTATTTATAAAAATTACATTTACTGTACAAAATTTAGGTAAAATGGAGAAATGTAAAGAAGAAAATAGAATGACCCACAAACCTGCCCAGAGGACTGTGCCACACTTTTTTGGTATAGTCTACTGAGCTCTTTTTCTTAGACACACGATACACATTTTAAGCACAGTTGGGATACCCTCCATCTGATTTCATGTTCTAATTGTACAATGTGCTCCTGAGGTTGTATTTTGCATATTGACTTATCCCTGATGTATCTTTATGGTTAAATACTCTGTGGAAAGATATTTAGTAACTACCTGACAGCCCATCATGTGGGTGTAGCACAACTCACTTACTTGTTTTCCTACCATTGGCTGTGGGTTGTTTTAATATATTTAATCTGTGATGAAGCTGATACTCAACATGGGTTGAATTAATTTTAGAAAATGTTATATGTAATGTATTGAGTATAGAAATTGTGAATAGTTTCTGTTTGCGAGAGCTACTGTTCTTATGATTTTTTTATTTTAATAATGTGTACATATCTTTTATCTTGATATTAAATATTTTACAATTGGCTTGGGCTCCTGAGAAAGGCTACACACTCTCTCACTTCTAGAAGCTGGGCACCTCAGAAGACATAAGAGGAATTCAGTCACCTGTTCTTGCAACTTCAGTGGTAACTGTGCTTGTACATAGTGGAACTGATCCATCTGTCAGATGGATGAGGATTTGCTCCAGCCTTCTGTCTCCATGAGTGTGTGACAAGCAGCCAGTGCCATCAGGGAGCTCAGAGTGCCTCCTCTACCTGGTGCAGGTGGGGACATTGTCCACTCTGCACAGCTACTCCCACCAGCACGAGCTGGACCTTCCCAGCCGGTGGCCTGCATGTTGAGTGGCACCCCAGGGGGCTGATGAGGACCTGGGACCACACAACAGCTCCTGGCCTTCTCCTGCTGGTGACGGCTGACAGCCTGGTCACTGGTCCGGGAGGGCAGCTGGGTGAGCGGATCCAAACTCCCCCCAGCATGGATCTCACATAGCATAGGGTTGAGGGGAACCTGCCAGACTGTTCCTTCCTACCAAGTGCAGCTCTTACAAGAGTGAGCAGATCGGTTATTGAGTCTTTAATGCATGCCTAAACCATGCTGTGTACTTGACCTGCTGCCTGTCACTGGGTCTCTTCTGTGCACCCACTCACCGCATATGATGGGTGAAGGTGCCAAGGCTGAAACATATGTGTTAACAGATGTGGCCATGGTTACTCTGCCCACAGATGTGGAACCAGGATCTGAGTCCAGGTTGTCACACTCTAAGTCCTGCATGCTAACCAGGTGGTTGACTTTTAAATGCAAGCCAATTTGTAGTTGGTTTAAAAATTAATAGTTAAACAGCAAAAAAAAAAAAGTGACAATGAATATATATATGTTCATGTATAACTGAAAAATTGTGCTCTACACTGGAATTTGACAAAACATTGTAAAATGCCTATAACTCAATAAAAATGTTTATAAAATTAATAGTTAAAACTTTTTCCTTTTTGTTAGAGGAACAATAAAATGACCCATTGTTCGGACAGACAGCAGCATTTTGGAAATTAACTGCCTTCTGTGGTTTTCTCTTCACATTCCTAATGGAAAGGCCACTTTGTTTGCTTACAGAGCATCTCAGGTTCTCCTAATGGAATTGCATGCATGGTCATTTTATTCCCCCTCCCCCAGTCCTGAGCTTTGCACAGAGTGGAGATTCAGTAAATGCTTGCATTGCCAGGGCAGGTGGGGGCAGGAGTCTAACTTAGAGTCCAGGGAGGGCTTTCCTCCTGGAGTTACTCACATGGTGTTTTGCTTCTCTGTCTCCCCAGGTGGAAGGTTAGGTAATTGGAAGCTGCATCAAACACATCCCTATTGCAGGTAGAGATATGTATTTCATTCAACAGCTGCCAAGGGAGAGGGAGGTGGGAATCCCTCCTGAGCAACCACTGGAGACCACAAAGGCCATTAAGGTAAAAACAGATGGGAAATGGGCCAGTTTGGTGGTGAGAGAGAAATAGTGTTTGCACACTTCCCCTTGTGGCCACCACCCCTGCTCCCACTGTGCCTTCCCTCCCCTCCCCATGAATGTGGGTCTCCATCTGTTTACCACTTGAATTAAGGGGCTGAAAGCTTAGCCTCTTCTCTGAACATGGATGCTTGTGGAGTTCTCCAGCTGTAAATGAGAGCAGCTTGATAACTGGTATTGAGCATCCTGCCTAGTACGATGTCATCTAATTGGAGCCTGATTAGACAGAACCTTCAATTAGCCAATGTGTCTTGCACCTCTCCCTCCAGGCTTCATTTCCTGAGTAAGGAGCAGACAGCAGCAGCAGTGACTGTGAGGAATCCTGTGCAGTCAGCCAGAATTCAAACTCATTTCCAGCTCTTGCTGTGTGTGGTTCTGTACCCTGAGAATTACCATTCAGAGTGATGCTGTTCTAGGGTGAATCATTGAACAGAGTCCACCTGTGTTTTCTAGACTCCGTTACCATGCTGGAGGAGTTACAGGAAGCTCTAAAATTAAATCAGTAAGATTCGGAGGAAAATGGCTCATTGGTCCTTATTTAAAATGCCCACTTGACTGATCCATCGGTTTGGTCTTTGTGTCACTCTGTAGGTAGCAGTTGACAGACCCCTTTCAAAGCAATTTTCTCTTCAGGTTGCAAAATCAGGACAAATTACTGTTTTGTTTTTGTTTTGTTTTAGTCAAAATGAAGAGATTCTTATTAATACAAGGATAATTATTATATGAAGAGCAAAGATTTTGTTTTTGGAGAAAAATTTAAGCATGGAAGTGACATGTGACCTTGAACACACAGTTTCTGAGCTGCAGGGGAGTTTAAGGGAGGTTAGCCTCCCCCCTTCCCTCCCACTTTTGCACCCAGTAACAAGCTGGTTGAAGGAAAGCTAGTGCCTGGGGGGAGTCCCACATTTTGCATGACACTCTTGGTGGACGGAGAGGTATTTTTAGGACAGGGTGCACAGGTGCGAGTCAGGGCCCATGTGAGTAGGGTGGCTGGGTACCCGGGTGTACCCAGGACTAGAGTTTCCAGGGATGGGTCACTTCACAGCTTGGGTGTGTGGTCCTGGGCAGCCCATGGGAGTCAATCCTTTCCCCCTGGGGGAAGGTTTACAGAAGTAGCATAAGACTTTCTTTTTATGTTAAAATATTTCCTAGAACTTCCCCTAGTCCTTTCCTTGTGTTTCTTCAAGGAAATAAATTTGGATAGTTGACCCAAGTTCCCTCACCTCCCCATTCCTGTTACCAATATGTCTCACAGCCTCTGGCTCCTGACTGTCGGGGTGGCCATGCAGGTGAGAAGGGCCCTGAGTATGCTGACTGTGACAGAGGCTGCTCTCCTAGTCCTCGTGGTGGGCTTTACCTTCCTCACTGGCTCTCTGGGGTCCATCTCTGACCCTGAACCAGGTTTGGCCCATTTGGGCAGTGACAATGTATCACTCAGCCATGAAGGTAGGCAGTGGAAGAGCTCCTTGTGTTCCCTGCAGGTCAGCCACCCCATCCCTGCTGTCAGTTAGTTCTTGCCCCACTTCCCTCTGTGGGAGTGGGTCAGAGTTACCCTGTGTCTTGTTGCCCCTGTGGGCAGGAGTGGGCCTGTGGATGCGTGGATTCTGTTGGTGGGGACAGTGGTGGTCCAGGACTTGGGGCTGACACACTGCACACCATCAACACTGTGGAGGCACTTCCTGCCTTCAGTTAAGCCTCTGAGTTGCTGCGAGACATTGACCTGGTGTCTTAGGACAACTTACTGTTTCTGCCCTCAGCCTGGTAGATTTGAAGTTGTATGGGGTGACCCACTCACTCAGTTATCAGTGAGCACAGGGGTGTGTAGCAAGTCTGGCCCATCAGTCTTACAGTTGTGCAGAGTATACCAAGGATGGTATTAGGTTTCATTTCAGGGATTCTAAGAAATTTTGAACTTAGTATCATGAAAATGCCTTCAGAGGTCCTCCTGAGCACCAGCTTTCGGCCTGACAGAGTGCAGGCATTGAACAAAGCCCACCTGGCCCACAGGAAGCTGACTTTCAGAATCCGGTACCCAGGGGCCAACTGCGGTTCTTGCGAGGTTAGCTCTAAGGACAGATGATCAACCCAGAGACCCCCAGTCAGGCATCACCAGCTGAGGAAACACTTTGCACAGCACAGGCTGGGGCTGGCACTGAGCGGGTTCTCATGCCCCAATGTGTGGCAGCTCCATCCTGTCAAAGTCGGGCTTTCCTTTGGTTCATGGTCCCAGCACCTTATAAAGTGCTCTGCCATTTACTTATTTATCACTGTCACTTGTTACTCTGAATCTCAGCCAGTGTATGGGCCAGTGGGCAGGGGTCTGTGTGTGTTTTATTCACTTGTGCATCCCACGTGCCTAGGCACTCACTAACTCTCTGTCATGGAGCCACTGAGTGTGCTGTGTCAGACCGCAGAGCAGGTTAACCCCCTGCCAATCGGATGTGGTGACCACAGGGCCAGATCTGCTGCCTTCAGATCTGGGTTGGGCTGCGATGCGGGTCTGCTTGTCCCAGTGGGTGGCAGCGAGTGCCTGGGCAGGTGCCACGTGGGGGCATACAAGGAGTAAGAAGAGAGGAGATGGAGACTAGGGACTTGATAGGCACCGTCAGACATCATCTCAGATAGTAGGCAGCAACATGTGACACAGTGAGGCTGGGACTAACATCAGAGCTGGAAAGAAAGCAGAGTACGTGGCCAGAGCATAGCTGTTAGACATCACTGAGCCCAGTAAGTGTCCCTTGTAGCTGTGGCCTTGGGCAGGACTGATGTCGGGGGTTTGTGGTGCTGGAGTTACTGGGTGTTTGCCGGAGGGCAGACTGGGTGGCCGCTAATGCCTGGTGACATCTCTGTGTGTGTGTCTGCAGGAGAGGTACTGTCACATTTGCCCCAATATAGTCAAGAAGTTTGCCAAGTATGACGTGGATCAGCGGAAGTGGATCAAACAGCAAACAGGGAACAATGCCATAAGCCAGAAGAAATTCATTATTGATGTTGGCTAGGAAAGTTTCCCAGGCCCTGAAATTTTCTTTCACCCAGAGGTAAGACGTTTGCTTTCTGAGTGTGCAGAGAATGACGTGTGTGGAGCAATGCTGTCACCTCGTGTGTGCAAGAGTGGCTCCCCGTGGGGCTCCCGAGTGAGGTGGCCACCTTTCAGGGAGGACCTTGGGAGTGTAGGCTGCAGCTTCAGTGGCTGCTCTGGCTCCTGCATGGTCCACGCACTTGACTGGGTGTTTCATCGTGCTCCTCTTTGGGTCTGGCTATCTGTTAAACAGTTAATGGTTGGTTAAACCAAGAGCAGTTAGGAAGAAGCTTTAAGAGCAATAGAAGAGAATGGATTTGAAATTCTTCTCCTACTGATATGAAAACTAGTTTATCTCGAGGACTGATTGGAATTTGCCTCTGTATAAGAGTACGATAGTGTACGTATAACCTTCCCATCACACATGACGATCCATCCTCAGTCCAACATTTAACCCAGTACAGCTGGTCCTGCTGTGTTCCCTGCTGCAAGTTAGATAAAACTTCTGTCTGAGGACAGCCTTGGAAAGAAGAATTAAAGATATCATCAGTTTAGCAAGTAGTCACAAAGAATTATTACTGCGTTTGTAAAAGCAGTAACTAAGAGGCAATATTTTAAGGTTTAAGTAAAATGGACTTTATTTGTATTTTGGTATATTTTTCTGCCTCATTCAGTTTACATTTAATAGGTAAATACAAACCACTGCCTGTTCTTCGATGTGTGTGACTGTTCAGGGAAATGGCACACAATGTATGTCTGACAGTACCTGATATCACGGCACTCATTCGCTCGTGATAGTCTTCAGTTAAAATAGACATAAACCAGCAAAGTCCAGTGAACAGCTGCATGGCGCCTTCTTCTTCCCTCGAGCACATTGACACTTTTCATGATTTTTAAAGCATTTTTAAGAATTTTGTAATTGAATTACTTATACTTTAGCTTATTTCACTTATGGAATTGAATGTAAGATTTTTTAGTTAATAACATGGTTATTACCATATTGATTGTTTCACCTAGAAGGCACCACCATTCCCCATTCCCAGTCTTCTAGCTCAGATTTACAGTGTGAGTCACTGACTAGGTTTTTTCTTATATCCTGGCTAACTTTTCATGACATTAGTGTCTATACATCACATGCTCATTATCTACAATATTTTTCATTACATGCCACATACACTGAGCACTTGCTTTTTACAATCTCGTATAAAGTTTGAGTCACTGTGTATTCTAATGCAGGGCTGGTCTGTCTTCGTTACTGTTTGATTTCTTTTCCCTCTCTAAACCCACACATTTCATCTCTTGAAGGGACATATCACCATCACTCCATGCCCAGAGTCACTTGGATTAATTTGACACATTCATTCCAATGTGATGGTTTAAAAGGCATAGTGAATTCTGTATTTGTTAAAGTTACATTTTAAAAAAGTTGTTGAGAGAAATGTGTATTGTTTCTTTTATATCTGTACAAAATTCTGTTCACCAACCCGGATTTTATGCAATCCATCTCAGATGTTGTTGACAAAGTAACACAGAACTGTCCCATTGATGTCCACCATCTGCTATATAAGGTATAAGCTGCTTGGGTAACATGCTTGGATTTCATTCTGAAATTAAAAGCCCAGCATTCTGAGAATAATAGACCCTTACCATCAGTCTGCAGATAGTCCTATTTGACTTCTGTTTTATAGGATTTGTTAAGGGCCAGATTCCTGGTAAAATATTTTTCTTGGAGTGAGGGTGACTTAAATGCTTGGCAATATAACTCAGTTAGCCAGAAGTATTTGATTTAAATATTCTAGTATCTCTTATTCTTATCTGCCCAGCTGTATTTTTAAATTGGACAATTTTAACCCTCCATGTTGACTGAAAGATCAAGGGGTTCCTTCCCCTCTTGCTTTCTGTGAGTTCGCTGGTCTTGCTTCATGAGTATTTAGATTAGCGCCAGATGTGTTGTCAGAGAGAAGGAGGAATCTGAAATGAACAATCAGAAAATGCTCATGTAATGTTTCTCCAAAATTCTTTGAGTGCAGGGAATTTTGAAACTTGAAAGGAGAAAAAGGCAGTTCATGTAACTGTAGGATGAAGGAAGTGTTGCTGAAAGCCAGAGGGGAGGGGCAGAAAGTGGCAGTCAGCTGGCCCTGCTTCCCTGCCTGCTCACCTCTGTCTGCACATCCTGCTCTTCCCCCAAGACCACGTCTCCCCTTCACAGATGCAGGGGCCTGCACCTTAGGGAGGAGAGGACCAGGCTCAGTAGGGAGGGCTTAATACAGTTTATTTCATCTGGACAGTAGAATACTATTCAGCCTTTAAAAAGAATGAGGTAAAGCAATGTAAATTCAAATGAAAAGATGTCTACAGTATATATTGTCAAATGAAAAAGCAAGTTGTAAAATTTACACATAGTATTATTTCATTTTATTTAAAATATACTTTATGTATATATATATAAGAAAAGGTATTGAATGATACGTGTTAAACTCCTTAAAGGAAATAAAATATATCTGGGCAAGAGATGGATAACTCTTACTTTCTACTCTTTGTGTTTTAAAATTATTTGAAATTTTATGGTTAATAAATGTTATTTTTATTATTGGAAAACATTTTCTATATAGACAAATTTGATGGGTAAAAGCAAATAATAATTTGGTTTTTATTGGTATATAACCTTAATTAAACACATCTCACCTCCAGTAAATGTGCAAGGAAGGGAAAGCAAAGGCAGATGAGAGTATTAAGTTTAGTGCAGTATGTGGCTTGTTCTCCCTACTTCTTAAATCTCACATAACATCAGCTGTGTCTTCCTGTCCATGAAAGCAAGGAACAAGTGTGCACTATCTAGTCCTCATTTCATCATGGTGGAGATGGAACATCTGCCAGCAGTAAGGATTGCTCATGCTGGGGTTGAGTTTTCTCATTTGATCATTTAGTTTGCTTTCAATAGATTTACAGGATTCTTGAAGTAGAGCTGGCCTTCTAGCCTGAGTACCTTATTTAACAGATGATGACACTGAGCCCTACAGATAGGAAAAGGAGGCAAAACTGGAGGGACCTGGGTCACATGGGGCAAACTGGTCTTTGACGTTTTTCTAATTGAGGTAGGGTTGATGTACAATATTATATAAGTTCCAGGTTGCAGTTTTTAAAGGTTATACTCCATTTATAGTTATCATAAGATATCAGCTATATTCCCTGTGCTGTATAACATATCCTTGTAGCTTATTTATTGTATAAGTAGTAGTTTGTACCTCTTAATTCCCTATCCCAGTCTTGCCCTCCCCTCTTCCCTGTCTCCATGGATACCCATTAGTTTGTTCTCCATACCTGTGAGTCTGTTTTTTGTTGTTGTTGTTGTTGTTATGTTCACTAGTTTTCTTTTTCAGAGTTCATATATAAGTGATATTCTACAGTATTTGTTTTTTCTGTCTGACTTATTTCACTCAGCATAATACTCCACAAGTCCATCTATATTGTTGCAGATGGCAACATTTCATTCTTTTTTATGGCTCAGTAATATTCCATTTTATATATACCACAACTTCTTTATCCAGTCATCTGTTGATGGACACTTAGTTTGCTTCCATATCTTGGCAATTGTAAATAAGGTTACCATGAACATTGGGGTTCATATATATTTTTAGGTTAATGTTTTCATTTTCTTTGGATGAATACCCAGAAGTGGAATTGCTAGATCATATATTAGTTCTATTTTTAGTTTTTTGAGAAGCCACCGTCCTGTTTTCCATAGTGGTTGTAATAGTTTGCATTTCTATTGTTCCTTCTTTTCCTAGTTTGGGTGTATAAACTATACTGACTAAACCCAGAGTGAACTAGTTGCTCACAGTGTCTCTCAATGTGACTACACATTGAATCAAGTGGGAAGCTTTTCAAATCTGGATGCCTGGGCCAATTATATCAGAATCTCTGGGTGGGGGTGTGTGATTTCGGGGGACTCAGCTCCTGAGGAGACTGATGCCCATGGACAGCCAGGGCTGAAAATTGGCTTCAAGCAGCACATGCTGCCTGCAATGACTTGACCTCCTGGATAAATCACAGGCCTCCAGGACTCAGCTCTCACACACTAGTCTCTGTATAAACTATACACCAACAGTATATATGGGTTCCCTTTTCTCCACATTGTTGCTGAATGTTTGTGGTTTTGTGGTCTTTTTGATGATAGCCATCCTGGTAGACACGAGGTAATATCTCCCTGTGGTTTTAATTTGCATTTCTCTGATGATTAACAACATTGAATGTCTTTTCACTGCCTGTTTTCTTGGCTCAGTGGCAGGTACTATAGGTCGATTTTCTTTTGATGAAGCAAGTAGGAGGAGGCTTGCTTTAGGTCCTGCTGACAACACCTGAGATCTTCTTGGTCACTGAGTGAACACCTTACTCAGGCTCATTGACAAGAAAAAGTTGGTGGAGAATATAAAATGTGGCTTTGAAAATTCAGACATTTTAGAAAACTAAAACTTTTTTTAAGAAGTAGTCATAATCTAATTTTTATTTCAGTCTGTTCTGTAGATAAGGGTGTTCACATGCTTCCTTTTTTTAATTTATTTTTTGTTCAGTTTCCAAGTATGTTGGAGGTTGGGTCTGGGAATGGTTATTCTTTTTCATTTTATTATATCTCTCTATCTTTATGGGTTAAAGATTGTCAGTTATCTGTTGTAGACTTGAAGGGCTTTTTTTAAGTGGAAGATTTCCTATGTTGGCTGCGCACATTTCCATGATATTGCTGTGAGATCTGTTTTTGGTATGGTGTGGTGCCATGTCATTCTTGTGAGTGCATTGCCTGTTATTTCTATGATTGCCAATGTGGTTTTTGTTGTGGTGAACACAATCTACTTTTGTTTTTTAACAGAGCCTCATTTTGATTAGGTGTTTATCACAGATTGGAGAGTGGCTAGGGCTTCTCCTTTTATTGGAATTGAGACTTCCAAACCATTTCTGGGGTGCAGGCTGTGGTATGTGGTGTTGGAATGTTTCCAATACACACTCATAACAGTTCCTTTGTCCTTTCTATTGCCATGGGAATGTCCAAATTCTACACAGAAACACCAGTGGAAACAAATCTAAAGATATCATGCACTAGGGCCTGCTGTAATGATCCTTCAGTCCCCCAGCTGGGTCCTCAGTGAAGTACCAGGTCAGTGCCATCCCTATTGTTACATTTGCATGTGGTAGACAAGGCTGATGGAAAGGCTTCAACTTCCCCTTCTGTGCACCCAGATCTCTGCTCTTGGCTCTCTCTTCCTTGTGGCATGGGACCGCCAAGACAACCACAGAGCATATCCACACCCTCTGCCTTGGACCCAATAAAAATCACAGTTGTGCCTATGAAATATGCAGGTTCTTTGGCCATGGATTCTGATTTCAACCCGAACTTCCCCTGGGTCCCTCAGACCAAAATTATGATGGTTCTGATAGAGCCGTGCTTCTCTTCTATTGCAAAAATGCCAAATTTGGCCCTGGACCTGCAGAGATCGTGAATATGTCCATGAGATACCTAGATAATCCACACCATGTGCGTCAGCAATGTTGCTTTTTGAATTCAGGTCCCAGGCAGTTCTGTTCTGTAGACACTACCAATCACAGAAAACAACACACTCCAACCCCATGAGACTCAGTCTGTGCCATCAGCTTCAGCCCTCTCCCTCAGCTTCAGCAGACATTCCTAGCTCAGCATCAGCAGCTCAAGTCAAGGTCTGGGGATTGATTACAGGGATATTTTGTGCTGGTTTCTTTCAGTTCTGTCAGCCAGGCATCTGCTGTGCACTCCTCTCACCCTCATTGGATCTCCTTCAATCCCAACTGATCTCTCTGTGTGTGTCCCAGTAAAACAGTGTTTTCCCCTTTTTAGCTCCCTCACCAAAAGTCAGGTCCTGCACTGATTTCCTTTTCTACTTTTCTTTTTCCTCCTTCCCAATTTTGTGAGGACCTTTTCTGTCTCTTGAAGTAAGAGACAGAAAAGGTGAAATTGATGTTCAACCAATGTCCAGCAGGTGTCCTGAGCCAAGGGGTGGGTGTACATGGATGAGAGTGAGCTAAGAATGCACTTGTAATCAATAAAAGATATCAAACACAAGAATGTTATATGGGGATTAAGTTTTATAGGAGAAGAGGAATGAAATGAGTTCTGCAAGGGAAACAACTATGTAAAATTCCTGGCTTTTCTAGAAGAGTTTGTTTATAATGTGTTTTTTTTTTTTTTTATGGATGACACGGTAGATACAAAATCACTTTGGTATTTAATTTAGCTTCCATTGTGTACATTAAAAAGAGTGGTTTTTGTAAATCAATATTTATAATGTAAGAAGCACCATCTTTTATAATGATTTAAAGTCAAGATAAAATTTTTACATATTATCTTTTTAAATGGATGAGGAAAGGACACAGTGTTTCAAAATCCTTTTAGAGGGTAGTGGATGAAAAAACATTCAGGCACTATGTTCTAAACTGCCTGGAAGCTGAGAACCTGTGCTGACCATTTAACATTTTGACCCAGTGAAATGATAAAGCCAGAGTCATTTCAGAAATGTCCAAAAGCTATTTCAAGCATCCCCTGCAATTGGCCACATCCAGAACTCTGAACACAGTAAATGTTCAGTTAACACTAGCTCATTGACAAAATATTTTGGCCATTCAACTGATATCTATTAACAACATAAATACAATATCCCTTCTTCCTAACTCTAACCTTCAAGGAGATCTTTCAATTTTTCAAATATCAGTCAAAAGTATGTTATTGAACGAAGCCCTCTACTAGATAATAAGTACACTGAATTTGGTTGTTTTGTTCTTTTCCAGATACTGATTTACATGCCAAGTATAATGCCTGGCCCAGGAAGCTCAGGAGATGAATCAAATAACTTGACCATGAAGGAGCACTGAGGAGGAGGCAGAGATGATCTCTGGCATGGGTATTATAATAGGTGTACTACAAGGCTCAGAGTCAGTGCAGAGGAAGAAATGAGGAGCTCTTGGAAGTGGTGGGCAGAGGGCAAGTGTTTGGAATGTTCTTTAAGAATAGGTACACTTGAACTGACTCTTAAAAGATGGGCAGGTGTTTGACAAGGCAATGTGAACACCACAGATAGAGGGGAGTGAAGCCACCTGGAAACCTTCCTCTCTGCACTGCAAACAGTTTGGGATGGTTGGTGCATGGCACGTGACTGTGCACATTGTGTCCATGTTGTGTGCACTGATGATTTAGAAATGACAGAGGGGCAAGTGGTGAAGCTGGAGAGTTGCAGAAGCACACAGAGGAAGACTGCCTTACATGGTTCTTCAAGGTATTTGGACATGATCCTGTGGCAAAGCAAGTCATTACATGATTATTAAACTAAGCAGTATTGGTGTGGAATTTGCCTTCCACAACAATTATTTTCCTGCAGTGTGGATGACAAATTTGGGAGGTGGAAGAGGGGAAAGAATACAAACTGAACTGCTGGTTGGAAGACAATTATCAGTGGTCCTGGAAAGACTCAAGGCAATCAAGAGGCTGTGAAGGAAGGGTGCTGAAGGGAGGGACCTTAAGGATATGGCCTCTGGACAAACTGATTACTATTGTTTAAGGAGTAGTTTAGTGGGGAGCAAAGCAAAGACAAGCACAAAATATGTTCTAAGTCTTTTGGGGTTATGTAATTGGGTAAATGGTATTGATATATATGGAATCAAAAAATTAGTCACAAGTTTCTGGGAGAGAAAGTATCTTCAGCACCCTAACTCCAGGTCCTCAGTTTTTCTATGAGGCAGGAAGCACAGGTGATGTTATCCCTATTTTATGTCCAAAGGGGTAAACTTTTTGCCTACTATCACATGCAGCAGGTTGGGAAGTTTACTCTCTACCAGGCTTAAGAACAGGTAAACAAGGGAGACAAGAACCATGCTTTCACAGAACTTATATTCTTGTGTTTGTGTTGGGGGGAACAGAATATGAACAAGTCAGCAAGCAATGAACCCAGGTCTGAAGGACTATGATGGTAGCAGGCAGTGGTACTTTATCTAGATATTAGGGAAAGTATCCCTGAGGTCACACTGGAGCTGACCTTCCATTGAGAAGGAAGCAGTCATTCAGATTCTTAGGGGAAGAATGTTCTAGGCAGAGAACAGCAATTGAGAAGTCCCTGAGGTTGAAACAAGTTTGCTGCACCCTGAGGGAGGAATTCCAAATACAGAGCAATTGAAGAGCTGGGGAAATTTCTAGTTCCAATGGCATTCCTGGGAAGGTGAAAGTGAAAGGCTTGTGACCCCTTAGGGTAAATACCTAGCACAAATACTCTTGGGGAGGGCTGGGAACCTGCCCACCGTGCACAACACTATACCTCTAGAAACTGCATCATGACTCACAAATGCTTTTGGAAGACAAGCCCTTGCTCAGTTGCCTATTTTGGTACCTCATTTAACTAAAACTCACTTAGGTTTGCCTACAGAGATGAACTTAAAAATCTTTAGATGAATGGAATTCATCTTAAATTTATCAGCTCAGAACAAGAAACCACCTACAGTCCAATGGCAGGCAGCTCTTCCCCCGAGGCTCAGTCATGCCCTAACATGTTACATGGGAACAGAGCCTCCCAGCCAACTTCCAAACCCCTAAAAGAGACCAGAGAGGCAACATTTTCCCCAAAGGATACCCCGTTAGCTCAGCTGGACAGGACAAGGAGAAATGGTACCCCACTGCCAAGGTGCCAAGCTGGGTTCTTGTCTATGTGAACCTGGAATGCCTTGGAGAGATGGGACATTGGGGCTGCCTGCTGGCTCTGAGATGGGCCATCCCAAGCACAGTCCTGCCTGCTCTCTGGAACACACTGCTCACACCTCTCATCCTGTGGTCATCCTCCACTGCTACTTTGTGGGCTACCTATTCTTCTGCCAACAGTGTTTCTTATGCCACCCCATTTAGCCAAATGGCTTCAAATTCAAATTCTCACTACAGGTAATGCAGATCAACACTCTGACCCTCTCTGAAAAGATCCTACTTTACAGCCAATTTTCTCAGATGCCTCTGCTTGGTATATAAAAAAAAAAGTATGTGAATTTGATATTTATCAATATAGCACGAATAAATTATGAAATAATTAGATTATTCCTAAATTATGTAACCCCTTTCAGAGTATCACATTGAGAAGTTATATATCACGGGCACTTATTTTAAAGACAGCCCCAAACCATGAAATGCATTCTTTGGAGTGGTGCTGGAGACTGTGGCATGTTCTGGTCCATGCCAAGGGCAGGTTCACCTTGTGTCTGAGCTCATTTCAAACCATATGCTCATAACATCTCTTTACTTCAACTGACTGGCCAATTTTTTGTTCCTAAAATCACCATTCAACCTTGGATCATAAGATGTTCGCACATACTTTCACAGCACTGGTATGTCTCCTTCCTAACAACTTTAATAGTGGCAAATTTTCATTTATTTGCAGTGATTGATTCACCTGTCTTCCTCAGTAACTGCGACTTCCACAGCAGCAGGGACTATGTGCATTTCTGCTTACCAATATGTCCCCAGAAACTAGCACAGCTTCTGGGACACAGTAGGGGCTTAACAACTAGCCACTGGGGGAAAGGTGCTATGGAATATACTCATTGGTGGAAATGTTTCTGCTTCTAAGAGTGGATCTGCCAAAAATCATTCAAATCAAGGCTAAATAAGGTTAAGGCTCAGCTATGCTGTTTTTTTCTTTAAAAAAATACAAGAAAGACTTTGCTGCTATTTGGGTTTAAACTGATTTTGGAGACAATTATCAAAAGGTTTGACTAACAATTTAACAGCACTCATTTGGATATGTATGGTGATGACCAATTTTAAAACTTTTTTTTTAATGGAATAAGAGTTCATTTTCAAAAAGGTTCACCCAGATTAGGCCAAATTTAAAAAGATAAGAAAAACTACCACTGACTTTGTCAGGCGCTCTCTCTCTATTATTTTCATTTAATCCTCATATCTGAATCTTACCCCAGGTCACAGATGAGGAAATGGAGGGAGCAAGAGGCTGGAGTTAGACACTGACTAAGCGGCAGAACCAGGGTTCACATCTAGGTCTATTTGATTCCAAGAGCTTTGTCTTAAATCTAAGCCACACTTTAAGCTAAAAAATAAATGCTGACATTGAATAATAATGTATTTGTTGCTCCCTCTCATGAAAAGGTACAAGACTACAGCTTAGTACCATCAACTGGGGCAAGTATTTAAAATAGAATTTGGATGCCAATGATGGGGTAGCAGGGAAATGAGAAAATTCACAAAAAAGGAATAAGGAGGGATATTAACTAACATTAACCGAAAGCTTGTTTTATGCTATATACTGTATTAGATGCTTTCATAGTAACATTTATTTTAATCCTAAGACTCCTGTGAGATGCATAATAACAGTCAAGAAAAAAGTGGTATAGAATAACTGGTATTTGGCTACTCCGATGCTCCTTTCCCCCTTTCTTTCTAAGGATGTGAACCACCCACATTTCAGCTGAGTATTGTCTGGAATAAGGACAACATTCCCCAGTCTTTATTCCAGCTTAGTGAGGTCACAATACTAAATTCTGGTCAATGAAATGTAACAGGAAGTGTATGACAGCCTCTGGGAAATTTCCTTAAGAGACCATAGATGCTTGCCTTCCTCTGTCTCCTTCCCTTCCTTCCTTCCTCCTTTCTACATTGCATGTGATGGATAAAGCTCCATCTAGGGCCATGAGATTGAGGACCTCATCTGATGTTTAGCAAACCTAAAAAGTGGAACCAGCCTAAGCCTCAGGAGATTTGTGAAATCATAATACCAGTTCTGGATTGTCTCTCTAGAAATTTTTTTAATGTGAAAGAGAAACAAACATCACTTTGTTTATGCCACTGTTCTTTGCAGTCTCTGTAACTGGCAGCTAATTTTAACTAATCCAGAAACTTATCCAAAGTGATCATGTAAAGTTCAAACCCAGGCCCACCAGTCTGCAAAGTCCACACTCTTAGGCAGAAGCCTGAAGAACTCCTGCTTATAATCTGCAAAAGATTGGTGGTGGGGTAAGAGTGTGTGTGTTTGTAAAACTGCTGACAAGAATTTGACAGAAGGAAAGAAGGAAAGTTCGAATATGCTCGCAATTCTGCATACCTAAGAGACAATCAAAGGGAATATGCTACTGGACAGTAAAGAATGTAGTCTCCATCAGAGGTGGACAGAGAAAGATCTGTCACCTGCATGGATCTGGAAAGAGAAAGGAAAGAGAAGCTGTGTCTCTGAAAGATGCTGCTGTATTTTATTTCCCATCTATATTTTACAAATTTCCTATATACATTTATTATTCTGTTCATAGAAAATTCTAAAAGACTCAGTCACTATTTCCACAGCCAAATTTGTCAAAGTGTAAAATTGTGTTTAGAAGTCTCATCATAATTATTAAGCACTCATTCTGTGCCCGTCAGTATGCTAGATATCAAGCACAATATCAAAAAAGCATCAATCTTGGTTTCTGACCTCAAGCAGCTCAGAACTTAGGTGAACACATAGAAAACAACCAAGTACTACTTACATGAAGAGATGGATCAGTGCAGGTGATAATAATCAGAAAGAGACTCATGAAAGAGAAGTAAAATTTAGAAAGACCTAAATTCTATATGTTTGCTTTATCTGCCCCAAATATTGTCTTAAAATGACCAATCCACCCTCAGGGCTCAGTCAATCTCTTTCTGGTAACCTGAGAATATCCAGAAGAAAAAGACATAGAAATACTCTGTTTTCTACAGCATCCCATTGGCTTGGGGCAATATCTAGTGGTAGGCTCCTCACATTCATATGATAAAGGAGATGACTGTGAGCAGCAATGTGGCTGGTTCCTCTGCCCAATGGCACAAGCAGAGTCACAAATAACAGAAATGAAAGGATCACTACAAATTGTGTTATTGAACTGCATGACCTACATGGAGCAATCAACTCACTCCTAGGTTTGGCAGGGCCTTTCTGAGTTGATTCCCTGAAAAACAAAACAAAACAATAAAACCCAAACCAAACCAAAAAAAAAAAAAAAAAATTAAAAAAAGAGAGACTTTGAGTGTCATCATCTCTGCTCCATGTGGCTGCCTTGATGAGAGTTCAGTTTTCTCTGTGTCATGAGAAAATTTTTATGATTAATGGAAGACAGAATATTATCCAGTATTAACAGTTATTTTCCAATTCTGTATTATAAAATTATTTCTGATAATGGAAAATTCTCTATTTCTTTAAATTAATTAAAACATTGAAAGTCTACAGTGTATAAAAGAAAGCACTGGAGTTCTGGAGAGGTGAGGCAGAATACGAAGGTAAACAGGAATCATTATTCCTTTTCTCAGAGGTATGTAATCTACAGGGGAAGCATGCTGCACCTGAAAGGGGAGGAGAGGTTGGTGGGCCACGCAGGGTTGAAGGAGGAGCATAGGAACATGGGTCTGGGAAAGTTTGGCTAGCTTTACAGTGCTCAATTGAAATACTACTTTGCAATATTTTCTCAACACCAGGGTTCAAGTTTGTTAGTCCTACTGAGACATCAGGTCAGAAGAAAAGAACAAAAGTGAGAAGGCATTTATGGCTTTGCATTCTCAGAAAGTCATCCTGCCTGTTCAGCTGTGTATGATTGAGCATATTGTCATTGATGAAGAATTTTTATTTATTTTTGATCAAAGACTTCACCATGTTTTCCTGACCTTTTCAATCTCCTGGTTGCAGAGTTTTAACGTGAGCTCTCCTCGGGCCTGGGAGAAATTCTGAGAATGACCCCTGAGAATGAGCTCAGTGGTGAGAAGTCCAAGGACAGGATGAGGTCGACATTGCAAGTGTTTTTGGAATAAGGTAGCTTGACTAGAAACTGTAATTGTGCAAGGCCAGCTGTGCACTTCTGTGTGAGCTGATCCCTTATCATGGTCCCAGTCTTAAATATTCACGACCAATTACTCTGTGTTCTCAGCCCACTGTGCTGATTGACCCTCTGCCTTAACTATATGACATCCCTTCCTTTTATGACAAGTGTTAGGAAGGTGATCTTCCAGGCTCTTCTTCAAAGGAAAAACACGATTTCCTGCAGCAGGATGCCCGCCATCTCCAGCTAATCTGTCTTCTTGGAAGATGTCCAAATATTTCTTTGAAAGTTTCCCATGCATCCCATTTAAAGAATATGTACTGTCATCTGGGTCCCATATTGGAATCTGCCACACAGGAGCCAGCCAGTTATTGACTATTGTCTCTTTCCCATCCATAAAATGAAGACGTCTAAGAAAATATTTGCAAGTGAAGCCAGGCTGAAAGCTTAGAATTAAAGCAGAGTTGGTGCTCCTTAGCTCCTGTGAAGTGATATAAAAAAAGCCCTGATGGGTTCTGCTAGTGACTGAGACAGTGCTTGCTGGGATCCCTGTAAGAATTCAATCTGTGTTCCCTGGACCATGTTGAAATCTGGGCAAAAGTTTTCCTGATACTGTGAAAACAGCTCGTTTCCGAGGTTCCTCATAGTCAACTTTTTCATTTCTTTGATTTGAAGTAACCCAGGTCTAATACCAGCTAGACCTTGATTCCATGCCCCTCCCATCTTTTTTTCCTCAATGACTGTGTGTGTATGTATTTGTGCATATGTGTTTCTTGGCCTAATATTAGGCTATCTGTTAATTGTAATACACATTTAATACTGAACTTCAATTCTAACCTTAACTGATTCTCTAAGACTAGGACATAATATGTATGCACATGTATGTGTGTGTGTGTGTGTGTGTGTGTGTGTGTATGTATGTATATATACACACATATATATAGTTTGTTAAGAATTTTTAAGAATCAATATAAATTGTAAAAGAACAAGATTCAGAACATTTTAGAAATAGAGGAAAAGAGATATGAGTCAGAAAGTGTATGAGAATTGGTATCTTGGCTTCTGCTGGTGGCTCTTCTGTCAGTGAGATCTGGGGCAAGCCACTAACAGTCTAGGCAGGAGTTTCTGTTTTCTATGTGTTTAATGTAACTATCCTGGACTATATCAGAAAAGAAGATAGGAATATTTCATGTTCCAGATATCTCAGACTTCGTTTCATTTTACCACTCATTTATCATCCAACAAATATTTATTCTATGCCTACTGTGTGCAAAACACTGGACTGGTTTCTGAGGATACATTGGTCCATTTGATGGATGTGGCCTTTGCCCTCCTGGGGTCCACAAGTCTCCAAGCATTCCTCCAGGGACCGTTAGGCTGGACATGATAAATCAGTGAGGACTAACTAACCAAACCCCAGTGTGTCCCCACTCCACAGTTCTCTTTGGCTTTGTCTCCTGAATCCTATGTATCCAAATGCAGGCACACCTTCCAATTATCCACTTATTCTACTAATTTATCTCTGCTAACTTCTTTATCTCCAATTCAGTCTCTCCACCAAATTGTTTTTGGAGGATATAAAAACAAATAAACATGTGCCCTCAAGAAACTTAGAGTTTTAAAAAAAAATAGAGGCAAATATGTAGCTGGATATATGAGCAAATTCAGGGCTGAGTAAAATCTCCTAGTACAGGATATTGACACGGTTCAGAGCCTATGACTCAAATATGCTTTATAATAGCTGAATGTAACCAGGTCACCTTATGAAAAAGAGCAGTATGATAATAAATCAGGCATCCTTTATCTCATTACAAAATTGAAGGGCAAATGTAGTTGGGTCTTACATTGGTAGATGAAAGAGTGGGCTAAAGTGGAGAGGACTTCCCAGATTTCTCACAGAAATTGAGACCTAAAGGGCAAATTAAAAAAAAAAAAACTTAAGGCTTAAGGAAGCCTGTAGTTTTTGTGAGCAGAACAGCTTTTGGTGTCTGGTAAAGGCCTCTGTGTAACTGGGGGAGTTACAGACAGATTGATTACAAGTAAAAATGAGGGGGGAAGCATACTAAAGGATGAAACAAATATGTAAGTGGGTGTAAATTTTATAATTTTACCTTCATCTTTGAGTGAACTTGATTATCAAATAAAATGCCTGGATTTGCTTAATTTACTTAACCAATTCAATAATCAGATACAAAATTTTGTTCTTCAGGGTCCTCAAGGACACAAACACACAAAAAAAGATGTGTGCATTCTGACAAAACATAATCATAATGCAAATAATTTATATTTATAAACTATTTTATAGTTCATGCATATCACTCAAACAGTGTATTACTGTCATTTCAAAATAACATGCTCTCTCCTCTGTAGTCTGCACACCTGAGAGTGACAGCATCTCTTAGCAGTCCCCAGTCTTGCTGAGTCATTCTGTTCATCCTCCTGTAGCTCAGGCATCATTCAGAGGCCCAACAGGTTGAGAATTGACAAGTGCTTAACTATGGATCCCTAACTTACTCTGGAGGAATGCTGTAAGACTGTGGACCTCAGGAGGGTAAAGGTCACATCCATCACATAGACTAGCACATCCCCAGAACCCAGTGCATTGTTGTGCATATGGCAGGCACCCAATAAATATTTGTTAGATAATAAATGAATGGGTGAAATGAAGTCTGAGGCTTCTGAAATGCACATCTTCTCTATCTTGTATAGTGCAGGGTCCTCTCAAGATTTAATCCCTAGCTCTGTCTACATTAACATGTTCTTATTTGATTGAAGAATCAACACACTTAAAGACTGGGATTTGGAAGTGAGAAGGAGTACATGGAAGTGATTCAGGAAGACAAGGAAATGAGACACAAGTGGCAACATTTGTCAAAGTAAGATAAAAGAATACTTATTACAAGATTACTTATTATATTTCTCATGTCTGTGCATGTCTTCATCTTCACCTTCTGGTAACATATACATCCATGTTGAATTGAGCCATTTTCCCCAAATCGAGTATCTTGTGACTTTGAAGTACCATAATATCTTGATATTTCTTTGATAATTTTTGACCAATGGGTTCTAGACATGCTGGAAACCCTGACAGTATAAAATAACAAGACAGTGTAAAAACATGAGTCAGAAAATCATGACTGCCTTTAGACATAGCTACTTAAATATAGCATGGTGACTAAAAGTATGGATTCTGGGGCAAGACTACTTAGATTCAAATCCTGACTTTGCCCTTGTGAGCTGTTTGGTTTTTGTTGTTAATTAATTTCTCTGTGCCTTAGTTTTGTATTTCAAAAATGAGTTGTGGTGAGGATTAAATAATACTGTTAGAGCAGTTCTAGGCATAGAGGAAGTGCCATATTAATCTTAGCTCTTGTCGTGATCGTGGGTAAGTCACTTATCCACTCTGGGTTTAAAGTTTCCAGGTATAAAATGAGAGATTTTGACTAGATTTTCTCTAAGGCCCTCCTGAACCTACTGTTTGCAAATGCTTACAGTCCATGTGCTTTTCTACATATATGTATGTAGTTGTGATAGGAAAGTGCATGATTAGTAAATGCTTTCCTTGATTGATGCAAGGAGATGTTATTAGGGGATTGAGACAGTCTTCTTCACTAGGCCAAATTCCTTGAGGGTAAGAGTGTATCTTTTCCTCCTCAGGATCCCAAGGCCTAATGTGGTGCCTGGGGACAGTGGGTGCTCTGTAAACTGTTAATAGATATGGAATAAATGCCTATGTCTTGTGTACCCAGATATATGGGAATGGGAAATGGTTGTAACTCCTTCCTAGGCCTTATCTCAATTAAAGCTACTTACACCAAATATTCAAAAAACATTAGTGCTCTCTACTGGAGACATTCCTAGTACAGGAATTCAAGTTTGAGTTTTTGATGGCAAATTCTGATTTGAGTTCATAAGTCCTGGATTTGAGAAGTAGGGTATAGCAGATACACATAGTTTACTGTGTTGCAAGCACAGATTTGGTGTTATGGCACTGAGGATGGCATGATCAGCATTAAAATGCCAAGTCTCATTTCTTTGCCATGTATTTATGCATTTTTTCCAGAGCAGCTTTATCTATAGATTTGTACACATGTTGTGTTTGCTCTGATTCATTTTAAGTAAAAAAAAAAAAAAGAGAGAGAGACATAGCATTAATTGAAAAAGTAATGTTAAGAAAATGAAAAGACAACCCACAAAATGGTAGAAAATATTCACAAATAATATATCTGATAAGGGACTTGTATCCAGAGTTCATAAAAACAAAACTAAGCAAAACAATAGGATTTACATTTCTCATTTAAGTTATTATTTTCTCTACACCACAAGTCTTTTTTTGGCATTACTGTTTTCTTTTTCATTAATTGAATATTTTCTAATATTACATTTTAACTTCTTTAATGATTTTCTTGCTATATATTTTTAGTTATTTACTTAGTGATTGCTTTAGGCCTTACCATATATGTCTTATCAAAAACAGTTTCACAATTACACCAGCAATTTCAGAGAATGTAGAAACAGCATTCCCATATAGCTCTACTCTCTTTTCTTTCTTACTGTGGTATTCTTGTCATAGGTATTATCTCTATGCATGTTATAAGCCCAACAGTACATCATTATAATTATTATTCCTTTATGTAATTTTATGTCTTTTAAAGAAGCTGAGAGGAGAAAAGAGAGCAAGTTTATACGTATAATTTTTTCTTTTTTTTAAATTGAGTTATAGTCAGTTTCCAGTGTTGTGTCAGTTTCCAGTGTAGAACACAATTTTTATGTTATATGTATAATTTTTCTCATATTAGCCTTCTTTCCATTTCAGGTTCTATGCATTTGTTCCTTTGGATTCAAGTGAAACATCTGGAGTCAATTCTTAACCCAATGTTGGTTTGTTCTCACCAACCTCTTTGCCCTGCTATTGGAAAATATATTACATTTCTGTATGTTATATGCCCACAAATACAATTAAATGTATACTGCTTTATGATTTTTAAACAAGATAAGAAAGGATAAGAAATAGGCAATTATACTCCTTTATAATTGCATAATTACCTTTATCAGTGTTCTTTGTTTTGTGTGTGTGTGTATTCAAATTACTGTCTTGGGTCACTTGCTTTCAGCCTGAAGAACTAACTTTAGTATGTCTTGTAAGGTAGGTCTACTGGCAGCAGACTCTTTCAGATTTTGTTTTCCAAATGTCTTTTTATTTCATCTTCACTTTTAAATGATAATTTTGCTGGATATATGATTCTTGATTAAGAGCTTTTAAAATTTGAGGGCTGAGAATAGGTTATCCTATTGCCTTCAGCCCTCTATTGTTTCTGATGATAAGTCAACTGTTAATCTTATAGGAGTTTTCTTAAGCAAGATGTCATTTTCCTCTTGCTGCCTTCAAGATTTTCTTTGGCATTTTTACTATGTGTCTATTCATGGGTCTTTTTGAGTTTATCCTACTTGCAGTTTGTTGAACCTCCTGGATATGTAGATTTAAATTTTTTAGGAAATGGGAATTTTTTAGCCACTAATTTTTCAAATATTTTTCTGCTCCTTTCCTTCTCTGTTCTTCTGGTGCTGCCTTTACATGTCTGTTGGTATACATTAGTGTCCCACATTTCTCTGAGACTTTGCTCATTTTTTCTTCATTCTTTTTTCACTCTGTTCTTGGATTGCATAATTTCTATTGATCTATTCTTAAGTACTTTTACTTTCTGCCCGTTTAAGTGTATTATTGATTCCATCTAGTGAATTTTTAAATTTCAGTTATTGCTCCTTTCAGTTCCAAAATTTCCATTTGGTTATTTTTAATAATTTCTGTCTCTTTATTAATGTTCTCTATGTGATGTGACACTGTCATCATGCTTTACTTCTAAAATCATGGTTTTCTTTGTTTCTTTGAACATATTTATAATGGCTTCTTTTCTCACATCTGGTCTCTCCTGCAGGTGGCTTTATTGCCTGCTATTCTTCTGGTATCTAGGCCATAATTTCCTGCTTATTTTGCATGTCTCATATTTTTTGGAAAGTGAACATTTTAGATATTGCAGCAACTTTGGGTACTGGCTTCATCTCTCCCCTCTTTCAGTGCTTGTCATTGTTGTTAGCTTGTTTACTTGTTTAAAGACTAACTGGATTATTTTAGTGTTGTCCATTCCCTTCTCTTCCTCCTCTATCCCCTAAACAGACACAGGGTAAAGCCTCTGATGTTTTTCCTCAGGGATTCATCCTTGGACATGCCCAGCCACTTTGGGATAACAAGGTTTTAGCAGGACTTAGGCAGTGTTTGTCTAGTTACCTGACCACACTAACCTATGAAACTCCACTAACTGCTGGTTAAAAGCTCTATTGTTCATAACAATGCCCTGGAGAATAAATTATTTACACCCTAATCCAGTCAAATTCAGGCTGCTATGAAGGGACAGTTCCTGATGGTCAAAGTTTGAAATTTATTCAGACTCTAGTTCTTGCAGCTGGTTTCTTATTTTTCTCCAGCAACTAGTTGGCTTATCATTTAGCCTGTATCTTCAATGAATTTATCAGTCTCCTCCCCATTGCCTCTCACCAACACTTCTACTGTTTTTGAAAGCAAACTTAGATTTGAACTTCCTATGCTGTTGCAAATAAAGTTGGCTCCTTTGGGGAGATAATTTGAGCTCTCTGTTCTATGGTCTGCCTTTCCTCCCAGGGAAAATCTCTGAGCCACAACTCTGGTGCTGGAGTAAGGAACAATAGGTCAATTCTAAGTGACAGCCCAGTTTGAAGAAGTAAGTGCTCAGTGGATATATGGACAAGAGCCCCAGGTGTCCTTGGCTTGTCTCCCTTGGCACAAGCCCCTGTCCTATGAGCTGAGTCAATAGCAATTGGGACCTCAATGTCCTACCATGCCCAAGGTAGAACCTTTGTCTCATGAGAGGAAACGTGGTGGAAGAATGGGGCCCCCACCTGTTGGCTGCAGTAGTACAGAACTTTGCCTCAGCAACAAGTATCTAGGGGCAGTATGAGAAATGCTAATGTCATGTCCTTCCCAGGAAGACAACCCTCCAACCAGGACCTGGGGGGAGTCAAAAACTTGTGTTCTTGGTTGTACAAGTCTGGGTGGAGTTCCCAGCTCAATGAGTGGAGAGGGGAAAAGTGCGGATCTTCAAATACTAAAGACTCATCATTTTATGGAGCTTTAGTAAATATTCTTGAGTAAATGTGTCTTCATTTGCTGTATATCTGTAGCGGCATTTCCATTTGTGTATGCTCATAAGGCCAACTATTTTTAAATGTGTTTTAAAAATAGTTTTCATCAGTTTTTTTGAGGAGTGATTCCGAGTTGCACACCATCGTGCCAGAAGTGGAGCCAGGAAGGGGAAACTGATACAGTATAGATTAGCATTCTCTTTAACTGAGGGCTTGCTGTATCTTTGGTTGCTAGTGGAAGGCCTAAGATATATTTGTAGTATTAAAAATAAAAATTAAAAAATAATTTTCTAATGTTAGTATGTTAGAAGCAAAGCATAAGATGGCAATTCCTGTAGATGATTTGTTGCTTGAATCCTCTGAGAAGAAATCTTTAGAGAAGTGGAGACATATGAGGATGCAAGTTCCCAGGCATTTCTCAAGGGAGATCATGTAAGCATTTCTAGAAGCCAGCACTCAAAGCATCTTGGGATGGATACTCTGCTGTAAAGAGACTAAGAGAGTTCAATATCAGCTATCAAAATCAACCTCATAAAAATAATCATATTAAAGAGTATGTAGAGTAAAGAAACTCAGTGTAGAGTTTACTAACAGCTGCTCCAAGAACCCAAATCAACCACATAAACAAAATTGTAGCAACAGTAATAAAAACAATATAACAGCCACTCTTATTGGACACTTTCTACCTTTAAGGAAGTACACTTACTGTCTCTAATCCTCATGATCACACAGTAAATTAGATATTATTCCTACATTTATGCAAGTGAAGAGATTAGACAACATATTCTAGGTCACTTAGCTTGGTTCTAGAGCTTAGTCTCAGATGCAAGCTCTCTGACTCCAAGGCCTGTCCTCTGTCCATTACTTACACAAAACTGTCCAAAAAGGGGTGAAGAAATGAGAAAAGAAAGAAAAACAAAGGGTAAAAATAGATAAGAGAATAAAGTGGTAAGGAAAAATGTATGAAAGTATAGTCATGCATGGGAGTGCCAGGGCAGGATCAACAGGTTCCCCTGTAGTTCTTCATTAGCACAAATACCCTCCAATTTGGTCTAAGCCTTCTGAGGTGAGCTTCATCAAGGCTCAACAATGCTGAACCCACAAATCCTTTCAATGTAGCCCTATTTCTACGTTGGGTTTTTGCTGAGAAGTCTGAGGAAAAACTCCCTTAAACTTTCCAGAAGCCCAATTGTTTGAGAGCATCTATGATACATATTGTATCTCCTCAGAGAGTCTTTTTCTGATTATGTCATACTCCAAGGATGCAACCGTAATGATTCTGAGGTTTAAGAAAAAGAATCTTCAGTCATGTCCTTCATTTCATATTTGACCCCTCCATCTTTTTTCTTTTCTTTTCTGGCAACACCCTGGATTTGTTCTTTGCTTGGAAACCATTTATGAATTTAATTTTAGGATCATTTCCCTTCCTGGGAACTGCTGCTTTGTGTCTTCCTATTCCCCTTCCCAAAATTGAGTTTATGGTCTCCATAAGATTATATATCATGACAAAAGTATCTTACAAGTCTCCTTCAACTTTCACTGCATTTTGCAAATTTTGATGAGTTGTATTTTTATTTTTATTTCATTGAATACATTTTAAAATCCCTCTTGAGACTTATTTGACCTATGTATAACGTAGAAGTGTGTTGTTTACTATCCAGGTATTTTAGGACTTTCCAGCTATCTTTCCATTGTTGATTTCTAGTTTAATTTCACTCTAGTCTGAGACATACATTATAACATTTCTGTTCCTTTCAATTTTTAAGGTGTGTTTAATGATACATAATGAGGTCTATCTTGGTGAATGTTTCATGTTAGCTTGAGGAAAATATGTATTCTGATGTTTTTGGTATTCTATAAATGTTGATTACATCCTGTAGATTCCAAATAGAAAAATCAATCAATATAATATACCACATTAAGAGAGCAAAGAAAAAAAATGGTCATCCAATTGATTCACAAAAATCCTTTGATCAAATTTAATAATTTTTCTGTTAAAAAAATACTAAAAAATTAGGAATAGAAGAAAACTTCCTCAACATGATAAAAACCATGCATGAAAAATCCACAGCTACATCCTACTCAATGATGAAAGACTGAAATCTTCTCCCCTAAGATAACAAAAAAGACAGTAATGCCGATTTTTCCCTCCTCTATTTAACATAGTATTAGAGGTACTAGCCAGTGTAATAAAACAAGGGAAAGAAATAAAGAGATTTAAAATTGGAAATGAAGAAATAAATTCTCTCAACACACGACAAGATATTAAATATAGAAATATCAAAGATTTCACCAAAAAATAGAAAAAATAAATGAATTCAGCAAATTTGGAGGATACAAAATCAACAATTAAAAATCAGTTGCATTTCTATACACTAACATGACAATACAAAAAATTAAGAAAGCAATCCCATTTAAAATAGGATCAAAGTGATTAATTAAAAATAAATTTAGCCTAGAAGAAGAAAGATTTGCATACTGAAAACATTGCCAAAAGACATTAAATAAGACATAAAGAAATAGACATCCATGTTCATAGGTGGGAAGTTTTAATATTGTTAAGCTGTCAGTACTACTCAACAGATTCTACAGATCTCATGCAATTCTTATCAACATTCCAATATTTTTTCCAGAAAATAAAAAGTTCTAAAATTCATAGGGAATTTCAAGAGATTCCAAATAAACAAATAAAAAATCTTGAAACAGAAGAACAAAGTGGGAGATATCATACTTCCTGATTTCAAAACTTAGTACAAACTATTGTAATCCAAATAGACATATAGACGAATACAGTAAATAAATCTTCTCATATGCGGTCAAATGATTTGGTAAAGGTGTCAAGACCATTCAGTGGGAAAAGCACAATATTTTCAACAAGTGATACTGAGGAAATTCGATATTCACATGCAAAAGGATGAAGTTATACCCTTACCTTCCTCCATATTCAAAAATTTACTCAAAATAGAACAAAGATCTAAATGTAAAAGCTAAACAAAATCTCTTAGAAGAAAACGTAGGGGAAACTCTTCATTCTATTGGGTTTGGCAGTGATTTCTTGGATATACACCAAAGGTGTTTGTAGACAACAAATGAAAAAATAGATAAATTGGTTTTTACAAAAATTTAAAACTTTTGTGCATATCAAAGGACAATATCAAAAGAATAAAGGGTAACTCACAGGATGGGAGAAAATGTTTACAAATCATACATTTGATAAGAAATTAATATACAGAATATATAAAGAACCCTTTAACTCAGCAACAACAAAAACAAAAACAAAGAGCTCATTTCAAAAATAGTCAAGGACTTGAAGACACCTTCCCCAAATAACAAAGATAAATGGCCAATAAGTACCTGAAAAGGTGCTCATCATCATTATTCATTAAGGAAATGAGATACATTTCACACACATTAATATGGTTGCCATTTCTTTAGAAACAGAAAACAAATTTTGGTAAGGATGTAGAGAAATTGAGAATCCTGTACATCATTGGTAGGAACAAATTGAACAGCTAATGTAGAAAACAGTATAACTATTCCTCAGAAAATTAAACATAAAATTACCATTTGATTCAACAGTTCAACTTCTAGTTATATATCTCAAAAGAACTGAAAGTAAGAACTCAAATATATAGTTGTACACCAATGTTTATAATAGCATTATTCAAAACAGTACAAAAAAATGGAAACAATCTAGTTATCCACTAACGTATGAATGGGTAAATAAATTGTAGTGTATTTGCTAGTCAGAATGGCTGTCATCAAAAGAACACAAGCAACAAATATTGGCAATGATGTGGAGAGAAGAAACCCTTGGTGGGCTCTTGGTGGGAAAGTAAATTCATGCAGCCACTGTGGAAAATAGTATGGAGATTTCTCCAAAAATCTCAAAATATAATTACTATATGACCCAGATTCCACCCCTGGGTATATAAAAGCAAAACCAAAACCAAAACCAAAAACACTAATTTGAAAAGATACATGCATGTCAATGTTCATAGCATCATTATGTACAATTGCCAAGGTATGGAAGCAACCTAAGTGTCCATGAACAGGTGAATGGATAAAGAAGATATGATATACACACACACACAGCTAGATAGATATAGATAGATATAGTATGTATAGATATTTATTGTACACTACACACACACACACACACACACACACACACACACACACACACAATGGAATACTACTCAGCCATAAAAAATGAAATTTTGCCATTAACAGCAACATGGATGGACTTGGATGGCATTATGCTAAGTGAAATAAGTCAGACAGGGAAAGACAAATACTATATGATATCACTTATATGTAGAATGTATAAAATACAACAAACTATTGAATATAACCAAAACAACAACAAAAAAAGAAGCAGGCTCACAGATATAGAGAACAAACCAGTGGTTACCAGTGGGAAGTGGGGCTGGCAATAAAGGTATGGAGGAGTGGGAGGAGTGGGAGTAACACACTATTGAGTATAAGACAGGCTACAAAGATGTACTGCACAACAAAGGGAACATAGCCAGTATTTTGTAATAACTGCAAATTAAGTGGAAATGTAAAAGTTCTATAATAATTAAAAATTAAAAAAATAAAATAGAGTGTAGTACATTCTTACCATGGAATGTTATTCAGCCTTAAAAAGAAGGATATTCTAACACATGTTACAGTCTAAATAAACCTGAGGACATTATGCTAACTGAAATAAGACAGTCACAAAAAGAAAAATACTATATGATGTCATTTTTATGAGGTATCCAGGGTAGTTAAATTCATAGAAACAGAAAGTTTACTCACACTTACCAGGAGCTTGGGGAGAGGGAAATGGAGACTTGTTTATTGAATACAGAGTTTCAGCTGAGCATGATGCAATGGGTTGGAGGTAGATAGTGATGATGATTGTAACATCTATGTGAATATACTTAATTCCACTATATTGTACACTTTAAATAGTTAAAATAGTAAATAGTTGTGCATATTTCATCAAAATAAAATAATTAGGTACTTTAAGTGGGAGGGAAATAGAACTTGATTGTCTGCATTTTCTATATTAATGGACAGTCAGCAGGGGCAGAGAGAGATTGGGGCCTTAGACCAAATATATCAGGGGAGGAATTCATTACTCATGTTTTATCAGGGACTGTTTCCTGGGCTAAGAGTGAGCACCATATTCAATGCAGCCTGGGACCACTGTCCACAAAATAGTGGTCAGGAAATAAGATCACATTATCTGAAGTAAAAGGAATTCCATCCAAATAACACTGTTGAGTGGCACAACCACACTTCCATGGAAAAAGAGACACAAGGAAGAATATTCCAGAGTTGTCATATCAGTCCTAGTACAGTCATAGAAACAGAATCCACTTTAGTTTGTTTAAACATAATAATTTGTACAGGTGATAAAGGAATAGAGATCAAAGAACACAAAATTCTTCACCAAAGCCTTTACTTTTTTGCCTATAGGTAATGAGAGGGATATTTATTACCCTTTGAAATAATAAACAAATGTCACACTTACTCATACATCCAACCATTAATCTATTTATTCATTGTTTCAATCACCATGCACTCTAGGTTTTGCCTTACTTTAAAGTTACCATATTTGGTCCTTAGGGCTCTAAAATACACAATTATATCTCCAGGCAAGATGCACTAGGTTGAAACCAAACTTAAAAAATGACTATTTGGTTGCTACTTAGATTCTTGATCACTACACATAAAATATTTATATATATACACACACACATACATACACATACACATATCTATATACACACACACATCTATACACACACACACACATATATATATATATACATGTATATAATTACAACATTTATTTCTGCCTAAATAACATTATGTAAGGCCCATACACGGTGTAAGCTGCATGAGGACAAGATCTTTGCTTTTCTCTCTTTACATAATCCAGAACGATGGCAGGGAGGACATAAGAATTTAACAAACAATGTAAATAATTAGAACCAAGCATTCCTTAATGAGGATTAGAATAGATGTGTGAATATATTGTTAACTACTTTTTAAAGCCTTTTTATTTTTCTAAGTGACCATTGTCAGTTTTTTTATTTTTTATTGAAAGAAAATAGAAACAGTATTTCAAAGAGATATCTGCACTCGTTTATTGCAGCATTAACCACAGTAGCCAAGAAATGAAAGCAACCTAAATGCCAACACATGAATGGATACAAAAGATGTGGCACATATACATATACACAAGGGAATATTATTCAGTCACAAGGAAAGAGGATATCCTGCCATTTGCAACATCAATGGACCTTGAGCACATTATGCTAAGTGAGATAGGTCAGAGAAAGACAAGTACAGTGTGATATCACTTGTATGTCGAATCTAAAAAAGACAAGGCTTCTCTTTGCTCTTCAATGCAGGGTGTGTCTAGTCCAAGGGATTAGAACATCTGCTTAAGTCAAGCTCTCAGTGGGAACAGATAAACAGATATTTCTGTAGAATAGTTTACTTTTCCATTAAACCCCATGATACATTGGTCACATATTCATTACTATATGGTTTCTTCTTTAAAAGGCAAAGCCATTCATTCTTCCTTCTGAACACTTGAAGCCACAACTAGATGGAGTCATTTAAATTCTCCAGTGGAGATGAGTTAACATCCTCGCAGAGATACTGAGACTGTGTTGAATAAGGTCACAGAGGGGGAAACTGTACCGAAAGAGTTTCTTCTGCTCCTCTGGTCCTTAAGTCAAATTAGAGACCTTAATCTAATATCTAAAATCCAAACAATCTATTATCTCAGAGGTTTGGTGTGATCATGGAATTCTGGCAATTGAAAACAATCACACATGTGTCAGCTTTTTGTTTTTACAGAAGTTTCTTACTAAGTACCCTCTGTGCCTAAACATACACTATGAAGATGTAAACAAAATACATATATATATATAAAATGGTGTCTGTCTTCAGACGAACTATACTTTTATTTGAAAAAAATACTAGACCAAGTTAGTTGCACCTGGGCCAAGACTGTGTTCATACCAGGATGTCATGTACCTCTAACAGGGAGACTGTGATGTCTTTTCAGGATCTGAGCATCACTCCTAGCTTGGATCCTGATTCTGAGAGTCCTTGAAGTGTTTGGGCATTCTCATTTCCCAGCATATGGATCCAAGTACATTTCCAGAGGTCCCCTAGGAGAGGCACTGTGAAAATCATTATCATTTATCCTCATCCCAGAGTTGCAAGGTCCTCTCTCCTGGGATCCTGCCCTCCCCTCCAGGTGATAGTTCCATCATCTGAAATTGGTTTAGACCAAGGCTACGGATTATAACCTTTTATCAATGTTACCTCTCAGCTTCCTATAAATATCCTTGATTCCAATGGTTTCCTCCCCATTCTTTTTTTCTCTACAGGCACCTTGTTTTATTTGCCATCTTCAGAATTTTCTCTGGTCAGGTCTGCTGGCTGCCACTCCAACCAAATTATAGACTGAATGTTTGAATGTGTTCTCCAAAATCCATTTGAGGAAACCCCAAATACCAATGTCCCAATGTGCTTGGAAATGGGGTTTGGGAGGGATTAGATAATGAGTGTGGGGCCTTCATGAATCTAATTAGTGCCTGTATAACAAAGAATCATGAGATTCATTCTCTCTGTCTCTCTCTCTCTCTGTCTCTCTCTCTTCACCATGCTAGGACACAGTAAGAACCTTGTCATCTGTAAAGCTGTAAGAGGACCCTTACCAAGAAAATAACAATGCTGGCACAGTGCTTTTGGACTTACAGCCTCCAGGACTGGGAGAAATAAATGTTTGTTTTGTAAGCCACACAGTCTATGGTAATTTGTTATAGCAGCCTGAGCTAAGACAAACCACGATGCTCATTACTCTTATTGTATGTACTTGAATTCTGATGTTTAAATGCCAACACCTGGCCTCTGTGTGTCTGGGTTTTTCATTCCCCATTACTATCAAGGCATCCATTTCTGCAGTGGTGCATCACCCCTTCTGTACTTGCCTACAGCAGAGACGCCACCACTGAACTTAAGGATGATGGGAATTCCTCTCACCAGTGAATATTCTTAGTGTTTAGTAATTTGTTTCTAAACACTGTAAAAGTGTAATTGAAACCTATGAAGTAAAGGTTACTGTTGTTGAGATTTCAAGGGGTAACAGGAAAGTTCATACCTTATTTTTGAAGCAAATATAAGGGATTAAAAACCAAGGCCAAAGCAAAAGCAAGATTAGGATGCAAACGTTATTTTCTAGTATTCTGATCTTAGTCTTAGACCCCTTATTGAGCAGGCTAATGTCATTTCTAGAAGCAATGAGCAATTCCATTTATTCACATTCTGTTTACTATTTTAATTATTAGTATTATACTTTGTTTTCTTTGTTATTTGAGAAATAACACAAGCTATCTTTGCAAAATTGAAAATATAGAGTATATAATGAAAAACATGTGTCCTTTCCATCCCTGATGCCAAGCTGTCCTCTCCAGGAAGAACCAATGATACCAATTTCTAATGAATCTTCCAGAGATGTACTATACATACATGTGTATGAGTACCCATAATAATTGCCTTTTTTTTTTTTACGGTGAACACATTATACAAACTGCTTTGTGCCTCATTTTTTCACTCTACAATCTATCTTCCAGATTGTTCTATATTTATACAAATAGAGCTCCACTATTTACTAGCAACCTAGTATTCTAGTATATGTGCATGCAAAATATATATTACCAAATTACATAAATGAGCATTAAGTGGTTTCCAATCTTTTGCCATTAAAAGTGAAGCCTCAGTGAAACTCTTGTATATATGTACATACACATATATATGATTTTGCACACATTTATATTTCCTAAAAGTGAACACACTATATCAAAGTGTCCATGCATTTATTCTATCTAATGTGGGCCAGGCATCAATATTCTCTAGAAATCACTTTTTATATTTAAAGCATTTCTGGATGAAAGTGAAAAGCATGCACATCAGAAATAGGCCAGAGAACATACATGTATATTATATATCTGATTTCTTTACAAGGAGAGCTACTTTTTTTTAAATAGTGAGCTCACTACTTTCATAACATTACCAAGAATGTTAGCTGGGGCAGGCAATAATGAAGCGATTCTTTTGCCAAGGTTGTCCAAGGCTTGTGCAAGCAAGGAAATATCGTCATTTTTAGTATCAAGAATCCTCTTTCTCAAATGATTTATCTCTGTACTCATCTCCTCACATTTCTTTCTAAATCCTTCAGTACACAGATCTTCTTGGACCTAAAAAAAAAAAATAAAAATGAGGAAGGAAGTAAAACTTTTTAAATCCCCCATTTTGTCAAGGATTACATTTTGTCAAACTTTAAAACTTTGTCAGACTATCTTTGTTTTATTCCTAAAATTGTTCTCTCTTAATCATGAAAGGAGACTCTTGTAACAAGGAATATTTCCTGGTTTGGACCTAAATATTAAGAGGAAGTGTAGTTTACAGCCTTAAAAATATTCATATACCTTAGGGTTTTGCCAGAAGGCTAAGCCTGGCATGAGGACAAATGTAATATTTTCCAGTCAAAAAATGCAAATGAGAGGTAGCCTTGGTCTGACTGCACTAATTCTCAGTCCCACTCAGGATGGCACTGTCACCCATATTATAGAAATCTGTTATAAACACATGGCCCCCAAATTATAGAAATCTCTTATAAATCATGTTCATATGAACAATGAGAGAAATCCCTCCAAGCCACATGATAGCTTGGGGATCTGTCCACACCTGGAGGCAATGCAGCAAGTGTAAAATCTATCATTTCCCTGTGTTTTTAAGTCTGGACATTTCTGGTAGTTTTATGTCAGCACAGATCTACCTCAGGGCCTTGGGCTGAGCAGGGCTCCTGGTAAAAGGTAGTGATCTTGGTAAAGCATACTAGTTGTTGTTCATATTAAACACACATAGTTGGAATATCTGTTCAATCAAGCCCTGTGAGATCATTTTAAAATTCTCTAAATGGCTATACAACCCTATTTATATTCTCTGAGGGCTTGGAGTGGGGGGGCATACTCATCCTGAACTCTCCAAAGTCTACTTACAGAGCCGAATTTAAAGGTTTTGAAAGGATTCAAAGGCTTCAGGGTTTTCATAAATCACAAGCAGTAGATGCACTTGTGATCTCTGCATGACCATGCTGTAACCTTCACCCATCCCTTCCTGGGGTACCAGGGCAAAGCTATAAAGCTCTACTACTGCCACAGCCTGATTCACCTTCAGCTGATGCTCCAATATCTTGTTTGGCTCTCTCAGCAGGTTTTCTCTTTCTCTCACCATCTTCTCCATCATCTGAACTATGTGTTTCTGGAGACTTCTCTTCTGAGCCTCCACCTGCTGCTGCTGCTCCTGCAGTTTCTGTTTCAGCAGCTCCTGTTCCTTCTCAGCTGTCTCCTTCCAGGTCCACTCTTCTGCCCCAGGAAGGTATTAGAGAGGGAAAAAATAGGCAAGGATTGATCTCCACCCTCCTGAGCTCAGAGGCCAAACAAAATTGAAGAGAGAGGTGGGAAATCTCTGAAGTCCTCCCCCCACACCCCGTGTCCACACCATCAAGAGCACACTTCAGAATGTGAGAGAAAAGGCTCTGCCTGTCTGGCGTCCAATCACAGTTCCCTTTGCTGTTTCCAGATGCAGCAGGGTTGTTCCACAGAAAGGAAGGAAGCTCTGGTATTGGGAAGGTTTTGCTCTCACACCTGTCAGAGGGCACTGCAAGAACATACGCATCCCACTGTGAGCCCAGCCCTACCCTGTACCTGCTATGGCCTTCTCCCCATCAGTGAGGGCTTTATCTGCCTGCAGGATTTCTCTAGTGCCACCTTGGACTGCAGAAACCTCTGGAGGAACTCATTTGCCTGAGGAACCAAGGAGGAGCACAGAAATTAGATTTCCAATAGGGAAATTAGTGCTGCAAAGACAACTAAGTCCATGTAACTTTTGCTTCATGTTTAAAGTTCCACAGTGGTTCCTTACAATGAGTCCAAGCTCCTTAGAGTGACCTGTCTCTCTCCAGTCTCTTGCCCAGTGCTACTTCCTTCTCCCTACTCTAGAATCCAGCCAGTCAGAATCATGTTCAGTTCTACAAACCCCAGATCTCTGGTGCTTTTACATATCTGCTTTCCCAGTGTGAAATAGTGCCTCTAAATTGTGCTGCTGTTCTCCTCTGCCACTAGCTGGTTATAACTTTAGACAACTTATTTTAACCTGCCTATGCTTCTCAGTTCAGATCTTTAAAATGTTGATAATGTAGATGCTTCTTAATGCTATTTGAAAGATTAAGTTAAAGAGTCTAGGGAAAGAGCTTAACATTTTGGCTATAGGAAACAACTGTTCAATATATATTAGTTGCATTATTATTGTTGTTTTTTATTATTAATTATATTATTATTATTATTATTAATTATTATTATTATATTTGTTTCTAACACCTAAGTAGCTCTTTCCTGAGTGTTATAACTTGTCTATGTAGTTGACTTCCTGTCTCACTTGTGATCAGCCTTGTGTACAAAGACTGACCTGTAAATTATCAGTGCTCAACACGTCAGATATGTTGTTGAGTAAAAAAAAAATGAATAATTTCTGTCCTGTCTCTTGTGGATTTAAGAAATCTGTACTCATGGTTGGGAGTTGACATTTGTACTCTCTTCAGGAATAAATAGCATGCAGTGAACCTTAAGAGTCACAGCTGTTTGAATGGCCCCATACTCTCTCTTTATGTATGCATGGAGCTGTGCTCTCAGATTTTCAGGAGACCCCTTTGACTATTCTGTAGGTTCCCCATGTTTCCCTTATTTCTCACCTTCACTACTTTCATGGGCACTTGGTGATATTCCTTTTCAATAATTTCCTTTGCTTTCCTGTAGAGTTCATGACCTCCAGGAACAGAGAAAGTTCCTGCTGAGATACTTTTTATTAGTGCCTTTGAAAGCTGATCAAGTTTAGTCTGGCAGTATTTGATTGATGTCTCTTCATTCTGAATCAAGAAATCCTCCTTCTTATTCTTTATGATTTCCTAGAGGGAAAAAAGATAGAGGGCTCTCACCAGAAGCAAGGAACAGAGGAAGTAAATTTCCAAAGGATCTGGTAGAAGAATTGGTCTAACTGTGTTCCTCATGAGAAAAGTATTCTGTTGGAGGACATGTAATAAAACAGCAGTCACAAGATTTGATTTATTCACAGCTCTGAAAACTCTGGAAGACCATGGGGAAGTTCCCTAACCTCCTTTGGGTATTTCATCTGAGCTGTTGGAGCTGCATTACCTAATCTCTGTGGTTCCTTGAAGCTGCCACATTCAGTGATTCTATCTGTCTTCAATGATAGATACAACAAGGAGCAACCTAAGCTGAAAGTGGCCTGAGATGTGGATCTGAAAAGAGAAATTTTGGTTCCCAGACATAGGAGTGTGTTCACAGAAAAAGAAGCCAGCTGAAGAATGTCTTTTGGGTGTTCTGGACAGGCTTGGAATCCACAGAAGTATTTATTTCAAGAGGATATCCATACTGATTTTTCATTGTAGGTCAAAGAGTGTTCCAGATAAACTGCCTGAGGTCTGGCAGTCAAAAAGGAAGGAAATGTAGTCCTTTGAAACTCTGTCCCTCATGAGAACATGAACTACTTTATCCCTTAGAGATGAGCCATGGGACAGGTAACAACACTTCTAGGCTTCATTCTTCAAGGGGAGGGGACATATGGTAAATACTAAGACAGATTACAACAAGATTCTTCTGGAACTCCTGCTTGTCATCCTTGAAGGAGTGCTCCATGAAGACTGCAGGGGCTTCCCTCTCACAGGCAGCGTGCTCCTCCAGCAGCTCCTGCAGCATGTCTGTGGGGAAGCTCACTCGCTGGGCCATCTGCTTGCTGTAGTGGTTGTCTGCCTTCTGAATGGCAGCTGAGTTCTCCACCTGGCCAGAGTTTTCACTGCATTCTCCAAGTGAGGTACTGCTCGGCTATTGATAGTGTCCACGTAGGTCACAACCAGAGTCCTCAGCCCTGAAGAAGCCAGTAAATTTAGGGGCTAAATATCAAGTTATCAGTCAATGGCTCCAGGATTCTGAGACTATGCTTCTAGGGTCATATACACATGCACACACACAAACACACACACGCACCCCTACCTCCCTCTACTATTATCACCTTCATTTTCCTACTGACTCTTCATTTTTATGGTTTTCCAGGCCACAGGACTAAAAAAGTTAATATCTACTTCTATCTAACATACTAGGGGCTACCTGGAAAATACAGTTTCTCATTTTAAAAATTGAAAGCAATATAGATTGCATATCTAGATAGACAGATGAGGCAAGGTGTACCATGTTTAATTTATTCCTAATTCTGAGGCTTTGAGTGGATTTTCAGTGATTTATGGGCTAATATTTATTTTTGGACCACTATAAATTCTCAAAATATCTTTTGAATTTTCCTTGTGAAGAACACTTTTTGTATAGGACTTCCTTTGAAAACATGCAGTATTCTGTTTTTACACCAAGAGAGTGATTATATTCTAAGTGGACGGTGTTTTCAGAAAAGTGGGAGCCACCAATATCATTGACAAAAATTGCAATTTGGGGGAGGAATTTGTAAAGCCCCCAAAGTAAGACAATTATAAAGTATACAGATTTCTTCATGGAGTATAAATGTCTGTAAAATCAGAATTCTTTATAGAATCAAACAAAAATACTACAAAGCACATTATATAAAATATTCAACACATAGCAGTCCCCATGGAAATGGGAAAAAGAGACTCACCTTTCCCAGTGACAATGATTCCTTCTGTGAAGGTCTTGGTCCTTGCATCAGTGAAGATGTAAGAACAGAAATTTTTTGTTTGCTCCTGGAATTTAGGATCCAGTTGGTCTTCAAATACCATCCCAATAATGGCTAGAAGTTTTTTTTTTTTTTTTTTTCATATGTTGGCCAGTCAAAGACAAAACACTTCCATCTTGGAAATAAATGCCTGATGCAGTCTCTGGGTAGATTGGATGATTGGGCTTTGGGATTCTTCCCTGAGGGACAGAAAAACAGAGATTAGAGTGTGTAGAGTCTTGAGGCGAGGGGGCTACAGGTGTTCATGGCAGGGATTTGTGTGTCTTTGCCATTTCTACACATAGAACTCCTTTAACATAGACATTCAATACTTCTTTGCACATCAGACTTATACCAATGATATAACTGCAGAGAAATTTAGGGAGACATCTGATCCAGTAAAGGAAACCTATGGCTAGTCTCTCCAGACATGCACATAGTAGAGTGGTTGTCTATGATGTGTTTGCTTAACTAGCAGCTAAAAGGATGAAAGGTCAAATGAAACTTTCTGCTCAACTCAACCTCATGTAGGAATTGAGCTGTGGAACCAAAAAGTAGAGCTACAAACAAGGGATCATGGACAGTAATTGGAATATTAGGAATGTCATCCTCATTATTTAAGGAAAACTGTTTTGATGCTAAAAATAATTGATGCAGTATTATCAAGAATTTAATTTCTTGTTTTCAGGATAAATTTCCTTTTATTGCTGCCTCCCTACCCCCAAATATTGTGAAAACTAGTCCTGACTACGTACCTGGGTTTACCAAAATTGTAATGACTGCTACTTTATCTCCTACCTCCTTTTCAGGTGGGCATTTTAGCTTTTAAAAGATACCTTCCCTCATTTGTCTTTTTTCCCCCCATTTCTCTGTTATTATCCACCGTGGCCTTTCCAGTCTGAAAATTGTCAGAGAAAATAAGTAAAAGAAAGAAAGACAGGGTCTGTGAGCTGGTGATAAGTGCTGTGGGGGAAAATAAAGAAGGGCGAGGAATGTGTGGTAGGGAGGAGTGGGGCTGGGGCAGTGACCTTTGAATAAGGGGCAGAGGGAACGGCGATCACAGGCCTGGAGGTTCCTCATGCTGGACAGAGAGCATGGAGGCTGGTGTGGGCCAGAGCAAACAGGAAATCAGTGGTGGTTTTGGGGGTGGATCCTAAGAGACCGCAGTGAGGATGTGGGCATTTTTCCCTCTGAAGGAAGTGGGGAGCCATGGAGGGTCACGGAGCAGAAAAGTGATACTCTAACATTGGATCAAACAGATCCAAGACCCTAATTTAAGCTGAACAATTCAAAGGCCAAAGAAGTGACATGCCACCTCAAAGTCAGTGCAGAGCTTGGAAGAAACACAGCCTCGACTTGCAGCCCAGTGCTCTGCCCCCTGCTGGATGCTGTCCCACAGAGCTGTCTCTAAGGTTATCTTCTTTCCTCACTCAGAGGCTTGTGGGCCAACTGAATGCTTCCCCCTTTTTCAAATGGCAATTTGTCCTGAAAGGAAATCGGAGTTGGCAGTGAAACAAGGTGCGCACCTGTAGCCTACAGAGCTGTTGTCCCTGAAAGCAAGAGCTGGCGCATGGTTTACTCGTGGAGTTCAGCAGAGAGACAGAGCAACAACAGACAACAGCATCTAGCTGAGCTTCGGCTGACTGCACTGCACGTTTGGATGTATTTCAAATTTAGACAATGAGGAGGCTTCACACAAAAGGCTGGTGTATACACTGTACATGCATACATGTGCGTATGTACACACACACGGACACACAGAGTATACGATGTGACTTGTAAAGAGCTGCCCCTGTTAGGTTTCCCACTGGTTCTGATCTCAGCGTTAACGTTTCCCTGGCCATGCTCCAAGGTTTGCTACGAGATTTCTTTGCAATGGAACATGCCCTTCACTTCACAAACTTTCCCCACTTCTTTCAATGACATTAGGGGAAGAGCAGGGAGCTCTGGGAAGTGGTGGGGATATGGACTCGAGATACCCCTGAATCTGAATCCACACTTCATGGCTTATTTGTTATTTAACTTTATTTACATTCAAAATGCAATTGTTACAGATCTCAGAAGATGATTTACACTCACTGCTATGGCAGAATGTTGCAGTTATTAGACCCACTCCTGGATCCTCTTATTCAACACGTTCTTCCAATAATTCAGATGTTACTGTATCACAAGTGTCCATTTCTATATTTTGATCTGCTTTTCAGTATAATTATCTTCCTTCTTTATTCTCTAAATCTTATGATTTTAAAACATTTTTCTGAGAAGGGGTCCAAAGGCTCTTTACTTATGATAAATTGATAAAGAGATCCTGGAGACCAAAACCACATTTAAATCCTGAGATAAACTCAACTCTGTCATATACATGGCTAGATTTAGTTTGCAAATACTTTGTTTAGAACTTTTTGCTTCAAACAACAAGGTCCTACTGTATAGCACAGGGAACTACATTCAATACCTTGTAATAGCCTATAGTGAAAAAGAATAAGAAAAACAATATATATGTATTATATATATATGTATATATATAATATATATATTTCTGAATCACTATGCTGTACACCAAGAATTAACACAATATTTTAAACCAACTATACTTTCAACCAAAAAGTTGAAATAAAATGGGGACATGAAACTTACACTGCCCAGGCTGTGGTCAGGATTAAACGATTGAAAGCAGGTGAGGTATTAGCAAACCCCCTAACACATCAAAACCCCATGTGGGATCTTCCTTTTGAGCAGTACAGGCTAACCAGCTGTGGCCACCGGTAAATAGGACTGAAGTCACTTAGACCCTTGGCTTGGGGACACCGTGTCCACAGGGATTGGCATCACTGCAGCACCTATGAGAATGATGGGGACAGCCTGCTGCTGAAGCCACTCCCCAGGCCGCAGCCCAGAGCACTGCAATCAGGTCTGAGGTTTGGCCAGGAGTGCACAGCTCCACAGCAACTCCAGGGCCCTGCAGTATGGGTGGTGCTGGGACCACACTGGTCCATCACCCTTCCTGGCACCCAGACTCGGGAGTCTCCTGGGGGAATTTTTCTCTGCCTCATACTTCCTGTCTCAGCCTCTTGTGGAATCCGGTCCATGCCCCAGGGAAGCAGGGCTTTTACCCTCCGGAACCCAACTCCATCACGGTCTGGATCCAGGATGGAACTTCCATGCTAACTCATCTGGCGCTCCCTTCTTGTGCTGAACTGCCCTCCCCCGTCGATGGCATTAGGTCGTATTAGAAGTCCCGACTGGCTTGTCCTTAGCTAAGACTCTGAGCCTCTTGTGCAGTCTTCCTGAGTGGAGCCACTCTCCTGTGGCAGAAAAGCTTGGGCTGTCGTCTACCCATCATTGTCCTCTGTCTTTTCGGTTTTCTGTTGGGTTGTGGTTCTCCTGCAGGGATACCAATTTGCACAGGAGAAGCACCTGTAGACATTTTAAAAAATAGACACTGGATCCTCCCCCTTCTCCGGCCAAGGCTGGAAGCTTTCTCCCTCTAGCAGGGGTTACACAATCATTTGCTGGGGAATTGACCACACATATTAGCATAATCATAGTAAATTGCTCTTTACTCAGTACTTGCCACATAACACTCTCTACCTCATGTTGCCTTTGTAACTTCATTATCACATTTAATCTCTGCACTATAGACAATCACCACTTCTGTTGAGGACACTCCCACTTGCTAATCTTGAATACAAGTGTCTTTGATTCTCTGAATCTATTTCATTCCTGAGTTTCCTGTTCCTGAATTTAATGAGCGAATGGTGGACACCTGTATTTAAGAGTCTCTTATTATATGTCTTTGACTAATCCTCTAACTAAATCATATCTGGAGAAGAGAGATTTTCTCTCTTAAACATTTGTTTTTTCTTATTATATAGTAGTGCATACCCACAGTGGAAAATGTAGAAAACATATAAAGTAAGAAAATTACAGCCATACATGATCTGAACACCAAAGGCAATGCTATGTCATTTTGGGCATTTAACTATTTTTATTAATATTTTATCATAAAATTTCTCCAGGGCAAATTGCTTAACCCTGGAATTGTACTACCTTTTGTCAAGTACAGAATAAAATTCCCAGAAATGACCCCAATACCAAAATAAAATGTGAGGCTGGGAAGGCCACAGGGCTCTCAGCTTATTCTCTGAGTCCTACAAACAATGCTGTTAATTCACTGATGTTATGCTTTCAATGCCTGTGAGTCACTCACTCACTCAGCTGGCTCGGACTGAGACCTACTATATACCAGGTGCTGATCCAAGTGCTGGGGAGACCCCAGAGGGAGCCTGGATCACGGCATCACTGTCCTTCTTCATTTGCTCCCAGAATTCTACTCAAGAACCCCACATGGAATTGGGGGATGGAGGCAGGTGAGTTATGGTGAAATCCATTTCATTATGTTCCTTTGGATGTATTTAAATAGCAGGAAAATAGTCGCTAACTTTGCTAAGTTTTCTTTTCCCTTCCTATGTATATTTGAGGATGGGAATAGTTTTGGCATAGAAAGAGTAACTGATAGATCTTTGGTATGTTAGGATTTTATATGAAAAATTAAGAATGAAACAGGCACATTATACAAAGTGAAGAGGCAGTGAGGAAAACACAAGCCATCCTCGAACTTGGCTACCAGTCAGCATTCCTGGGTTTCAAACAAGGGAAACATAATTCAAAACATATTCCCTAAATATTTTAGCCCATAGTAGAAATACATGGAGGCAAAGTTCAGCTCACTGGAACCTACAACAATGTGCTTACTTAAGCAAAAGTATAAACAGACCACAGATACTATAATGCATCCTTTACTTTAAACTAGTCCATGTGAGCCAGTTTCATTTCACGTGAATTTCTCAGTACTAATTTAGGAAATATATCCTCCTTGGTTGGTTAAAATAGCTCACTGACATCCAGATTCATCCAAATTTAGTGTTAAATAATTAACCTATTTCCTTCTGGAAATGCTTTTGAGTAATCTGAGTTAAGTATTTCCTCTATCTGATCTATTTCTTTTCACACAGAAAAGTAGTATTATTTGCACATGACCTGCTTTTACTCCTCTGGAAAAATCTGACTGTGAGCTCAGGGTAAGAGTTGTCTACTATCCAGTAGTGAAAAAAAAAAAAAAGATTCACTTCACAGCGAAGATCAGAATATTTTTTTGAGGGGCCTGGTGAGATGGGGGACAAGGGAAATGCCTTTTTTTTAGAAACAGACCCCGGTAATTCATACTGAAGCTGAAAGATGAAGCCCTTGTGAAGAAATGTGGAAGGACACACTGACACCCAAAGGTGTTCACTGTGCAAAAACAGAGAGATGAAAGAAAGAAAGAAAGAAAGAAAGAAAGAAAGAAAGAAAGAAAGAAAGAAAGAAAGAAAGAAAGAAAGAAAGAAAGAAAGAAAGAAAGAAAGAAGAAAGAAAAAGAAAGAAAGAAAGAAAGAAAGAAAGAAAGAAAGAAAGAAAGAAAGAAAGAAAGAAAGAAAGAAAGAAAGAAAGAAAGAAAGAAAGAAAGAAAGAAGAAAAAAGAATTTAACTGCCCTATAAAGAGAAAGGACAGAAACTTAGTAATAAGGGAGAGGGAAGGAAGGTTAGGGAAGCAAGGAGAAACAATGAAAGGGAAGTTGGATGTGGTGGGCAGAGTAGCAGGTTTCTGGAGCCTACAATGAAGGATGATAAGAAAAATAAAGTTTTAAAAAAGTAAGAAAGTTTAAAATAGTTTAAAAATTAAGAAACAAAGTTAAGAAAATTAATTGTTTTTTTATAGTGACAGAAGATTTTAAAATGATGGAGGTTTTTCATTTCAAAATTCAAGTTGTTTGAGTTTCTCCTCCATGCTCCAAACATCAGTAAGGCCTGCTTGTGTAAGTGGTTTTGGGGGACGCCACAGAGAGGGGTGAGCTCTGCAGTTAGGTTGGCCAGGAGCAGAATGCTGGTGTGGAAGGCAAGACAGAAGAGAGATCAACAGTTTCACAAGAACAGAAACTCAAAGCCAGAAATTATCTTAAAAAGTTTAGTGTGGTAGGCAGAAAAATGGTCCCCCCCAAAGATGTCCATGTACTAATCCCCAGAACATATGAAGAGGTCAGGGTCCCTGGCAAAGGGGGACTATGGTTGCAGACGTGGTTAAGGTTGCTAACCAGCTGACTCTAACAGAGAGGTGGGCCCAATGTAATCACAAGGTTCATTAAAGGAGGAAGAGGGAGGCAGAAGAGGGGAGAGAGGAGAGAAGATGTGACCACAGAATCAGAGTCAGAGGCACACAACCATGCTGACCTTGAGAGAGAGAAAAGAGGTCACAGGCCAAGAGATGCAGGTGGCCTCTGGAAGCCAGAAAAGGCAAAGATACAGGTTCCCCTGAGGCCTTCAGAAACAGTCCTGCCTACACCTTTACTTCAGCAGACTTCTGCATTCAAGAACCCTAGGAGGTTATATTTGTGTTGTTTAGTGGAGACTTTTTCTTTTCTTCCTACTACCATGACGTCTGGGGATACTTGTTACAGCAGCAACAGAAAGCAAATACAGTAAGCTCCTTGAAATGTGCAGAAATTGCAGATAACACTGGACTGTCCACTTTGACATGGGATTGGGCTTATGTGAAAATCAAAAGGACAGTGTGACCTTAGCTAACATCTGCTTTTCTCATTTTTAGGAAGAGAACAGTAAGTCAAAACCTCTGTAGTTATTATTTTAGACAAGTGTCTCTTAAAACATTATGTAACCCTGTGCCTTAGGACCCCAAGAGAGCCTCTGTTCTTAGAAGAACATGGATTCAGAGAGATAGGGTCTTACATCTGAGTCCCACAGTGGTCTCTTATTGGCAATGAGAGCTTGGGCAAATCATTTACCCTCTTTAACCCACAGAATCTTCATTTGCAAAAGGAAGATAAGAATAAGGATTGTTTGGGTGATTAAATTGCGCACACACACACACACACACATATATGTACAACACTTAATACAGTGACTAGCACATACTAGGCACTCAACAAATTCCTGTTATGGTATTTTAAATGCATGTATAAAAGAAGGAGAAAGTTGTGGGAAGTTGTGGGAAAACTTAGTTCACGGCCCCAACAAGGGCCATCTCTCAAAGGGCTCTGACCTGTCAGCCCCCAGTTATGGGCTAATAAGCAGAAACTATAGCACTTGGGGATTTAAGTTAAACATTAAAAGGAAGGTTTTTAAGCATAATTATTAAACAGCAGGTACGTTTACACTGTTGGCTGGATCATCTTATCTGGAGGTCTTTCATAAGCAGAGAGTCTCCCCTGTTTTAGAGATGGGCACACAGGAAAATGACTTGGATGGGTGGGCCATTCTCACCCCAAGATCACATGACTTAGTACTCACGGAAGTAACACCTCTTGTATGTTATTCCAGATTGACTGTCCTCCCATGATTATTGTCAGCTGTGTCATCAGTTCAAGGAGACAGCCACCTGGGTCAAAGTGGAATATCAGAAAGAAAATCTCATTTAAATTTTAGATAGCTCTAACACGAAATAAAGTCACTATTTTATGCCTAAAAAAATCTAAGGAACAGAGAGTAAAGACACTCTTCATTGGGCAACTAAGAGAAAACATGAAACAGGTTAGACTGTCAGAACACAAAGCTGTATTCACACGTCTTCATTTCTGTATTTTCACAGCCAATACACCGGATCTCCCAGCTAAGTCACAAATCTGCCCTTAAATAATGCGAGGTAGAAACACGAGGAGTAGTAGTTGACAAACTGGAACAAGAACACCTTCAGAGTGAGGCTGTTGCCATAGTCAGTCTGGTCCTTGGGAGCTCTGCAGCTAGAATAAAGAGAAGTTAAGTCTGTAAAATTGAACGGCTTTGAGACCCTAATCAAAGTCACGGACACATGAATTAACACAGTAAATATGTATATATATACACAGTTCACACTGTTTTCATTTAAGCTGTTTTGAATTCCTTAACATAGCTACTATGTTAATTCCAAGTGTACACACTGTTGTAAGAGTTTCTCCCACTATGAACACAATATCCCACAAGGTAAAAAAAGTCAGCCATTCCTTAAAATTTATAAGCACAGCAGTATCCAATATTCAAGAACTGTCCTCTGTCAGGTGTAAGTTGACAGAAAACTACTCTTGAACATCCTGCTAAATGATATTCTCTTGTCTCCTTGAATGGCAGGAAGGTAGGACTCTTGAAGAAAACAAACAAAACAGGGGGTGACTTGCTAGAAGCATTTGGAGAACACAAAACGGATCATCCTCCTAGTTTAGAGTTTGAATTGGTCTTAGTGTTTTCAGAAGATGACTACTGAGCAGACCACTGGGAGAACGACCCAGCCACATGCAGCCTGTGGGAAGCACTTAACTTGGGCCACTAAGCCGCTGGCTGGGATACAAGCCAGAGAGAAGAAACATTTATTATAGAGGCCATAGATGATGCAAATGGAGCTACACTAACAGGAACAGCATTGGGGGAAGACAGATAACATTTTGATTACTTGTCCCCTCTGTAACACACGAGCAAATCTGCCACTGGAACCACGACCCTCTTCCACTTATTTGCAATAAAGAGACTATTTACATTCAACCATAGGGTACATGATCTAATGTAATTGAAAATATTATTCAGCACTGACCTGTTTACACAGAGCTTGGACATTCTAATGCTTGCTTTGTCCCTTTTACTAATGCGAAGCTGGAGCTAATTCACTTCTCATATAGGCTAGAGAAAATACGTTTACACTTGAAGTTTTCTAAAGACTATAATGTACTGGAATTGAAGTGCCTAAAAGATAGCCTCTGTTTTCACCTGGTTCTAAAACTGGTGTAGAAATGACCTCAGCTGCAGGAGGAGCTTACCAGAGGCAGTCATCATGATTGCCACCTTCTCATATATGGTGTTCAGGGTCACGATGATGATAAAACTGATGAGGGACACAGTGATGGGCATGGCCCATCTGCAGAGTTACTTCTGGATTGGGTCTCTTCCATTTGGGTTCTTGGGAAGTTTTGCAGAAAATACAATGAACACTGAGAGTCCATAGACAATGATCCCAATAACAGAAGCAATGGTCAACAGGACCTGACAACCCAAAAACCCAGCAGCATGAGACTCACTAATGATCGTATTTTTACACAGAAAACCTGCCCCCAACCCACGCTTAAACAGACAACATGCATGTGCTGTAAACCTCACATAAACGTGAGAAGAGATGTAAATCACACATAAATGCCACAAGAGACATGAATATCAGGCATGTTAAACTTTAAGGGAGGAGGAATGAAGGATGTCAAAAAGAATGAGTGCATCCACTAATGTAACATGCTGACAGCAGGAGCAGCTGTGTGCAGGGCATAGGGAATATATGGGAACTCCACTTTCTGTGAATTTTTCTGTAAACCTAAAACTGCACTAAAGAAGGAAGCCTGTTAAGTATATCTTTAAATGGGTGAAAATGGAGTAACTGGTGGCATGCTCTTTTGGAGACAAGTCTGTGATAGCAGAACCAATGAAAATATCCCTTCTACATCTATAGAATTACTTAGGTTATGATCTAGTTGTAACCCATGAAGGGGATATGCTTCCTTTCAAGGGAGAACCTATCACTGATTCAGGGGTCAGCAGGTGCTAGCTGTCGTCTTCATTCTTAATAGGACCAGTGAAGCTGCGGACGTGCCCTGTGGGAAACACTGGAAATGACAGCAGGTCTCTGCTGATGGAAGATTCACATGCTTTTCATACTCCTTGAGATCTTAAAATGGCAAGTATTCCTACTCCCTGCATTTGCACAAGATTCATGTCCCTGATCCATTGTAGTTCTGACTGTGTGGACCCAAGGGCAACGGGGGTGTCTGAAGCATAATTTGCACATGCCTGATAGGGTTTCAGTTCCTCACTAGGCAGGTTTTCTTCTGGCCACTGAAGAATGCACATTAAAGTTCCCATTTTTAAACTGTTTTCCTTCCATCTACTTTCTTGGTCATAGTCCAGAAGCATGTACTCTGTGTCCCTGGCCGCTCCTGATGGCTGCCCCAGAGAGAAAGCTACAAAGATTGTGAATTTCAAGACTAAGTGAACCACATCATGTTATTTACAGTAACAGCGGGAGGCTGGCTTGCACCTGCAGGCGAGAGCAGAGGGAGTGTTTACAAGCCCCTCCTGGAGCCACACTCCTGCATCTGGATCCCAGCTCCGATGCTAGCTGTGGGGCCTTGTACAAATTACTTAACCTCTAGGGGCTTCAATCTCCTCACCCATATAATGGGGGGATAATAACAGCAATTTATAGGATTACTGTGATGAGTCAATGATTTGCTACAGGTGAAAACAATTAGAACATTAACCACAGGCATGTGAAAAACTCTACCTAAGCATTGGCTATGAATATGGTGACCAAAGTCTTAAAAAGGTGTTTTTTTTCTTACTTTTTAAGCCATCAGTTTGTAGAGAAAGCATTTTATTTCCTCCTCTACCCTCTTTCTTCATCCTTTTCTTCACAGTTAAGGCTTCACGCTTGTGAAAGGAATAACTTTTGGTGTGTGTGTGATTAAATGTGAAAATTAGTTAAGGCTGAGAAAAATGTATTATAGAAGATGTATTGAGCCTTACTCTCTTGAACAGCACATATAGGCCATTTAAATAGTATGCATTTTTAAAAAGTCTGCATAATAATTTTTAAATTATGTATTAAGTAATCATAATATTTAAGGTTCTTTAAATGCTTACTATTGCTTCAGCACACATGTATTTTTCTAAATCCTCACAGTCGCCCTGTGGGGAAGGTAATGTTATATCTCTTTTACAGATGAGGAAATAGAGCCACGTGGAGATGATGCAATTTGCCCCAAAGGAAGCAACTATTAAGTGAAAGAACTGAAATACTCAGAGCCCAAAGACACACTAACTCTGTATAGTACTGCCTCCTACATGGTGTGTGAAATCAATTCTAATTCATTTCAGAACTTTTACAAACTGGACACATTTCCATTTTTCTTCCAAGCACTTAATGGGTTCAATATTTCTTAGGAAACAGGAAAGCTTTCCATTCTCCTTCCTCAAGTTTCTTCTTACATATCATCTTTTCTGATCATAACTTTAATATTCGATCATTAAAGAAAATTTGAAAGTACTCAGTAGTGGACAGAACTGCTGTCCTGGATCTGTCCCCAGTCTTAGAAGAAGACCCAGATTTTGCTTTAGGAGAAATAACCTCCCTTCTGTTTTCAGTCCTGTGATTTAAGCTCAATTGACCCACTCTTCCTGAAGAATCAGAGGTAGATCTTAGTTTGTTTAAGACAACTAATACCCCTCATTCTATTGGCCTTACACATGATTTGAGAATTGGCAAATAACCCAGTAAGAGCCACTGTTACGTGAGGAGATACATGCTGATGCCCATGTGAATGATGAGCTTCCTCTATCAAGAGAGGAAGCTGCCAAAAGAGACCTCTCTTAGCTTGGATGGATGTGTGATCTGGGATGCTGAGCGCCTAGAAGCAGCATGCTGAGACACTCTTGGACACAGAATGAAGACAGGACAAAACCAGCCCTTGACATCATCTGGGCTACAGTATCTCTCCTTGACTGAAGCCAGACCTCAGACCTGAGGTTTTCACTTACAGGAAACAATAAATCCCATCCATCCCCATTTTTTGGTTGCTGTTTAAATCCACTGGAGATTGATTTTGTCACCTACAATCAAAAGACTCCAACTCTGAAAATGAATAAATAATAAAATAAGAAAAGTGCTTCTACCTATAGAGATAATTCCTTCAGAACTGTGCATTGTTTGTATATTAAAAATCATTTTATATATTAATTTTATTCTCAAGCCTATCATAAGCATAACACTTTGACATGTCATAAAATATTTTCATGGACACACTTTTTCATGGCTGCATAATATTCTACTATGTGAAGGGTTGGAAGAATATTTTGGCTGAGATTTTATATATATATACATATAAAAGTATGTCTGTGACTTACATCCATACTGATTTTTCCCTGCCATTTTGAAATACTTCCTGATTAAAAGTTTTTCATAGCTGAATTAGTGGATTAAAGAATATGAATATTTTTGACTCTTGATATGAACTGCCAGACTGCTTTCTAAGAAGGCTGGAGAAGTACACCAGAAACTGACACAGCATTGTAAATAAACCATACATCACAAAATTTATCCAGTAGCCTAGGCCTGGGATTGGTGATCACTGGCACTTCATCCTCATAAACAGAGCTGTGTCACTTGAGAGGTGGAAAACTATTTCATTTTGATGTGCACTGACTGAATTACCATTGGAGCCTGACATCTATTTTTTTCCTTTGTGAATGTGTGTTCATCTTCTCTGCCTTCTACGCTCCTGAGATTTTTTGGTGTTATCTTTGAAGTGATCTGAACTCTCTATGTATTCAAGGGATTAGCCCCTTGTCAGATTTGTTAACAAATAACATCCTCTGGTGTTTTGTTTAAACTTAGGATGCTTCTGAGGCATGGAAATCTTTATATATTTTCCTCTGAAACTTATTGCACATCTAGAGGTTGTATATTCATCCATATTTATTTCTAGTTTTTTTCCTAATTGTGTCACTTTTTTAAATGTTTCTGGAATTTATCACAATATATGGTTCACTCTATGATTTTAATCTTTACATTTCCCACCAAATAGCTAACAAGTGTTCCATTTATTGAATAACCTTTATTTATCTCCCTGATTTGTAATGCCTTCCATCTCGTATATTAAATTATTATTGATATCAGAGCCCATATCTGGACTTCCTGTCCTATTCTCTAATCTGGCTATTCTTGAGCTAGTAAAACTCTCATTATCTTATTACTATATTACTAATATGATTTTATTCACAATAAATCCCAAATCAATTTTATAAGTTCTGATATTTTGGAGATACTGTCTTTTAATCTAGAATTATGTGTTTAAAGCTTCTTTTATGTCTTTCAGTAGTTTTTAATTTTTTTTTTTTGATAGTTCCTATTATCCTTTTGTTAGGCTATTCTTAGATATTTTACCTTGGTTGTTCCTCTTGGAAAATTTTAGAATTCTTAATGCCTCCATCTGGTCTCTTAATCAGACCCTGGAGAATCCTAAACCACTGATCTGATTTGAACAAATGAGGTGAAAAGAATTGGGGGAAGCACTGTGAGCAGAAGACACTGTGGAACCTCCAGAGTGGCTCCCTGCATTGGCTCAGATGTTCTCTGGAAACAGTTTTCTCTATGAGACTACATAGTTCCCAGGTTGACTTTCAGTTTTCTCAGCATTTCATATTAGATTTTAAAAAGTCTGTGGCAGGTTCTTACCCAGAAAAAGAACACTTGCATAAAGGGTTATATTTATACACTTTCCCCAGGTGGTAAAGGGAACACACTCTTCTTCCTAATTAAAAAAAGAAAAAAAAAAACAATTTTAATCAATCAAGGGATTACACCAATGAAATGATTTTTCTCCTAACTGGTCACTAAATCCCAAGCATAATTAAAAGAAATAATAATAATTTTCAGACATAGCTTCCTTATTCATAACTGTATGGGTTTATTTCTTTTTTTTTTTTTCTGTTAATGATGTTAAACACACAACAAAATACGTAGTGTTCATTTTAATACTATTTTTTGAAAATTCACATGTGAACAGTAAACTGTTTCCCTGCCATGGTCTGAGCTTAGGGGTCTGGGTACCTGACGAGGCCAAGCTGTAAAGCTCTACTCCTGAGCTTGCCTTAGATTTCAGAAGTGACGGTAGTGACAGCTTAGAGTCCGTGCAGGACAGAAAGTTTCACAGGTGTCTGCAGCTAACTGGTCTCCACTGTGTGTTTCTTGGTTGAGCTTTATGTGTTAATTAGCTACTACTATGAAGTTTTAGAGTTTCCATTTTAGAGTTTATAGTTAGAGTTTTTTTAAGAGATGAAATCAGTAAGACTCAAGATTTACCTGGATTATAAAAGCACATATAGTGTAATAATAGCTGTAGCTGTCACTAAGTACATGGCCCTCCCTCTGTGCCAGGCAGCCTTCCAAGCAGATTCTGTACATTAATTCAACCTGCCCTTACCACAGTCATGAGGAAGCAACTCTCTTATTCTTATTTTATAGGAAACTATGGCACAGAGAATTTAAGATGTCCAAGATCACTCAGGAAGCAAGTTGCTGTGTTCAAATATGAATTTAGTCAACTTCATTCCCAAGGTCTCACTACCACAATATTGGCCTCTCTAAACAATGGAGCATGCATTCACAATTAAAGTAAAATTCTTCAATTAAAAAATTAAAAAAAATTAAACAATTTTTTAAATAAAGAAGAATGATAAAGAGAAATGAGTCATAATCATCAATTTTTCAACAAGCATATTGCAATGAAAATTTAAACTTATTAGTTGGCAATTTTAAATTTAAAACTGTCAGTTTAAATCACCAAAATGACTTTTCTTCAGTACTTTTTCGTATGCTGCCAATATGATACGTTTTTGTTTTTCAAGACTCAAAAACATTATGAACATCTAATTTTGTCTAAGTTTCAGCTTTCATCTCTGAATGTACAGTTTTTCACCAACATATACTTTGACCCCCATCTTCAGTTGTAAACAATGGGAATTATTCATAATGGAGATTGTTGGAAGCTTATTACATTGTAAAAGACAAATGTCACCTTCTATTGTTAGCTGAACCTCATTTTTTTCCATTTATAAAAAGAGGAGGTTGACTTGTTCCCTCCAGACATTTTCAGTGCCAACATTCTGTAAATCTGTGATTCAATTTATAAAATCTATAGTTGGAGACATTTTCAGATGCTCCTGGTAAAAGCATTTTCTTTCCAAGAGTTATTCATGTTCACAACCTACTGTCCTGCTGCTGCTGACTGCAAGTACTATCAGCACTAAATTATCTCAGCTGATGGAAAGAAGCAATAATACAGATGACTCAAAAAATCATCTTTTCATAGTTCTGGAATGTTTATACAAAGATACATAGTTTTATTTGTTTTTTAATTTTGCAGCAGGAGAGGCAGCAATAAATTTACGTTTACAATTATATAAAATGCCTAGCTCAGTGCCCAAACACTGCTGGCACCTCAACAAAGGTTTCCCTGCTTCCTCTACCCTTTCTCTGACTTTAGGATGAGAGCCACGCTGCTTTGTGCACATCCCAACCGGAAGGGGGAGCAGTGACCGGGACTTAGTTGAAGATAAAGGGGCACCGAGTCTACGATGAAAATGAGGCCGCAATAATGAAGGCACATGTGAAAAAATGGGAATCAACTATAAAAACCATTGTGCCTTTCCTTCTACATCTACGTCATAGAGGCTAATTTTTTTTCCATTTTTTTATTGGTCTTATGAAAGGACACAAGTCAATGCCTCTTTTCTTATACATTTATACCAGTCTTTTTTTCTTTTTTTTTTTTTCCATTTTTACTGTTATTATGAAGGAAAGATCACACTTCTCTTCTGTGTCCACCATTCCAGGCAGTGTTCCTTCAACTTGGCTGCACATTAGAATAACCAGAGGAGCTTTAAAAACTTCCCTATGCCAGAACACACCCCAGGCCACTAAGTACCATCAGAGTATGCAGTGATGGAATGCAGGCACCAACATTTTTTAAGGTCCCCTGGTGATTCCAACATGTGGCCAAGGCTGACAAGTCCAGAAGTAAACAGAATAAAGCACATCTAAACAGCACCCGCTTTTCCTGGGTAATCTCATCTATCTCCACGTGGGGACACCACGCCTCCTATTCTGGCCAGGCTTGTTCTTCCTGCTCAACCGTGTCCCGTTTGTACTCAAGTTCTGCCTGGCGCCACTTCCAGAACTCCAGAAGCAAGGTGACAGAGAAAGAGAACAGCAGAATGTGGATCTTCAGTGATGGCTGATGCTTCAGAAATCTGTACTTAATATTTAGTACCCTTAACACTTTGGTAAATGGTTCATAAAAACACATTTTATTTATAGGCGATACTAAAGAGAAACATGAGTTAATGCCTTTTTTTAAGAAAAAAGAAAATGTAGATAATTTATTGAACTTGTGAAAACAGACTATCTAGTTATCTAGCTCAGGTGAAAGGTAGTAATGTTATGGTCAGAGGCAGATGACTGTGTCTGATGCTAAAGTACCTGCTACCAGCACATCACACCCACTAAAAACACAAACATCGGAGGGAAGGGTGGGTATAGCTCAGTGGTAGAGCACGTGCTTAGCATGTACAAGGTCCTGGGATCAAGCCCCATTACCTCCATTAAAAAAAAAGGTTTAAAAAAGCACAAGTAACTGTCATAATTTAAGAGCAGTGCACAGTCCACCCTCCAAGTCTTCTCACATCCCTCTGTCTCTTCTGTCCAAAGGACCTGAGTGTGGGGGGAGGGGATGAGAATGTTTTAGTAGCCCCTGCATTTCTATTTTCCACCACCCCAGCTACCCAAAATTAAAATAATATTCTTAAATGTGGAAAAATGCCATTTTTCTCAATCTTCGCTAAAGTAATTTTTAAAAATTGTTATTCTGTTTTAAGACCCGTAACTTCAAATAGTAGACAAAAACAACATGAAATGTTAATTGAAAATGTGGTTTCAGGGTAAATCCCCTAAGCCCTTCTTCCAACCAGACTGTTACCCCTAGGCCCCACCAATAGAGAAATTCCAGAATAACCACTGTTCCCTCCACCATTATATCTGAGTCTCTATCATGCTCTGAGAATAAAGAGAAAAAAGACACGGTCCCTGCTTCCGGGAGCTCCTAGGTGCACAGGAGTCATTGTGAAATGATGGCTGAGGAGGCGTGTTAAGAGGGCTTGGATAACAGTCAGCACAGGGTGCTCGGGGCAGAGAGCCAGAACTGTAGCCAAGGCTCTCCCAGAGGAGGGAACCACTTTGGTGAGTTCTGAGATGCCCTAGAGGTGATCAGGTAAAGGTATAATGTTAAGGCCATTTCTCCCTGGGGAGCTGCACATGCAAAGGAGGGAGGCCAAAGAGAGCCAGGTCCCTTCCACAAACCTTAGTCTAGAAGTGAGCACAGGGTGTGGGAGGCAGGTGAGGCAGCCAGGTAGAGAGATCACAGGTGCACACCACACAGGACTCTGTGTGCCGCCAAGGCGTAGGAGATGTGTAAGGTGGTCTAGAAAGAGACTAGGTAGAGGTAGGGAGACCTCCCGACAGGTACATGCAAGGCCTACCGAGGCCCGGCCAGGAGGAGAGAGAAGAAAGCATGTCAGCAGGTGGACAGATTGGCCACAGGTGTGATGGAAGGGCAGGAAGAGGTCAAAAGTGCCAGCCAGCTTTCCGGCTTTGGTGCCATTCCCTGAAGTAAGAAGGGCAGGAAGAGGGGCAAGTCATGAGAGGACACAACTGATCCGGTTCTGACTGGGTGCCTGTGGGCTCCAGGAAAGATGTCCAGTAGGCAAATAAAAGTCTAGAAATCGGGAGAAAGTTCTAGGCTGAGCCAAGTAGGTTTCCTGTTTCAAGAGGATAATGGGTGTGAGTGGACAAGCTCACAAGAAGAGGTGTGGAGGGTAGCTCTCACCCTCCTGCACATGGGAAGCATCTGGGAACTTTTAAAAAAAACAGTGTGCCCCAGCCTGGAGTGGGGCCTTTGTGCTGTTTTTTGTTTTTAAAATCTTTCTTTTTTGTTGTTGGAGGGGTAATTAGCTTTATTTATTTTAATGGAGGTACTGGGAATTGAAGCCAGGACCTCATGCATGCTAACCACGTGCTTTACCACTGAACTATACCCTCCCCACTTTTTTTTTTTTGTTTTTAGACATTAGCTCTACTGAGCAGTCAGGGTTGAGAATCAACCTGTAAAGAGTAGACAGCCTTGGAGTAGAGAGTAAGGAGAAGCTGCCCAGAGCCCTGCAGGCCCCACCAGGGGCAGCCGGAGACACAGGAAGCCTCGGGCGGGCTGTGAGGAATGTGAACTCAACACTCCCCAATGGTGAAGATGACAAAAATGTTTCAAGCACCCACTTCCCAGCAGTGTTTGTTCTGACTTTACTAGTTTTCCAGTAATACTGAGAGAGAATAGAAATAATCTGGACACAGGGATCAAATTCAAATGCTGGTTCTGACCATTCTTAGCTGCGTGATTGCTGATTAAAAGGCTACCCGTCTGCCACTCATAAAATGGGGGACCTAGAACCGTGCTCGTGGGCTGCTGTGAGCGTAATGAAATGACATCTATAAAGGCCCTCCTGACTCTCAGAGGTAATTGCTACTGTTGTCCCCATTTGGGACACCAAGAAACAGAGGCACAGAAAGCTTCAAACATTTGCCCAAGATGAGGGTTGGGGTCAGGAATCAACCCAATGCCTTCTTGGCTCCAGAGCCCAGGATCTTCTTACAAACAACATGGCACTGCCCAGGCTCCCTGCTCCAAACCCGCCTCCCTTTGGCTCAGTTCCATGGCGCCTGCACTGCACAGATGTCGTCACTGCCTGCCTGCCCGCCCGGTGTCTGACCCTGGCACTACTCCCTCCATCCACACATCGCTTCCTTGGGCACACCAACCCTCAAGAGGCCATTGCTGTGGCTACTCGGATGTTTACACGGAAACGCAGGTGGCAGCCCAGCTTTTTGCTATAGATGCTGCTGTCAGTGGAGGCAAAGAGCTCACAGTTGGTGGGGGAGGCCACTTCTGGTCTCCTCTTAGGCTGGAGAGCTGGATGAAATCTAGTTTCCCTCTGCAACTTACACATCCAGCATGAGAGATATGTAAGGCCATCTGGCCTCTCAACATAGAAATGCTGCCCCCGCAGTCGTACTTAACATTGTAACCTCCTGGCTCCACCAGGGAGCAGAGGCCATGGCCTGTTGTCCACCAAGTTCTGTCTCCTTGCACGACAGCTACAATGCGGTGAGTTAACACTGGGCCGGGAAATCTACAATTGCATATTATTTCCTGACACTTGCAGGTCACCCAAATAGCCCAGATCCTCCAAGTAAACAACTTATAAGAGAAAATGAGCTGGCTCACCTCTGAATTTAACTAACTGAATTAATTAAAAAGAAAAAGCCATGCAAACAAGAGAGGAGATAAAGACACTGCGAAGTCTCTTTGGAGGTTAAAGCCCTGGCTGCTAACTCTGGCTCTTTCCTCCCCATTCATGTTCTGGAAACCGTGTCTCTCTGCAGGGAGACAGGGAAAGCTCTGCAGGGAAGGGAGTGTGCTGGATGAAGGGAAGTGAATGAAACAGGGACCCAGCACCAGCCTTGGACAAGGCTTTGGAGTCAAGTCAGAAAAGCTGGAGTGAGAATCATTCATTTGCCCGAATAAAGCTTTTGGGTTTGAAAGAGGTTCGTTCATTCCTTCCTTCCATCAATAGTTCTTGTTGCTAACGTCCGCCCGGCAACCCCGCTGGACCAGGGCAGCCGGGCTGGATGCAGGGGCGGCTGAAACCCAGGGCGCGGCTCCGGGCGCAGCCAGACGCGCACCACGCCTTCCCCCGCGCTCGTCTTTCTCCCAGACGCAGGGGAGCTGGGTGTTTGATTTCTTTGCCCGCTGATTTCCCCTCCTTGCTTAAAACGAAAGTGAGTCTCTGCAGGACTTAACCTCGTTGCTTCCTTTTCCTATGACTCACTTGGATTTGTTTTTCTGTGTTTGCCCTTTGCTCGTTTTTAAAGTCTGGTTCATTTTGGCAGATGCGTGTTTAAATGTGTTATATTCGTGTTTATCAAAAAAAAAAAGTGCCAAACCTCAGCTGGACCCCTCTGAACGTCAGAACAAGGCCCCACCCTCACAGCTGAGCTCCTTCCAGGGAACTGCGCTTTCCCGCTTCCCGGCAACCCAGGCTCAGCTCTAGAACGAGAAACCAGTGCGTAAGGCCCTCGGGACCCAGGAGCCGGGCGCGGAGCATCAGCCCTGTGATGCAGCCGTATTTTGTCACTGCCTCGTGTTTTCAGCCAACGTTTGTTTCGCTCAGTCTTGGAGACGTAAAATCAAGCCTTACACACAGAGTCCCTAACCTCGAGCTGCTTGTGGGCCACGGAGATTTGGGCAAGGAAACCATGGGCTCAGTACAAATGGTTATTGTCGTCGTGGACAGCACCGTGGAAGAACAGTGACTGGGTGGGAGGGAGCCGGAGAAGGTCCTAGAGAAACTGCTGCTTGAACCTGGTCCCCAACGGTGAGCGGCAGAGAAATCCAGGCGGCAAGGGGAAGAGAATTCCTTCCAGGCAGAGGAGAGCGCGTGGGCGGAGACCCAGGAAGATCGGTCCCTAAGCGTTCAGGGAGCTCCCAGAAGGTCCAGTTGACCAGGACTCAGAAAATGATGGGGCAGGAGGAGAAACGGGGCGGCGGGGGGTGGGGGGGCTGCTCGCGGAGGAGGGGTTCCGGACCTCGAACACCACTCTGAAAGCCTCTGGAATATTAGCGCAGGGCCCGGTGCACGAAGATCTCACAAAGAAAACTGCTTTTACTGGGTGGGGCCCTAGTTTCCAGACATTGGGATTCTGTTCTGAGTGTATTTGCAGAAACAACAGAGCAAAGCTTTTGGAGCTATGATGGCTCCCCTCTTACCTGTTTCAGGGAATTTCTGTACTTCCTGGGATTTCAATAGCCGTGTATTTAGGCTTGTGGTTTTAGTGGCACCCACATTATTTATAGCCATGATAGTTTGAGTGACTTAGGGGCTGGCAGATGCCTAAAATTGGGATGAACGGAATTTCCAGTTTATTCATTCAACAAATATTTACGGAGAACCTACAGTGCCAAACACTGTTCTAGAGGATGGAGATACAGCAGCAAACAAGATAAGGTTCCTGAAGAAGACAGAAGCTAAACAAAACCCATGTGTACATTGTATATCCTATTGGAAGGGGGTCACCATTAGAAACAAACAAAGCAGGGATGGGGTATAGGAAGTGTCAGGGGTTAGGAATTGAATTGTTTTTAATTGTTTTTTTCTTGTTGGGGGAGGTGATTAGGTTCATTATGTATTTATTTTAAAATTTTTAATGGAGATACTGGGGATGGAACCCAGGACATCCTGCATCCTAAGCACGTGCTCTACCACTGAGCTACACCCTCCCCTCTTTGGAACTAAATTTTCAATTTGATGATCAAGGCAGGTCTTATTGAACTTTTCATTTAAGCAAAGACATGAAGGCTATCCCAGTTAGAATAGCATGTACAAAGGCCCTGGGGTGGGAGCATGCCTGGCTGGTTTGAAATCTGGCTCACTATGTGGTGGCCAGCAACTCCTCTGGGACTGGACACAGGGCAGGCCTTTCTGTTCTGTCTGGTGGTTGATAGGCTGGCTGCTCTAGGCTGGGTCCCACTGGTCTGGTCTTCCAGCAGCTGGCCCAGGGTTCCCCACACGGTGGTGAGAGTGTTCTCAATCGAAAGACCACAGCCTAATGTGCAAATGGTCTATGGCTCTGCTAACAGTGTCCAACGTGCCACAGCAGACCACCGAGTAGCCCTGCGTCCATGTGGGTGAGGGCTTCACGAGGGCAGGGAGTCAGGAGGAGAGAATATTCCAGGACTTGATTGTAACAACAGGTCCTACCCCAGAACCTGTATAACGTAAGGACATCGTTGTAACAGTCGATCATACTCCTGATCCATTTAACCCAGCCTGGGCCATACTAGACACTCACTAAATATTGTTCCTACTGTTTGTGATCACTCACTCTGTTTCCTTCCTCGAGCACCTAAGGAACTACATTCTTTTAAGAGTCCAAGTGTCCTGTGCCCTTTTTTTTTATTTTTTGCCTTTTAAAAAGTTGAAGTACAGTCAGTTACAGTGTATCGATTTCTGGTGTCCAGCACAATGTTCCAGTCATGCATATACATACATACATTTGTTTTCATATTTTCATTAAAGGTTATTACAAGATATTCAATATGGTTCCCTGTTCTATACAGAAGAAATTTTTTTGCCTTTTACTTTTAATAGATTTTATTTTTTAGAGTAGTTTTAGGTTCACAGCAAAATTGATCAGAAAGGACAGAGTTCCCATATACCTCCTGCCCCGATCCCCACTTACCAGGGTGGTACCTGCTACAAGATGTACCTACCTGGACACGTAGCATCAGCCAAAGTCCACCGTGCACACTAGGGGTCACTCTTGGTGGTGTGCTTTCTCTGGATGTGGACAAAGGTATGTATCCACCATGTGTATCCACGTACAGAGTAGTGTCCCTGTCCTTCCCTCACTCTGTCTTCTCCCACAACACTGTTCCTTTGCACTGTCATCCTGAAGGTCCCACACTAAACTCTGCCCCCTCCAGGAGGCCTTCCTGGATACTCCTAGCGGGGCTAATTGCCTGTGAACGGCGGGCCCCACAGCACACTATGCTAAATGATATTAGAAGTATGCATTTTCATGTCTGGCCCTCCAACAGACCATAATTTCCTTCATAGTTAGGGCCAAGCTGCATCTATGAATCACGGGCGCCCACAATTTCTAGCCTAAAAAGTTACAGTCATCTACCCATATCTGCGGTTTCACTTTCCGAAGTTCGTTACCCTTGGTCACCTGAGGTCTGAAACAATTAAGTGGAAAATTCCAGAAATAAACAATTCATAATTTTTATCACATGTTGTTCTCAGTAATGGGATGAAATCTACTGTCATGCTGTGTCCCGTCCAGGTTCCCCAACCACTGACATCATCTGCTCCTGACAACCAACCTTGGCTCCATGATTTGGGGCCACCTGAAGAGGATGGTGATGTGTTGTCAGAAGGTCAGTTGTAGCCAGCACCCCAGCTCAGTACCTACATCATTCACCTGACCTCATCACCTCATGTGGCTGTTTTCACATCACTGCAAGACGGGAGAGCATGTGGAGAGGGAGAGACCGCATTCACATAACTGTCATTACAGTTTATTGTTATATTTAACTGTTCTGTTTTATTACGACTTATTGTTGTCGGTCTCTTACTGTGCCTAATTTATAAGTTAAATGTTATCATATGTATGCATGTATGGGGGAAAATGCAGTACATATGGGGTTTGGTACGGTCCGTGGTTTCAGGCATCCACTGGGGGTATTGGAACGTAACCCCCCGAGGATAAGGAGGATCTACTCTGGGTGGAAAGTAGTTGAGACGCCTAACTTGCTTTCTGCTTTGACTGCTCATTTTTCCCTCTAAGAAACAAATCAATCTGAAATCACTGTACTCACAAGACAAATTGTTGCATAAAGTTCTGCCTTGGGTGGAGGGGTGCAGCCGCGCTGGGCAGACACCGATCTTCTTCATGAAGAAAGGGAGAACAGCACCCAAAGACGAAGGTAAGTTTTCTACCCGCTCCAGCTTTCCCTGCCTGGAATGCAGTTGTGTGAGAATGTGATTCCTGGAGAGCAGCAGCCATTTGGTGAACATGAGGAAATGGATGTTCACCCAGGGCACTGGACTCCCTGAGTCACCTGCTTCCAGACACCTTATCAAGAGGGAATAAAAAATCTGTATTAGTGAGATTTTTCAATTTCACGCAGTTAGGATGCATCCTAACTGGTGCGCCAACACTATTCTTACCTTATTTGAAGCTCATCTTCCACATGCCAGGAAGAACACCCTTCCAGACATCCATACACAGTCCATTCTAGAACTCCCACCCAGAGATCTCATGTTGTCTCTCATCTCAAATCCGAGGCTTCAACTTTCTTCTTTTTTTAATTGAGTATAGTCAGTTTACAACGTTGTGTCAATTTCTGGTGTACAGAACAATTCTTCAGTCATACATGAATACACATATATTCATTTTCATGTTCTTTCTCACGAGCTACTATAAGATATTGAATATAGTTCCCTGTGCTATACAGTATAAACTTGGTTATCTGTTTTCTATATACCTGTCAGTATCTGCAAATCTCGAATTCCCAGTTTATCCCTTCCCACCCCACCTCCCTGGCAACTACAAGTTTGTATTCTATGTCTGTGAGTCTGTTTCTGTTTTATATATAAGTTCATTTGTCTTTTTTGTTTGTTTGTTTTAGATTTTGCCTGAGTATTAGGCTTCAACTTTCAAACACTAGGAGGAGAGAGTGTCCTGACTGACGACCCCTGCCCCAAGTGACTGCATTCCTGCTCTCAAAGGTGGGTTTATCAATCACCTAGCACATGATCGCTGAGTGTGGACCACTGCAAGGGACTTTAGAGGACGCAATAATATATGATGCGATCTCTGTCCCCAGGAAGCTTGTGATCTAAATTTCACCATCACCATCATTGTCAGAGCTACCCCCTAGTTCTTATGTTCCGGACACTGTATCTGTTAATTCATTTACTTTACATCGTCATGGGAAAGGGTGCTCTCACATAGGAGAAGAATCTTGGAGGAGACGGAAAGATGTAAAGAAATAAATTACTTACTGCAATGCTTGGCACACAGTAGGCCCTTAATAAATTTTAGTTCCCTCTTTTTTTCCTTACGTTTGGCTGTGTCTGCACTAATCATTCGTGCCACTAGGTGGCAGTCTTGTGGTCTAAATAAACAAACAAAAAACCGAACTCTGACACTCATACCTTAAAAGATTTCTTGGGGTCTACCTACCTACCCATATTACTTGGTGGCTTTTGTGTCAAAGTAATAGAAATCTATCTGTTTGGATCCCAAACAATGGCCAATGTAAATACGTGGCAGTAAAGAGCTGTTAGGCGGGAAAATTGTCTAAAGCTGTGCCCGGGCCAGCACTTGGCGTGTTAGTAATAATCACTGTGTACGCTGCTTAAATGCGTTAAGTGTTAAATGTCCGTTTATCTCACAATGTCCTCGGCATTCATTGGTGACAATGCTTTTTTCATGTTTAAGAGCTAACTGTATTTGCAGGAATATATTCTTTGAAATAATTATGTTGGGGAGTTCACTGGCTACAGATCACTCAGTTACCTTCCCCCAGGAATTCAAAGGGCAAAAACATTAGCAAGGTTTTGTGGGGAGACTGAGACTCACAGCTCAGTCTTTCCCCAAAGTTTGTAATAAGCAATGGCTGAAGACGTTTACTGAGCACTGTGACAAACCAGTTACTACGCTCAGGCTGTTCACAATAACCCAATAAGTGAGTGCTATTGTTTTTTTCCCAACTGAATGATGTTTACTCCACAACTGCAAATTCAGTTCAACGTTTGAAAAACTGGTGCAAGTGCAATTTTCTTTACTAAGCGAATAAGGAGGAAAATTATATCATTTTCTGAACAGTGCAGAAAAGTCTGACAAAATTCAACACCCATTCAAAGTAAAAAATCGTAACAAACTGTGACTAGAAGGAGGCTTCTGTAATCTGATAAAGGTCTCTGCAAAAAGCCTGTTCTTTAAACATTATTCTTTAAAAATCTTTAGTAATGAATATGATCCAGCAAGCCCACTCCTGTGCATCTATCTGGAGAAAACTCTAATTCAAAAAGATACATGCACCCCAGTGCTCATAGCAACACTATTTACAACAGCCAAGGCATGGAAGCAACCTGAATGTCCACAAAGAAGGTGTGGTATATTTATACAATGGACTACTACTCAGCCATAAAAGAGAATAAAATACTGCCATTTGCAGCAACATGGTTGGACCTGGAGGTCACCATCCTAAGTGAAGTCAGACAGAGCAAGACAAGTACCATATGGTATCACCCATATGTGGAATCTTAAAAAAAAAGACACAAAGTAACTTATTTATAAAACAGAAAGAGACTCACAGACATAGAAAATAAATTTATGGTTACCACCTCCTTGGTTAAGTTTATTTCTAGGTATTATGTTGTTTTTGATGCAATGGAAATGTTTATGCCAGCTATTAAATTCTGGTTTTGAAGTGAAAAGAAAACTGAATGAAGGACCACAAGTGGCAGAATATCCTTCTTTCTTATGAGTGAGTTGTGTTCCATTACGTGTATGTGCTGCATCATCTTCATCCGTTCATCTACTGATGTGCACTTAGGGTGCTTCCATACCTTGGCAGTTATAAATGATGTTGCTGTTAATAGTGGGGTGTGTGTATCTTTTTGAATTAATTCTTATTTTGTGGTTGGCTTTATTCCTTTGATAACTATGTAAGTTTGAAAAGCTAAAGTTTTAAACATTCTTAGAAACAATAAACAGTATATATATGTAAATTTTTAAAAAATATGTGCAGTATATTGTGTATACATATTTACATGCAACATACTGGGTATGTGCAGTCAAACTGTAACAATTCTACTTAATAAAACTGAAAAATGAAAAAAAAATTATGGTTACCAAAGGGGAAGTAGGGCAGGGATAAATTAGGAGTTCAGGATTAGCAGATACAAACTACTATATATAAAATAGATAAACAACAAGGTCCTACTGTATAGCACAGGGAACTGTATTCAATGTTTTATAACAATTTATAATGAAAAGATATGTATGTAAAACTATAAATCACTATGCTGTACATGAGAAAGTAACATCATAAACCAACTATACTTCAATTTTTTTAAAAGATGCTTTAGAACATCTCAGCGGTGTTCAGCATGTGGTCACCAACCCGCACCGACACCATCAGGAACACCGTAGAAGCGTGAACTCTCAGGTCCCACCTCACACCCACGGGGTCAGATACTTTGCAGGTGGGGCCCAGCAATCTGTGTTTTAAAAGGCCCTCTAGGGGTTCCTGATGCCCTGGGAAGTTTGAGAGCCACTGCATTAGATTTTTAAAACATATCTGAGCTGTAATTCAGGAGACAGGTCAAGGCTCTGGTTGCTGCCCTGGGAGTGTTTCCAGCCCCTGCAGCCCTGCCTCCCCGTGCTGAGGGCGAGCCCAGGCTGCATCCTCAAGAGCAGTAAGATGCCGGGAAACACAGAAGTTGGTTGGTAGGATTCCACTAGCATGAAAGGAAGAGATGGAGCCTATGGTTTGCCTTACTGTCCCAAACCTGCCAGCGCCTGGTGGAGAGGACCCACGGCAGAGATGCCTTGAGCCAGTCCCACTGTACCGAGCCAAGTTCACCAAACAATGCCTAAATGTCAGAGTTTGGAGCAGAGAAAGGTTTACTGCTGGGCTGAGAAAGGAGAATGGGTGGCTGGTGCCCCCCAAACCCTGAACCCCCCGAAGGGCTTCAGCTGAGCCTTTTTAAAGTCCAGCTGAGGGAGGAGCAGCCCAGGGTCTGTGGTCAGCTGTGTGCAGCTCTCTGGTTGATGGTGACCAGTCCTCCGGCCCCAGAAGGTCTGAGGGCCACGGGCTCCTGATCATCAGGTAGTTAATTTCTTCCATTGGGTGGTGTTTTCAGCATCTGAGAAACTTGGGAAATCTGCGTGAGATACTATTATGTGGGTCCTCAAGAGAGAGGAGCTGCCACAGAGGATCTGGGGGAGGGGTCTGTCCCGGGAAGGGCCCCGAGGGTCCTGCTTGGTTACATCACATGACGCTCCTGTCCACCGGGATCCAGCCCGGCCTTCCGTAGGACCACTTCCTCTGTTCCTCCCTTCCTGCTGTTACTGTGTGTGTGTGTGTCTGGGGCGGCGGGAGAGGGGCTAGCTGTGTTTGGTTCCGGACAGACTGATTTCAAGAGCTGAATCGTACTTTAAAATGTGGCCTCCATGGTAAACACACTTTAAAAAGCCTCTACTTCTGTGTTGGTAAATCAGAAACAAGCTTTCTTCTTCTCCCGCAGAAACGCAGGAGAGTGTTAACAGCTGCTCTGTGCCGGCCGGGAAAAGCGCTGGCCCTGGGAAGTGCCGGGCAGCTGTGGGGTCGGCGGGGTCAGCGTTAAAACTTCCTCCTGTCCTGCTTTTCCACGTCCAGAGGGACAAAAGCGACGACGGCCACAGGGAGATGTGGAGGAACAGGGTGGGCGTGATGAACGCAGCAAACGAGCCACGAGGCTGACACGTCGCTAACAGGAGGGTGGGAGAGCCCTGTGCGCCCCGGGCAGGGCTTCTCGCACTTCGGTGTGCACCCCGCCACTGGGGAGCGCGTCAAAGGCGCAGATTATGATTCTGTGGGTCTCCGGGCGACCCCGAGTCTGCATTTCTAATAAGCCCCCTGACGGGGCTGGTCCCGGGGCTGCACTGGCGAGGTCGGGCTCCGAGACGTCAGTGCACACGGTTAGGTGGCCCTCTAGTGATAGTCCCGGGAAATCCAAGGTGTTTCTGCTTGAACAGAGAATCGGGCCCATTAAGATTTTTTAAAAATTAAGACTTTTAACGCCAGATTAATTAGAAATGTATCAGCTTTACAGAGGAAGAACCAATGTCAAGCTGGCTGCTATTTCCATCACCTCAAACTCCCCTTTATCGAATAAATGGAGACTCTTCCACTCTTACCTGCCAGTCTTTGAGACCGGGAACGCCGGGGCCATCCTCACCCCGCATTAACCTTTGTCCACACGGTCACAACACTTCCCCTTAGACTGTTTTCAGTCTGCATGCGCTACAGCTGTCCTCAGCCACGCTGTGAAGTTCAGACTTCGCAGCACACCTGGAATCCTTCCCAGCCTCGTCGGAATTGGATGGCCATACATGCCTTATAATGTCTAAGTGTGCGTGCCTTGTACAAGTGTATTCTGTACAAACGTATCCACACGTGCAGTGAGCGCCATGCCTGCCAGGGGCTGGGGGGCTGGGGGTGCGTGATCCTGCCACCAAGTAATTTTTCAGTCTACTCTCTCTCATGTATCATTTGTAGGAACACTCAAAGGCATTGTGTAGTCCACTGTGCAACTATGTATGGTGTTGGAAATGTTTCCATGTTATCAATGAGCTGTTAGGCACACAGCTATTTTTTGGAGGAGAAGGGGGTGGGGGAGAATCTGTCTTCTCAGCTATGCACCCTAAAATAGGATCATTGAGTTAAATTATGGTGAGTTTCATAGCTTGTTACATATTGACGGATTTCCTTTCAGAGAATGAAAGAATTTCCGTGTTACCCACAAAATATTCATACCAGTTTTCATGCAGTACCTGCTTCACTGGGTTTTATACTTTCAAACTTTTTTTTTCACCCTGATAGATACACTTAGGGCTACCACTCGCCTATCAGTGCCTTGGTGCAAATTAGGAGAAAGCAGCCTGTGGGCACATGTTTGTATGAAGAGAAACATGTCCCTCCTGTGGATGGACGCAGCCCCAGGACAGGGAGGAGGATTAGTGGAGGAGAGTGGACTAGATTTCAGCCCCTCTCTCCCATCTTTAAGTGCATGGTCCGAATCTTCATCTGTGGGGCTCTGTATTTCTTTAACAAACATTTTGAACCTCTGCTAAAACAGGTAAAGTTATAACCTGACACAAATATAAAAAATGCATTTCAGAGATTTTTATTCAACTCATCAATCAACAAGAAATCCAGGAAGATGTTAGCACAAAGAGCCCTTGCAGAGCTGAAAGCACTTAGAGGCAATTTAATAAAGGATTGTTAGGGTAAGGTTGCCAGGTTAGATAAAAACTGTTTAACATCCCTACAGGGCAATAGACTGCAACCCTCGTGGTTCTCTTTTCCACCAGACAGATTACTTGCCTCACTCCCAGACCTCTTTAGGTTAACCTTTAAAGAGTTGTAAAATGGCCCAGTTGATAGGAAGAAAGTCAAAGGGCAAACCTAGCCCTGAGCGAAAAGAACACCCAGAAATCTCTTTTGTCTGTTTCCAAGTTTTGCATAATTATCCTGACAGTTTCCCTCACTTGCAGTCAGAAATAATCCCCAAAGATTATTTTACATACAGAAAGGCTGGTCTCCTTAGATTTGGTTGGCCTAATCATTTACATGAGTGTGGCGAGAAAATTAATTACCCGTTAGACCAACCTGGGTTTACTCTGCAAACAGAACCACACGATGTTGAGCGACTCCGAAGCCCAAGACGCCCTGCTGACCAGATGCCACCCGTGACGCCTGTTTAGCCCTCAGAACCGTTCTCAGATGCAGCACTCGGGGTAAGGTCTCGATTGCACAAGTGACTTCTCCATGATTTCCTGGCAAAAAGGAGGGTGAATTACTATTCAACTATGCAAATAATGATGTTCATATGAAAAGAGAGGTGATTCAGTAGAAGTCTTTGTTTTCTGAATTCTGAAGTGTGAGAATCAGACGCCATTAAAAATGTACAAAAGTTTCAAAAGGTTTATACATTAAAAATGTACAAACATTTCTGTTTACAAAAGCAGAGGGTACTACACTGAGAGCTATGCTTAAAAAGGCAGAGCAAGGGCTTCCTACTATTGGCACGGAAACCTGAGTATTAAAAATAATTCCAGCAGTATTCTGAACAAAATCCCACGGTGAAGTTTCCCTCAGTTCAGTCCTCTGGAATCGATTCCCCTGCGGCTCTATCTTGGGGCAGCCACGTGCTCTCCTGAGGTCTGCCTGCATCTGGATTAAAGAGAGAGCAGGAAGTCCCCATTTGGCTCCCTGGACAGTATGAGTGTTACCTAAGCAGCGTCAGCTCACAAGCCTGCACACAGGTGTCTATTCTTTGAAGCATCAGTCATTTAAAGTGCCTCTGACACACCTTTCCACAGGGTTCTGAGACTGTCATTGCATGAAGGTCACATCCTGCGTTATCTCTGAGCCTTCAGACAAGCATCTGAGGGCAGCAGACGCCTGTGCGGCCAGGAGACGGAATAGCTGTGGTTAATATGTCACAGCAAAGAGCAGGATCAGCATGGAGGAAACCGGAATTCTCTGTGGGGGCCAGTGCTTAACTCCTTCGTAAAGATTTAACCAATGTTTCCCCTGAAAGTAAGAACATACCAGAGGTACTGAGGGCACTAAAAATCTCCAAGACCTTCCCACAAAACATGCAAGTTTTGGAATATCGCTGTTAATAACATTTCACCAACACAAACGTAACTTAGGGAAGGCTGGCTGGCTGTCTCCTCTGGTTTGACAGTTTATTCTGCGCAGTCCTTTTGTTGGGCTAATACTGAAATATGGAGCGTACCAAGCAAACCCAATTATTTCTAGCCTCTCTCCTCTTATAAGGTGAAAAGAATACATATTTGTGATTTCCAAGGGTCATCTGGGAAATTTCAAAAATAGTTTAAGTGTAAAAGAGAGCCCCTCCCCTTTTTAAAATGTTAAGGCTTGATTTTAGAAAGACAAAATCAAAAGAATATCAGAGGATGTCTGGGTACTTTATTAAGATAGGATCACAGGGAGCCTAAGAATTGTTGCTCAGTTACTTATTTAACTGGCGTGAAAATACTTAAAAATAAACGTGGAAGAAAGCACAGTCTTGTAAGGAGCCTTAGCTCTTTCGCAAGAGAGGAACGTTTTGCATTTTGAGTAACCAAGGACACGATTTTAGGAAACTGTGGAATCCAGGCTGCCTGAGTAGCTTTCTTAGGCAGTGAGCCCCTGCAGCCCCTTGGCATGAGCCCTGGGACCAGTCTCTCACGTAACAGGGAGGAAGCCAAGTCCCAGTTTGCGTTAATAGAATACACGGAAGTACATGTTTTCTGATGATCCCCTATTTTTAAACAATTTCTTTTAAAATTTTTTATTTATTTTTTGTTGTATTATACAATTATTTTATTTTGGCAGGGTGGAGGGAGGTAATTAGGTTTATTTATTTTTAGAGGAGATACTGAGAATTGACCCCAGAACCTCCGGGGTGCTAAGCATGCGCCCTACCACTTGGGCTATACCCTCCCCCCAACAATTTCTTTTTGTTTGTTTTTGTTTTGTTTGGGGGTAGAGGTTATTAGGTTTACTTATTTAGTTAGTTATTTTAATGGAGGTACTCAGGATCGAACCCAGGACCTCGTGCCTGCTAAGCACACACTCTACCGCTGAGCTAGTCCCCCCCACAAACAATTCCTTAGTGAATAAGCCACCAAAGCTGGCAAAGAGTCAAAATTTAGCACGTCTCATGGTTTCTGTTCACACTCAAGGAGTAGAAATGAAAGCAAGTAAAATCAGCTTGTCTTACACCCTCGACAACTTGTTACTCACTCAAATTGTATCTTTCATCATAGTCTCCCATTCTGAAACAAACATTTTATTTTTAAGACAAAACTACTCTTTTTTCTCTGAAAACAAAAACTCGCCCCATTACTTTGCATACACAGTTGTAATTTTCTGTCACTATTGCTGCTGGTATAGTTTTAGGCATGAATACTATAACTTGTAACCAAAGTAACTAAAGTGTATTTCAAACAGAAAAGTGGGAGCCAGGTAACTGAGAACTGTTTGTTACAAATAAGCATTTCAGTGACTAGCAAAGCTCAAGGATATGCATAACACAACTCTCTTCATCACACACACACACACACACCCTCTTAAAGTGGCAAAATGAACACTTTTTTTTAATGTGACCCAAAGATATAATCACTTATTGTGTACTGAAAAAAAACCACCCCAAAGTAAAAACCAAAAACTGAAAATCATGCTTAGTAATTGGTGTTCCATATTAAGTCTTACTTAGAAATTACTCCAGTATCAAAAAATTATTCATTAATTAAATTGATTTATTATTAATCCAAGTTTTGGAGTTATCTCAGGATTTTGGACATTATGTTTAAACTGACATACTACAAAACTTAATTACTGTTATAAAAACATTTGTTGACATTGTGATCAGTTTAGTTGAACACAAATACACATTTTAATAACCTTAAGGTGTATAAAGGAGTAATGTTAGTTTATTTGATGAGTAACCAACATAAGAAATTTATGAAGTTCAAGTTAACTAATCTCTTTAAGACAAAATAAATCAATCTTATGAAAAATTAAATGTGTGCTTGTAGTTCACTTAGTACTGATAAATCAGAGAAGAAACATAAAATTGTTTATTTTCTTTCTTAACCCCAAATTGTCAAACCAGTCTGATTTGTCCAAAAATATGCCTTATTTTTATAAACTTGGACTTTTAAAGTGTTTCTGAGCTAGCAGTTTATGTAAGGATGATTACCCCTCACCAAAAGCTTAGCACTTTCAAAATATTAAAGGTACAGCTTGTTTATTTTCTGTACATTTTGTGAATATTCATTGTGTGTAGGCTCGCTCTTATCCCTATGAACAATCAGAACAGAGTTCCTTTAACTGAAGAGGGGTAATTATTATTAACCTCTGGATGGAAGGAACTGTTTCACACTTGCACAATTAGAGGTGAAGGCTGTTCTAAATCATAGACACACAGGTGCATTAACACACAGAGAGCTTACAGCTTAGCGCTTAGGTCTACAGGTTCAGCCACAATCAGAGGGTAAACAGAGAAACACAAAATCTCACCTGTCCTGATCCCAGAGAGCCCTGCACAGTGGGCGTCAAATGTCTGGTTGATTGGTCGCTCTCTCTCTTGCCTTTTGAGCCCTCGCTCTGTCTATGGAGTGTGTGTCTACTTTACTTTAAACTAAACACCCCACAATTCTTGGTCTCTCTCACTCTCACCTTTCTGAGATGGCCCACATCCTGCCCACAGAGTGTCTCTCCTAAGCCATTTTCCCTTCTGAGTGAGACGGACCCCACTCTGTCTGTGGAGCGTGTATATCTATAAATAAACTTACTTTCACTTAAAAAAAATGTGATTGATTGAATTGAGATCACAGATATACAGACAAAGACAATGTGTGTCATCTCTATCTGAGAGAGCAAATCTCCACGGCCATTCAGCAAAGACACCCAGTCATGGGGCCACACCAGCAAGCTCCCAGCCACTGCCGGCACTCTCAGGGGTCAGAGACAAAGCAGAACCGCAAACCCAGAAACACACAAGCAGAAGCAGAAACACACCATAGTCAGCACAGGTTGTTTCATCACTGCTTCAGAGTCTCTCTGGAAGTCAAGAAAGGCTTGTCTGGGCTTAAGCCACCTGTAGGCGCACTTTTCAGGTCAGGCTGTTGAACTGGCTCTGGGGCCACTGGCCATCTCAATGGGATGCCCTCTGGAAGTGCTAAAGCAAATTTTCAGCAAGTTAAATTCGTGACTCTCATGCAAATATAAAACAAGCACATGCCAAACGTCATCAAATCCATTCATTGATGAGGGAACCAGTAAGATGTCAGAATCAACTCAAAGAGCATTTGAGGCACTGGGGATTCACAAGCTCAGTATCCAAGGCCATAGACTGTAAGCTTTGGTGTTACCTTTTGCACTAGACAGAAATTATTTGCATCTCTACCGGAGAAAAATCCCCAAGCGGTCCCACCCCGTGGAGTCATCAAATGGCTGTAAGACAGCCCAGTCACTACGACATCAGTCAGAGCTGCAGGCCCAGTGCCACCCGGAAGGAGCACTTGGCAATCTTCGCCTGTTTCTGTTTCCATGTTTTGCCAGCATTTGTTATCTTGTGGTTGGACGAGGGTTACAAAGACAACTAAGAAGTTCGTGTTTATTGTTTATGGTAACAGTACCTTCAGTTACTTAAAATGCCTTTCCTTTAATTGTTAGAGACGCTAAGTACTTTTGTGTATTTTCTCTTTCTGTTTTTGTCCTTGCACACTTTTTTTTTTAATGGAGGTACCAGGGATTGAACCCAGAACCTTCTACGTGCTAAGCACACGCTGTGCCTCTGAGCTATACCTGCCCCGACCTTGTACACTCCTAATTCACCTACTATGAATCACTCCTGGACTGAACCATGGGCATTTAGTAGCCAATTTTGTTTCCATTTTTGGCATGTACTTAGCAGACAGCTTTTGTCCCTTGTATTGTCACAGATGTAATTTCTTGACTGCTGTTTTCTTTTTGACATGTACAAAATATGTTCCATTATGAGATTAAAAGTTTTTTAAATACCCAAACATCTTAGAACTGATAATGTCTTTGACTTCTTCATTCTTAGGTTTACTTCTCTTTCCTGGCTGGATGAGCTAGTGCTTTATAGATTTTTATATGGTTTAATTTTTTTAATAGTTGGCCATTTGGGGAGTCAAACAGATTTGTCCATCGGCGACCCAACTGTAGACATGTTCAAACAGCATCTATGACAGTTTCCTTTTCCCCTCTGCTGTAGTGCTCCTGGTTTATAATTTAAATTTATACAATGATTGAATTTAATTTCTGGAGAGACATTAAGTTTTTAACTGTGATTTTAAAGGACAGTCAGCCCCTCTTACTTGCAGGTCCAATATCCACAGATTCAATTAACTGTACATCAAAAATATTCAGAAAAAAAATCCAGGAATTTCCAAAAGATCAAAACTTGAGTTTGCTGTGCACTGGCAACAATTCACACAGTATTTACGTCCTGTTAGGTAACTGTAGTAATCCAGAGGCGATTTAAAGTGAAAGGAGCGTGTGTGGAGGCTGTGTGCGGACGCGCACCGGTCCAAGTACGCACCTGAGCGCCCACGGATTTCGGCATCTCTGACGGGCCCTGGGACCAGTCGCCCTGGATTCCAAGGGATAGCTGCGACTCTCCCTTTGTAGTGTTCATGTTAGTTAAAATTCTCAAAGAATGTTTTCTAGAACATTATACATTTGTATTGAGGTTTATCCAGAAAAGAGAAACAGGGAAAACTAGTCAACACTTCTGAATCTTCAATGAGGATGGATTCAGGTGAGTCCGTCCCCACTTTGATTCTGCCATTTTCGTAGGTTAGTTCTCTTGGTTCCTAAGTTAAATTAATGCCTGAGTATTTTGAGTCTTCTTTTGGTGGTGGTAGGGTCACCACAGTAAATGAAATCTTACTTTTTAATTATACTTTCTAGCTGTATTGCATGGATAGAAAGAATGTGATAGGTCTTCTGGTTTCTCACACAGAAGACTCTTGCTTAGGGTTTCGTATAGACCCAAAGTATGCCTCCTGGCGCTGCGGTCACCAAGCTCCTCCCAGTTAGAGCCAGCAGGAGGCAGCGGTGAGTCAGGAGAGCTGCGTCCTGGCTCTGCCACTCCCTGTCTTCCAGCAAATCAGCAAACTTCCCTGTGCTTGGTTTCCTCAGCTGTAAAGTGTGAGTAATAACAGTACTTGCCTCAGTGGATTGTCAGGAGGATTAATTGACACCTCTTAGGCCACGTCGGGCTCACAGCGCTCAGCAAACATAGTTACTATTATATTAGTATTATGGTTTACCTAACCCCTAATTTAAGTGAAAAGAAACAGAGAAGCACTTCAGAGGACAGGAGAATTGTGTGCTGGCGACTGGTCCTCAACAGCCAGGCTTGTCTTGGGTCTTTGGTGTGGAAGATGTGCACCAGTTTGTCAAAACCACCTTCCAGAGACCAGAGCACATCTTGAGTAGAATCCATCTTGAGTAGAATCCATCTTGAGTAGAATCCTTCTTGTTTCCATAACCAGTGAATTTTTGCTTTACAGTGCAAATCTAGTAAACATTCCTTATTTTGTTTTGTGCATTCCACTTAAAAAGAATTGGCCACATGTGCCAAGAAGAAAACCTGGTCTCCTAGCCCACGTGCAAAGCCGCTATCACAGTCACTGGTTTTGCCAATGTTCATCACGTGTTAGGTTTTGCTTCTGTTGGCATAATTTCATGCCACAGTAGCCCAGTGAGGAGGATTCATGGCAAATGATACCCAGCAGTTTCAATTAGCGAAGATGCCAGGTGTGTGGTGTTGGAAAACTGGAACGGGAAGATACTAACCTTGTTCACAGAGCACCCATTACCCAAAACATTATTTTAACATCTGTTCGAGTCACATTCATTAGCAGCCATTTGCAGGATTGTGAATGGAATACTGATTTCCCAGGACTGGGCAATCGACAGTTGCTGGATTTGGAAACCAAATGGCTCCTGTCATTGAGCGTGACAGTGTCACAACATGGCTGCAAAGAAGGCTGCTCTGGTTTGACTAAGGGAAAGTGGAGCTGGCCGCAGGTTTCTCTAGAAATCTGGGAGGCTCGGGGGGACAGCTGGAGAGGCCCGGCCCCTGCCCCTCACCTCCCGGCCCTCACCAGCCCGCCCCTCCATCGCCCTCTCTGCCCACCTTCTTGTCGCCCCACCCTGGTTTGGCTGCGTCCGTTCTCACCCGGGCGGACACGCAGCTCCCTGCCTCTCCTGCCTCTAGCCGCGTTCCCTCCAGTGGTTTCCCCACATCGCTCCTGCCTGCCTGAGTTTCCTAACACGCACTTCTGTTTTACTTCCCAGAGCAAGGTTACTCAGTGGCTCCCAGCTAGCCACCACGAGGCCACTGAAACTCTTGGGGTGGGTCTACCAGCCCCTCCGGTGCCTCTGCCCTCATGTGATGCCTCCTCTCCCTCTGTTCCCATCCATACAGTTCATTCCCTGTACACACCCTTTACATTTCTGCTCAACTGCTTTGCTCCTTAAAGAGTCTGCTCTGCCTGGCAGACCCAGGGGGACTTCCCTGTGCTCCGACAGCACTTTGTAATGCCAACCAAAAATATAATGCAGGAGGCTGCAAATAAGAGGTTTATTTGGGGCCTCAAGAATTACATCTTGGAGACACAGATTTGGGTAACCCCAAAAGAGTGTTTGGGGGAAGAGAAAAAGTCAGGGGCTTACAAAGACAAAAAGCCACTAAAGACTTAAACGTAAGAATATAGCTCAGGGGTAGACTGTGTGCTTAGCATGCATGAGGTCCTGGGCTCAATCCCCAGGACTGCTGTTTAAAGAAAAAAAATCCCACAAAAAAACACGAATTACCCACCCCCACCAAGAAAGCATAAAAATTAGAACAAAAATTTTAAAAACCTAGTGGGCCTGATACCTTCTTTGCAGGAAAAATTGAAAACAAACAAACAAACAAACCAGAACACCACAAACCTCCTAGAAGAGAACACAGGCAGAACATTCTCTGACATAAATCACAGCAGTGCTCTCCCAGGGCAGGCTGCCCAGGCAACAGAAACAAGAGCAAAAATTAACAAATGGGATCTAATTAAACTTACAAGCTTTTGCACAGCAAAAATACCCTAAATAAAATGAAGACAACCTACAGACAGGGAGAAAATATTTGCAAATGATGCAACTGACAAGGGCTTAATTTCCAGACAGAACATATGAACAGCTCAGGCAACTCAACAACAACAACACAAAAAACAATAAAAAATGGGCAAAAAAAAAAAAAAAAGGGCCAAAGACCTAAATAGACATTTCTCCAATGAAGACATACAAGTGGCCAATAGGCACATTTTAAAAACTGTTCAATATTGCTAATTATCAGAGAAATGAACATCAAAAGTACAATGAGGTATCATCCCACACCAGTCAGAATGGGCATCATTCAAAGGTCCACAAACAATAAATGCTGGAGAGGCTGTGGAGAAAAGGGAACCCTCCTACACTGCTGGTGGGAATGCAGTTTTGGTGCAGCCACTGTGGAAAACAGTAGAGAGATTCTTTAAAAAACTGAAAACAGACTTACCCTATGACCCAGCAATTCCACTCCCAGGCATATATCCAAAGGAAACTCTAATTCGAAAAGACACATGCACCCCAATGTTCACAGAAGCACTATTTACAACAGCCAAGACATGGAAGCAACTTTAATATCCATTGACAGATGAATGGATAAAAAGATTGTCATATATATATGACACATACATGTATATAACACATATAACACACACATATATAACATATATAAAACACACATGTATATATACACGTATGTATACATACATATCCTATTATCTATATATATAATGGAGTACTATTCAGCCATAAAAAGGAATAAAATAATGCCATTTGTAGCAATATGGATGGACCTGGAGATCGTCATTCTAATTGAAGTAAGCCAGAAAGAGAAAGAAAAATACCATATGATATCACTCATATGTGGAATCTAAAAAAAAAAAGAAAGAAAGAAAAAATAGGACTCTAATGATCTCATCTACAAAAAAAATACTTGCAGACAAAGTAAAGAATCTTATGGTTAACCAGGGAAAGGGGGTGAGATGGGATAAATTTGGGAGTTTGAGATTTGCAAATGTTAACCACTATATATAAAAATAGATTTTAAAATTTCTTCTGTATAGCACAGGGAACTATATTCAATATCTTATAATAACCTTTTATGAAAACTAATATGTGTATATATCTTTATGACAGAGACATTATGTTGTACACCAGAAACTGACACATTGTAACTGACTGCACTTCAAAAAAAAATCAGCTTAAGTTCACACAGCTTAAGAAAATCATATGGGGATCTCCAGTGATGAGAATGTTTCAGTTTTGATGTAAACTTCCACCAAGAATTCTAATTCACGTGCATTCATAGTTTGAGAGGTGATGACATATAATTCACTCTTGTGACAGTTCCTAACAAAAGTGATGAAAGTGATTTTCGTTGAACAAATTTTAGTCAAAGAAACCATCTGAAGAGATTGCCAAGAATCGTCCTTGTGTCGAGTTATTTGGTAATGACACCCAAAGTGATGGAAAAAAACATTCCTTACTCACTTGAGGCTGCCAAGGGGATTGGAAAAACACAAGAATCCTTTTTTTTTATTAAGTTGTTTGAGCCTCTTTTTAGTTCAAAATTTTCTTTGCAAGATCTTTGGCTGAGTTCAAAGCCCATGTGTTCAACTAACAAAAGGAATCAAGCGCTCCATAGTCAGAGGGCCCCTCCCTGGGACAAGTTTTATGGCCACATGGACATTCTGCCTTGCCTGTGGACCTCAGCTTTGTAGGAATAAATTCAAGCTGTTTGGATGAGCAGTTGTAATTACAAAGTCATCCAACCATGCAAGTTAACTCAGAGAATAAGAGGTATCTTTCAGAATGACTTTCTCATCCTAATTTGGATGGACACTGGGAAAAACACAAAGCTTCGATGCGAAACAGTAGCTGTTTGGAATCACCGCCCATCTCTGCGCAGAGCTGGAAAAAGTTAAAAGGGAAAAATTCAACCATTTAAACAGCTTGATTCAATTCCTAAGTACTTCTCTTTATCTCCAGACATTTGAAGACTTCTCCAGGTTCCTCCCAGTGCACAGATTTTAGATTTTACCTCTGGAATGATAGCTTGAACAGATGGAACATGTCCTCCTGGCTTTAGCCCTAGCTGGGGTCACCACATGGGCACTGATGTAACTGTTCGCACCAGTGACCCGGATCCACTGTGTTACCGTCTCACACTTGTAAAGAATTACGGCGAGCAAGTCAGTTACTGGCTATGTCAACTATGGCGTGTGGCGGACAGAATCATGACCCTCCAAAGATGTCCTCGTGCTCATCCCCAGAACCTGCGCGCATGTTACATGGATAGAGAGACCCTGCAGATGCGATTAGGGGTAAGGAGCTTAAAATAGGAGATTAAACTGGATTATCTGAGTGAACCCAATCTAATCCCATGAGCCCTTAAAACTTGAGACCCTTTCTTGGCTGTGATCAGAGAGATGCAGCTTCATTTATGTGTATGAAACTTGACCAAAAGAGTATTTGACCCCTAATTGTTACCAAACAGGATAAAGTAATGAAGCCGGTGGTAATGACCACCCACTATGCCTCTGACTTAGCTTAAGAGGAAATAAGCCAGTTAAACCCGATGTAACAGCTTTAGAGGGATGGACTGAGGATGGAGACTCCATTTTCTCTGTGAATGAGAACCTGCTCTGGCTGAGAGGACAGATGGCCAAAGAGGTTAGGAGCCTGGAGGAGGGTCAGGAGGATGGAGGTGGGAGCTGGGCAGAACAGGAAGCAGGAGACTGAGCGGTGCCGCAGATGCAGCTGAGGTGGGAACCATGGGTGTGAGGCATGGTCACATCGGTCAAGACAGGGCATGGTTCTACCTGATGCCTCTGAGGCACATGGCAACCGTGGATGTTTTACAGATAATGAGACTTTGATGTACAGTGGTCGTGATGGCCCTGAAATTGTGGCTGATTGGCTTTGTACTCTTCTGAGTACCTATACCTCCTGGATGGGTGTGACCAAAGGTTTACAATCCAAAACTGGGCTGCAGCCTGAAAAATGGCTGGAGAACTAAGAGGCTGGCCTGTGAGAAGGGATATTTACATGAAACCTCCCAGGACCATGTCTGGAGTTGAAGTGAACGTAATCAGGAGTCCATGAATGAGACAAGGAAGATGGTGCCAGGTGTGGAAGATGGCAGGTGGCGTGGGTCTCAGTAGCTGGGAGATGCTGACAGCTTGAAGGCCCCTTGAGATGAGGAATGGAGGAAGAGAATAAATATTTCATTGTTAATGAATCAGAGACAAAGAAATGCTCCTTGGCTCTTATCTTTTGCTTCTAAAGAAGCAAAGAGAGAGAACAGTCCTAGAAGGGGAGACACTGGTGAGGTGGGTTGTCCAGTGGGCCCAGGTGGCCATAAAACTCATGCTCCCTGGAATTTGCAGAAGTCCTGGGGAAGTCTTTGATAGTAAGCAAGGATGTGAACTAAAGTTATACTTTAAACACAGCTCAAATCGCAGAGCAGGAATCCGCAGCTGACCTCTGGGTTACTGTCTAAGAGCAGGACATTTTCCACTTGGTAGTTCATTTCTATTTCCATCCTGGTAAATAAACAACCCATCCCCCTCTTTTTTCTGCTTCTCTTGCAGAATCTGTGCTAGATCATTTCTTCTATCTTTGACCTACTGTTTGTCACCAGAGGTTATCAAATACAGTGTATATTTTTCCTTCATCCTGGTGTTCTCTTTTTGAAACTGTTTTATGTCATTTCCTTTTTTCTTCTTCTTCTATTTTTGTAGCAGGTATGTCTCTCAGCCTATAATTTAAGGGGTACAAGAAATACTATTTTCAGAACATGCACCTCAATATTCATAGCAGCACTATTTACAACAGCCAAAACATGGAAGCAACCTAAATGTCCATCAAGATGACTGGATAAATAAGTTGTGCTATATTTACACAATGGGATACTACGCAGCCATAAAAAAGAATGAAATATTGCTATTTGCAGCAACATGGATGGACCTGGAAATTGTCATACTAAGTGAAATAAGCCAGAAAAAGAAAAATACCACATGATATCAGTTATATGTGGAAACAAACAAACAAAAAGACAAATGAACTTATTTACAAAAGAGAAACAGACTCACAGAAAACAAACTCATGGTTACCAAAGGAGAAGGGGGGAGGGATAAATTGGGAGGATCTGATTAACAGATGCACACTACCATATATAAAACAGATAAACCAACAAGTTTCTACTGGGAACTACATTCAATATCTTGTAATAACCTATAATGAAAAAGAATATGAAAAGGAATGTGTGTATGTTCATGTATGACTGAACTATTACACTGTACACCAGAAATTGACCCAACATTGTAAACTTTACTATATTTCAGTTTTAAAAATGGGGGGAAAAAAGACAAAATGAGTCACATAGCCGATGGAACTGAATACACACAGGGGACTTGCAGTGGCCATGTCCAAGCAGTCTATCAAAACACACATTTTTTCCTGTGTGTTAATATAATCTGGGGGATGTATCCTTGAAGCCAAATAAATCCTGTTTCTCAACTTTTTGCTTGATGGCTTTAGTATCCATTGATATCACATTGGAAGTTACAAAGCGGTGATTTTCTATTTTATCATTCCTTCTACATTTACTAGCTGGCATTCAGTAAAGACAAAAACTCTTCTTTTCCCTCTCTTTTCTGTGTCTCTTCTGTGACTGTTACTATGAACTCTTGGAATTTTAAAGTTCAATATGTTAGAATCCATAACCTTAAATCTGTAACAGAACGCAAGTCTGTGCCCGATGCACAGTGAGACCAAAAGATACTGAAATGTCAGAGTTTGGAGCAAAGAAAGGTTTACTGCTGGGCTGAGAAAGGTGAATGGGTGGCTGGTGCCCCCAAGCCCCCGAACTCCCCAGAGGCTATCTGCTGAGCATTTTTAAAGGCCAGATGAGGGAGGGGCATCCCAGGGTCTGATCAGCTGTGCACAGTTCTCTGACTGGTTGATGGTGATCAATCCTTGGGCACCAGGACATCTGGGGGCTCGGGGCTCTTGATCACCAAGCAGCTAGTTTCTTCCACTGGGTGATTTTGGGCATCTTAAGCACTCAGGAAATCTGCGTGAGATGCTATGATGTGGGTCCTACAGAGAGCAGCTGCCGCCGAGGGTCTGGGGGAGGGGTCTGTCCGGGAAGGCCTATAGGGTTCTGCTTGGCTACAGTTCCATTTTCTTTTTCCCTTCTTAAAATTTTTTTCTCTCTCTCTTTCTTTCTTGGCTCAAATTGTCTCGCATGTGGCTGTGGGATGTCCTTCCCACTGACTTCTCTGTCCTTTTGACATTACCTCACCACTTTCGATCCTTCCTTCTCTGGGGACAAGATTGCGATGTGGCATGTTCCCTCGGACTTTCCCCGACTTGGGTTCTGGAATCAGCCAGAGGCTTCCAAACTTCCAAAGATCACTACTTCTTTCTAATGGGCCATGGCATTTAGGAACTAGGAACCAGGCATCAGCTACGTTCAGTGTTATAGCATGTTGTCTTCAGCCCCTTTCTGTGGACACAGCTGAGTAGCAAACACACAAACAATCATGAATTGATACCGATACCAGCAGTCAAACTTGACAGGCACAGTTCTCCTTCACTTTTTCCATTTCCTATCCAGGCATGTGATGGAATTTAGCTGGTGATAAAGACAGCATGTCCAGTTGGTGAGGAAAATACGGCTCATTCAGTACTCTGTCTGGGGGACACTTGGCTATCAGTCTGAAATCAAATCCCTACTTAACACAAAACAAACTCCAGAAGAGTTGGTAAAAGGGGTATGAAAATATTAGAAAAACACTAGAGAAAAAAATGTATAATCTTGGGGACACAGGAAGCCCTTCTTCAGAAAGATGAAAGCCAGAAGTCACAAAGGACAGGCTGACAGCCTTGATGGGGGAGCATCCTGCACAGCACCCCCGTAAGTGCCAGGAGCGAGGTCACCGAGTCCCACTCCCCACAGTCTCCAATTCTGAGACAGTGTCACCTTGTCTTCTGAACAAGAAGAGCATGTTTCAGTTTAAAACTGAATACCATCCAGTAACCAGCTGTCCGCTTGAGGGCCTTGACGGAAGGTCAGGGCCCGGAGGTTAGGTCCCAGACAACCTTTACAGAGCACAGAGCAAGCCCCACACACACGCAGGCAGCGGGGTGAGAGCGTCCGGCAGGGCTCACTGGCCGCCCTTTCGCATCTTTGAAACCTTGCACCTGGTCCAGGCCTCGGCCACCCGCGCCAGCCTCTGCCTCCAGGAGTTTGAGTTTTCTTTATTGAGCCCATTCAGCTTCCCTGGGAGGGGAAGGGCGTGGGGTCCACCAAGGACACTTCTGTGGGGCTGACAGGTCCCCCAGTGGGCAGCACAGATGAAGGACTGGAGATGTGGGACACATTCCAGAGACAGGAGGATGGAATTCTCCCTTTATGACCCTGCCAGGGGCAGCCCAGGGTTGAGGTGATGTGATGGGGCCTTAGAACCACATGTCAACATGTGCCCTTTGTTCAAAAGTCTAAGGACACAGGGTGGTTCTTCAATAGAGCGAGCATGGAATTTCCATTTGATGCAGCAATCCCACTTCTGGGGGTGATACACAGAGAAGAACTGAAACCAGAGGCTCTGGACACCAACGCTCATTATTCACAGCAGCCAGATGATGGAAAAACCCAATGTCCATCAACGGATGAATAAATAATCAAAATGTGGTGCATCCATACAATGGGATGTTATTTGGGCTTAGAAAGGAATGACCTTCGTGACACTCGAGGACATTACACTAAGCAAAATAAGCCAGACACGAAAGGACTGTCTGATCCCTCTTACACGATGGTATGGACTGAGCTGTGTCTCATGTTGAAGCCCCAACCCCCAACATCAGTATTTGGAGGAAGGGGGTCCTTATGAAGGCAATTAAGGTTAAATGGGGTCATAAGGGTGGGGCTCTTATCCAATAAGATTAGTGTTCTTTTAAAACGAGACACCAGGTAGTTCTCTTTCTGTCTCCCTCCCTCCCTCCTTCCGTCTCTCACGCTCTCTCCCCTCCTTCTCTCTTCCCTGTCCCTCATGGTGTATCTGGAGTAGTCAGAGTCACAGACATTGAGAAGCAGCCGAACAGTGGTACCAGGGGCTGGGGGTTCTCGTCTGATTGCTACAGAGCTTCAGTGCAGAATGAGGAGACAGTTCTAGAGCCGGGTGGTGCTGATGGTGGCACAACAATGTGAATGGACTTAATGCAGCTGAACTTCTTCTTAAAGAATAGTTAAAATGGTAAATTTTATATTATGTGTATTTTATACTACAATTTAAAAAGTAAAATTTTTTAAAAAGTAAGAGGAAAAAGTCCAACAACCATGACACCGAAAGAATCTAAGGAGCATCTTGTGGCCCTTCTGAAACCCTGATTCTGCACGGTCATCCCAGACCAAGGGGCCACCTCTCCCACCGCCCTGCCGTGGACACGATGAAGACGCCTTCCTACCAGGGCCCCTGGGACGCACCCAGGTCAGCAGATAACAAACTGGAGGGCATTTCAAGTTCTTTCTGAATGGGCTCTGGAGTTCCGCTGTCACTGCAGTAAAAAGTCTTCCCAAGAGAGAAAGAAACATTGAGAAGAAAAAATGTTGGCAGCTGGAGCCTGAATTATCATTTTTGTCTCCAAAGACCGGAAAACACCTGGTCCCAGCAGACTTTCTATTGAATTGTATATGGCTTTCAAAAGTAGACTAATTCTTAGCTGACTGGCAAGATTCAGTTATGTTTGGCTGTCTAACACAATTTCATCCAAGCTCAAGCAATCACACATTATTTTATTTATTTTTTTAGCAGGAAGAATATACAAAATTACTGCCATCGCTTTCCTAGGTCAAGTTATAGTTTTGATGAATCAGGAAGCTTATAACAGAGCAAAGCACGTGGTCTCAGAGAACAGGGCAGTCAGGGAGCCGCGAGTCCAGGGCTCGGAACCAGGGATCCCCGCTTCTCTGAGCTGGTCCTGGGACCAGCGGTGTTAGCACACGCTCAGAGCCTGCGGGAAGTGCAGAACCTCCCACCCAACCCGGAACCTTGTGATCCAAAATGTGCGTTTTATCCTCTGTGGGGTGACAGGGAGCTTAACACAGATGTTCTAGATTTAACACTTAAGCTCTGAAAATTCTTTCTTTAAAAAGTTGAAAGATCTAGAAAATGCAAAAGCGGTCCAGCAAACACCCATATTCCTGCCACTTAGAAAGAACCGTGAATGCTTCGCCATATTTGCTTTTAAGGCTTTTTTTTAAAGCAAACAAAAACTAGTCATAACTTAAATTCCCCCCATTTCATTCCAGTGCATCTCTTTTCGGATGTTTAGATGTTTAAATACCATATTTATAGATACACGTATCATCTTTATGTGTTTTTTTAATTGGCAGAAATGGTATCGTATTGTAAGAAAAAAAAACCCTGCACACTTAAACAAGTCCCTAGGAACGCTCACTAAGGCTTGAGAAGCTCTGCTCCAGGTCACTTGTCCTCAGAGGGTGGCCCTCAGACCTCCCTTCGCCCAACTGCCTGGGAATACTGACTACAAATGCATATTCCTGGGTCCCGCCCAAGACCCGTGAGCACTCACGCCCCCTGTGATTCTTAGGCAAACGAGAGTGAGAACCGTTTCTGCAGTTCTCCCCAGAAAGTAGCTTAGAAAGCCGCTCTGAGGATTCGGGTTCTCCTCCCATCGCCCCACCCCCCTTTGCAGCCCCCTCCTTCGGGAACCTCGGACCAGGTCATAGGTTTGGGGGTGGGGAGTGAAACTGTGCCAGCGGGATTCCAGGTGGCTCTGCCTCCGGTTTGGACGGATTTTTTTTTTTTGATTGAAGTCTAGTGGGTTTACAATGTTGTGTTAGTTTCTGGTGCACAGCATAGTGATTCAGTTCTACGTATAAGTGTTCTTTTTCATTGTAGGTTATTACAAGCTATAGGCTACAGTTTCCCGTGCTCTACAGTAGGTCCTTGTTCATCTGTTTTATACACAGATAGGTTTGTATCTACAAAACCCGAACTCCCAATTTATCCTTCCCCACCCTCTTGCCTCCCTGGTAACCATGTTTGTTTTCTACATCTATGAGTCTGTTTGGATGGCTTTTAAAGGACGTTTCTATCTTTCTTACTTCATTCTACCTCAATTTCTGTCTCACATATGTGCACACGCGGGCGCGCGCGCACACACACACACACACACGCACACGCACACGCACACGCACACACACACACACACATACACAGGCGCACAGCCGGGCTGAGATAAGAAACGGAGTCAAGAGAAGACCTTTGCATGTCAGTCTTTGAGGAATAAGCCTGGCCCTGAGGCTCAGACCTTCCACCCGCTTATCTCGGAGTTGCGGGAGCCTCCGGACTGGGCGTGGCCGTAACCACCGCCGCCTCCCCGCTTTGCGCAGCGGTGTTGACGGCCTGGCGGCGGCTCCCTCCAAGGCCCGGCTCTGAGCACAGACCAGCGCGCGATGGGACCGAAGGGCCCGAAGGGCTCCCCTCAGCGCGCAGTGGTGTCTGGCCCCGTCTGAGCGTCCGCTCCGCCCTGCTCCACCCGGGCACGTGCAAGCGTCCTGGGGCCTCCGGGGCACACGCTCTCAGCTGACGCTGCAAAGTGGGCTTGTCATCAGGTCCTCCGGAGCCGGGCACAAGCTGAGAGCGAAATCTCAGCGGCCCGAGAGAAAGGCCGAGAGCCTGGGGTGCAGGGCGGGCATGTGCACGAGGAAAGAAACGGTGAGAGGCGTCACTTCCTCCCTGGGTCTGAAGACCCAGCTTGGGGGCCTGGCGTGAAAGGGCATCGTCGAGACGACCCTCACCGCGCCCCCCCAGCCGCCGTGGGGCCTGGATGAGGGTGACCAGAGGGGAACTGAACGCCGTGCCCGAGCGGGAACAGACAGCATGCCTGTCCTGCCCGCGGTCCTGCCACCGAGGGCGCCGCCGGCCCCGTGCTGCGGTCCTGTGGGGGAGGAGGCCGTCGGGAGCACGAGGCCGCCGCCGCTCGGCAAGCTGGACCGGCCAAGGGAGGCTCCTCGTCCCGCCGCGGTCCTTGGAATGTGCTGTCGCGACTCTTCCCGCGCCAGCATCCGCGTCAAGGACACAGCCTTGAGGGAGTGAGGTGTGGTGAGGCTCTCTGGGCTGCGTCCCGTTCAGGCCTCCAAATAAACGTTTGAAATGCTGGTGGGTGGGCGCGGGGATCCGCTTGCCTTTGTTCCCCGCGCCCGGGACAAGCGTCGTGTGCAAGTTGCCGGCTTGTGGCACCTGCCACCTCCCCGCCTGGAGCGCGCGCGCGCCTCTCTCTTCGCGGCCCCTGGCCCTCCCAGCCCGGGGCCATGTTCAGAGTTCGTCCGGGAAACTGTCCAGGTTGCAAAGCAACGAAGTGCCAAGGGGTGAGGGACTCTCAGCGCGGTGCTCTCCCAGCTGTGTCTTTCTGCCTTCCCGGGAGAAGCCAGAAAACAGGGTCTACAAGAGCCGAGTCTTAGTCCTGCGTGTAATAGTAAATTCTATGGCTGCAGCCAGGTGGCCGGCAGCACCGTGACTAAGACCGTAGGCGTCAGCATCGGAGGTGGGTCCAGGTTTGGCCTTTCTGCTTGCTCAGGAGCCACAAGGCACCTGCCTTTCCATCCCCACGTCAGTACAATGTGGCTAATACTGTCCGAACTGTAGTGTTGTTGGATGATTTAATGAGGTAATATGAGTAACGTTTGATGTTTCTCAAACTTGAATGAGCCTTTGAATTGCCTGAGAATCTTGTTAAACTGCAGGTTCTGGTTCCGTGCTTCTTGGGAGCCGCCAAGAACCTGCGTTTCTGAGGAGTTCCCAGATGCAGCTGGTCCACGGACCACACTTCAAGCAGCAAGGAGGTCAGGTGCATACTTACCAAGTGGAAAGCTTTTTTCTTTTCTTTTTTTTTAATGTTGTAACTTAAAAATTTGAAATAACTTTGTATTTGCAAAAAAAGTTGCCAAAAAAAAAAATAGTGCAAAGAATTCCTAGAGACTCCGTACCCAGTTCCCTCAATGTTAACACCATAGATGTCATCTTGGTACAGTGATCAGAATAAGGACGTTTTAAGCTGAAATACAGTTGATGAACAATATCGTGTTAGTTTCAGGTGCACCACACAGTGACCTGACATTCGTGTAGATCATGAAGTGATTACCACTGCAAGTCCAGCAACCACTTCTGCACATACAGAGCGACTACAGTATTACCAGATTCAAAAACAAGGACATTAATATTGAAACAATACTAGGGGGAGGGTAGCCCAGGGGTAACGCGCATGCTTAGCATGCAAGAGGTCCTGGGTTCGGTCCCTGGTACCGCCATCAAAAATAGTGATAAATAAATAAATCTAATTACCTACCCCCCAACAAAAAAAGGACAACTTAAATTTATTTAAAAAAAGGAAGCAGCAGCAATACTATTAACTGATCTTCATACGTTTTCAAATGTCATCCATTGCCTCACTCATGTCCTTTTCCTGGACCAGAATCCACCCAGATCACATAACCTACCTAATGACCATGCCTCTTTGGTCTCCTTTGATCAGGGACAGAGTACACGAGAGACTTTTAGTGAGAGGCAGCTCGGACAACAGTGGCCACTGCTTGAATTTCTTGCTCGTCTCTGAATTCACGTGGTTCTCGAACACCAGTGTTCATAAGCTTGTTTCACACGTTCATTCCGAGACAAACTGAATCTGTCAGGTGCGGGTGCTATATAGGGGTGTGCATTTTGATGAGCATAGTGGGGACTCCGATGCAGGTGGTGTGATGGGGACCAGAATGAGCCACACGCCCAGGCGAGGCGGACACAGCCTCAGTTAACACTTGCTGTGTGATCTCTCCTTATACAAGGACAAGCTGCCTCTGGTTCTTAAAAACATCTTCCGGAGCATGACATTGACTTGGCACATTTCCAGAGAGAGTGTGGACCTGCTCCCACCCCTCCCCCCTTTCACAGCACAAGTGCAGCCCAGCCACTCGCCCATTCTGCACCTGACCTTGTCACCTGACATACCCTTTCCTTTTCCACCTTTTCTGGGCAGCTCCAGGTTCACTCTTTCTCAGAGTTTGCCGCGAGGGGGCACCAGTGACTTCCAGCTCGTGCTGACGTAATAGTGCTCACCAAGGTTGCCAAATTAGCAGGCAATTAGCAAGAGTTTGAAGAAAGAGACAGAGGACGTCTCATCAGCCAGACCTCGCCACTTGTGGCCTCAAAGGTCTGGAGCTTCTGGCCTCTGATTGCATTAGGATGCATCCCAGAACAACTTACCCTGGGCTGTCTCTCTGCTGGCACAAATTAAAGAGATTTAATTGCGGGGAACTGCGGGGGGTGTGGGCTTGGCTTTCTTTGCAGGTTTCTCTGCAGGTCTGGGTCGTCCTGAGCAGCAAGGACACTGTGAATCAGGGAGCAGCTGTGTAGAGGCTGAAGCACAGAACTGCAGGCTTGACGCACTTTCCCCATCAGGTCCTGGTGGTCTTTGTTTTACATCCTTTTCCCCAGGGTCCAGTGAACAGAAGTGACACTTCATGTGTTTCAAAACCCACCCTCATCATCTCTGGCCCTGTGCCCGTGGTGAGTTTACTGTCCAGAGTGCTGGTAAACAAAGGTTCAGCGAACAAACACCTTTGAGTGTTTGCCGACTTCTGTAGGGGTAGGTACTCCGATCACGGTCGACGTCCACTCTCAACGTGACGGCATCAAAGGCTGAGCTGGGCAGCGATGTGCAGAAGCCCAGCTGTGTGTAGTAGGTCCGCCACGTGAACACCACGGCTGCCACCTCAAGAGCATGGACCAGGGTGGACAGAGCAAAGTAGGATGAGGATGAGGGAATGGATGAGGTCTGAGTGTTTAATACCCTTGTTTAAAAAAAGGTTTTTTGACTGTGGTAAAACACACAGTATAAAATCTACCAAGACCATTTTAAGTGTATAATTCAGTATGTTCAGTATATTCACATTGCCGTGCTGTCCCCAGACCTGTTCTCATCTCATAAAACTCAGTCTCTACCCGTTAAATGACGTCTCCCCCTCCCTCCTTCCCCCAGCCCCTGACAACCACCATTCTACTTTTTCCTATGAGTTGGCCTGCTTTAGATCCTTTATGTGAGTGGAATCATACAGTATTTGTCTTTTGTGGCTGGTTTATTTCACTGAGCATAATGTCCTCAAGACTCATCCATAGTGTAGCAGCTGTCAGGATTTCCATACTTTCTGAAGGCTGAATAGTATTTCATTGTGTGTATGCAACACATCTTCTTTATCCAGTCATCTGTCGGTGAACACTTGGCAGTTTCCACCTCTTGGCTATTTGAATAATGCTGCTACAAATATGGGTGTACAGATACCTATTTTGTTTCTGATCTTAGAGGAAAAGTTTTCAGTCTTTCATCACTGAGTCTGATGTTAGCTGTAAGCTTGTCCTGTAGGCCTTTATTATGTTGAGATAGTTATCTCCTATTCCTATGTTTTTATCATAAAAAGGTGTCAAATTTTGTCAAATCCTTTTTCTGCATCGAGACGATCATGTGTTTTTTTTCCCCAGCATTCTGTTAATATGGTGAAATTTATTGATTGATTTTTGCGTGTTGAACCATCACTGCATTTCAGGAATAAACCCCACTTGGCCATAGTGTATAATTCTTTTAATGTGGTATTGAATTCTGCTTGCTAGTATTTTGATGAGGATTTTGTATTCATATTCATCAAGGGGGAGGGTATTAAAAATATTCATCAGAGATTTTTTTTTGTAGTTTCTTTCCTTGTATTATTATCTTTGTTTTTATATAATTTATTTACTTGTAAGTTTATATAATTTACTTTAAAAAATTTTTCGAAGGGGGGAGGTAATTATGTTTTAAATTTTTTTTTTAATTTAATGGCAGTCCTGGGGATTGAACCCAGGACCTCGTGCATGCTAAGCATGCGCTCTACCACTGAGCTATACCCTGCCCTCCAATTTAGTTTTTTTGAAATATATATGTTTTTATTGAAGTGTAGTCAGTTTATAATGTTGTGTCCATTTCTGGTGTGCAGCACAGTACTCCAGTCATATAGGAACATACATATATTCGTTTTCATATTCTTTTTCACCATTAGTTACTACAAGATATTGAATAGAGTTCTCTGTGCTACACAGTATAAACTTGTTGTTTATTTTATACATAGTAGTCAGTATTTGCAAATCTCGAACTCCCAATTTATCCCTTCCCACCCACTTCCCTTCCTAGTAAGCATAAGTTTGTTTTCTATGTCTGTGAGTCTGCTTGTGTTTTGTAAAAAACTTCGTTTGTCTTTTTTTAAAGTTCCAGATATAAGTGATATTATATGATATTTTTCTTTCTCTTTCTGGCTTACTTCACTTAGAATGACAATCCCCATCAACAGATGACTGGATAAAGAAGTTGTGGTATATTTATACAACGGAATATTACTCGGCCAACTTACTTTTTAATAATGGCTGTTTAACAACCAGTCCGTAAAATTCCTGAAAATTTAACAATTGATTTTCATGAGTCAGTGTGAGCTGGTTTCAGTGTATTATTGTCCAGACTTCATGTGTCTTTTCCTTTTGCAATCTGGACCACAGTGCATTGGGAGGCTTGCTTAATTCCTCATAATAACAGGAAGAGCAAGAAATGAAGGCTACAGCTGTATGTCACCCTTTTCTGGCAAAAAAAAATAAAATAAACAAAACAAAACAAACAGAACAAATATTAAGCTGTGAATTATTTTCCCAATCCCCACCTGACTGCATCATCCCCCGTTTTTAGGGGAAGGTGCTTTAATCTTTATCTTTTTCTTGTTTTAACATTGGCCTGAGTAAGTGCTGTGCACGCACCGTCTCATTTCAGTCTCGCAACAATGTAGGTGCTGTTATTTTCCTCGTCTTAGAGATAAAGACACTGAAGTTGAGAGAGGCTACTCGCGGGAAGCCGCACAGTCAGGGCGGCAGCCAGAACTCGAACCGGGTCTGCCTGGGCTTCCCCTGTCACCTGACCACACGCTGGCGTGCGCTGGGACACACGTCGCCCCATCTGGTCCTGGGCTGCTGATACGTAACTGTGCGCCTTGTCTTCCAGTGCAGAGTCTTGAGTTCTGTCTGGGAATTATTTGGAAATGACTTGGTTCGTGTGAGGTTAGCTTTTAGGATTTATCAGTTCCCTTCTGAGGGCTCTGCCTGATGCTGTGTGAATGTGAGGGTTCCCACTCAGTGGCCAGTGGGAAGGAAATCTGTTTCCAGCTCTAAGCAACTTTGAAGAGTCATTCCCTTTGGATTTTTCTGGTATTTTTTTCCTCATCTTTGTGCAGTTTCTTCAGACACATATTACTGTTCAGTTTCCAACTAGTCAAAAGGGGACCTCTGCCGATCTCGAGTTCGCCTTCCCTTCAGCACTCTGCGAGCTGGTCCTGCCCTTGGCTGGGACTCCCAGTCCCCCCCTCAGCTCTGAGACGCTAGCCGCCTCCTCCCCTCCGCGGCGCATCCTCGGGACCCCTCCCGGGGGCACGCAGGGGGGGTCCCCTCACCTGCCTGCTCTCTCTCGGGGCTCCCTGTCCTGCACTGCCCATAGCCAACATCTCAAACCCAGTGACTTATGTCTTTTGTTCAGATTTTCTGTCAGGCGAGAGGATATACCTGATCTTTGTTACTTCATCTTGGCCAGACTTGAAAGTTCATATTCAGAGCTTTTAAGCCCAAGTTTTAAAAATCTTTAATGATTTGACTTAGGAGTGAACACTGATTTTATAACATGTCTTTCTATATTCCTGATGAATAAGTGAATTTTTGTACAAATTAAAGTTAATTAAATTGGTTTACAACCAGCTTTATGACTTCACTCTAATTTTATCATGTTATAAAAATACCAGTTTATACACGACTATGTTTGTGTGTGTGTGTGTGATTTAAATTCTCTGAATGTCCTACCTTGGTTTGATGAATCGAGTACTTTATCCTCTCTTTTTTTTAAGATCACACAAAGTAAGATTGGTTTCACTAAATGAAATTTAATAATTACATCTCTGTTTTTTGTCTTTGTCAAATTCAGGCCCCACATTCAGGACAATCAAACGGTTAGGATGCCACAGAGGCCTAAGCTGTCCGGTTCCCGGAACGATTGGCCACAAGCAGCACAAGGGTTATCGGTTCCGTCTGTAAGAGGGCAATTTTGAAACCTTCTTCCACCTTCCAGTCTCATAAAGAGAGGGGGAATGTTTCTTTCTAGAAGTGAAGCCTCCTCGGTTTTTACAGCCCTTCCTTAGCTTTGAGCCCACCACCTCGCACCTGTGGTTTGCGTTATTTAGTCACGGATGCAGGGCTTTGCACCTGTCCTCACCGAAGCCAACCTGTTACTTAAAAATGTGGCCTTTAAATGCCTATGTGGACTGAAGAGTTGAAATAGTTTGGGGGGTGGTAATAGCTCAGTGGTGGAGCACATGCTTAGCGTGCATGAGATCCTGGCTTCACTCCCCGGTAGCTCTAAACAAACAAACAAACAAACAGATTGGAGACACATCCCACCTGGGGCAGGTTGCTTCCTCCCTCCGGGTCTGATTTCTCCGCTGTAAGCGGGGGAAGAGGAGGATGTGCCACTTACATGGGAGCACAGAGTCCACAGTGGCATAGCCTGAACAACCACACCCAGTGGCCTTGGTTAGGACAACTACACGAGGCAAAGCACGCAAAGCGCCTAGAGCAGCGCCGGCACTTAGCCAGTGCTCAGGAAACCTGAGCTGGTGCTCGAGGCTGGAGGAGGGAACGTGATGAGGAAGGTGGCCCAACAGGGTCTTTGTAAACCATGTGAGGAAGCTTGGACTTCACCCCATGGGCATCCTGTAAGTACAGTCGGATTTGAGGCTTAGAAAGACTGCTCCACCAGCAGAGCGAGATGGGGAAAGGTTGAGCATTAAGGCTGGAAGCAGGGAGGGCCGTCAGGGGACCGTAGCTAGAAGAGAGAGTGTCTAGAAGAGAGAGTGGCCTGGACTGATGTGGCAGCGGCAGAGATGGAAAGCAGGACACTGACTGAGCACACGTAGTGAGTGAAAAAACCATTCATACCATTTTTTGCCTGATGGGTGTGGGAGGTTAGGTAGAAGAGAAAAATAAGAATGACTCAGGTTTCTGGCTCAGTAAGATATGCAAACAGTGGTGCCATTTATTAAGACAGAGAACACCGGAGGGGAACAGAACTACCTGTGTGGGTTTCAAGGTCGTGGAGGAAAAGGAAAGATGACCTTGGTGTGGAATGTGTTGAGGTTCCGTGTACTGAAGACATCCCAGGGGACATGATCAATTAACACAGGTACGCGTGGCATTGGAACAGCACTGTCCAGGGGAGCTTTCTGCAGTGATGTCAATGTCCGTTATGTCCAATATGGTGGCCACTACACCACGTGGCTTTTGAGCATTTGAAATGTGGCTCACGTGACTAAGGAGCTGGCTCTTTAATTTAATTTTGATGAATTTACATGTAAGTAATCAATCATGTGGTTAGTAGCTTGAATAACCAAACAGCCCAGACTTGGAGTTTAGAGTCAAGAGTGCAAATGATAAAAAGTAAAGTTTGACTTAAGGCAACCAGAGTAGTCTGAGGGTAATTAAGGGAACTCCTCTGGGCTTTATGATGGCTACCTTGGAAGTAAAACTGGTCTTAGAGAATCCCTAGTTTGGTCATAACAGCATATTAGTTTTATCATATTCAGCCTGTTGTGAATGTGTCATTTAGCTAACTTCTAAGCACAGTCGGTACCTTAAATTCATTCACTGTAAACGTACAAAGTTCCTCCTCCGATCATAAATATCTTCCCAGAGTCAAAGGTGCGTGTGGATGCATGGGGCGGAGGGGCTCTCTTGCTTCTAGAATTGCAGTATTTGGTGAACAAAACCACTGATCACTCTAGGCACATCCCTTGAAATGACTTCAGTAACACCCTGTCTCATCTTTCCAGACCAGAGACCAAGTGTTTTCAGTCTATCCACATATCTCCATGATCATTCTGGATGCTTTTTCTGGAAACCAAATAATTTTTTTCTGCAAATAGACAAATCAGAATTTAAAAAAAATTTCCAGCTACTTGTAACAATGGCTTGATATAAGGGTAAACATATTTTTTAGTTTCTACTTTTCTTTTTTACTAACTTTTTTGGTTAGATATTTGGAGGCACAGAAATATCACAGTGTGGCAGGTTGAATGGTAGCCTCAAAACTAAGTGCCAGGTGGGGAGGGTACAGCTCAGTGGTAGAGCGTGAGCTTAGCATGCATGAGGTCTTGGGGTCAAACCCCGGTGCCACCATTAAAGAATAAACAAACCTAACTACCTCCCCTCCTCAGTAAGTCAAGTCCTAATCCCCAGAATTTGTGAACATCCCCATGCATGGCAAAAAATGTGATTTCAGTCACGGATCTTGAAGGGTTTATCTTGGATTTTCTGGGCAGGCCTTAGATGCAATCCTATGTATCCTTGTCTGAGAAAGGCAGAGAGGGTTTTCAGACACACTCAGCGGAGAGGGCAGTGTGAAGACAGAGGTAGCTTGGAGTGACACCACCGTACACCAAGGACAGCCGTGCAGCCCGCAGAAGCCGGAAAAAGTAAGAAAGAGACTCTCCCCTAGAGCCAGCGGGGGGAGCGCGCGCCTGCTGACATCTTGATTTCAGCTCAGGGAGACTTATTTTGGGCTTCTGGCCTTCCAGAACTCTGAGAATAAATTTCTGTTGCTTTAAGCAGTCATTTGTGACAGTTTATTACTGCAGCCACTGGAAACCAACGCACGTGGTTGGAAACGAAGCCTCAAGGAAAGACCAATGTCCTGCAACACCAACGATGGTCCTGAGCACGAGCCCCTTTGCGTTTCCTTTAACTACAAGAGCAGGGCAGATCGTTCTAAGACGGCATTTTCTTTCAACATAGTTTTACGCTTGCCTGTATGAAAACTTTTTTTTTTCCGCTTTTATACCTAATTTGCTCAGAATATACCCTTGTGAGGAAACGCTGGAACTATCATCTGTACTCCACAGATAGTTTCCAAAGCTGGATAAATGTTACGTTTCTTTTTTTAAATCTCCATTAGATTTTTAAGATAAATCCATTAGACATTTTATCTAATGTTAGTTCTAATGTTAACCTCATGGTTACCTGTGCTCAGCTTGTTTGCTCAGTGCACGTTCTCCTGGAACGCCAGCTGCGCGACGGCAGGGACTGGGACCACCGCTGAGATCCCAACACCCTCCCGACTGCCTGCCTGGCATAGTGCTTGTGGAACCAGTGTGCTATTCGCCTACTGCTCCTCTTTGCTATTGTTTTCAAACTTTAAAAAAAGTCAGCAGAATCCTTATGTTGAAGGAATTCATACAGAATATATGGCTGACTTTTGTTTTGGGTTTTTTGGGGGGAGGGTGGTAATTAGGTTTGTTTGTTTATTTTTAATGGAGGTGCTGGCGGTTGAACCCAGGACCTCGGCATGCTAAGCACGCGCTCTGTCTAAGCATCACTGAGCTGTCCCCTCCCCCTAGAATGCCAATATATGAAAGCAGGTCTGTTCCACGTATGGGCAAGTGTGAAGTCCTGCTCGCCTGTAACATACTGCGTATTAGTACTGCAGCGTATTTTACACTGCCGCGATATGCTTGAAAACAGCCCACCTAAAGCTGGAAAATACTGTTCATATAGTCTTTTTGGAAAAATGAAGTTTATATCTAGGGTAAAAAGTCACGGTTTGGGAGATTTTTTTGGCTCCTGCTCATGAAATGGACCAGAGTAACAGAAGTAACAAAACTGATTTCTTTGGGAACACAACCAGAACAAAAGCTATTAAGAAGTTAGAATAGAAACCTGCTTCCAGGGTTATCCAAAAAGCAGGGACAGGCAGACAGCAGTAGCTTTGGGATCCAGCAGATGAGTTCAAATCCTAGTCTAGAACTCTTAACACGAAAAGAAACATGCACCCCAGTGTTCATAGCAGCACTATTTACAATAGCCAAGACATAGAAGCAACCTAAATGTCCATCAATAGATGACTGGATAAAGAAGCTGTGGTATATTTATACAATGGAATACTATTCAGCCATAAAAAATAATAAAATAATGCCATTTGCAGCAATAGATGGACCTGGAGATTGTCATTCTAAGTGAAGTGAGAAAGAAAGAATACCATATTATATCACTTACATGTGGAATCAAAAAAAAAGAAAGAAAGAAAAAAGACACTATTGAACTCATCTACAAAACAGAAACAGACTCAGACATAGTAAACAAACTTATGGTTACTGGCGGGAAAGGGGGTGGGAAGGGATAAACTGGGAGTTTGAGATTTGCAAATATTAATAACTACATATAAAATAGATGAAAAAACCAAATTTCTTCCATATAGCACAGGGAACTATATTCAATATCTTGTGGTAACCTATAATGAAAAAGAATATGGAAATGAACATATGTATGTATATTCATGACTGGGACACTGCTGTACACCAGACACTGACACATTGTAACTGACTGTACTTCAATTAAAAAATAAAAGTCCTGGTCTGTCCATCACTGGAGAACCTCCAGTGAATCTCACTTAGAACACGGTCACGTCACAACCCTACCACCTGCTCTAACGGGTTACTCTGAGGACACACTCAGGGAGCGGGGGTCAGTAACTAGGCTAGATGCCAAAGTTCCCTTGGTGACTTGCTTCTCCCTTTCCCTAAGATGTGTGCTTAAATTCCTCTTTTAGGTCCTTCACTTCAGGCTACTACAACATTGGTAGCGGAATATATGCAAATACGGCAAGATACTTAGAGGCCAAAGACTCAGTTTTGTGTGAATTTCCTTAAAGAGCGAACGATACCAGTTGGTACGGTCTCTGCATCCTGCGGCCGGTGGTCAAGTAGGAGTGCTGACCGCCCACCACCGCCTGCTCCTTCTCTAGGCCGAGCAGCACGAGACTCGGCTCAAAGTCCCACCTGGGAGTTCCTTGTCCCATCACTTGAGAGCTTCCCGCTGGCAGGAGGGCAACTGGGCAGCCCTGGCCTTGTTCCAGCTGCTAGGTTTCACGGAGAAATTTTTATCCGAATCCGAATTACTCTTCAGTACATCAAAACCAGCAGCTTGAATTTTAGTCACACTCCTTAGCCACGAGAACCCTGCAAGGCAGCTTTTGTCCTTTCTCCTGACAGCACGCAGCGCAGAACACAAAGCAGCTACCCAAAGTGGAGCTCCATCCCTCTGAGACAGGCGTGAAGGCCTCTCAGCCCCCATCAGTGGCAGCTGAACTGATTACATCGCGATCTGAAACCACTCTCTCGGTGATCCTGTCCATCAAGTCCTGGTCTCCAGCCCAGGCCTCTCCCACCGCCTACTGGATGTCTAATGGACAGCTCAAACTGTCCCAGATCGAGCTTCTCCCAAACCCCACCCCGCCCACAATGCTTTCCAGCTGTGGCCAGTTATTCAGGCCAAATACTTTGGAGTTTTCCTTAAATCTCCCTCCTCTCATGTACCTCAGTCTGTCCAGTGAGCAAATTTTACTGAGTTGGCCCTTGAAATAAAACCAGAATCCATTATCTTATAGTAACTTACGGTGAAAAAGAATATGAAAACAAACATATGTATGTTCATGTATGACTGAAGCATTGTGCTGTACACAGACACTGGCATTGTAAACTGACTGTACTTCAGTAAAATATGTATATACCAAAACAGAAACCCCAAAACCCAGCATCCAGCTACTTCTCACCTCTGTCCTTGTCACTGCCATCTCTCACTTGGACGATTGCAATCTGCTTCCTAACTGGGCTCCCCTTTTAGTCGATTCTGAACCCCAAAGCCAGAGTGACCCTGTTCTGATCGCATCACTCCTCTGCCCCAAAATCCTCTCGAGGGGAGGAAAAGCCAGAGTCCTTAAAGTCACCTACCAGAGCCCTTCGAGGGGGCCCCCACTGCCCTCTGAGCTGCCTGCTCTCCTCTCCTGCCTGTGCCCCAGCCGCACCGCGGCTCCTCCCGCAGACCAGGCACCCGCTCCCCCGCCCAGGTCCTAGTGCGCACCTCTCCGCCACCCCCCCCCCCCCCCCCCCGCTCTCTGCGGGCCCCTCCCTGCCCGACCCGCTGGACACAACCCCCACCCCATCCTGGTGCTGCTCCTCCCCCTCCCTTGCTGTACTCCCTGCCCCCCGGCCCCAATACTCCACACAACACAATTTAAATTTTACTTACACATTTTGTTTTTATCACCCAGTGAGACTCTAAATTCCAGGAGGGTAGGAATTTTTTTCACTGTTGTAGGACCCAAAAGAGTCCCAAGCACAGGAAGTAATTGTGCAGTAAACACTGGTCGTAAAGGTGGACGTCAATCCCGTTCCCCTGTCCCCCCTACCCCCGCCTTACTGATGATTTTAATGAAAGTCCCGCGAAAGTTCTTGGACTGAAAATAAAAGCAAAAGACCACTACACATTAGTTTGTCAACATGTAATGCCCTGGGTTTATTTTGTGAGAACTCTATCACAATTTTTCCAGGTGGGATTAAAAACCTTAAGGATAACGTATGCCAACGGCCTGGGCATTCAGACTTCGGTGCTGGCGAAGCTCTGGTAGTAGTCTGTTAAGTACCACTCTCTTCACAGAAGAGAAGTCATGTATTTCCAAAGGAAGGCACCCGATAGTTGTGGTTCTGGCCTTGCAGCCTTCTGGAGAATCTTAAAAGGAAAAAAGCTGGCTGGCTGTTTTTAGAAACTGGAATGATGATACACGTACAGCAATTACTGCGTTCTTCTCCCTTATATCCTTTTCCTAAGAACAAGGAAAGAATGAAGTCTTTTAAACAATTCGACAATAAAAAGTACAATTTTCCTCTTGTGCTAAAAAAAGGGCAAGACAACATAAACTCCAGTTGTAAGGACTCCGTCTGCAGACCTGACTGAACGCGTTCCGGCGTGGGAGGAAAGGGGGCTGCGGGCCGTGTGCAGAGCAGCGACGCAACGCTAGTGCTGTGAGTACCGGAGGGGCCCGCGGCGCCGCGGGCAGGCGGGGACGGGAAGAGTCAAGAGACTTCACTTTTAGCTTGTTACTTGTCCTAATGATGTCAGACCAGGAAGATCCCCATTTAACAGTACATTCCCCGTTTTTTTTTAAATTGATGCCTTTTTTTTTTTTTTTGTAAAATTCTGTATGTATGTCACCATTTTTTTCACATGATACACAGAAAACTCATGGACCCAGAGGGGAACCAGGTCATGTTCTACCATTTACAAAACACCAAGGAGTCCACAGCTACCTAACACATTTACTACAGCACAGGAACCAGTGAAGGTACAGTGTACAAAACTGTAAACACGGCACAATAAATAGATAAAACAGCAGGCTCCACACCATGCGCGTGTGATGAGACTGCATCTCGACACAACCTCACATCTCACACTCTTTGTTGCAATTTATCTCCCGCCCACCCCCACCCCCAGTGCAAAGCATCACAAATGAACACTTCCGTATTCAAGGAACATATATACAAGGGTATTACAAATAGCAGTACTGTACAGATAATTGCTGTATTCTTAATTTACAGGTGTTGATTTTTTTTTTCCTATTAACAGTAAGGAAAGAAAAACTGAAGCGTGAGAGATGAGCACTGCTGTCAACTCCTCACAGCTGCCACGGAAACGCACGAGCTGCATTCCATCATCCCCTGCATCCAACGCGACGATGCATAGCACCTAACCACATCCGCGGGCGGCGGCCCCTCTGGGGCGGCTACGTCACCTCCATCGCTACTGTGTTGTCCGCGATGTTGTTCAGGGCTGGCTTTTCCGATTCGTGATTTTCCCTGTGGAAATACGGTTCAACAGATCACTTATTTGCAGTAAACTGAACCAATCAAGATGACCTTCCCAGTAAAAAGCTGAAACATTTTTAGTAACAGAAGGAGACCTGACTCTTCCGGGACAAGGCAGCAAGTGAGGAACATGAGCCTTTGCAGTTTGTTATCAGGAAACACCCCCGAAGTCAGGCTCATGTCACCATAAACTCGGTGGCCGATGTGGCACCAAGAAAACTGTAGCAGCACCCAAGCAATCGAGGTGCTAAAAACACACAAAGAATTTCTGAGCTTTGGTTTAGTCTCAACCCCCTCCTCTACTGAACCTTTCCTAAGGGTTTTAAAAGGAAGCACGTGACTGAGGTTCACTAAGGCCAGGACTTTCAGTCAGGGTTCCTCCTGCGTGCGGAGTGGGGCCGCCAGAGACCCGACCCGCTGCTGTGCCTGGGGAAGCCAGCCACCTGTCTGGGCCTCAGTTTCCTCATCCGTAGAACAAAGGGCCTGAAACAAGGCATACAGAAGCTCCCACAGACTGAGTGCCCCGCGGTCCTCTAACTTCACAGCGGTGAAAACCACAGTATTATGTACTTAAGTAAGAGCTGTCACTGGCCGCTTAGCTACGACCAGGCCCAGAACACCGACGGCGCAGGTCAGCGTCAGTGCCGAGCAGACACGACGTCGGTTCAGACGCAGTCAGGGACGCGTGTTGCAGTCCGCGGTACAAACCCTGCTCCCTGCTCTGGGCGCTGCGGGCTGAGGAAGCCTGCGCGTCAGGCCGGCATCCAAGAAGCCCCCAAGTCCACTCCCCCCTGTCACTCCGACACCAGCTTACCTGTTAACCTCTGAGCACGCTGATACTCCCCCCCCCTCTCTCCTCCTCTGCCCAACCAAGATGAAACCTGATCTCGTTCTGTAGGACAGTCCCAGGTGCACCCCGGAGTGACACTGTTTCTCCTCATTTTGAAGTAAGAGCCATAATCCACACAACTAATTTGACAAGCACGTAATACTCTGATGCCTCTAGGACAGTTTTCGCCCATTACTCACAATTAATATTGTTTACCTTTTCATGCTTGTCTGCTCACTGAACTGAGAACTCCTTGTCTTCCCCTGCTTCCCCCCAAACAACTTGCAGACAGTAGGATTTTTACTACCATTAGTATTTAAAACAGAACAGAGCCTGAGGAATCATTCTAACCCATCTTTTGAAACCTAAGAAGACAAGTCAGCATAACCAGTAACGGCTTGATGAAAAGCTGACCTGCACGAACACCGGGCCCTGCACGTGACCGCAGCAGCAGCAGCAGCAGCAGCAGCTTGGCTCACTGGCCGCGGGGGCTTTGGTCAACTCTGCCCACATGGGGAGCCGCGGACGGAACTGCAGACAGAGAGACATGCTAAAGAGGGCGCCCTCCACGCAAAGGTGGAAGGGAAGCCAGAGCAGTGCAAGCTCTCGCTTATACTGAGAACGTGGCGCCAAATCGTGTGTGAGTACCCACTCTGCGCGCTCAGCTCAAATTCTCAGCAACTCTGAATTACAACATTTATCTGTTTAGATCTTAACTACGGAAGTCTCATCTAGACATGTTTAACGTATGGAAAGAAAAGAGCACAAACACCAAGAAATAAGTAGAGATGAAGGCCAGAGAGTCTGAGTCAGGCCTCCTGCTTTCCGATCGCCCTAGGCCTCCGTGACTACTCACCGTGGGACCGAATCTACGGAGGGTGAGGACGGGACCTTGGAAACTTGACAGTTTGCTGCGGCAGCCAGCTTTAAGGCAGACGATGGCACAGCACTTAAAGTCCTGGGTATATGTCGTGCATTTATAGGGGCAATAGAGTTTACAGTGGCAACTGATGAAGGTACAGTCAATCGAATGTTGTTCCCAATCAGAACCTGAGTTGGCGCAGAGTTGGCAGCAGTCACCTGGTGACTCGGCGCGCTGTGGGGCCCTGGAGTCTGGGTCAGGCTTGCCGGCTGCAGCAACGCCGAGGCCGCCGTCGACGGGCTCGTGTGGACAAGCGCTGCAGGCGCCGCACCGCCGAGGTGTAGGCCCTTGTACACGCCTGCGGGGAAGAAAGGACAACTCTCTGGTTTGCCACAGACGCGGGCGACAAATCTCAGCAAACCACTGTGAGCGCCCCTGTCCTCACCTGAGGCTGGAAGGACGCCGTTCACCCCAATTCCAAGCACCACGTCATCCTTCATCTTGAATCCCATCAGCTGCTCTGATGTCACCAAAGCAGAAGCGGCGAACTGAGCACTAGCAGAATCCAGAGTCTTGGAGACAAAACCCTGCAAAGAAAACAAAACCAATCTCATCAGCATCAGTCAGCCTCAAACTGATGTTAAAGCCACACAGGTCTACCAAAACCAGTCTGACTGTAAGTCAGAGTGACAGACCACTGGAGTATCTTCATCTCTCTGACAGTCATAAACCTGATCAGTGTCCAAGCAATCCTGTAACTCAAGGATTACGAATTCTGATCTTATGTGATAACACACAGTACGGAGTTACCAACATAAACCTTTTATAACATAGAAAGAGTGAACCTCCAGTACAAAGTACTGGACAAGAAACATGCTAGGCAAAACATTTCGGTGATTTGCGACGGATCAATGAATGAACAAATGCACGTAATGAATAAATGAGGACGTAAACTTCTTCCACCTGACTTACGCCCACGCACACACAGAACCAAAGGCACCTCTGGGACAGTAAGATGACCATCCTTTTAGAACAGAAGTAACACACATCACATCCTAACTCAGCCTAGAAATTAAGAAGCCCCTTGAATTTTTTTAAAGGATTTTTTTCCTCTGAGATGCTTAGAGGCGCAAATCTCAGCCTCAAGTAAGCCTTAAATATGCTTAAAAATGGCAAACATTTATCATGCTTTAGGTTTAAAAGTGGTTTCTTTTATTAGTGAAAGAGGTTATTTTAGTGTGACATTTAAAATAATTAAGGTTCCCCACATAACGAGCTGGGTGGGGTTGCTGAGGAAAGAGGTACCTTCACAGACTGCAGCCCAGACCGCAGGACAGGGCTCCGCCTGTCGTGGCCATGCTTTTCAGTTTCACGTGTTAAACCCGGGAGCACACCTCCCAGGCTCACCTGTCGTGCTCTTTTTAAACCCTGCACAGAATGGCTATAACGGAGATTCGGGCGAAGGCCACGTTCCTGCTAGTTAGATGCAGGCTCTGTGACGAAGGCTGGTGATCAGAGATGAATTCCGGTGGGAAACAACGAGGGGTAATCGCAAGGCAGACAGCTGCTCACCTGTGGAGTGTTGGTGGCGGAACTGCTGCTTGCTTGCTGCTGCTGAATCTGTGCGAGCTGCTGTTTCTGCATTAGTGCCAGCTGCTGCTGATGGTGCTGGTACTGCTCGGCTGTAAATGCTGAACGTAGAAGAGAAAACACTTTACAAAAACGCACAGCCATCACACACATCTTACAATACACTGAAACAAATCAGCATTTAAAAAAATACGTGTGCAAAATTAAAGCATTTTAGCTTTCTGCTTTATAAAGATCACTTTCAAATGAAAATTTCAGCAGTTTTATAACCACACTTAACAAGAGTGGCTTGAGTTTAAAGAAAAACAAAATTAAACTTTCTGAGTTACACATAGGAAAGAGAGGTGCTCACTTCCCACAATTCAAAACCATTATCTTTGTAAGCTGTGACCCTCGGGCTGGCTTGCGTAAAAGGTAATACCAGCTTTTTTTTAATCCACGTAACTGAAATTCAACTTGGCACTGAGCTTGAGAAGAAACCTGACAGTTACCATCTGGTTTCTAGTTCATTCATCTTACTGTCCCAGTGGTTCAGATGATCCCTAGCTGTTCTGTCCATAAATACTTAGCTGCTCGACACACTTCCTAACTTCAGTCATTACAAATATTTCCTTTGTATGAAATACAAAGTTGTTGGGTTATTACCTTTTTCTTTTCTAATTAAAAGAACCCATCCTTTAAGTTTAACAGGAAGAAAAGAGGATCCAAAGGTTAATTAATTTCCCCACCCAATTAACCCACCTGGAAAAAATCCAGTCAATAAGAACGGAGTGGTTTATGTTGGTTACTGTACAGAATGATGTCTGAGGAAAGACACTGTGTTATGCTACTTATGTTTGTCTATGGAGAGCTCAGTTCTAAAAAAAACAAACAAAAAAATGTTCATTTATTACCCCCCAAAAAAGTGTGTGCAGTTTTTAAAAAAGGAAACCTTTTTTCTTTTTTTTTTTTTCTTTGCCAATTTAAAAAAAAGCAAAAAAAAGAGCACATACAATCACAACATGACTTTACAGGCTTCTTTAAGAAGCCTGTGACGTTTGGGTAAGAATTATTTCAAAACAATAAAAAAAAAAAAAGGGTTATCATGCACCCCTGGGTACTAGGGAATCTATAAATCATGCATATTTTCTCCATCTAACGTTTAATGCTTTCAAAATACTGTCAGCTAATTTGTTACTGTCTTTGATTGCATTTTGATAATTTAGTTAGAACATTACTTCACCAAGTTTTATAATTTTCATTTAGCGCTCACGAAGAATCTTTCTCTCCCAGGATACGGCTTCTGCCTAGGACAACTGCAGAATGTTCAGACAGATGTTAGGTAGAAATTCTAATATATTCTGAATGGATCAGAAAACTGAAATAACATTTAAGAAAACTCCAGGTGTTATCAGTATTCACACAGGCTCTTATTCTTGAGCTGAACTAATTTCTTGGGCTAAAAAGGCAAAAAATAAGTTGTTGGAGAAATTCTATTATTCATTTTCTTATTTTGGGTGTTACAAATCTGTTTAGTTGATATCTGTCTTTTGATGAGTTTCTTTTCCTACCATGTTTGTAATCCTTGGATCTGAATTCTACAGGAAGACTTTTATTGATAATAGGATAGTCCCTAAATATTGACATAAAAGTAACTTTGTCAACATGACCATTTCCATGTAACAGAAATGTGTTAAATCAGAACTTGAAGAAAATTAAATTTAAAAAACGTTGCTGCTCTGAAAGTGTTTATAATCAACATAATGTTTATCTTTATATTTAAAAAAACCTATAAAAAGCAGTTGTTTAAAACTACAGATCTTTAACTTACTAGTTCAGCTAATATATTTTTGAAATTTATACTTGAATTTTCTAAGTTTGAGTGAGTTACTTAAATCTTGAATTTCCTCTTGAGATGCTTAGTAAACTTTAAAAACAAAAAAAGGACTGTTTCTGGAAGGTCGTATCATTATACACCTAGAAAATAATTTAGCATTCACTATAAAAATCTATATACAAAACTCCATTTATATAAGTGAAAATATTCTTTCATCTAACTTTGCCTGTGTTAGTGTGTTCTAATAAAAAAAATTAGCAATATTAAATTGGAAATCAATTTGAATAAAGGTTCCACATATTTTTGCTCTATTTAAATCAACATTTTAATCCTCAGTCTCTGAAGGTTTTATAAATTTCACTTTTTGAACAACTGTTAACATCCTCCTAATACAGATTTAGAAATAAAAATGCAACTGACTTTTTAGATCCTGAACACTCATCAGATTTTAGATCCCCAAGTCAGATTATTTCTTACCTCTCTCTATGCTCCAGAGCCTGGTTATGAAAACTCCCCTGAACATTTCTGTTAAATGTTCCAGAAGAAACACACAGAGCAACGTGTAAGCTAGAAGCGATGGTAATAAAACCATGGGTCTCGGGGCCAAGAGAGCCTGATTTTTTCTAAGTTCTCAGCTCTGTCATGACCAGCTGAGCATACCTGAGCAAGTGACTTAATAATCTTTTGGGGCTCAGTACGTTCATTCCAAAATACAAGAGAGATTAAAATAGCTGATCATGAAAGCCCTTAAGCTGTAAGAAGCTGAAATGGAGACGACCTTGGATATCACTGTACTTCAAAGTCCAACGAAATGCTAAATGGGAATAAACAAAGATGACCATATTCCCCTAAATTTCTATCATGGCAGAAAGTTTTTAGGTCGTATGTCTATCTCCAGATGGGGCGTAGTAGTCAGGTTTGCAATTTACACAAACACGGGCAGGCTGATTTTGTGGACAGATCACCAAGCCTAGAATCAGAATCATTTCACGGAACCAAAAAACTTTAGATCAGGAGGGATGCTTGGCGATTTCTTCCTACAACCTCACACTCGAGATGCCCAAGAACCTGTCATCTGAGGTCACGAAGATACTGAGTAGTGAAAAGGGTTTGGAACAAACCCTCCCACAAACCAATGAGATTTTAAATATATATATAAAAAATAGACAAAAGTTTGTTTGAGATTTAATACTGTTTACAAAAAATAATCAAACTTTTTACGTGTCAACAATATGCATCAAGTGCTTTCACAGGAATCTCAGACCCAGACCTCCTGACAGGCAGGACTCCGGGAGGGAGAAGAGCCAGGGGCTGAGGGAGGGGGGCACGGACAAGGTGAAAATCTGGGAACAGGGAAGGGCGGGCCAGGACTTCAGGCACATGGAGGCCACTATGATGATGGAGTGCAGGAGTGCAGGAAACCCACCAGTGCGCCTCCAGGACACACAGGACCTGTGCGTTTATGTTTAAGGAGGCAGCTTTTGTTCGATATGAACAAACTTTCTAAACAAGATTCCCAGCTGGAGAACAACCTGATCTAGGAAGTTGCTGGATTTTAATTTGCCCCGGAGGTATCTAGGCAGAGGTCAGATACTACTGTTGCTTTGGGAGCTTCTAACAATTCTCTGGGGTAGGAATTTAGATGAAATAATCTATAACTTCACGAGTCCACTTCTTATGCAAGGAACCAGCGTGCGGGACACCAGCACCTGCAACAGCCTGAGTTCAGGCTGCTGCCCTTTAAGTCACGTTCCCGAAGCTGGAGGTCAACTGAAACGACCCAGGAGTGGACGGGGTGGGCCCACTAAAATAAACTATTTGAAAACTCAGTTTCAGAAGATGGATTCTAGATTACTAAAATGTGTATTTCTTATAAAAACAAAAACAAAAACCAACAAACCCAAACACCTATTTCAAAAGATGCTCCTCAATTAGAAGTTCTTTGAGCAGTACACAGGGAGAAAATTATCTTAATACAAAAAAAAAGGGTACCTTTAAAGAAATAAATATAAACTGAAATGACTGCAGACAGTAATGTGACCCCCCTAATCAGTGAGCTTGAATTGACAATTTGGAGGTTCATAAGTGCTTATAAGTTACCTAAAAAACCAATCTGTGAAAACAAATCTTTATTACAATTCATTTGATAGCAAGATATGGCCAAGTCTGTATCATCTGACTGCAAGTGATTTGGACATGAGATTATCTGTGGTCAACCTTCCGCTCAGTGTGGACACTGCTGCACATCACATAGCTGTAAAAGCATGACTGCATCTGACTGCGGGCGCGGCTCCAGACTCTGCTGAGTGTGTGATTCTCATTCTGAAACACATCTGGATAAGGATTAAGGTCCCACAGAATGACAAAGTCTAACAATGAGAATATTCAACGTTCAAATCTAGAGTTCCTTCCCCACCGCACTCAGGAAAGTGACTGGAAGTGCTGATGAAATTTCACTGGGAATTCAAATCCTGAACATATTAGGGTCATTTAAAAATCATTTTTCTGTTTTTAGTCCTTCTGAGTTACAGAGCACATTCTAATTATGAAAAAAAGGTATGAATTCTGAATCTGATACCCCCCAAACTCAAACACATGCAAATGAATATTAGTTGCTGAACAAACACTAAGTTTTCAAAGGTGCTTTTGTAGATTAAACAACATCAAAAAAAATGTATTTGGAAACTGTCCAAATCACATATTAACTAAAGACTATTCAAAATACACAATTTACCCTTAAGTACTAAAAGCAGCCCTAGAGATTTTAACGCTGTGTCATTCTGCCGCGCAGCATCCAGAGGACCGAGCACTGCAGCGCCAGACTAACCAGGCCTCCACTCGGCCGCACAACCATGCAAAACGGACAAGACTGGGAAGGCAGCAGACAGACTCAGAGCAGCTCGATCAGAGGCGACAAAAGCTGGTGTGCTCAACTCGTGCCCTTCACCAAAAATGATGGGCTCACGATACCCTCATTCAGAATCTCCTACTTGAACGTGAGAACCGGCCCTTATGGAGGATTATTCAGAAAAGGAAAAAATCAGTCCAGAGGGCACCACTATGTCAACGGCACACATGTAAACACTAGCATTTAAAACAATTACAGAATAATCAAAAGTGGCTGAATCAAAACCCACATATCTGGCCAGAGCAGCAGGCAAGGTCACCAGCTGACCCGCAGGGTATGTAACGGCTAAGTTCTGAAGTCGGCACAGTAGAAAACTAAGCCCTGAAGACTCCGTCAGCGTGTCCGTGAGAGACCCACCTCCTTCCAAGCCCCACACAGCCAGCCTTCCTCTGGTAGCAGACTAGATCGGACTGTCTGCGGCTGAATACCAGGTTCGTATTTGGGGGCTACGCTACATGAGAAAACCTATCTTTAGAAGAACTACAGTGACATGGATGGAGGCAAAACGGCAGCAGCGCGAAGCAACAGCGCAGGCAGCGGAGCCGCGAGGGGGACGGGCCCCGCGGAGGCCCGCTCGCTCAGGACAGCTGTGTTCAGAGGATTGTCTAACATCTGAACTGCTAAAATTCTAATTTTTTCTCCACAGGCCTACAGTTGAATTCACTTAAGTTAAAGATACATACGGTATGAGTCGACTGCTCAATACTTTATAGAGCACGAAGAGAGAGCTTTAGGTTTCTGGAACATTCACAAACATGAAAGAATAGAGCGTTACCCTAGAGCAATCTGCAGGTTTCTATTCTGTAAGAAGATCTAGTAAAATTTAAGGGAAAAATTGAAAACAATGAAATGCAGCAGGAAAAAAACTGATAAACCCATGTAAAAACAGTATTATATATATAGGGGAAGGAAATGACTAAAAAAAAAATTAGGGTTATTAAAGAGTCTTTTCAGCTAAATTTTTGGTAATACTACTGTACGATGTTCACCTTTCAGTATTCTCTGGCAAATACAAATCAAGTCAGTTTTACAATATCCAAGCGTAGGTCTACGTATTGCTGAACAATTTTCATACACGGATCACGACAAATCCTTAGAATATTTACACAACTCAGCTTTAAGAGGTAGCAAAGGCGAGAAATGGATAGAACAAGCCAATTTTCTATGTGTGGTCTCAAAGAACTTTAAACAACTGGAAAATATTAGGGGAACACATTACAAGTTTATACTAAAATCTCTACACTCACACCATACATAACTCCTCCATACTGAAAAGTTCTTCATTTTGAATTTTAAGACTATAAAACCAGAGAGAAACACTCTTCATGAAACAGACTCTGAAACTAATGGGATTATAAATAATTTGCTAGACTTCAGAATAATTTATAGATTATCTTCAACTTGATTTCTGAAACGTGATGATCTTTCTTATGAGGCCAAAGACTTCCATTTCATAGAAGTACTTTATTTCTAACCACAAAGTACATTAAGTCTATGGAATCTTTCCTGGAGGTCTTTAAGAAGAAGAAGCATATTTTCATATTTACTAGGTTTAACTGTAGCCTTAGCAGACAGGGGGACAGATAAATACTATTACAGCCCTTTCAAAATCTATACTTGAATTATTTTTATAAAAATCTGTAGTAACATAATTTTAATAGCGAATTTCTATAACCTACATGCCTCAAACAACAGCTTTAAGATAGAAAACTAAAATTTGAGAATACTTTGAGACAGCATTTATTTTAGACACATTTCACCATGTAGCCATAATGCTGAAGTAGGTATTACCTGAAAATGTCCCCAAATTTATTAAAATAATCTTTTAATTTAAATGTTTTTCTCTGAAAAATCAATTTCCCTCTTACAAATTATTTTGAATTACTGTGTCATCAGATAAGGCTTTGCACGTCTATCGACTTGCTGGTCTACTTTTAAGCAGCCTAAGGAAAAGACCAGAAAAGTGTCCAAACATAATACAGTATCAGTTTATGGTCCATTGTCTTTTCACATTACTTGTAAAGAGTTGAATTTTGTGGTTCTCAAAGGGTATCCAGGAAACAAACCTCCTACATTAAATAACAGTGAACCCCCTACGCATGTGGGCATGTTTAAATGAAGACACGTGTACAATCAGGACTCAAATACTTAAACCTAGATTTAAAAAAACTACTACTAAGAGAAAGGGACTTCCAGCGCTAAGTATAAGAGACCACATATTCAAAACCTTGATGAACCGGGCGCTGCCACGGGAACACACCTCATAACGAACGAACATACCGAAGTGAGCCGCGCCGCCGCCGCTCTTACTCTGCGTGGAGGTACTGCATGTCTGGGTCCCGGGCGGTGCTGTTCCTGTTCGGTTCACACTCCTATACAGTTTTCTACAGGAGAGTTCATCATTGTCACTGTCATGTAGGGACGGTGTCCGAGGCCTGAAGTGCCGCCATCTACATGATTTGATATTGACTAGTATCTGACTGAGGTCTTTAGAGAAAGATGTGTCCGAGGTATTTGTTTCTGAGGTATTGGCAAACTGATTGACTGGAGAACGCTGTGGAGAGGAAAGCATTTCCAAGTCCAGATGGCGAAACACACTGTCATAGTCTGAGTGAGCTCTGTCCAGCAAGACCCTATCAAAGGAATGCAAAAACACACGTGTAAAACAGCTGCTCAAAAATCATACAAACAACGCTTCTCTTTCTCTCCCCAACTCCCAAAAAGCCATCTCATACTGAATATTTAAAAGCTTTAAATTTGGTTATTTCAGTATTTGGTTCTATGGGCTAAAATCTCAATTTCTTTTTCTTTTCTTTTCTTTTTTAATACAGGTACTGGGGATTGAACCCCGGGGCTTGTGCATGCTAAGCACGCGCTCTACCACTGAGCTACTCTCTCATTTCCCCAATCTCAATTTCTGATAAAGGTTCTTTGACTTTATAATGATCCGACTAAAGAAGGAAGTAATCACCTTAGAGCATCAGGTGTCCATTTTACAACAAACAGCAAGTCACATAACACTTCTACAGGTTGGCCTAACAGTGTGTCACTGACACTGTACGGGAGAATTTGATTTTTCACTTCCATTACAAAGCACCAAAACACTTCATGAAATATTGCTAACCTATCTGTCCTTCATTTAAGCAAAACTTAATTTTTTTTTAGAGGGGGTAGGTAGGAGAAAAGCAGTTAAGAGATATGCATTCCATGGATATTTCACATCATTAAAATTTCTTACAGACAAAATAACTCAGCCACTACTTACTCTCGAGGATATATTTTCGTGTTACGTATGTATGTAAACTTTATAAATGACTCCATCTTAGAATAATAATGCTGATTAATGCTAGTAAGAATAAAATACAGCCAGCAGAGAATTTTCACTACTACTGATGTCAGCATAATGATGGGACAGGAAGTGTTCTATAAAATGTCTTAGTGTCTGGATAATTCTAAACTAAGGATTAAGTGATTAAAAATTGCAATTAAGATTCAAAAACGAAAGTAATGTATGCATAAGCCATTAATTTACCATAAATTATATCCTTAGGCTTCTTCCTGAAAGCACCTTGATATTCTCTTTTGCCTTTGATTTTTTTTTTTTTTTGACATTATACTTGGGTGTCTTTCTTTTTCTTTGCTTTTCTGTGTTCTGAGATTTCTTCCCTGCCCTACACCTTCACAGAAAGACACCTGGAGCACGAAGGACTTCCACCAGGTTTAAACGAAGAAGTGCTGGCAAACTGGATGTCAAGATCAGGTCCTGCAGCCTTTCCACGGACGAGTTAAACAGCTCAGTATTTATATGACGTTTCTTGGCCTATATTTATCCTTTCCCCCCAGAACTCCTAAAACAGTTGTGTGGTTTTTTCAACTTAATTTATGCAGTCACGTTTAACCCTTGCCTTCATCTGCTGCCTTTTCTCAGAATTCTACCTGAGGAGAGATACCTGAGGTTTCCAGTCTTGGGAAGAAAAGCAGACCCACTAGGGAACTCCTAGTTACGCACAAAAAGCTCTTGTTGAGTAAGAAACAGATAGCAAAGTGGTAAAATGTTTCAGTCAAGAAACTCAGCGAACAGCACGCGGGAACAAGTGAGCTGCTCAGGAGGACTACCTCACCTTAAATGTCAGATGGTCGCCCCACCCGAACCCCCTGCGCCAGGAGCGCAGAAGCGCCTTACCTCCCTCCGCGCCCCAGCCGCCTCCGCGCGAAGCCGATGCACCTGCGGGGCACGGTCAGGGTCGTCAGACAGTATCGGTAACGCGCGTCCCCGAGGCCCCCATCTGCAGGGCTCGTCCAAGGCCAGTTGCCAGTTTGGTCTAAATGAGGCTTAAAAAGAAAAATCCCAATTATTTCGTTTTGCCAGGCAAAAACCAACAGTCTGTGCTTAGAAAGAAAAACGTAAACTTACAGCGTAGTACTGACAGCCTGCCTTCCTGCGGAAAGCAAAGGAGCCGTCGGGGTCGTTCTCTTCCTCCGCTTCCGAGGAGCCAGACAACACCTTTCAACAGAAAGGTGGAGTCAGGCAGAAGCCCTCCCAGCCCTGCCTCTGCCCCTACAGCCCCCGTCTCCGCCCCCGTCTCCGTCCCCCAGCCCCCGTCTCCACCCCCGCAGCCCCGTCTCTGCGCCCGCAGCCCCCGTCTCTGCCCCCCGCCCACGCCCCCGCGCTCACCTGGGACAGGGGCTCCTCGTCCGAGCTGGGGAAGTCGTACTGGTTCAGGTCTTTCGCGTTGAAGCCGGGCAGCGCGGCGGGGCCGGCCTGCGGGGGCGCGGCGGCCGCGGCCGGCGGGAAGACTTTGGGCTTCTTTTCATATTTACGCTTGGGTCGGATGAGATCGGCTTTATCTTGCTGCAGCGCGGGCAGGAATCAAACATGAGAAACCATGTTCAACAAAGTTTTGGAGAAGTTCTAAAAATAAGTTTACTGCTAACATGCAGGCATGCGCACTCAAGAGACAAGACCCTTACATTCAGTCATCTTACACGGTAAAGTCTTAGAGGTCGGTCTCTGAAAACACGAGGGTGCTCCTACAACCTACACATAATCAGCAGTATTCCGTTTTAATTAAAAGTAAAAGAAGAGAAGTTCTCCAGCTTCTGAAATCCTGTCCTGTAACTGAAATTAGTATTCACTGCGGGCTTCTGTATCTTTTTTCTTAATTTTCTATGAAAATTCTAGGAGAGAATTTAAAAATGGGACGTCTAACCTTTATTCCAAAGAATTAACAAATCAGTACTGGGAAAGTAATAATGAAAACGATTTTATGCATATACGGCAAACTTCAGATAAGCATTAACACAGTGAAAGATAAATCCATAATGCTAAGGTACTGAAAAAATCCAGAGCAGTAAGGACTTGCTGGCTGAACAACGAAGGCCCTTTGGAGCGGTGGATTTTGAGCCGTTGGACAGGTAAAGATATGAAATCACTCAACGGACACACGGATAAAATATAAAGGCAGGAGGGACGGAGCGACGAACACAGGGAGGTCAGAACCGTGCAGGCAGTGGGGGCAGAGGCCGGGAGAGGTGCGTCCCATGCGAGGCCAACAGGCCAGAAAAGCGCAGAGGCAAAAATGTTTGTCGGGAAGAAAAAGATCACAGCAGGTATCACGGTTGTGTAAATATGCTAACTGTGTGTCAAGTTCCCTGCAGTTTAGGGCCTTCCGGTCCTCAAAGAAAAGTCCATGATCACACTAGAAGGTCGCTCTCCCCACAGCTGCTCCTGCCGCGCCGACGGGCCAGCCTGAAATCAGAAGCGCGCTCTGCGCGTCCTTCCTGGGCTTACACGTGCTTCCCTTTTCACTGATTCCCTGACAAGACACCATGCCCACGCTATGAGCTACTGTCACCGCAGAGCCCTTCTCACCTTGCTGCCTTTGAACTCCTTGGCGTCCACCGCTTCCTGGTGTCGGTACTGGGCGCTGTTGGCGATGGGGGCGGCGGGCGCGGCGTACGCGGGCTTCCCGGGCTGTCTCTGCGCCAAAACCTCGGATACGATCTCGCCGCTGTAGTCGCCCAAGTTATACCTGCGTCACCGGAAACGCAGCCTGAGAAGTTCGTTCCCTAAGCACTCATCCTCGCGACTGCCAACAACTAACTGAGACACAGTGACGAACACTGACGGCGGTGAGCGTGCGATGAGACCGCAGCTCCCCCCGGGCTGCTCGCTGAATGCTTATTAAAACTAAAGACTACGTAATTCCTACTGTTTCTTTCTTTTACTTTTTGGCTTATAGCTTTATCTCGGCACCATTAATAGACAACTGTGGGGAAAAAACAAAGGTTTAAATTTTAACATAACAATTCTGGTCAAAGATGTGGTGGAGATGTTCAAATTCACGCCTAAAATGGCGCTGAGGGACTTACTGCTAAATTGAGTTGCCTGTGCTATAAAACTAATTTTCCTGAAATGAACTGCAGGAAATTTAACAGTGGTTTTCCCTGGAAACAAGGACTAGGAAACAGGGGAGCAAGGCCCTCCCTGCTGAAGGGTCATCCGAGGGTTAGGTGTACATCATGGGCCTGTCCCCTCCCCCTCTCTATATCCTTCTCTGTTAAAGAAACTCAGTAAGTGTTTAACATAAAATTCAGTGCCATCTAGTGAATAAAATAAAAACTTTAAAACTGGCAAGTGTTCTCTCCTTCACAGCTCTGCACACAACTCAAGTAAGGGCAAAAGGACATGATTTCAAAATGTAAATACCTGGCATGTTTCATTTACTCAACCCAGTTGCTTTCAAAGGAAATAAAGACAGGAATTCACGTAAAATTACAGTGTATCATCCTACACATCTCAACGGTCTCTGATTATTATGACAAGAATGTATTTCTGAAGGTACACACAAGTGCTTAGGAAGTAAGTCTACGCAAAACGCTAATGGTACCATACTTCTAATGCTATTAAAATATTTTACCTCTTTTCCATAATTTCCAGGGTTAAGTGCAATAGCTCCCTTTTACTCTTTTCTCTTCTTTTTATCATCTCTAGAATAGTAACAGCCCGACTGAGATCTCGACGCAGCTTAAGCATTTTTTCGTAAGAGGCTTCATCATTTTTGCGATTCTGCAAATATGAATTTGCTTGTTTAATGTCCATAAGCATTTCTAACTAGTGGCATTCTGAGTACAGCTGCTGATATAGAAGAATACATGTATTTGAAGGGTTAGATTAGAACTTAAAGACACTGAAAAGGAACATGGATCACCAGGAAATCAACTATGAAAACGGTTTTTAAACGGATTAACCTTAAAATATAATCATTAATAGCTCTGTAATGAATCTTAAGGTCAACTCACTTTAAACTGATACTTTTTCATTATATTGGATAGAAAGTCTGTCTAAACACCAATTAAAACACAGCCTTCAGATACTGAGATATTCATAATCATAGACACATTTTCTTACATCAAAAAAAATTACAAAGAAATGTCCCCAGGGTCTCTTACTTTTCGAGTTTGCATTTTTTCGGTGCGTCTTCTAAAAGCCACATAGGGGTCATTTGTGCTGGAGCCGTCTCGTTTCTCCTGTTTCACTGATGGGATGAGAGACGGCCCTCGACAGCTTTTCCTCTTTTTAATCCAGTATTCATAAACTTCTCTGATTAATTCATCGTCTTCTTTTAGCAGTAGTTTAGCTTCCTGCAGACTGACTGGCTAAATGCAAAATCATTATGTCATTTTCACATAACATAAATAGAGGGTCCAAAATTACTTCTAAATTTAAATAATAATCAGAATAACATTAACAATAGCAAGCATGCTGAGAACCTTATACATGTCAGACAGTGAGCTAGATGCTTCATTTCAATTGTTTAAGTTAATTTTCACAACGAACCCCATAATGCTTCTCCTCTCTATCTCACAGATCGGGAAGCTGAGGCAGAGAAATTTAAACATATTGCTGAGGTGCTACAGGTTAGTAATGGACAGAGACAGCCTATGAACTCATGCTTGTCCGGAGCCTGCCCGTGTGCCCTCTCCCCAGTGTTATGCTGTTTCCACGTAGAGATTTATACACACACACACTCTTATTATATATACAGTGAAGATCTACCTGCTGACCACTGCCTTTTTCTAGACGGTCAATCATTTCCTCAAATTGCAATGGGCAGATGTCCATCTTCTTCTTCAGTTTATTCACAAACACTTCATCTTCAGAATCCAAATCATAGTCGGGCTGTTCGGCATCCAGGCTAAAAGCTGACAGAAGAAACCATAGCCATCATTTACTGCGTGAACGCACTGACCAAGGCCTCCCACAGGTGTCTGGATAATTTCTAAAGGAATAAGAAAGACTTTTTTTAAGATTTTGTTTTCAGACTCACAACGTAAACTTCCCACATTTAAAGTTTAAGAAAGAAGATCATCTTTACTGTTAAGATAAAAGTAATGCACGATATGGGTGTGACCCCTCCCCCATGCCCCAAAGAAACTAGAAGCCCATTAAGAACATAAGGAGACTGTCAAACGTCCTGCGCTGAACTGTGTGAAAAATTATGTAGCTCAAAAATGAGGCAGTATCAGTAACTGCATGTAATCTGACACAATGATGAAAGGAGAGGGTCTCTAAGTAAGATCGTTCCTAGAATATTTAGGTCCTGCTTTATAGATCACTTAACGACTTTACCAGAAGCTCAGGGAGTGGCATTTAAAGCTGACACATCAGAAGCCATTGCCAACAGCGGGCAGAGCTGTCTCCGGGAGAGTGCGTTCCTGCCACGGAGGCGCGTCCCCTGGTGGGAATCGCTCTCATGGTGAAACGTGGGGTGTTCCTTAGACTTGCCAAGAGTTGAAGAAAAGGGCAAGAACCACTGCTTCATACTATTCCACCAAATGTCATTCAATTCCTTACCAAAACTAAACTAGTTTGATAATAAGTAAAACATTAAGAAGCTTGATATCAAAGTCTGTCTCACACCTTTCCCTGCTTTAACTCCTCCTAATTCCCCATCTCCTTCAAATCCAAATCCTTGGAATCGTAGGAGCCCCCTTCTGACCCAGGCTCCTCAGCAGATTTCACGTATTTCAAAGAGCAGGCGCTTTCATGTCTTCAGGCCTTTCCATCGGCTACTTTCCACCTGTCCACCTAGCAAAGGACTATTCAGATCTTCTCAGAAACCAGCCTGACAGCTGGTCCAGTGGAGTCCGCTCCTGACCACCCTCCGCCCAGTGAGCGGTTCCGTACCACTGTTTCATCTTTTGTAGAAGCTATGAACCCTCCCCCAGAAAACAGCACAAGCACACAACACTCAGCACAAATTACAAGCAATTCAAACGTCCCTAAAAGCTTGTGGCACCAAGGTTAAAAATCCTGTTCTAGATCACCCTCCTTCTTTTGTACTGTTTTTCACACATACTTCATAACCTGCTTGTTAAGCATTCGAATGTGCTCGATGTCCTTGAGGGGAGGCACTTTGTCTTATTTTTGTTTCTCTCTGTACCGCCAGTGCAGAGACAGTAAATTCATCATCACGCCCACTCTGCTCGCAGTCCTCCACTGAAAAGCATTTGGATTGACTCTATTCAAGTGGGGAAAAAACCTGAAAAAAATCTGCTGGGACAAGAGGGGGCTGTCTGGCACCCCAAATCTGCCATCCCTGCCTCAAGTTTAACACAGTATCTGGACCACACGAATCCAGTACACATTTGTAGAACTGAACACACTGTACCACTGTTTCATTTTCATTTTGACCTGTATCACACTTCTGTAACATCCCTAACTGAATGAATATTCACACTCCTTCATAAAAACCTCTGTATTAACATCTCTGCACCCATGTTTCTTGCAACCACAGGCCCTCCAATGATTTTCCATCATCTAATTCTGTTACTGCTATAGCAGTATTTGGAGATTTCAAAGTGGATTAAAACTCTGTTGGATTAAACACACTTGTTTTTCTGTCCTTAACCAAAAAAATTCGTATCTCTGTTGTTTAACAGTCACACTAGCCACATGTGACTAATTTAAATTAACTTAATGAAATTAAAAATTCAGTCCCCTGGTTATAGCAGTCACATTTCAAGTGTTAAGCAGTGCGTGTGCTAGTGGCCAGTGCTGTAGCAGACACTACAGATTATCAAAGCACTTCCATTATCACTGAAAATTCTACTAAATAGCGGTGACCCAGATACTCCAGAAAGCCAAACTGACAGGGACCAGCCATCAAAGTTCCTCCTTCTTCAGGGTGCGTTTTCTATGCTTTTAGGCATCGTGTGCACATCTGACGTGCTTCCGGCATACGTTGTATCACCGATGACAAGTCACAGCCGACCGACCAGGGAATGGAATCCAGATAGGAGAGGAAGGCTCCCACCCTGGAGACCTCCGTGTCTTTCCCACCGAAGCCGACACGCACCTGGGGGTCAGACTGCTCTTGCCTCTGCAAGCTTTTCTTAATTCTGTTTTCTGTTATAATGGAGGTACTGGGGATTGAGCCCAAGCTTTTCTTTAGTTAGTGCAAACACATCTAAGATCTTAAAATATGAGGAGAACCAAATCTTGTTCAGATATAAAATATCACAGCCCTAGAGAAAAGCTAACATGTAAAAATTCACTTTAGGATTTCATCTGACCAAAAACCCACAGCCCATGATTAAAGTGCAATTCGGCTTCAGCTAAACCTGAAGCTTCCAAACTGACAGCTCAACCGCAGCTGACACAGATGCAACACACTTACAGCGAGTGGTCCTGGAAGCAGGAGCACCTTCAAATTCCCTGGGCCGTGTTACTGAGTGGAGAAAAGGGTCTGAAGAGAAAGGGAAAGGAGTCGCCTCTTCTAATTAAGCTCTGCCAATGCACGTGAGACCCACTCGGCCAGTAACTGGTGAACAACAGGAGCCGTACTGGAGAGGCTGACTCCTTCAAGAATGCCCGGATAGGGATAAACCGAGGTACGTGCACAGCCAAACAAAACACAGCACTCCACACAGGAAAAAAGCCTAAGCAGAAAGAACACAGCAGCACATAGCGGCCGACTGTGTAAAGGAGACACAAAGAGGTGAGACCGCTGGTGAAATGTACGTAAACGTCCACGTAACAGACGCCTCCTTACGGCTCAGGTTAAGTGCGCGCAGGTGGGACGCCCTTGGCGCCAAACAGCACTTTTGTTTATTTTTTGGCAGTGTTTGTGTGTTTGTTTGGGGGGGGGGGCTAGGTTTATTTACTTATTTATTGTGATGGCAGCCCTGGGGTTTGAACCCAGGACCTTGTGCATGTGCACTCTACCACTGAGCTACACACTCCCCTCCGAACAGCATTTTTAAACTACAGGAAGCAAATAATGAAAGGGCATTTGAGTCTGTGAAACAGCACAAAATGTGGATTAGGAACAGGATGTAACTCCTGACTGGAAAGAAGGCGCATGCGTCAAGGCGGAGGCGAAACCTCGCCCAGCAGGGATGGCGAAAGGTGTCAGTTCAAGCGCCAACTCAGTGACCGGTAATACCGATTCGCCAAGCCCAGGAGGCAAATTCTGGGCAGCAGAAAAGACTGTCATAATGGTGGCACTTAGTGCGGGGTGGTAGGTATCTGACCTCTTTGCTTAGACCTAAGCAGACAAAGCATCACTGGCTAGCCAGATCATGAAACTCTTCACCTTGTTCACATTTATAAACAACAGAGCTTGGAGTCACATCAAGGCCGTACTCAGGGAGAGCAAATGGAGAAGCCCCGACGTGAAGGACCTGAGATCCCAGCTGTGAAGTCCTTTGTGATACAGCAGTGTTTGATGCTATGGGTGCTGTCTGTGAGAAAGCAGAACCAGAAGAACGCTGGGGGGAAGTGGAGGCAGGCAGAGGGAAGGAGAAAAAGGAGCCTTTCAGAACCAGGGCACACAGGCTGTGTCTGCTCTGAGAGGTAGTAAAAAAGTAGGTTCTACAAGGATCTATTTTTAAAAATATTTTTATTCATAAATAAATTCAAACTTATAAAAGCTTCAAAATATAGTACAAGGAACACCTGCATATCCTTTACCCAGAATCACCTGCTGTTGAAATTTTATTCCACTTTATTATTTGCATGTGTGTTTCTCCCCCCCACACACGCGCGCGCGCAGGCACCTGCACACGCATCTTATGAGCCGTCGCAGAGTAAACTGCCTCCCTAGCGGCTCTCTGCCGCCACACTTCAGAGTGTGTTTCCTAAGACAGAGGGCCTTTCGCGCAGCGGCAGCAGGCATCGGCTTTCCGTTCCCATCCTGGCAGCCCAGCCGGCCGTTCGCAGGTCCCCACTCCAGCACAGGACCAGCCAGGGACCAGGGCTTACTCTCCTTCTTGTCTCTTTAGCCTTTCTTAATTTGTACCATCTCCACAGCCTCTGTCTTTAAGATGTTTCCTGAAGGACACATCCCTCTCCCCAGGATTTTATGTTTGTTTGTTTAGGTGAAGTACTGCTGACAGACTGCGTTCTGTTAGTTTCAGGTGTTGCTAGCAGCACAGTCTTCACTCCGTGGGTCTGATTTTCCTGGCACAGTGAACGTTCAACTTCTTAGTCCTTCTCAGGGTCACCGACCTAGAGGCACACAGTGTTCATCTGTTCCTCATAAGTGGTGGTAATTTTGATCATGAGACAAGGAACTACCCAGTCACCCCATTATGTCCCTGCTGTCCCCTGCCGCTGGTAACGGATAAGCAGTTTGTGGGGAGAGTTAAGGCCGCGCAAATACCCTGCTCTCAGCAGAACCTCCTCCCATACTGAGCACACGCTGGAGTCTCTTGTGTGACTGCATCCCGACCGTGAAGGCTGTGAGCCCAGCCTCTCCTCTCTCCACAACACACCGCCCGGCTCCAGGCGTCCTCTGCTGCAGAGCCACGCGACTGCTTAGTACCAGGACGGACCCAGGGACTCCCGCTTCCTGCGGTTCATGGTTTGTCACTGTGCGTAATTACTCCGCTTCTCAGGATGTCCCAGAATCAGCCAGTGGACAGGCCTCTGCCATTTTTTAAGTGCTTAATCTCTGGCACAACAAGATGCTGCAGGTTGTCCTGTACTTACCCTGCCCCAGCCCTGGAATTGGCCATTTCTCCGCATAGTCCTGGCCCTCTTTAGTGGGGAACAGCGCAGAGAGCAGGCACTAGGTATGCACACTGCTACTCAACACTTTTGCTTCTTGGCCCTACCAGTGGACAGAGCTGGAAATGCACGTGTCTGTGTCTGTAGACGCACGTACTTACACAAATGCACACCAAGACTGCTCCTTTAAAGAAGGCTTCCTTTGAGGATTAACAGGAGAAAATCTTGAGAACCAAGTTCAAGGGGAAGGGAGAGAGAACTGTTCTGTCCTTTCTTCCAGAAGGAAGAGGAAAAGGGGAAGTCCCAGCTGTATAACCTGAAGCCTTATGGATCACCCATCAAAAAGAAACCACAGTAAGACCCTTTGGACCAGGAGATGCTGAATAGCACCCTGAGATAGTTTGGAAAGTACCCACAGTCTGGAACTAAAGGCGGCGATAATGGCTTTAATACAGGTTTCTTCCTGCACAGCTCTGACTGGGATAAAAGAGAGAAAATTAAGACCTCTTTCCTAAGCTGGCTGAAGACAAAAATAAAGTCGAGATTTTCAAAAACAAATGTCAATGAAATGTTAACAGATACATGTAATGAACACATTTGAAAACTGCTGGGTTAAAATAAACTTTTTTTTTTTTAACTGCAAGATTCCCAGAGCCCATAAACATAGTAATATGCATTATAACTCTGGGAGTGGAGAGGGAATTTATATGCAATAATTCTCAAACGTGTTTGATCATGACTTTTTTAGGCAATACTAATTACCATCCTAGAAACTCCATGGAAGTTTGTGTAACATTAGCTTAAGAGTTTTATAAAATTGAAATTAGGAGAATTGAAATGAACCAGTCTATATATATATAATTCGAGGCAATTACCCTTCATAAGCAATTTCTTAGACCACCTGGCAGTCAAGATTCAATTTTAACTTTACAGAAATTTACAGTATAACTAGCTTTTCTGTGTATTATAGTATATTAAAAAGCCAGTATCAATTTTTAAAGAATTAACATCAGTTTTACACAATCTCTTCCAGAAACCAGAGTAAAAGGGAACACTTCCAACCTGGTTTTTGAGGACAATATTACTTTGATACCAAAATCTGACAAGACTGAGCACACACACAAAAGAGACTACCAACCAGTATTTTTCATGAACTCAGATGCAAAACTCAATAAAATCCCAGCCAACAACATATGAAAAAAATACACACGACAGCCAGGTGGGATTTATTCCAGGTATGCAAGGCTGGTTCACTATTCAAACCCAACCAATGCAACCTACCATATCAACAGGCTAAAGAGAAATAATCACATGACCTTATCAACTGATGCAGAAAAGCATTTCACAAACTCAACAGTCATGATAAAAACTCTCAGCACACTAGGAATAGAGGGGGAAAGCAACACAAAAAAACCTACAGGCGGCATGACACTTAGTGGTGGAAGGCTGAATTCTTTCCCTCCAGGATCAGGGACAAGGCAAGGATGTCGGTTCTTAACACTCTTATTTTAACATCATATTCAAGTTCTAACCACTATACTAAGGCAAGAAAGAGAAATTAAAGACGTACAAGTTGGAAAAGAAAAAATAAAACTATCTCTATTTGCAGACTGCAACATGACTTTCTATGTAGAAAATTCCAAAGAATTTGCAAACACCTTCTAGACCTAATATGTAATTTCAGTTAAGGCCATAGGACGTAAGCTCAATACACAATTCAACTGCATTTCTGTGTACTGACAGTGAACAAGTGGAAACCAAAATCGAAAGTGCAATACCATTTTCAATTGTTCCAAATACATAAAACAGGTATAAGTCTTCCAAAAAGTACGAAAAAGATATGGATCTGGATGATGAAAATTATAATGTGTCAACAAAAGAAGTCAGAGCAGACCTAAACGCCTGGAAAGTCACACGGTGGTCACGGATTGGGAGACTCAACATAGCAAAGATGCCAGTTCTCCCTACGGTGACCTGTAAGTTTCACGCAATCCCCATCAAAATCTCGGCAAAATTCTCTGCACATGCAGATGAACTTATTCTAATACTTACAGGGAGAAGCCCTCAAGTACCCAAAACAACTCTGAAGAAGGAAAATGAAGGAGGAGGCCCTCTCCCTGACGGCAGGGCCATCACACAGCTGCAGGGGTCACGGCAGCGGCACCGTCTCAGGACTCAGAGGTGAACGGAGCAGAACCCAGAACCAGGTTCACACCAATATCCCTAATTAATGTTTGGCAGAGAAGCAAAAGCAATTCAACGGAGGAGGGATCACTTTTTCAATAAATGGCACTGGAGTACTCAGGCATCGGGGGTAGGGGCGCAGGTGGGGGCGAGAAACACCATGACCTAAACCTCACACTCAAAATTGACCATACACTTAAGTGCAAAGTGTAAAACTGTGAAATTTCTAGAACAGGTCAGAGGAGAAAGTCTTGACACCCAGAGCGAAACAAAGAGTATTGTTAGAGTTGATAGCAAACTCATGACTCATAAGACGAACACTGGTAAGTAGATCTCATCAAAATTAAAAACCTCTGTTCTGTGAAAGGCTCTGCTAAGAGGATCAAGACAAATTACAGCCTGGGAGAAAGTATTTTCAAATCATATATATGACAAAGACTTGTATCTAGAATATGCAAACAAAACAAAATGCTTAGCACTCAACATTAAAACAATCTAATTGGAAAATGGGCAAAAGACATGTGCAGTCATTTCACCAAAGAGGATACAGAGATGGCAAGCACACAAAAGCACGGTTAACCTATCAGCCATTTAGAGAAACACAGACTTAAAGCACAATGAGGTATCGCCGCACACCTGATAAGAATGGCTAAAACGAGTGACAGCCTCAGACGCTGGCCAGGGCACAGAGAAAAGCTGGATCTCACACACACCGCTGCTGCTGACGTGGGGTGGCACAGCCACTCTGGGGCTTCACGCACAAGTTCTTGTCAAAGTGGAAATGGATGGCCCAGCAACTACACTCACAGGACTCTGTCCCGGAGAAACAAAGCTTATGCTCACACAAAACTGCGCGTGGATGTTCACCGCGGCTTTATTTGTAATGGCTAGAACCTGGAAACTACCCAAAGGCCTTCCAGTGGGTGAACGGTGCAACACTGCGAGGCACGGGTGCTACGGGCGGACCGCTCAGCAACAGGAAGGGAGGACCTGCTGACGCGAGACAGCCTGGATGAACACCGAGGGCGTTACGTGAAGTCAGAGAAGTCCCACCTCAGAAGCACAGGTACTGCATGATTGCCTTCACGTTACGTTCGTCAGCTAACAGCTACAGAGATGGAGAACAGACCAGCGACTGCCAGGGGCTAGGGATGGGCTTAAAGGAGCAGCAAGGTGGAGTCTCGTGATGGTACAACTGAGTGTCTCAGTCACAGCGGCGCTTATACAAGGCTTCACATATTGTTCTGTGAATCTGTAACCATTCAAAACAAAATGTTAAAAGAAATTCAAAGGCAGCTAACACTAATTTAGCTTACTGTCTTTATTAATGTTCCAATTTTTCCAAATGTCTATCTTTCCAAATGCGTACTGATTAAAATTTTTTTCCCAAATAATTTATAATTCTGCTTCCATTTTATTACTATTAGATTACAATGTCAGCAAAGTCAATTCCTCTTCCGATACAGTACACTTCGACTTTTCTGACCATAATTTAATCTACTTGTTACCAATAAAATGTGATCTGTGTCCCAGTACCCCCATTAAAATAAATACATACATGCCTAATTACCACCCCCCTACCACCCAAAAACGTGTGTGTGGATTTTGGTCATCAATAAGCAGTTATTCATAAAACCTGCATTCAGAAATTTTTTATAGTAATGATAATATAAATTGATTATCTTTTTTATTTTATCTTGCTCAATCCTGCTTTAACTTAAAAGCATGTATTTTTAAAAAATTATTTATTTTACTTTTGGGGGGAGGGGGAGATAATTAGGTTTATTTATTTACTTTTAGAGGGGGTACTGGGGATTGAACTCAGGACCTCCTGCATGCTAAGCACGTGCTCTATCCCTGAGCTATACCCTCCCCCCAAAGCATGTTTCTTACGCGCACGAGATGTAAGATGACAGCCTGTGGCCGTGGAAAATGACGTGGCTCTAGTTAACACATATAAATAGGAAGGATCAGCTCGTAACTTTCACATGATGTAATTTTCCAGAGAACTAATTTTTGGGTCTCAACATTGATCAAATTCGTTTAGAATGTCTGTGTGTGTCTCACATGTAATTAAAAATGTGAGTTGGGCAAGAAAACACAAGCCACTTGTTTGGTTCACTTCAAAGTAGCCTTTAATAAATTGTAAGAATTTTGTTTTTTTTTTTGTAAAGGAAGTCAGTCAGGTTAGGTACAAGTTAGAGGGTAAAGATAAAAAATATCACAAGTTAAAAACACCAAATGCCAACACAGAACTGGTAAAAGCCAGGATGGGCATTATGTTTACTTTTGGTTTTCACATTCAAGAAACAATAACATACACACTTAGAATCCAGGACAGAAACAGATCACATGGAGAGAAGGTTAAATGAGTTAGAAAAATAGTCAACAGGTTAGAAACTAGTTAAAGCTAGTCTCTCTATGTCCTTAAAAAGAACAACAAAAGCCAAATGGATTTATGTTGCCCTGGGAAGAGCCAGACAGGCCCCTGGAAAAGCCTCCCGACCACACGGCAGCCGCAGCAATCTCGCAATCTCACCTCCGTAGCCCCCAGGCATGGTTCTAAATTGTCAGCTACTTGGGGTGAGTGAACGAAATCTATTCTCAGAAATCCACAAGCTCTCAGCTGTTCACCATGAAGCGTGATTAGCTACCAGAGGGTCACTTCCAGTGGAGGGCCTGTCACTACCACACACTTCATCCTGCTTGTCTAAAGCAGCATGAGACTCCACGCTGAGATGAAGCTAAAAGTCCAGGGTGAAAACACTTTTTCTGCCAAGCAGAAATCTCAAGCACAGTTTTAAAACATGAAAATGGGCTAATAACTCAAGTTGATGCTGGTCAATAAAATGGGTTCTGAAAATGGCCTTGAACAGATCAGAATCTGTCAAGTTACACAAGAAGGTAACACACGACATGGTTGTCGGAAGCGGGATTACTTACGCTGTATGTGAATGAGCTGCTTTGGCATCTTAAATTCCCCGGGATATATGGACTCGTAGTAAGCAATGTTGCTCTCCGCCTCCGGGACTGGTATAACCATGTTATCCCTCTTCTCACCATACACCTGCTGTGCTGAAATAGCCCGCTGAAGATGGTGCTCCTGGAAAGAGGGGAGAAGAGATGAGTTCGTGTATTAAAAAGCTAACAAACAGAACACATAGCCTTATGGGAAGGTTTCTGTTCATTAGGCTTTAAAACAGAGGGAGTTTAATCGTCTTGCAAGGATATTAACAATATAATTGGTGATAAAGACATTTTAAGTAGAAACAAGAAGATTGTTAGTACACTGTATATTTCCTCAATTTAGGAAAAGGTGCTCACAGAAATTGAGAGTTAAATTATACAAAAGATCCCCCAAAGTTCACTAACACTGTTACTGAAGTTTGCATTTCACGGATGGGACTTAAAAACAGAGTTAAAACATGTGAGCTTATCGTATGAAGAAAGTGGGCTACTTTGTGGATCCTGATTGCTCATTCACACGGTGCTGCACAAATGCCGTACAACAGCGCCACCGTTTCAAAGAAGGGTCGAGACTACGATCTCCATTTTCCGTTGGTGAAACTGACACAGATTCAAACTTGGTCTTCTGTCTTGAGCAATAACCTTCCTTATGAATTTCCAGAGGAGTGAAGCACAGGATTGAAAGCACAGCCTTCAGAGTTTGTGGCTCCTGGCAAGACACTTCACTCTTCTGATCTGATTCCTCCAGTAGGAGGAAAACAGAACCTACTTCACAGGCTTGGTTGGAGACTTAAGTGAGATAAACATGCGCCACGTGTTTAGCTTAACGCCTGGCATACAGCAGGTGCTCAACATAAGCTTTGGGTTAGCTGCCACACACATTTTACCAGTTTGTACTACCACCAGCTGCCTTAAAAATACCTGTTCTCACTCATCCCTGTTGTCACTGAATTTTGGTGAACATTTCATTAAATTTAAACTAATTTTTTATGAGGTTTGTTTATTTATTTAGTTTTTAATGGAGGCACTGGGGACTGAACCCAGGACCTCATGCATGCTGAGCATGTGCTCTGCCACTGAGCTCTACCCTCCCCCTAAGCTAATTTTTAAAATACTATATAAAATACAAGTTCAAGGAAACATTTCAACAGTATGAAAACAAAACATTCCGGTCTTCAGAAGTAGCCTGTAATTTTATATATATTATATATATTATTCTTTAATTGTATTCGACTACACAGATGTACCGTAACTTATTTAAGCAGACACTAATTGACAGGAGAAAGAACCCTGCCAACAACCTAAATGCCTATCCTTTTCCCTAAATGCTGCGAAAGCCAGCCCTGTCCTATCACAGCCGTGAAGGCACCTGCAGACGGCAGTGCTCAAGAGACCTAAGAAGTCACAACACGTATTTTGCCACAATTCCTTGTGAAAGCGTCTCTCTTCAACTGTAAAATCGCCCATCTTGTTATTTCAGGTTAATTTCTTTAAAATGAGTTTTTCTTCACTGCTGTCTGCTCATCCTCAAAAGTACTGCTTTCCTTTTTCTAACTGATGTTTAAATATGTGGATTATTTCCTCTTTAATATTAAGGAAATTAACACCCATGTAATAAATTCTTACAAATATCTTCCTGAAGTTTGACTTCTGATCTTTGTTTAGAGTATTTGTTCCACGCAGGAAAGTTCTGTTAGTGAAAGTTATTAATCTTTCCCTCTATGGTTCCGTCATCCTTAGTAACAGGTGTAAGCTGTATAGCCACAGATAGGGTGTGTAAACAAACCTTCCACTTTTAGAACTCAGTTTGATCTCTGACTCAGGCTGCTCAGTGGTTCCTGGGAGGACGGCTGAGGCTGTGTCTGCTCCCCCTTCAGCATGGTCTGTCACCCAGTGGACGGTCCCTAAGTGCCCCGACCCAGGGCGCTGCTGAGCCCGGCTGGGCCTCAGCCCCAGTGTCCTCTTCTACTCTCAGATACCCTCTAACATCAAAGGAGGTTTCCTGGGACCTATGCCTCCTGCTTACAGCAAACTCAAGGAGGGGGCGGGGAAGCGGGCACATTAGCCTCCACTTGCATTTTGTTCTTAACCTATTAGCATGTCTGTGTGTAAGTGTACATGTGAGAGACGGCTTATCTTTTTATTTTTTTGTATAAGCAGAGATAGCAAGTCACCTGTCCTAATGTCACGAATAAAATCATCTATTCCCTTAATGAGTAAAAATGTGCCTTTATCGTAAGTTGCACTTAGGAGTACTTCCAAGCTCTCTTTCCCTACCCCGCTCAACTGCCTCCTACGCGAGTATTTAACGTGTTTTTAAAAGCACAGCCTCATACTACATTTTATTGTCTAGTGCTTACTAGATACTAAATTCACTCTTACAATTCTTCAGAAGTCCCCTGGCCGTCTCATTTATTCTTCTAGACGAACCACAATGGGAACTGCTTTCTGGGTGTGACATGTTTTGGTTCTCACAGGCACCAGGATGTGGCTAAGAACATGGATCTGTAACCAGGAGGGCTCCGGGTCTGAACGCTGGCGCCACGGTTCACCAGCTCCGTGATTTGGGACAAGATATTTACATCAGTATGTTTTGTTAACTATAAACGCGCATCGTGTACCTACCACGTGGAACCGTGGTTAAGATCAAGTGCCCGAGACACACTAACTACTGAAAACACGGTAGCACACGTGCGCCTCTCATCATCGGAGCCGCTGCAGAGCTCTCCACGTGCTTGTTACCAAACACGTTTTCTGCAGTGTTTTAACACTGCTCTGCAGGATGATTTTCCCTTATGTTTATTTCCATTTTCCTGTAATTGTGAAATCAAATTTTTGTCTATCAATATTGCAGTAAATACTTACTGCTTAAAAAAAATCTTACGTGTGGTCTTATGTGTGGCTTTTGGTTTCATTAAATATTTGACACAATTTCCTCATATTGAAACTAAGGACCCAAGATGTATGTAATATACAGCAAATGTGGTTAAGTTCTTCTAAAGTCTTAAAAATCATTCCTCAGTAACTAGTGTGTAACTATAACCTTACAGGGTCCTATTTACCGTCTCCCCTCATCTGGACGAGGACTCAGAGGCAGAAGGAGAGCGCCCAGAGGAGCCAGGGCAGCTGGAAACTGCTGGTGAGGGGACCTGGGGTCAGCACCAAATCACACAGTCACAGGGCATGTGAAGGAGCTGTCCTCGTACTAACAGTAATAGCGCCGAAGAGTGAAAGATCACCCTGGTTGCTGTATAGAAAATGGACCACATTCTACAAAATGGAATATGCATAGCCTTTAAATGGTTCAGAATAATACTTAATGAAATGCGAAAAAAATCAACTTATTAGGTAGGAAGATCTGAAAACTGTATGTTCAAGATACTTGTGTTTTAATGTTTTTTTAAAAGAAAAAGACATAATTGAGCATACGCATAGACAAGAAAAAGTCTGCAAGCAGCTGACCACATGAGTCAGTCCTTCCCTCTACACTCCTTCATTCCTTCCCTGTTCATTCACTCCCCGTCTTGTCAACACTTGTTTGTTTCCTGTTGTCACCTCTTCCTCCCCACCCCAATCTAAGCATCATGAGGGCAGAGATTTCTGTCTGTTTTGTTCACTGCTAAATAAATAGCCACTGGAAAACAGTGCTGGGCACAAAGCTTGGTCCTTAAATATCTGTGGAATAAATGGATTTATATGCATGTATCTGTGTATGCACGTGTACACACACACACAGAGCACAAGATGCATCAAGTTTCAAAGTCTGTACACCAGTTAACAGATCACCTCCAGGTGGTACAATTTTGAAATGCTCTTCTATAATTTTCTTTATTTCCCTTATTTTCTAAAACATAGTTGTAGTTTTTTGACAAAAAATATGAGTGCATTTCACTAAGTGATTTCCTAAAATAAAGGTAATTTCTAAAAGACACTGTTTATTTAGTTCAGTAAAACCCTTCCCATTTAAGTCAGTTCAAGAGTAAAACATGCTTGCAGCTTTCCAGGTAAACCCCAAACTATATAAATCTATTTCTAAGAAGCAGAGCGTTAAGTTATAAATGAAAATGAGGCCTCTGCTTTGAGTAGAGATGTAAAATGATGAAGCCAAGTTAATACATGAAACAAATTAGAATAAGATGAGCTATGAATTAAATTCAGCAATTATTTACTGAATGCCTTAACTAAATGACTAAGATGATCCAACCTTACATTACAATTACACAAAAAGTTAGCTGTTCCCTGAAGACAACAGCTGTCAATGAAATCTTTAAATAAACCTACTTGCAGCACTGAGTAAGCCAGCCTTCCCAACCTTTGTCACTGAAATACTTCACTTCAAATTATCAACAGGTAGTCCAGTACTGAGTTTGACAGTTAAAACAAAAACAGAGAGAGAGAACGCTGGATTTTAAACTTAAGGACTGAAAGCGTCTGACATGTTAATGTAAACTGTGGTTGCTCTTAAGGGAGGGTACAGTCGTTCCAAACCTGTGACCACAGAATCCTTTTTTTCAGAAAATGTCTATTAAGAGCTCACGGAGGACTTCTGTAACATGGTTTGGGAGATGCTGGTGGAGGACAACTGGAGATACAGGGCAGGACACGGGGCTCGAGTCTGCTCACTGGCGAACGCTGCCTGTGGTTACCGAGTGCCGACCGCGGGCCTGGCCTGGGAACCCGACGGTAACTGCCACAAGCCTGCTTCCTGCCACTGCAGCAGGGAGGACGGACACTAATAAAACCTGTCCTAAAAATAAACTGTGAAGTGTGATAGTGCTATAAAGGAAAAGGACAATGTGTTACAGGAAATATTCACCGGCGAGGGGTTGATTGCAGGGACAGCATCGCTCTAACTAGCACAGTGACCTTTAAACTAAGAGCTGCAGGAATGGGAGTTAAAAGATTATTTTAAGAAAAGGGAAGGGCTATGTTTGAAGACCACTGGCCAGTCTGACATCTAGGGTGGGTAAAGTTTCTTTATGCTGTAGAATATTTATAATAATTAGGCCCAGTTGCAATTTAAGAGTTAATCACCAAAACACCACAAAGAATTCCACTTTTTCATAAAATAACAGAGGCACACCCTCTCAAATAAATCTGATCTTACAGGAAACAAAGTAAATAAAATTAAATAAAGAATTCTTTAATGTTCAATCTTACATTAAAATGGGATCAGATGAACCATGACATGACTATGCAAATAACTTTTAAAAGCCTCTTGCACTGCAAGTAATTACAGATGATGTTCTCTATACACAGCAATGTAAACAATAAAAAAGGGGATCAGAAAAGACTGAAGAAGGGGGGAGGGTATAGCTCAAGTGGTAGAGCACATGCTTACCATGCACAAGGTCCTGGGTTCAATCCCGGTACCCCTTCTAAAAGTAAGCAAATAAATAAACCTAATTACCTCCCCCCTCCCGGCCAAAAAACAAAAACAAAAGCAAGTATATAAAAGACAAGACTGAAGAGTGACCTCCAGAAAGTTCAGAGGCACACTTTCACGTCTCCGTGAACCCTGCGGTCGTGGCCCTGGGCCAGGAACGTTCACTTCCGTCACCTCAGCTTGCCTCTTGCATCGGAAGAGCGGGGGGCTTTGGAGACAGAGGACCAAGTAAGAATCTCAGCTTCCTCATCAGAGCAGAAGTCTAGCAAGTCACTCTGCTGCTTATTTTTATTATTTGTGATACATATATACTTATATCTTTCTTCTTACCCATCTTTCCTTTTCATCTCTCCAGCAGTTAATCTTCTTTCTTTTACTTTCCTCTTTTTAATTTTTGCTTACCCCTAGAAAAATTTTTGCCTTTTCAGATGGCTTTCACTGGTCTCTTTGCTAAATGTATCGGTAGTTAATTTTAAATGTATTAGTAGTTAATGCAGATTGGTTAACTGGTTATAAACAGGGCATATCACTTATACTTGGGAAGTCAGAAATACAGTTTTATTGATTAAGAGTGACACGCCTGTCTGTAGGTGAGACCCACCTGAAGGGACAGTTCTGTGTGTCTTAAACACCTGTTCTGTGCCTCTGTTCACGGGGGGGGGGGGGGGGGCACCACTCACCATGCGCCTCCCACCTGCCCCTCCAAGTTTCTACTTGTTCTTCAAAGTCTGGTTTGAGATGATCGTCCTGCCACCCCTCCCCCCGCCGCCAAGCAGCGCTGCCCCCTCATCTGTGCGTTTAGTCTCTGCTTCAGCTTTGCTGTACTCACGTGTTTGTTTACACACTCATCTCCAAAATGTGAGCTCCTTAAAATTAGATGCTACATCTAACTAACTTTTGTATCTTTTCCTTTAAAAGATGAATTCTCTCGTAGTTATCAGGGGACTCCAGATTCTTTTAAGGATGAGGACTAAAGATTATCTTTGTAATCTACCCCGCATCTGGTACTATATGGCAGATACTCAGTATCTTATCAAGTATCACTATAGAAAAATGAGAAGGATACGTCTAAACAAAACACGTGAAAAAAAATGAAGAATGTACTTCCACCTGCTCTATAGTAAGTTCTAATAAATATTACCAAGGCAGAAAGAGCTATTCAAGGTAACATTGTGCAAACTCCTAGACAAAGATTAAATTATATTCACTTATTCATTAAATATTTATTTAAGCAAATACTGACCTTAACACTTAGCCGTAACAACTAAGACCACATTTAGAATTAAAAACAGCTTATTAAAAGCAACCATATTGTGTAAGATTACTTCAGTGATGCCTAATTTGTAAAAAGCTACTTAAGCAGTTTAAGCCCTGATGATTGATGCACGTAGGGCTTGACTCCACTGCCACGGGAACAAAGGGATGAGTGAACAGCTTCCTCTCCTCTTTCTAACGGCATTTCTAAGAACCGAGCGTCGATGCCTGTTCAGAACACCGCTCCACACGCACCCCGAGCTCTCCTGTAGACCCCCACCTTCACCCAGCTCATCACTGCAGCCCCCCAGCTGGCTGCCCTGCTCCCACTCCTGTCTCTGCATGGAGCAGCCTGGTCATCTGTTGATACACAAGTCAGACCATGCCGTCCTTCCATTCAGAGGACTCCAGTCACCTCCCACCTCACCAGAATAAAAGCGAAGTTCTTAAAGCTGCTCACAAGGCACCCTCCTTTCCTTGCTCCCTCTCTGGTGTCATTCCCTCTCCTCTCCACCCCCTCTGCTCTGCTCACACTAGAGTCCGTGTTCTTTGTCACACTGTCACCTTCTTCAAGTCCTCGTGTACAAGTCACCTTTGCAGACAGACTACAATGAGCGGCTACAATGGGGTATGGCGGTGAGGATGCGAACACACGGGTCAGGGAGGAAGAGGAGCAGCAGGTCTTCCCGGAAAACGCGCACATCCACGTGGCCTGGCAACCCTGCTCCGAGGCAGCTATCCAAGAGAGATGAAAACACAGGCCCATAGAGAGACGTGGACAAGAATGTTCACATAGTTCCAGTCACAACAGCCCCAGAGAGGAAACAACCAAATGTCCATCATCAGGTCGGATGAGCAAACCAGTTTAGTGACACGAGGGAATACTACTCAGCGGCAAAAAGGAGCCAGCGATCTATACACACAAGTAAACAGCAAAAAACCCTGGGGTGAGGAAAAACAGCTCTGCACGAGAGTCCACACTGTTTGAGTCCATTAATGTGAAGTTTCAAAACAAGCAAATTCATCTATGGTAAGAAAAAAAAATCAGAACAGTAGCTATCTTGGGGGAGGGGCAAGGATGGCTGGGAGGAGAATGGGGGAATTTTCTGGGGTGGCGTAATCATGTTCACTATCTCGATGGGGGTTGGGTTATACAAGTACACGAAGTTGTCAAAATTCAGCTAATATGTACTAAATATTTGCGAATTTCGTTGCACGTAAATTTTACCTGAAAAGAAAAAAAAACAGTAAACGAATACTGCACTCTAGTTAATGATATGTATGCTGAAGTACTTAGGGAAGCATGCCCTGACACCTGTAGTTCACTTTGAAACGCATCGGAAATGAAGACGGACTGACAGATGAAGGGCTGACAGACAGACAGGTGGACACGTGTGTCAAGGCAGGTGGAGGACAATAACGGTTCGATCTGGCTCCTGGCTACATGGCAGATCACCGCAAAACTCCTGACCTCACTGTACGTTTGATATTTTTCATAATAAAATGTTGCAAAAAATATGGAATCTCTCCCCCTCGACCCCACTCTATCCTGTACCCTGCTTCATTTTGCTGGGCAGACTACTGAATTTCCTCATCGCTTTATTCATCGTCTGGCTCTTCTCCCCAGAATATGAGATTTATGAAGGTAGGAATTTGTTTTCTGCTTTGTTTGCTCCAGGTCTAGAATTGTGCTTAACACATACAAGTATCCAGTAAATACTTGTTGAATGAGCCAGTGAAATTATAGCAGTTATTTGAGGTCCACAAATTGTTCTGGCTTGGAAGAGACGTCATTAAAAAGTAAGATTAAATTTCATAAAAGCAAAAAAAAATTTAACACAAATACATTTTGCTTTTGTATTTAAAACACTAAGGGTGAACAGCTGAAGACTGATTAGACTATTTGGCAAGAAAAAGAGCAATTCGATACTTAGATTTTCTACACGAAATAAATGGTGGAAAAGTCCGTCTGTGGCCTTCTACTCCTCGCGCCTAACTCGGTGCTCTGGAACCTCATTTCCAGAGTGTGACACAGTAAAGGAAGCCGTGGCTAAGGCGGTTCAAGCAGTCCAGCCTTGCTGTTTCTCTTCAGTGTGAAGTGTTTGTCACCTCAGTACTTTTCCTTATAAAATATTCAGGACCGCAAGTTACTAAGCCGTCAGCGAAACGGCATCTACTTTGAGCCCTGCCTCCGCCCGCCCCAGGTCAGTGCCCCCACGTCCTGGAGCCGGGGCTGCTGGGGCCGCATTTCTGAGAGCCAGGCGGCACCGGGGAAGGGACTAAAATTAGTTTCTTTCTTCTTTCACAGAAGATACAATCTGATCAGAATATTTCCCTAAAAATTAAACCTAAAACGCTCAACAAGCCCTCACTTCCGTCTGCCGTCTCCAGCTGAGCATCTCCCCACCGCCAGTGCACCCCCAGGAGCGGGCTGTCTGCCATCGCCTGGTGCCTTGTAACCCGTGCAGTCACTTAAAATGCAAATGACGGCTCTCCTTCTGGGGGTCAGCACCCTAAAGCAACAGCAGCGAATACACTGAACATCTAGTTCCAACTTGTCTAAAACCAAGCACGTTTATGTGATCGAATACCAGCGCTTGGTCCTTGGTCCTCGTACATACTCACTCCTGCGACCTCACCACCTCCACCACCACCTGTATGCTGACGACGGGACTCCATCTTCCTCTCTCGCCCAGATTTCTGCTAACGTCAGGCACACGTGTAAAGACCTCTTCCTGCACGTCCCCCTGACATGCAGGACATCAGCCTCCCTCCTCACGCAGCGTTGATTTCAGGAACCACGTCACTGCACATCCAGGTCACCGGGTCAGAAGCCCCGACTTTCCCGCTCGCTTCTGCTTCCTACTCTCCCATTTCCAGATCAGGCACCAGGCCTTCAGATGTTACTCACGTTCAGTCTAGGAGGTACTCGGCGCCTTTCCACCCCGCTATTACGGTTCAGGCTGTGACAGCCTCCTTCCCTCCGTTCCCTTCGACAGCTCCTGCCAGTGGTCCTTCTACAAGAGGGTGGTCCCAACACTCCCACTCCGCCCTGGGCTCCCCCGGCCTTCGTGACGATGTGCAGACTTCTGGGCGCGGCCAGCAGGCCCCTCAGTGATCCAGCTCTAGCTAACTCTGCCGGTCCACACCTCACCATGCCGATTCCACACCCCAGCCGCAGGGAGCATCCAACAGAGCTTCCTAGAAACCCCTACACGAAACGCTCTACATGTGATTTATAATTCCACTAGGATGTCCGCCCCTCTTTTTAAAAGTCTCACCAGTTATATAACACTCACCACAGCAACACCGAAAACAGGTACAGGTGGCTTTTACAATGTCTACCTCACACAGATTCAGTTAAGCTCTTTGTGAAATTAGAAACCGAGCAACTCCAAACTCAAAAACAGGCCTCCCGATGGGGGTTCACCCCTAAACCACCTGCCTCGCAGACACCAGAAGGGGCAGGGAAGAACACCCAGAGAGAGAGCAGGCTCCCTGAGGAGGCTCTCCAAGACGCACTCACCTTGGACAAAGCATCTTCTTGGAAGAAATGATCCTGTGAAGTCTTTTTTAGCTTTATAAAGCCGTAGACCTTACTGCTAAGCTTATTAATTCATATTTCCAGGACTAAAGTAATAGCTAACACATGCTAAGCATTTATTTCACGCCAGGGCTGAGCTTCACCTTCACACCTTATTCCATTATTTCATTTAAAGCCCACATACATGTGTATTCTCTACTTCACAGTTAGTAAACTTGCCTAGGTCCATACAGGCAGCTGGATTCAAGCTCAGCTGTGACTTGAGTATAAGCCACTATATCAACTCTCAAAAGGGTGTAGACCCCACAGATTGCTTATCACGGGAAAACCAGCAACTCTACGGTGGAGGGACTGGGCCCCAGCTTAACTGGGTGATCGGAATGAACACTTCCAATGAGGGGCAGACAGATACGCGTGCCTCCAGATGCGATGCCACAAGAATGCAACACCTCACGGAATGTGTTAGCCGGGAATGCAACACCTGAATCTAACTGAGAAAACACCAGACAAACCCAAAATGGGATCACCCTACTTAAAAAAAAAAAAAAATTTAAGGGACTCTAATCTTCAAAACTGTCTATACCATAAAAGATCAAACACTCACTGAAATATCTGGGGGTAAAGGGCCATGATACAGGGAACTTAATCTCAAATGGTTTAGAAAAAACCCATACATGTGCAGGACAGGAAGGGTGTGTCGAAAAACAAAGCAAACGGGACACAATGTAAACACTGAGTACGGATGGGTGTACTCTTTTTCTTGCAACTTTTCTGTAAGTTTGAAATTATTTCTAAATACAGCTGACCCTTGAACAAAGCAGCAGTTAGCAGCACTGACCCCCATCAGTCGAAAGTCCAGGTGTAAGCTGACAGTGGGCTCTCTTCACCCGTGGTTCTGCACCCACGGATTCAACTGACCGCGGAGCCACAGCGCTGTGGTTTTTACAGAAAAAAATCCGAGTGTGAGTGGGCCCACACAGCTCAAACCTGTGTTGTTCAAGGGTCAACTGCAATATATATATATATATATATATATATATATATATATATATTTTAAAGCTAAAGGAAATTGAAGGGAAAAAAAAGTAGACTCTGTAAGCAAGAGGAAGAGATGGACGCTCTTCTTCCAGGATTGCTGCCAAGTTCCCGCCGTCTCCACACAAGCCAGGGAAAGTTCTGGTTCTTAATCTCCTCATCTAAAGCAGCCTCAGAGTACCTTCTACTGAACAGAAGTTCTAGGGACATAATTAGGTGTTATGTGAGGGATTCTGTGATTACATCATTTTAGGGAATGAAGAGGCAGTAACAGACAATGCTGGGCAGTTTCCTTACAGAAGAATCCTCAGCAATCTCACATTTGCCAAAACACACCATGGTTTCCCAAATGAACAACACACAAGTCAGCATTTCCCAATTATGCACTGACCACTGTTAGTGCGGTTTATATAAATGTTTGGTGGGACCAAGTCTTTAATTTTCAGTATTAAAAAGGTAAGCATTAAAATAAAGTTATAACGTTAAACTGTGGCAAATAAAAACCATTCTCTTCTACAATAATATCTTATCAGTTTGGGTAAACATAACCTCCTGACTCCACTGTTCAACTCACAGTGAGGTATTTTCTTTTTACTAAGTTTATTTTTAAAAAGGAGGGCAGCATTAAGACTATGAAAGCTCGGACAACAGACCCCCGTGCACAGACAATAAAGCGGATCAGGTGCTGGCGGACCGTAGCCCAAGGGGACAGACCCGGTCCACCTGCTCTGTAAACAGCTGTATTAAAACACAGCCACACTGGCTCCTCTCGTACCGTCCGCGGCCGCTTTCGCTCCGCAACCGCAGAGCAGCCGTCGCAGAGACTGCAAGGCCTGCAAAGCCTCAAATACCCTCGGCCTCTCTGCACAAGGGGAGCAGACGCCTGGCAGGGCCGTTACGCCCTGTTAACTTTCTGAGACCCGGCATCTGGCTGGGGCAGGGCAGGCCCCGGCATGCACCGCAGCCCACTTACTACCTACACGGTGAAAACGACGGCAGAGGAAGTGCGCCAGGTAAAACCACGACCACCCCACTGGGCACAGTGTCCACTCTGAGGACGTCCCATCATGCCTGCTGCTCAGGAAGGTCAGTCACTCCCCGAAGCGGCGGCATCTGGACCGAGGTCTCACTCAGAACCCCATGGTCTCTCTACTGTTCCTTAACCCCCTTCTTGTCGTCTTTGCCTTCACCGTAGGGGGCGAGTCCTGGCTGGTGCCCAGGGGAGGCCTCAGAACACGGAGAGAAGCAGAAAGGACTTGAACAGCGGAACAGACGGGAGACAGAGTCATGGGTGCAGGATGGCTGGAAGGCTACGACCAGGGGAGGTGAGGAGGGGCGGGCCGATGTCCTCACTGCTCCCACAGGATTCGGATTCTCCCCCGAGCACTTCACCAGACTGGAGCTCCTACAGCTCACCTGCCAGCAAGGCCCAGGCACCCAGGTCTGCAGGCAGGAGCTGGAAAGACCGTCACAGCCGAGCCCACGTGGGCACACACGCTGCCCTGCAGAACTATCCACTCTAGTCACCCCCTTGTACAGTTCACAGTAAAGGTAAAGTGTGTTCTTCTTTCATAAGTATTGTTTTATCTCCCTGAATGAGCAACAAAAAAAATCAAAATTTGCTACTTCTCCCCCTGGGCTTCCAACACTTTGCTTACTGTATCTTTGACACCACATTTACCAGATGTGGAGACAAAGTAACCTTCTTTGTACAGAAATAATTAGTAATGAGTTTCCCTCAAACAAGGAAATCAGCTTTTAAAAGGAGATTCTGAAGGAACCCACTTGGCTTCAGAAGTACTTTATTTAGGTACTATTACATAACCTAGTACAATTTTCAGAGGATGCTAAATGATTTACCGCCCAGAGAGCTAAAGACCCCACGTGATGAACTGGTAAGAGGGTTGAAACAGTCACAGACTTAGATGGAATGTGACCATACCCTGCTCTTCCCTCACAAATAACAGAGTTATCTACTGTATTTTCTACCAGTCAATGCAGCAATCAAGACTCAGTCGGTGCTTTTATTAACACTTTGTTTTACTCATCAAAAACAAAACTTTAGGGCCTGTATGAACGCAAAGATTCATGCCTGTTGACGGTAACCGTGGGAAACGCTGTAACACGGTTAGTGTGGGAAGAAGGGCTAGTTCATACATTGTACTTAGTATTCACTTTGGACCAAAACTAAAACTAATCTTACAAAATTGTCTTCCTATCTTAAATAAACCAAGTCCCCTGGTCTCACCAAAACCATAAAACTCCCCATGTAACTTCTCAAGTGGTGTCTTAGGTAGTAGCTAAAAAACAGAAGGGGCTCTGATAGTCTGAAAACTTTTTTAATTATGTTTGTTCCCCACACTTAAATTGACTCCTTTATTTAAAGGAACAAACACACTGGTAGATGAAAATAATATTTCATAACTAATTAATGTTATCTGGTATTATATTTTCTTATATAAAACACAATGTACAGAAATAAAATTTTTGACTATTAGAATACTCTATCACATAGGGAGACATACAAAAAGGCATACTATTTAAGAGTACACTTTTTTGTTTTATATGTCTGTTAGTCTGTTTTGCATATAAGTTCATTTGTGTCAATTTTTTTAGATTCCACGTGCAAGTGGTATCACACAGTATTTTCAGAGCACACATTTTTACATGTCAGAACCTGGATTAGAATCAACCTGAGTTAGAACCCCATTTCTGCCACTTACTAGCTGTGACGTAACACCTCTAACTTTCCCCTCCTTACCAGTGAGATGAGCTAACAGTCACTACGAGGATAAGATGAAGTGAGGAATGTGGGTGCACCTGTCAGACCAGCACCCAGCACACACTTACGAGCGCTTCGAACTATAGTGAAACCAGTGTAGCCTTTTCCTACCAGCAAAGGGCAGAACACACTACCTGACTCATTAGGCTGGACTAAGGATTAAGTGAAGTTACGTCCACAAAGCCTCGGGGTGTTATTATTGTAACAGGCAAATTATAATAAGTAATTTAAATTGTTTATGAAGATTATTTTACTGTCGCTATATACATGAGTCAATAAATTAGTAAGAAGACTAATTCCAAACTTATCTTGTGTTTTCTTAAAAGAAATCCTTTCTCCCATTAATCCTACAAAAAGGCATTTTAAATCTCCAATTAGTTTTTACTGGCACCCTGTTAACAACTCTCACCTCTGAAGTTAATCAACTTCACTGCGGAACTTAAGGACTTTATATAACAAATTCAGGTATCGTACTCCAGTGACCATCATACTCCAGCCACTTCTGCAGCTTTTATGAAAGAATGAGATCTCGCTACATACTTCAAAATACAAAACAAAAGAAAAAAGTGCATTGCAGTCTATGAGGAAGCCTTGTTCTTAGAGCTTTCCTGATCAAGTTAAATCAATGGCAGTTACTCATTTCAAAGACTACCTATGCTACACACTTCATCCACAGTTGGTATGAGCTAACTCACTGGAACATTTTAAAACTTTTAATGTTATGTGAAACAAATCTGGTTTCCTTTTTCCTATGGAAATGTAAGAAAAATGCATAACAACTTTTATTCGAGGAGGAAGGGTAAATGGTTGCAAACGTTGAATATACTTTAGCAGTTTCAGGTCTAATCCTAATACATTAAATTATTATCTCTTTAGTTAGTATTTATAGCCATAAGAGAAAGGAAACTATATTTTCTTGCAAAAGGTTTTAGTGCTCATATAAACATCACAAATTCTCTTATTTCATAGCAGAAATAACTAAAACTTCCAGATAGTAATACTTAAGACAAATTTCCTACAAAAATATTAACTAAACTGTGTTAAAAGTCTGTATCACCTCCAGAGTTATATTAAGCTTGGTCAGAACGCAAGGCTGGTTCTCCCACACCTACACAAGAACAAGCAGCGTGCTTTCCCGATCTCATTCCAAAGAAGCAAACTGTGGCAGACACCGCAAGTTAGCTCTTTTTTTTTTTTTTTAAACACTATAAAGGCAAAGAACTTGCCAGTGATAAACAGCAGCAGAGGACCCCGAACTTAATTAGGAATTTGTTTATTTCGATCTGATCGTGACAACCAAAATACGCCTTCAAGTGAGATACTTGTATTCTAATCTGACCAAACCATGGTCAGAATGCAAAACTGACTCTTTAATAGAGTGAAAGACAGATTAGACCTTAAGCTCAGAAGAGATAAAGTATGCTCTACTGAACGTACACTTCTGATCTGTCTTCACAAACATCTTCTAAACACTGCCCAAAATGCAAGGAGTTGTAGAATGTAATCTACAGTGAACATCCTCTTTCCCTCGCCCTCCCCCTCAGTACACAGAGATGAACACTGAAAGTGGAACAGACAGTCTTTAGTTTTGCTCATCAAACTGTTCCTGGCTGCCTCCCAGGAACACAGTACGACGGTGCTTCTCGGCCTTCCTGCAGTTGCCGAGGCCAGGTGACTAAGTCTGGCCAATGAGTTGTGAGCCAAAGTGACTTCTGTTACTTCTGGGCCAGCGTATTTAACTGCTGGTAGAGGTCGTAACCTGTCACCACGTCTGAGCCGTCTGCTGCATCAGCCTGGTTTCCCAGCTGACCCATGATAAAATGTGACATAAACAAGAACTAAACTTCTGAGGTTGTTTGCAATCACACATCATAACCCAGTTATCCTGGCTGACATAAAGTGGTCCCAGGAGTGGGGGACTGTTGTCACACAAAGACTAAAGTATCTGCCATTAGCCTGGGGGTCAGGCAGCAGGGAGACTTCCCAGAGGCTGCAAGGCTGACAATCCATATGAGGCAGCACGAAGTATCTGGTGAAAGTCAGTTACAGTGGCTTGGAAAGCAGATCATGAACTTGAAGCCCCAGGAGACGAGACTAAGCACCTGGACGTTAAAATGCTGTGCTGGTTGCGCTGTGCTTGGTGTTAAAGAAACAAATTTTTAAAACTGACCAGTCTGTAAGTAAGCAGGAATGAAGGAAAAGAGTTCAAAAATCTGAAGCTGTGCAGTGTTTGAAGAGTGCTTCTCAACTTAAACCATAAATTAAAAAATCAAGAAGGCCTCTAACTAACAAAAGCAGGGGGTAAGGTTCAAACCAAGGTATGACCGTGATACCCACAGTTAGAACATCTGAATGGATTAGTCTCAGAGCAGAGACCCACATAAAACTGAACACCCAGCAAATGCTTTCAGTTGAACAAAATGCTCAGAGGAAGCAGAGACAGAGACACTAGGGTGCAGCTCTTCCAGCAAGAGCGAACAGGCTGCGGGTATAGGCGTCCAGGAGACAGCCAGCCAGCCGGGCAAAGAGCAGAGTGCAGGCAATCTCGCACACCGAGCTACACAGAAACACATTAGAGGCCTCGAGTTGTGCTGCCAACAGACAGACAGAAAGCAAGAGCCCAGACTGAAACCAGGTTGACGTAAAAGTGCACAGGTCTCCCGCCTCCTGCAGGCAGGAAGCAGGCTGTGACACGCCTGGCCCTCAAAGGGCTTACTGTCCAAAGCGCACTTCAGATGAGGCGAGGGAGGTGATGGAAAGGAGGAGTCTCTGAGCTGTCAGTGCCAGACACACGGAACACAGCCCCTCCAGGAGTGTGCACTCGGCACCTAAACAAGAATATTCCCCACATCCAGGGGGAGGGGACCTTATAAAGCTGGCCCGGTGGGACTTTTGAGTTGCTGTGGATTCGCGGCTGCTGGGTTTCCAACCCCAAAAGGGAGCGCTGACTGTGGTCACCACGCCTCCAGCGTGTTCCGACGTATGCCGGGGTATGTGTGGGTACGAGGGTGCAGATACTTTCATCCACGGATCTCCAGATCACAAGAGGAGGCACACCCAAACCTGAGGCAGAGAGCTACGTGTATCACCTGGAAATCCCAATACTTCAGGCTTGTGCTGTCCAGCAGGGACCACGGGGAGATGAGTACATTCTGTCTGTGGGAAGGCGAGTGAGCCACGTCTTTGGGTGACCAGAAGGGCTGACCTGTCATTACTGTTCTTTGCCCAGAATTTTTGTTCTTCGCCTTCTGGTCTTATGGTAGGATTGTATCTCCTGGTCAACCAGATGTTTAGGTGGAGCCATGCAACTTGTTCTGGCCAATTAGTTGTGAGTTGAGATGATACAGAACCTCCTGCCTGGCTTCCGGCCAGAGCATCTGAGTAACTGGCACAAGACACGAGCTCTCCCAGAGCGCTTTCCTCATCCAGCAGTGTGCAGGATGGAGGCTCCTGTTGGTTGGACCCTGGAGTGAGGTCATGTAGAACAGAGCCCCCGAATCCACCCAGGGGATAAAGTCGTGTTAGAAGTCCGTTTCTGTTATAAAGCCACAAGATTTCAGGACTGTATGTTGACATTACGGCCTTGCCTATCCTGATAAATGGAGGGAAACCAGTAACACCACTGAACAACTGAGTCAGAGGCAAGTGTATAGATCAGATTCCTTCCACAGACGATAAACACGAGGTCTATGGTTAGGTGATGTTTCTGCTCACACAGTAATCACACAGAGGGAGAATCTGATGGAGGAATCGTTATCCTCATGTAATTCTAAATTACAAAGAGAGTTATGTTCCTAATCTCTAAACACAGCTCTGGGACAGAATGAGCTAAAAACATATGAATAAATTAGCAGTAGGCCAACTCAGTCATTCAACAAGTAATGGAGGCACGAAGCTCCGAAGCCAAAGCTGCCTGGAGCTCGGCCATGTGAAGACTCATCAGGTGACTACACAAGTGGAATGGAAGTTCACAACAGTAACTGCCAGACAGATGAGCTACTGTGGGAGCACGCAACAGACCTACCCCAGCGGGCAGGCATCTAACGACGTGGCCCCGGGATCAGTGGGAGACTCCCAGACCAACCCACAGAGGAGTCACGGTTCAGTACCAGGAGTAAAGGAGAGAGGACCCTGTGGCTGGAGGGAGCCCGAAGGCTTTGGAGGAACAGAAAGCAGGCAGGGCCAGATTCCATGAGGCCTCCTATATAAGCCACTTGAAAAGCAACAGGAACCCTGTACAGGTCGTTAGCAGGAAGCGACACAATGGTTTCAGTTTTCAAAGGACCACTGGCTGTGTTGAGAATACCAAGAAAGGCAGCAGTTGCAGTCTTGGGAAGATCTGTTAGGAAGGCACTGAAATCCAGGCAAGAGAAGGCGGCGCCCTGAATTAGGGAGGTGGCAATGAAGACGATCATGTCTGAACTCATCAGGAAATTAAACATCACTACGCTGCAAACTGGAATTTGTATTCAGGGCATTTTCAACTCTCGCCAGCCTATGGGAACTCTCACCCTGGTTCTCCACTTTCTCCACTGTGATTCACAGCAAACCTGAATACATTACACTCAAAGGACAGCGTAACATCTGTGTCACAATGATGCCTCTCCTTCAGGCCCAGCAACACTCATATTCCATCTCTTCCCAAGTGATTAGGCAGGGTGATTAGTGAAAACTCGTAGGCTGGAATCTTAGAAATCAGATTTTTAATTCAAACTTAAGATTTATTCCAGAAAGGATTTAAAATGGATGGGCCCAGAAGTAAAGAGACATTACAGTTTTAAATTGTTTTCTTGCTAGTGATACAAAGTATAAGGCATCCTTGAGAAGCAAGAATTTCAGATATGAGTAAGAATTAAGGTTCAACTGAAAAGTTTTACATGGAAAAAGCCCAGTCCTAAAAATAGAAAGACCAGAAAAAATGTTAATCCTATCGCAAGCTTTTCTGTATTCTGTCCATAATCAACAAAACTGTTTCATCACTACAAAAAGGTAAGAATTTCTGAAGCGTATTCTACAAAATCACAGTGTAAAAGTTCAGAAAAGATAAACAGAACTCAACATATGTTTTTAAATGGTGTATAGAAAAACCAAGACAAAGGAATCAGAGTGTATTTTTATGGAATTGATTCTGAGATATTTCCCTGGTATAAAGAACAAAAAGACTGCTTTTATTTTACTAGAATTGTATTACAGAGGAAGAATTCACGGGAAAAACATTCATACAGAATTTTCACATACAGTGTCAAGATGCTACTGTGACAGATGAAAAAGAAACTTCAAAGAAGGTAATAAAAAGATCACTGCAACCAAAATCTTGGTTTCCAAGACATTTTCAGATCAGAGAGAATTTTAATGTAAAAGCTTTAAAGTGAAATAATTGATTTTGATTTTGCATGATTTTACCTTCAAATGGGGGGAAGAAAAGAGATGACTTTTCAGAATCTCAATGTGAGAAGTTGGCTGACATGGTTTTATTAGACTCTGAGTGATAATGTACAAGCTACTCAATGTAAAAGTAGGTGTTTCTGATCTTTACAACAGGGACTGGAAAGACTGCCTCAGATTATGGTTTATTTACAATGTGAACTATAAGCTCCTTAAAGGAAAAGATATATCTGTGGACCCATAATATTTACCATTATACTTTGTAAGTGTAAGTTGACAAATATTTGATAAAACAACACAATATAAAATAAGCACTTTCAGCAGTTTAGGGAAAGGTTATGACATTTTCTCTGGCTTAACATTTTGGATTATTGGAATGTCTCACGTCATCCCCAATCTTAGAGGAAAAACACGCAGGACCACAGCCTAAACCCTACTGACTACCCTCACTCCAAAAGTCCGAAGGCAGTGAAAACAGGTCCCTGACCACCACTGTAGAATACAAATAATCATAAAGTACCTAGATTTTTCCATAATGTTTAAACATTGAAGAAACATTTACACCAGAACAATATTAAGTTTTTAAGATACAACACTGTTTCTGCTTTCAATGGGCTTTGAAGTACAGTGAAAGAAACAATCATATAAAATGAATGTTTTCCAAAACTCCAAGTAATATCCCTTGGAAAGGGTAAGTCAAGGAGGGCTTCACAGACGTTGGTCGAGCTCGGGGAAGGAAAGACACCCAGAGGGGCGATGTAAGCAAAGGCAGACGAGAGGAACCCAGAGCACATTAGGTCCGGCACAGGGTTCAGCTTATGGAGCAGACTCCAGGCGGCCCCCCAGGGGCCCGACCCCTTGGATCCGCCCCCTGGGGCAGGCTCTCCCCCGCTGTGCCAGTGCTGGCCCGTGTGACCAACAGCACACGGTACAAGGGGCGGCCAGCCCTTCCAGGACAAGGTTATGGAAGATGGCAGCTTCCGTCTTAAGCACTCTCACTCACTTCCACGCACTTTTTCTTGGATCATTTGCTCTGGGGGAGCCAGGTGTCAGGTTGTGAGGACACACAATTAGTCACAGAGAGGCCATGTGATGACTCCAACACTGCCCTGCTTTCTGCAGACCCTGAACCAGAACCACCCGTGTTTACTGGGATCAGTTATGCAGCAACAGATAACAGACACTGGTACCAAGAGTCCTCAATGCATAAAAGAAACCTAAATTGTTGGAATGGCTTCGACACCAGACCACGGTCTTGGAGGACAGTATTAATGAAGAAGCTGTTAATAAAAGTCTCATGGTGTTTCATGAGAGAGGTGAGGGCAGAGAAGTGAGGGCTATGTCCACTGGAAACTAGAGGAAGGGTTAGGAAGCAGAAAGTTTAGTAACACCGTCACCTCTGTTATGTGCAAAGCAGAAAATTTACCTAATAACTGGAGAACTAGCTAAGGAGATTTTCAACCAGAGAGCAGAAAGTGCCACCTTGTTATTCTGCTATATATGGTAAAAAATGAAAAGAAATAAACTAAATGAAGAACCATTCGAAAGAAGCCAGGACTCGATGGTTTTGACAATTTGCAGTCTCGCCAGACTGCAAATGGTGCTAACATTCAGAAATGGATTCTGAGCCAAGGTCAAATCCAGGACACTGAGAGAAAAAACAGGGCCTAAAAACTAAGCCGAGTGACTGCAAAACCTTTTGTTAAGACCTCAGAAAGATCAAAGATGACGCCTCAGAGTACTCTTCAGTCAGACAAAAGGCCAAACAGAACCACGTGCTTCAAAGATTCTCTCAATCAAACAGTAAGGCTGTCAGGAAGCTGACGGGTATGGTCTCTAGGCAGACGCTCAAGCTAGTAAAAGGCTTACCTCCAAGATGCTCATGGGAGTGGCTCTCAGCTAATGGAACAGACTCCAATAGAATTCACAGAAGACCCACAAAGTTTTTAAAAGAATTATATATTTAGAAATACTACCTTGAACTGATGGAGACAAGACAGTACAAAATGAAAAGAGGACTTCAGAGGCCTAAATTTTGGCAGGGAGCAAGTTAAGAAAACCCAGAAGCAAACATGTTCTACCTTCATGAAAAAGGAAGGGTGACCTAAATGCCCAATGGGCAAAGCTGACAGCTGGGGTGACCTGGGCCCAGGGACTGACGTTCAACCAAGGAGTCACCATCATCTGCCTGACTGGATTCCAGAAACGCTACGGACCAGGGACGGCCTCTGCCTCCCACCCCACCCTCTGTCTTCCTTTGAATAGGAACGCTTCATGGTGGTTACTCCAGGCCTGGCCCAATACTGCGTACTGGCCGGGGAGCAGATGCCTCTCTGTGGCCTCATGGTGGAGAGGGATTCGTACGTGAGAGGCTGCACTTAAGGAACTACACGTGAGAAGCCTCAGCTGTACCTGAACCCCGTGTGGATGGAACCCTCACGCCACCATGAGAGGAGCCTTCGGGGGGCTTCGGGCGGCAGTGAGAACATCCTGCCTGCGGTCAGCTGTGGCGACCGGCCTCCAACGACCCGCATTTCCAGGCGCACAGATTTGTGCAGCCCCTGCCCAGGGCTGGTTTGTGTCACCAGCAGCATATGACAAGTGATGGTAATTTCCAGAAATTAAGTCACAGAAGACTGTGCACTCTCTCTGTGGGGTCACCCCCTCTGGGGGAAGCCCACTGAAGCCCTAACCAATGGCGTTACTGGGACTCTGTGAAAGACCCTGAGCCAGTATCACCCAGATAAACCGCTCCTAAGATCCCTAACCCTCAGAAATGGTGTGCGATACTAAGTGTCTGTTGTTTTAAGCTGTTAAGTTTGGGAGTAATCTGTTACGCAGAAAAAACAACTAATGCAGAGCTTACGGAGGGGAAGGGAAAAGACAGAGGCCAGAGCGCACAGGGCCCAGTAAACGCTACTGAAAGGTTTCTGCACGTTGTTCTATCTGCAAAAGGAGCACTCTCACAGTTTTAGACAGCAAAATAGCCACCAGACTCGTATTTTTAAAACATCACCCTGATGACTTTGAGGGGCTGTAAACTAGAAAGCGAGAGTCGGGAGGCCAGCTAAAAAGTAACGACAAGCCTGTCACAATTAGAGGGCGCCCCAACCTTGCGTCAGAAACCCTGAGATCCAAACGCACAGGCGTGTGTGGAGGAGCGGCCTCAAGAACTGCAAGTCACCAAAACTCACAGAACCTGTCAAAAAGTACAGAAAACTTTTTTTTTCCAGCTGACAAGTTCTTCAAGAAGCATTTTATACACCAGAGGCTGGGAAACCAAGCATGTATTTAAGTTGAGAAGATAATCCGTGTGGGTTGACACCCTCGACACGACCGACTTCAGGCCATGGTTTCTTGGTACTCTGCCTGTTACGCCACATTCCATCATAAGTACAACTAGATATTCTGTACAAAAATCAGTATCCACTCACTGTCAAAACACTCCGTAACAAAAACCATTGGCTGCGATGGAAATCAGTTGAAATTTTAAAATCCTACCTAAAAAACACATTTCCATCCTTCAAGGACAAAAATTAAACCAAAATAACGAGGAGAAAAGATCTGAGCACTCACTATATACGGAAGCTGTATGCTTTTCCCAGGTTGCTCCGTTCTCACGCCACACGTAGGGATGCAGCGCGACTGTAAGAGCACCTTAGCTGTGACCTCACTCCACAGCTTGTGTTTTGAACCCAGCTGTTTTCAACCCCATCAGACCCAATGCACCCTCTTTTCAAATTACACCACTATTCTACTTAAGTTTTTCAAAAAATCAACCCAAGGATCTAATTGCAAAACAAAAGAGAAATTAAAGTAATTTATAATAAAATGTTACGTATTTCAACATGTAAATAACTGGGGTTATATACCGAGGAAGACAAAATGAAGCTTATGTGTCTACACAGAATCGTGAATGTAAGAGCTAAAAAAACAGACTTTTTTGCAGATCTGTGCTACTGTTGACTCAAATACCACTAACGGTGTTGATGAAGTTATTTGCAAAATGGTAACAATTCCTGCACAAGTTCTAAACAAAATAAAGTAGAACATCCCCTTATTTTATATACTAGTTGCAGTCCTGGAAAATATAATACCAAAATTATACAAAATTTGTGAAACAGAATCAGATTCTAGACTCTTAATTTATACATGGAAATTTCACCAGCTGGCACATCCTGTGAGACAGTTAAAAAGTCAAACGGGCAATTCTCTGTTTTGCAGGACTACCTTCCGCACGGTGGAACTTACACCGCCCCTGGCCCCAACAGCTCCTCCCCTGACCTGTCACAATCAAAAAGCACCCTGACAATCTCCCAGAATGTCCTGAGGGAGAGAGAAGCACTGCACAGGAGGGCAGCTGTCAGATGCCCCACCCTAAAGGCCCCACTTCTGGGTCCTGAAACAGGGTGCTGTGCAAAGCCCTTCTCGGAAAGATTCTCACACAGCCGCGCAGCAGGAGTGACAGGCGTGCCTGGGAGTTCACCTCGAGCCACCAGGCTCTACCTCGTGGGGTGGCCCTCCCTCTAGCCTATCCCACCATCTCTAGCCGCAGGAAGGGTCCCGAGCATCCAGAATCTCTAGCAGGACACTTGTTGAACTATCTGTGCATCTGTGGCTGGCTGGGTGAATCCCGTGATTCTTCAGCTCCTTTACCAACAAGAGGTCAAGACCTGACGGCACCACCCAGCATCACCCTGGCTAGCGTTTATCACCATTCTGATCTAACACCCCAGATATGACCCCATTTTCCACCCCTCCCCACTCTTCCACTATCCTCCAGTCTCAACACCACTCCTCTCTACAGTGGCAGCTTCCTTCAGTGCGCCCTCATCTTCCTGCCCTATTCGGAGCCTGGCAGAGCTCCCAACATCAGTCCTCCCTCAGCCCTTCCAAGAGCAGCTGTTTATTTTCCCACGTCCCACACACTTGGACAGCAAAGTGTCCTCCCTGCCTCTGGCTGCTGGTCCCGTACCATTTCCTCTCTGCTGTCTGTCAGAAGTTGTCACCCCTCAGATATTCATACTGTCCCTCTCCCTCCTCGGAGCCGCCACATCCATTCTATCGGTCAGTCACGGAGTTCCCGGCCTCCTTCCCAACCGCCCTGCTCCTCCGGCATCACCCTGAGTGATGACACCCACGCGGCAGACGCATCTACCACCACCACCTTCTCACCCACGTCGGCCCCCACCCCTGCACCCAGACATCACCAGTAACTGTGTCACCTCTGAAACCTCAATCCAAGCATCTCCCTCTTTAACCACCACCCTTGCGACTTAGTCTCCCTTCTCACAAACCTCCTCCAGAAGCCGCGCCCGCGCCCCACTCCTCACCAGCGCCCTGCTGTCTTCTTCCCGGGTGTCTAGACCCGCAGTGTGTCCCGATGCTCTACCTCACAAACATGGTGAGTTGACCCTCATCCCTCTCTTCCTCCTTGGTCCTTGCCAGGCAAACCTCAACCCTAGAAACATGTCATTATAGATCTACTTTATTCTTAAACTCGAGCTGAATGCTTGCACTCCACTGCCCACGTGAGCAGGCTGTTCTAATTTTAAACGGTCACCAAGATAAACAAGATTATACTGTGTAGCACAAGGAAATAGATACAAGATCTTGTGGTAGCTCACAGAGAAAAAAGTGTGACAATGAATATATATATGTTCATGTATAACTGAAAAACTGTGCTCTACACTGGAATTTGATACATTGTAAAATGATTATAAATCAATAAAAAACATTAAAAAACAAAAAAAACAGTCACCAATACCGAGCCCCAGCCAGTCCATGAATCCCACTGCATTCTCCAGTAAGTCAGGTTCCCACACACCTCTGTCTGAGGCCCTCCCAGTCTCAGGTAATGACCTCACCTCCTACTTCACAGAGAAAATAGCTCCTACTTCACAGAGAAAACAGAATCATGACAAATGACCCATCCTCCCACTGCCGCCTCTGTCAACCCATCAGACCATAGCCGCCCTTTCTTTTAAAAAGGAAAATGTGTTTCTGCTTTTATCAGTGACCAAGCCCTTGATGAAACTGATCCAGGAAAAGACAAAACAGCTTTAGGAACAAAGTCCTTGAGCAGAATAGGAAATAGGATGATTTTATTCTGTTTAATGACATCATTCAAATTATTACACTAGTTCTAGTAACTCTTACTTATTTATAACAGCTACTTTAACATTTCTGTCTACTAATTCTACATTACCTGGGTTATTTCTGTGTGTCTTTCTGTTTTAACTTTTCCTCAGTTACTGGTTAGATTTTAAAGCTTCTTTGCACACCTGGTAATTTTTTTAAAACGCCTTTATGGTGGTCTGGTTCCTGTACAGTAAACTACACGTGTTTCAGATGTACAGTTTGATGCATTGTGATAGATGGACACACCTGTGAAATCACCACAGACACAATCAGGAGAGCTGACATTTCCATCCCTCCCCCAAGAGGTGCAACTTTTGAATTCCCAATTTATCCCTTCCCACCCCCTTTACCTACTGGTAACCATAAGTTTGTTCTCTTATGTCTGTGAGTCTGTTTCTGTTTTGTAGACAAGTTCATTTGTGTCCTTTTTTCCCCCCCAAGATTCCACACATAAGCAATATCATATGGCATTTTTCTTTCTCTTTCTGGCTTACTTCACTTAGAATGACGATCTCCAGGTCCATCCACGTTGTTGCAAATGGCATTATTTTTTTCTTTTTTATGGCTAAGAAGTATTCCATTGTATAAATATACCACATCTTTACCCAGTCATTTGTCAATGGACACTGGGGTTGTTTCCATGTGTTGGCTATTGTAAATAGTGCTGCTGTGAACACTGGGGTGCATGGATCTTTTTGAATTATATTTTTCTCCAGGTATATGCCCAGGAGTGGGGTTGATGGATCATACAGTAAGTCTATTTTCAGTTTTTTAAGGAACCTCCATACTGTTCTCCATAGTGGCTGCACCAATTTGCATTCCCACCAACAATGAAGGAGGGTTCCCTTTTCTCCACACTCTCCAGTATTTATCGTTTGCAGACTTTTTAATGACAGCCATTCCGATTGGTGTGAGGTCATATCTCATTGTAGTTTTCATCTGCATTTCTCTAACAATTAGTGATGTTGAGCATCTTTTCATGTCCTTGTTGACTACCTGGATACCTTCTTTGGAGAAATGTCAATTTAGTTCTTCAGCCCAATTTTTGACTGGGTTACTTGCTATTAAGGTGTATGAGCTGTCTGTATGTTCTGGAAATTAGTCCTTTGTCAGCTGCATCATTTGCAAATATTTCCTCCCATTCTATAGGTTGTCTTTTCATTTTGTTGACGGTATCCTTAGCTGTGCAAAGCTACAGTACTCAAAGCAGTACAGTACTGGCACAAAAACAAACACATAGATCAATGAAACAGCATAAAAAGTCCAGAAATAAACCCATGCACTTATAGTCAATTAATCTATGACAAAGGAGGCAAGAATATATGATAGAAAAAAGACAGTCTCTTCAGTAAGTGGTGCTGGGAGAACTGGACAGCTGCCTGTCCACTTTCTAACACCATATACAAAAATAAACTCGAAATGGATTAAAGACCTAAATGTAAGACCAGACACTACAAAACTCCTAGAGGAAAACACTGCCAGAACACTCCTGAACATACATCACAGCAATGTATTTTTTGAACCAGCTCCTGGGGTAATAGAAATAAAAGCAAAAATAAATGGGATCTAATCAAACTTAAAAGCACACCTGGGTAATTTTTTCATTGGATGCCAAACACTAAGTTTCATATTCCACGACCTGTGAGTCTTTCTTTCAGCGTCTGGGGGCTTCACTCTGGGACTGCTGCCTGAATGCGCTGCACCCTCTGAGGCTAATGCTCAGTCTTTATTAGGGCGAGTCCAGGCTCATTTAGGCTAGAGCTGATCTGTCCCCACTACCAAGGAAGTAACCCTTCGGAGAGCTCTGATCTGATGCCCTCTGTGTTAGGGGGTCTTTCCACCCCAGTGAGGACACAGCACACTCCCAGCCTCACGTGAGCTCCCAGAAATGCTTCTCCTACTTCTTGCCAGCGGCTTTCCCCCCAAGTCTCAGAAGCCTCCCCATAGACAGGCTCAGATCATCACGTCAGTTTTCAGCCAAAGACTCAAGAGACCGCTCTGCAGATCCCTGTGCATCTCTGGTACCTTGCCCTGAACCCACTTCCGCCTCCCCACTCGGAACTCTCTGTCTTTTCAACTCAAGGAGTCACCTGTGCTTGTAGCCTGGAAACTCTTAGGTGGTGATCGGGGCAATGGCGGCTCAGCTCTGCTCCCCCAGCCCGTCTGCGGCAACTCTGTGACTCATTCTTAGAAGAAATCATGTGCAGATCCCCTCAACCCCTTCAGCTGTCGGCCTTTTTCTTCTGCTCCTCTTGGTAGCAGAACTCTTCCAAAGAGTCGTCTATGCTTGCTATGACCCTTTGTTTATCTTTCGGTATTTCTTCTTTCCCAACTGCATTTTCCTTCCCACCGCAAATAGGACAGCAGCACGCATCTGATCAGAATAAGCGGTCACTTCCCCTCCTCATATTCTCAGTGGACGTAGTTAACCACTGTCCTTCTTTCTGGAGACACCTTTCTCCTCATTTGCCTCCTACTTCTCCAATAGCTCCTCCTCTACTTGAGCCTCAAGGCACAGCTTTAAAAACCACCTACATCCCAAAGACTTTCAAATTTATGGTGCCAGCCCATGGCTTCTAAATCTCACACCATTCTAGTGGAAACTGCTCTAATGCATTACGTTCCTGCACACACAATTAAATACAAACGGGCAAGAGGCCCTTCACACAAGCCCATCCTTTATACCCCTCCCTCCTCCGGTTCCCCCTCTTAACCATCCATCCACCCAGCTGCTCACGGCAAAAGTCAGGGGTTATCTTTGATTCTTTGTCTCCATCTAGTACATCCAAGTCTGTCAGCCACATCCTGTTGGTCCTACCTGCAATCCAACCATTTTCTTCTTCGCTGCTGCTGCCACCCTGATTAAAGCACCATCAACTCACTCCTGCCCCATATGACTTTCTCCACATGGTAGTGAGAAGAATCTTGAAAAAAAAAACATAATTCAGATCGTGTCAGTCCCTTGCCTGAAAGTCTCTACAGGCTTACTTCATCTCACAGCCACCCACTCCTTGTACAGCCGACATTACCTCCCCAGATACAGACCCCCAACTTCCTCCAGGCCTTCGGCTCATACCACACGGCCCTCTGCCACTCCGCTCCAGCCACCGGGCCTTCTCTCTGCTCCTGCCTCAGCCTCTCTGCAGCTGGGGGCTCTCTGCCTTGGATGCTCCGCACCCAGGTCTTCACAGGGCTGGCTTCTCCCACCATTCAAGCTTCACATCCAATGTTCCTCGACTGACTATGCAAAGAAATTTCCGCCCTTCTCCTTCCACCTGAAATTCTGTCCTGTCCTGTTCCACTGCCACATACAAGTTGTTACTTTTTAACTTTTATTTATTTGCTTCTTGTCTGTGTTTCCTCATTAGAATTCAGTCATCCAATGAAACAGACACTGAACACTGACTGCGTGCCAGCACTGTCGGGTGCGGAAAGTGCAGCAGTCAGGGAGGCAGACAAGCCCCGCCCCCCAGCACAGCCAGGCCCCCCGGCCGCGAGGAGGGGGCTGCTTGTTCACGGTCCGGCCCGCGGGCCAGCAACAGTCCTTACTCACTGGGAAGGTACGATGGATATTTGCTACAAAAATGAATGGAAACGCATTTATCTCTATTTTCTTAGTCTTTGTACAATGTATCTCAAAAATTTCCACTCAGCTACTAAGACAATGATTCAATTCTTGCTGTAGACTTCAAAACAGCCGTGTTTATATGCTGTTTCCCCTTCAGACTCTACCACCTTATAGGTAAAGCACGAATTTGCAACCATCACTACACACTTCTGGCTCTAATTTCACATTCTCATAAGAGTCCCAGCGTTCTGTGACCACCACACCCATCTACATTCAAGTCCTTCAGAACGGGAACCCTCCCAGACTAAGCTGGAACCCGCTACCCAGGCGCCCAGACCACTTTCACTCCTGTGTAAATTATGCTTCGGTAACATGCAAATGAAGCCACCAGCTAAAGACTTCGTGATTATTCTACAAACACACAGAATACACATGAAAACAGACCTAAATATAAATACACTGGTGACATAATACAACCATTACTCCAGGAAAGCAACACAGCCCTACCTCATCTTGCAGTCAAGAAAACACACAGAAGCTAGAGGAGGCCTCAGGTCTGAGGACTCCCAGATGGATGTTCTTCCCACCTAATAATCACCTTCATTTAAAGACATGAGTTTTCACAACTACATCATATAATTCTTTAAGGACAGAGAACACATCTGACACATTTATACCAGATAGTCTTAAACACAAGGGGTTGTATAAATGTAAACAGTTTTGAATGGCAACAAAAAGCGAGGTGATTCTAACCCTCAATTAGTACTTGGTAATGAAGAAATTCATGTGCACAGCACTCTTGCCCACATCTCAGAGCCCCCTCATACGGCCGGTGAAAAGACACTAAAGTTCATTCAAGTAAGGTTCACCGACTTGTCAAAGGCCACAAACACCAAAGTACGTTTTTCTCAGAGGAAATACAATGGCTACTTGTGATTCCAGGATAATCAAAATAATTCATCCCAATATATAAAGATTTGAGCCTGTGTTAAATTATGCACAGGACATTTTAAGCCTCAGGTCATCTCTGCCCCTGAAATTTACTAAGGCTACATCATACTTCTTCAGGCAGTACTTGCTATACTGAAGGAAATTCAACCAAAATGATTTGATTTAATAACCTGTTGCAAAATTCTGCAAATTGTCACCACGCATATCCGAAACTCAACCAACTTTTAAAAGATAACCTTGGTAACAACAAATAACTGAGGAAAAGCTCCGCCTTTTAAAGGGCCCATTATACCCCCATTCATCCAAGCCACAACCCAGGCAATGACCTGCGTGCCCTGACTACAAGTTTGTTTTTGGTTTTCATCCACCTATATTGGGGCTGGTGGATGAAATTCAATTCATATATTTAAAGGTGTAAAGCTAGGTATCCACTATGTCCAAAATACTGAAAATGCTCGAAACCACTACCTATAATCAGAGGCCTTTAATCACCTTGATTAAGAAACACTTGCCACACTTACCAACGTGAAGAAGACAAGTCAGCTTCAAGTAGTTACTGAAAGTAGTTCTACCAAGTTGTTTAAAACATTTGAATCACTTGTTTTCTTGTTGATCTCCCCCATGAATTGATTTACTCTCACAGGGAAATTACTGTAATATAATCACACTTACATTACATACATACTTGCATGTATGTATGTATACTTAAATTACACATATAAAAGTTCAAAACTTACTTTAAAAGTAAAGGACACAAAATCTAGTTCTGCCTAAATATTTCATAATCTCAAACTGCTTTTGCACTTAGAGACTCACAATTCATCTTATTCCCGAATTACAATATGAAATTCTCATTTCCTTGTGGGTCGTCTTCTTCCAAGAAACAGAATCACAACCCGTATCATCACTTCACGGTATTATTACTCCTTTTAAAATGCTACCCACTGGTTTTAAGAGTACGCTTTAAACAACTGCTGATAACAAGTACCCGTACTTTTTCAGGAAAACTGAATCACACATACAGTCAGAACCCACACCTTCACATCTACAAACAGAGCTCTTGCCGTCACGCACGCACGTGGACACACATCTCCCGTCTGTTTCCTCACCACAGACCGCGGTGTCGCAGAATGCAGAATACAGACAACACCAAAACCTTGTCTGTTTTAGAAGACAAAATACTAGGAATGGCTGGTCTAATATTTAATCCCAGCCACAGACTCATGGAGCTGTAAGCACAGGTTACTGCCCCTGGCTCACAACTTGAAGACACCCTCACTTCGACGGCACTTTTACTGAAGCCCTATTAAGAGAAAGGAAAGGCAGTTCTGCACAAATCCCATTACAGACCGCGAGCACCCACAAAACACCACTAGCTACACGAGCCCACTCATTTCCACGATTGTTTTATAAGAAAATGAAGTCTAAGTTCAAATGGTACTAACCGAAAATCTTAACTACCAAAAGGATGCTGAAACAAGAGCTAACATGGAGACCTCAGGTGCCTGACGCTCGTTTTCAAGTCTCCTCAGTCTTCCTGAATTGCCTACAGCCTTTAATTTTTCTTAAGTCGATGTCATAACTTCCATACTAATGAAACCAAAATGACTCAGTTTGAAATCTTAACCTTGAGCTTTCTTATCAAAATTATCAAAATCTTGAGAGACTGGTGACAAATACCAATTTTCTCCCCATAGAAATATCATCATCACACAATTTTATAGGCGTATCATGGGATTCGCTACTTCCAGCATCATTTCCACGTAACTCTCAGATCCCCAGCTTAGAAACTCAACGATACCTTGGGTAGGGTAGAAACTTGAAACTAGACTTTATTATTGCTTCTCAATTATCTTTGATTTTAACTACGCTATTTGCTACTTAATGGAAAAAACTCCAAATAGTCCGAATTCCTCTCTAAGTCAAACTATCTGTAAAAATTGAACTTTGCTTCTAGGACAACTGACATTTCACGTATCTATTTTCACTTCCAATGCAGTGGACAGAATGCAGGAATCTACGTTAAAGACTAAAAAAATCTTGGTTTACAAAATTTTAAATGAAAAATTCTTGGTTTCTTTAAAAAAATAAGTCAAACTTTTAAATTTATCATTGAAAGTGATTTAAGCTTATTTTTATAAAACAGAAAAACTAGATTTTTATCAAGTTTTAAAAGCATAGTGCTTATTTTTTAACAGAGATATGTACATATTTCCAACTTCCCAATTAAAAGTGAAAAACACCGACCTGTCTACTTTATGAACTTGCTTTTAATGACACTGGTACTGGGCCAGTAATGAAGGACATAGTTTTAGAGAAAAGACAGGTGTACGAGACTATTTTGTCTGTTCAGAGAGCCCTATTAAAACCAGGTATTGGGTCGTGATGGCTAGACCCTACTTCTAACAGTCCCAAAGGTGGCTGTGTAGGGCAGTATCAATGCAGTGCCATCACAAACATCTTAATTACATCACTCATCCAATCCTAACCAGCCTCAGTGACAGGAGAGAGGGTAAGCCCCACCCCTTACAATAAACTGAGTCACACACCCTGGCATCCCAATGAAAAAGTTAACTGCGACAGGAACCGAGCAGCTCCATTTGGCTACGTATCACTTTAAAACCCACTTTCCTGAAGTGAGAACCATCCCTAAAGGAGAATTATACCTTAACGTAAAGCTCCAATTTTAACCAAAATAAATCAACTTCAATGAAAACATCTGATAGTACTGCTATCTTGGAAAAAGTATCCTTTCAATTAAAGGTGAAGCCGAGGCACTAAGTATTTTAACATTTCTAACCTTAAAGATTACAATCTTAAAATTAAAATGTTAAAAAATTACAACGGTGCAACCTCTGTGCCTCCATTTGCTTAAATTTTTGGCCATTTTTACACCCCTAAGGGACTCATTTATTTCATATTTAAAGCTGATAGTCTATTGATTTCCTGTGATTTGAAAATTACCTCTGTAAATCATTAAATCAAAGTCTTTACTTTTAAATCAAAAACTGTTACTTTTTGATTTATCAAGTTACAATGCATTACACAGTCAAGCCCTTTCATTTATTAAAACCTGGAGTTATTTCTCAATCCTACTAAATCATGAAAAAACGATTAACTGCTCTAAAGTTGAGTAAAATTCATGTTGAGGGGCGGGGTGAGGGAATTTCTATTAAGTTGTTTCTTAAAAATTAAGAGGCATTCCTAATTAATTAGGGCATTGTGTTCAGCTTATAATGCTAAAATAAGTTAAATGAGAATATATTAAGTGTTTAGATTCGGCATTTCTGTCCTTTACCACAGAAACAAAATATGGTAACAATTACCAGGTAGTTCACATGACAATTCTGCAGACACATGTGATCATGAAACGCTTTCTTAAGGTGAAGTCCTCAACTGTCCTATCCGAAACTGCCCCCTCCTTCACGAGCATCAGTTAGACTTCGTCTAAACCAGTCACTCCGTTCAGGTTCTAGGTCACTCCTGAGCCTACCCAATGCGTCAGAGGCATAACCTTTCGTCTTTCTAAGCAGTATTATCATCAAGTTTTCCTAAGGTTAACTCAGGATTCAATTTCCCTCTACTTGTGCTCAGCACACATTTTCAACGTTAACGTGCTCCCTGCAGGACCGTGATCTGCACGGCCTCCCCATCCCACCAGGATCAACCACAGGTGGGGGTGCCGACGTCCTTCTGTTAAGTTCAGCACCCACCCCTGAGGTCCACGCTTCACTGGTCTTAGCTTTGGTTGGGTGTGAAGTGAAACAAACTCTAAACAAATGATGGGAAAAGGTAGTCTGAAGGGGGAAAAAATGCCACAGAAACAGGGACTCTACATGTTACAAACAAACGACATCCACTGCACTATAAAACATCAAACTTATTTCAGTGAACAAAAATTATCTGCCAAATTTAATAGGCACTGATACTTGAGTTGAGCTCAGCTCCGCTTTCAGGCTGGGGCTCTTGGGACAGTCCAAGGTGTCCACAGAAGCGAGACTTCAGAATTTCTAGTGCCCGTAGTGTGTCTTGTTTTATCAAGGCTCCCCCCTTCCGTGGCTGCAAAACCAGAGCCACAAGTTAATTTCCAGGGCAGTGTTAACATCAACACCGCAACTTTGAAGTATTACCGGTAAAACTTAGAAACAAAAATAAAACCAAAAGACAAGATTCTGCAGTCACAAGTGCTTTAATTGTTAAAACAAATCACTTATTTGAAAATAAACAAGTGGCACCATTCTGCTCTAAAGCCGATACAGGTGAACGGAATCAGGAGGGTCGGTGTCACCGCGGGCACCAGGCCGCACACCCCCGGCCGCGCGCTGACCGCTGGGCTTACTATCTGCGAAGTCACAGTCAGGACACCACTCTCTAAAGTGACATCCATCTGTCACACTCTGACTTTGAAAGGTTAAACAACCCGAACAGTTTAAATAACTTTATTTTCAAAAATCAACATTACAGAGCATAATTTCTACATTTAAATTTCTTAACAGTCCAAGTTTCCACAAAACCGGAGCCCAAATCCAGCGACTCCTCCACTTCCTCGAACTGTCATCACTGCGCCCTGTTTCAGGCCGCACCTGAGAACCAAGGTGCGCGGCTCCCGAGAGTCGGGGGCTGGGGCGAGGGGGAGGCTCCGTCACCCGGCGTCCGACCCGACCTCCGCGACAGGCGCAGCCACGGCGGCGGCGAGGCGCCGGCGCGCGGTCAACACTGAACCCCCACAATTCAGTAAGACGGTGAGACTTCTGCGGAGGCGGTCACTTCACCGAGCTCGGGATGCAGGAGCGAGAGCCCTCCTTCTGAACGTACACCTGTAACATCTACTTAAACTGGGTCTCTCGTCCCCTGGGTTGAGAAACCAGCGATCAGGCCACACAGGTTTTACGGGGGGGGGGGGGGGCGGCGGGGGGGTTGCAATTAAGAAAGTTACAGGCTTCAGAAGAGCCACGTGCGCCCCCCAAACCTGCAGCGTCTCCTCAAGGACCAAAGAAACAGTCCGGACAGCGCGCTCCGCCGCCCTCCGCGTCCGCAGAGCCGGGGCGGGGACGCGCTAGCCCCGGGACCCGGCGCCGAGGCGAGCACGCGCCCCCCGGCCCCCGGCCCAGCGCCGCCCGCAGCGCAGCGCAGCGCGCCCCGCGCGCCCGGAACCTGCGCTCCCGCCGGCGGCGGCGGCGCGCGGAGGCCGAGCCGGCCCCGGAGCGCCACCCAGCGGCCCGCGGAGAGGCCTGCAGGCGGGTCCTCGGCGGCGCCGCTCCCATCCCGGCCCGCTCCCCTCTCCGGCTGCACAAGGCCCAGCCCAAGCTCTACGACCACAAAATGGCTGCCGGCAGCCTCGTCACGTGACCCCTTTGTGCCTTTCGGGCGCCCGAACTCGGCGGGGCCCGGGTCCAAGTGGCCGGGGTCGGCGGGTGGCCCGAGAGGAGGCCCCGCCGGGCCGCGGCGGCCGGGGGCCGCGGTCGGGGAGGCGGGGGCAGGCCCGGCCGGCGCCGGGAGTCGGCGGCGGAGAGAAGATGGCGGCCATTTTGTGAGGATCTGTGCTCCGCCGCGGGCAGCGGAGGGAGCGGGCCTGGCGGCGGGTCGGACAGGGGAGTTAACACGTACCGACTCCTCTTCCTTCTCCATTCCGGTGGGCATCTGCGGCACGGCCCGGTTTATCGAGGCGTATTCGTGCAGGTCGGGCAGATCCTCACAGCGGAAAACCGGCAGCGGCTTCGAGGCGTCTAGCGCCCGCGCCCGAAACGACAGTTTACTCATCTCAGGCGCAGCAGATACCTCTCCGCTCTGGGGAAACGGCCCCGGCCAGCGGGATCATGGAGAACCGGGGGTTCGGTCCCCACTCGCCCGCCGCTGCCGGGGACTGGAGGGGCGGAGCGCGGAGCCCGCCGTCCGGGCGCTCGGAGCAGCCGGGAGGTGGGAGGCCGCGCCGCTCCGCTCCTCGCTCGCTCGCTCTCCTCAATACGCCATGGCCAACATGGCGGACATTAAAACTCCACTGTGCGCTCTTCAGCCAACCCCAGCCATTCCCCACACTGCATCGCGCAGCGGCGCGGGCACGCGGGGGGGGGGGGCGCGGGCTCGGGGCCGGGCGCCGGCACGGAGCGCGCGTCCCGCCAACCCCCGGCGCCCGGCCCCGCGCCCGGGCCGCTCGGCCCCCAGCCCCGGCCGCGGGGGGTCCGCGCGGGGCGCTCGGACGCCGGGGGCCGCTGCCGGCCGCCCGCCCCGCGAGCCCGGGCGCGGCCGCTGACGGACGGAGAGCGGGGCCGGCGGCGGGCGGCGGGCGGCGGGCGGCTCGGGCACCTGTCGCGGCCGGCGGCGCCCGGGCCCCGCACCGAGCCGCTGCTCGGGCTGAACTTTCCCGGCCATTACTTTCAGTCGAACTCTGGGCTGCGTCTGACGCGCTCCGCACCCACCGGGCTCAGTGTAAACCCGCCATCCTCCGCGGCTCCAGAGGAGGGCTTGGCGTTTGCAGGGTTTTTGAATCCTGCACTTTACCTACCCATACTCGTTCTTTTATTGTAATTGAAGCAAAGGGACTCATCAGTGTAACCTTCAGGGAAAAAAATTTAAAGCAAGACCTACTTCACAATGTTGGCGCCAGGTCTTTATATGTAGCTCATGGTTTTTCTGCACTGGAAGGAAATGCTATTTCAACGCAGCCATGGGTTGACATTTATTGTTTGTTCTCTGGAAGACTTTATGAAACTGAATTATATGAAGACCCATAGTGCTCCTGCCAAACCAAAAGAATTTTTTTTTTAAAGCGAAAATCTGTATCGTTAGAAGAGATGTTGATGGATGTGATTGTGGACATTTGGTTTATATTACACACAGAAATGAGTATCCAGAGAGCTCTTTCCAGTAAAATATTTTAAAAATCAGAAAGACTGTTGGGGTGGGTTTAACAGATTTGGCAGCAAAATTTCAAATATTCGCCAAGATACAAACGTTTTGTACGTCTGCTTTTCTCCGTGGGGAATACATAGTAAAAAATAATCACTATTCTTAAATACTGGGTTGGACAGGAACTGTTATTAGCTTAAGGCATAGAGGCCAAGTGCTATCTTTCAGGCTGGTTTGGCTACCACTCTACCGGGTGGAGGGAGACAAGGAGAACACGGACTGCAGTTCTCCAAAACGATCCTGAAACTTCACAGGGACAACGCCCCTCTGTGGGGCAGATGGACTGTCATCTATGTCTCCCGTATCAGGGCGATGCATTTGTTCAATGAGCAAACATTCATTGAGACCTCAGAGCCCTCTAAGAATGTTGTTAATTACTTAGCACCCAGGGGAGCTCCTGGAGGAGCTGACACAGTGGGAGCAGGACCCGTGGGTGGCAACTGAAAGCTCAGGGCTATTTGGGACCAGGCAGGAGTGGCACCTGATCCGTGGGGAGTGGCTCTAATGAAAGCATTCAGGGAAGGCTTTTTGGAGGAGATGATATCGGAGTAAAAGCCACACAGGGTAAATATGGGTTAACCTTGCCAACAATAAAGGGAAGAAACGTATCTTGGGCCAGAGAAGCAGCGTGTGCAAAGGCTCAGACCCCTGACAGTGTCTCATATTCCGAGATCCTCAAGAATGACCACCACACCGTGGACCGTGACATCTGCCTAGGCAAGTGTAACAGTTCTGAAAATACGGGCTGAACTTTAGTACAGTAGTCCTCCCCCAGCCTACTGCATTAGATTTCTGAAAATCCTAGTAGTAGAATTTGGTTGATTGAAAAGCCTATGAACTAAAATTCAGTGTTAGGTCATGAGGGAACCACCAAGAAAATGAATATTTTTTTTTTCTTAAGCCTTCATTAAAATAACAGCCTACAGATAACGTTTTCCATATCCCATACTAGTAAGAATGGGCACTATACAACCAGGTTCCTTGTTTTCCAGAAATTCTAGACTCACCCTCCATGGCGGATTCAGAGAGATGCTTACACATTAAGCTTGCCTTTTGCAGGTGAGGTGCCTGTCAGGAGATACTTCCTTTCTGCACTGGTTCCCCATCCATCTCAGTGCCCTGGATTTCTGACCTGCAGGTCCTAATTGCTTCCCAAAGATGCGAAGGCTGGAGTCCCAAGCCTCTTACATTCAGTTCACGTCCCTCCCTCCTGTGGGGCAGAAGTGTAGCAATGAAGGCTCCAGTTGAGCTTCCCTCAGGCCCCTTGCAAAAATGGTTAATCCTGCACCGTCTTTCACTTTTTCTTTTCCCAACTTAAAGTTCCCTCTTTTTCCTAAGTATCCCCAACCAGGGTGACGTGAAATTCTCGGTGTGTAAAGCTGCACACCTTTCCTCAAAGGGAAACTTTTGGTTGGGATGGGACCAGCTGTATTTCAAATAGTTTTGATTCATGTCAGTTACTGAATAACTAGGCAACACGCAGGAGCATCATTGTAGGGGACACAAATAAGATACCGATAAAGGAATCCCCAGTTAATAAAGTGACCAGGACAAGGCAGGATGGTGACATGCCTGCTCAGAGTTGGGAAAGAAAGCAGTCAGCTCCAGGTGGGTGGATCAGACTTGATGGGGAGACGGCATGTGATCTGGCTCTGAGGACGACTGATGTTCCAACTGGTAACAGGGATGAGATGGTAGAAGAATTGGGTCTTCATGGGAGAGGGCAACCTGAGGGACAGAAAATGGGGAAGAGTCACCTGCTATGTGTCTGAAGATGAGGTTTACTTGTCCAGAGTTCAGTAGGAGAGGACAACAATCGAGGTATGACAAAACTGAGAAGAACTTGGGTGGAGGGAGTCAGGCTAGAAAGCACAGAGACGTAAGTTTTAATGGTAATAATAATCACTTACAATATCACTATCCTGAAATGTGATTCATTGGTTTCAAATACAGAATGTCCGCTCAAACAACAACAAAGAATGTGCCAAATGCACTAGCTCTGACAGTGGAGTCTCCTGTGCGTAATGTACCTGAAATACAGCTCCACGTGCCCAGTATGAGCCCAAGTCCTATTGTTACTTTGCAGTTGTTTCTAGGATTTGCCTCCTTATTTCTATCCTCCCTGTCTCAACCATCGTCCCAGCTCTCGTCACTTCCCACATAGAAACACCCGCTAGCCCAGGTCGTCCTCGGTTCACTCGTCCCCTCAACAAGCCTTTAGGAAGCTCCCACTTCACAGGACACTGTGCTGGCTCTTCCCCAATAGTGGCTGGTGGGAGCCAGCAGTGGCTGGTCAGGGATGTGGGTCCCCAGGGGTGTCAGGGCTTCCCCAGGTCAGTGTGCCTGAACCCCTCTTTCATGTGTCCTCTCTCCCCCAAGTCATTATTTACAGCTGCTCTTCATTCTGTTCATGACAGAGAGTCAGTTTTTTTTTGGCATGATTGTCAGGGCCTCATAATTTTGCCTTCACTCTATCCAACATCATTTCTCCTTTATTGCTTATGGCAAACAACCCAAGCCCTGCACTACAGACAGGTGAGTTTCACCACCATCTTTAGAAATTAGCAAGCCTTTCATGCTTCCTCTTTCCTTTCTTTTTAAAAGAAAAATTGGGGGGGGGTCATTAGGCTTATTTATTCATTCATTTATTATCATCATTTTTAGTGGCGGTACCAGGACCTCATGCATGCTAAGCACTGCACTTTTCCCTGAGCTATTCCTCTCCCCCTGTTCTTTCTTTCCATCTCTCTCCTCTCCCTGTCCAGCTTCAGATCTCTCCTTCTAGCTACTGAAGTGCTACTTCACAGGAACGTTTTGAAGATTAAATAAAGCCAGCCATGTCAAGCATCCCCATGGCCTGCGGCCCACAGTAAACTTTCAATAGTTGTAAGCTCTTGTTCTTACTGTTCAAAACCCAACTCAGATATCACCTCCTTCGTGACACTTCGATGACTTAATTTCTCTGGGGCCTCATTTTCTAATCTGAAGAATGAGTTGGGTGAATTCAAAATAATCCTTAAGCCTACCCCTACCGCACTCTTCCTCATCTCTGAACTCTTGTTACACTTTCCATCAGTAAGAACAATAACTTTATTTTCAAAATACCTTGTAATGGCCTATAATGAAAAAGCACAGGAAAAGTAATCTATCTATCTATCTATCTGGATCACTACGCTGTACACCAGAAACTAACACAACATTGTAAATCAACTATACTTCAATTAAAAATAAATAAAAATAAGGGGGAGGGTATAGCTCGAGTGGTAGAGCACATACTTAGCATGCATGAGGTCCTGGGTTCAATCTCCAATACCGCCTCTAAAAATAAATAAATAAACCTAATTACCTGCTCCCCTAAGATTTTTTTAAATAATAAATAAAAATAAATTTATTGAACATTTACTATATGCCAGGCAGTGCAAAAGTACATTTTAAATGCATTAGCTCACTTAATTTTCATGACCGCCCTGTCTATGAGGTGTGTCCTATCAGAGCAGTTGCAAGTCCTGCCTCTGGTCACAGAGCAGGGGAGAGACAATGCTGAGGCTGGAATCCCCAGGTCCAGAGTGGAGCCCCGACCCCAGATGACGGAGTGAGATGAGGAGTGAACTGGCAGTGAGCTGAGAGAGGGAGGCCATCCGTCCCCTTCCAAGAGGCTTGGCAATGAGGGGAGGGTGAAGGGAGAGGCAGAGGGGGACGAAGCCATTCAGGTCACCGGTTTTGTTGTTTTTGAAGGTGGGAGAGATGTGGGCAAGTTTGTTCGCTAAAAGCAGAGAATCCTGTAAATGGATTAAGTTTAGGACCGGCTTCCTCTGCAGGAGGGAAGGCAAGAATGGACAGTGATTCAAAAAGTTAAATCCTCAGTGATGGGAACAGTAAGATTAAAAACCAAACAAACAAACATAACACATGGTACCAATTTGGGCAGCAGGAGTCCAGATTCTGCCTTTCTCCAAGCATTCAACAAATATCTCCTGGATGTTTACAGACCTGGGCAAGGCCATTTGTGCAGAACTATGATAAGGAAGTCCCCGCGGCCTTCCAGAGCTAAGAATAAAGTCAGAGGCTGTGTTTGTATTTAATTGGGAAAATGTGAAATTAATGTCTTTAAAAAATGTGAGTACACAATGATCTCAACATTAAGAAATGATACAGTGCTCTAATTGAGAGCATTGTGCAAAAGTACTGAATACCGAATATTTTCACCAGCAGTAATCATTTGCCGTCACTTTCTTTTTCTTTTCATAATAAGCTAGATAAAGAAATGACATCAAGTACACAACATTTAGGAAAATAAAAACTGGAAGCCCTTTATGATGTGTTGTATGTTGGAAAGTAAACGTTGCAATTGTGTTGCAGCTTATTTAATAGGATACCACAAGAAACAATACCTGAACTGATTTCTCTAGAGTTGATTTATGCGTAAAATTCTGTGCATAGTATTTAAGAACTATGTTTTATACAAAATAAGATAGTTCGGCATATATCCAGAAATAGTCCATCTCTACTTTAAAAGAATAAAGCCAGTATCTTATAGTAACTTATAGTGAAAAAGAATGTGAAAACGAATATATGTATGTACATGTATGACTGAAATATGATGCTGGACACCAGAAACTGACACAGCATTGTACACTGACTATATTTCAGTTAAAAATAAATAAATAAAGGGAAAATTATGAATCCTAGAAAACTGTAGCAGGACAGACTCAAAATTATTTCAGTTCAACTGTGTCTCCAATATACATGACTAAAACCAATCAGGTCTGTCTAAGAATGAGTTAAAAATGGTTCCAGCAGTGTTGGGATTTTAAAAAACACACAAAAAGATAATGAAACATGATACATCTTACTGTGTAAGGTAAAATCCTAAATTTATAGAATATCTACTCTGAGCACAGCAAGGATTTGGCCAGAATTTAGATCACCATCCCTCTTGGGGGGAAAAAAGGTTATTGGTTAAGTCTGACCACTTGAAGGACTTGCTTTCCTTAATTCCGAGGTCCCATAAATCATGTGATCTTTTCCTCACCATCCTGGTGGGCAGGTGACGGGACCCCCACGACACTTCTAGAAGCAGCTGGGGGAGAAGTGCAAGGCATAAATAGGAAACTGTTTGGAACTTGAACAATAACAATTCCATACATACGCCATATATATACACACATCATATATTCCAACAATGAGTTTTCCAGAATAGAAGTCCATCTTAGAAAAAAGAAAAATTTAAAAATTAAAACATATGTATTAAAGGAATACATTTGGTAGTATACATCCAAACTGGATTTTCAAGTAAATTTACTTCCATTTACCTAAACAGGTAAACTACTGTTACCTTATTTAATCTAGTGACTGGCACCTACTGGCAGGAACGATCTGTAGCCTAGGTGTTGGTCCAAGGTTGCAAAGGGCAGAAGGATAAAAATGAGGGAGAGGGAGGGGAGATGGGGAGGTGGGAACCTTTAGGTGCCTTACAGTCTTGAACACATAAAACATACTACTTGTGTTACACTAATCAGTGTGGTACAAATGGTACAAGAGAGGTTAGAGATGAAACAGGAACAAGAGAAAAAAACTGTTCATGAAGTAGAAATTTATGTGGAAAGTTTTGTTTTGTTTTGTTTTGTTTCTTTGGGGGGATGGTGGAGGTAATTGGGGTTTTATTTGTTGTTTATTTATTTAAAATAATTAAGTTGTTTATTTATTAATAATAATTAATAGCTTAAATTATTTATTTTAATGGAGATGCTGGGGATTGAAGCCAGGACCTTGTGCACGCCAGTAAGCACATGCTCCACCACTGAGCTATTTCCCCCCCAACTCTGTTAGAAGGTTTAAGTCAAAGTTACAAGCAGGCGGTGGATACACGCTGCTAGGAAAGCGGGCATCCCAGAGAGGGGCTGCTAGGAACCGCCGCTGCTCCTGTGACCCAAAGAAGGGAGTTATCTCTATCTTCTTCAGAGACTTGGGGCACAGAAGTCTCTTTTTTTATTATCTAATAAGTTACGATTAGTGAAATAAGAGTTTTACTTTCACTCTATGTATTATTCTTCATTATGATACTTTGAGTAACACGGATCGTCCTGACGGCTTAGATGGCACTCTGGGTCCCGAAACTCGGGCTTCCAGAGCAGGGAAGGGAAAGTGACCGAGTTTTTTCAAACCTGAGGAGTGAGGTTATAGGTGTGGAGAATGACTGGTGGAGGGAGCGGAGAAGGGGCTGGGGAACAGAGCCCAGGGGAACCCGCACACCTGGGGGACAGCAGAGGGAGAAGGGCCGGGAAACGAACAGAGGAGGCTGGGAGCCGCCAGGTGACTACTTCCAGGAGGTGATCAATGAGAAGAAACAAAAAGAATGAGGAGGTCCCTGGAGACACAGCAACCCCGATTTCTACAGGACGGTGAGAGCAGAAAATACACCCTGGTGAGCTGAGGCGTGGGCTGGAGGAGCAGGCTGCATGGAGCCTGGAACGTGCTAATTCATCATGTACCAGGCAAGACGAGCCAGGTGAAATTTTGAAGGGCCCTCCTAGGACGCTTTCCTAGGTCCTTCCTCATAGGAAAGCACCCCAAGGACAAAAAAAAAATAGGCTTAGCTTCAGGACACAACCAGGGGCACATCATGAGTACCTCCCATGTCAGACATTAGAAGAGAATGTATTGCGTTAATTCTCCAGGCTTCACAAAATCCTCGTCTGGAGGAAGTAAAACGTATCTTTCATCTTTAAAACTGCAGAAACTAGTAAACAAAAGACCAGCCTGACTTGTTTGAGTTACTGACAAGGGCAGAGGCCACATCCAGATCTAAAATTTCTTCTGAATTAGGTTTCCCAAACTCTAGACTCATAAACCACAAGACAAAACAAGGACACTGTGGTGGCACATACATTTGGATATATATTTTGGTTTTAATAGACTTATTCATAATCAGGTTAACTATTTGGTGTTTTTATTCCTTTCCAGTCTTTTCTGGCTTTGTGTCTGTTTTTCATTTGCTTGTTTTACGACACTGGAATAGTACTGTGTATTATTTTGTTGTGGTCCTCATTTCTCAATATAATTCCCACCTCATTAAGCATTCTCCCCAGATGTTAGCTTAGCACTTTTCAAAATTATGTTCCATAAAACGCTAATCTCAGAAGTTACGTTCTGAGATGAGAGTTCTATAAAGAGTTACATATAAAACCAGTAAGTTAAGGGGTGGGGGTATAGCTCAGTGGTAGAGTGTGTGCCTAGCATGCATGAGGTCCTGGGTTCAATCCCTAGTACCTCCACTATAGAAATAAACAAACAAATAAAAACCTAATTTTTAAAAAGCCCAGTAAGTTAGGGAAAAACTGCCTATTATTTCTTCCTGTTTAAAATCCGTATAGGCTCAGACAAGTCCTGCAGGAAAGAAATCTATTTACTGATACTTAGAAAAGTATTTTCCAAATTTATCTCACCATGCAACCCCTTACCATGTGCTATCCATTACTACATTTGTTTTATAAAAGCACATTCTGAGAAATTGTTACCCAGGGAATTTAAGGAAACAGAAGTTTTCCTGAGCAAATTATCTATTTAATTACTTAAGAAGTCTGACCTGTGAACTTTGAAAAAGCATAAAGTTTTTATAAATGTAAAGTACTATCTTTATTACCACTTCTTCAGATTTTTATCCTGCTAAAAACAGTGCAAAACAAGACACTTAGCAATAAAACTGGATAGAATTCTAACAAGCACTAGAATTAAGAAGATAGCTGTGCTTTGGCAATAAATCTGATGTTTAATAACAAATTAACTAAGATGTTTCGCTACATTTCTTTGTCCAAGTTTCTCCACTAAAATAAAAGGTGCATGCTGAACTTCGCCTCAGATTTTTCGTACTCTGACTTAAGCTCTTCTAGCTGCAGTTTCTCCATCCATGAAATAGAAACCATAGCACAATCTGTCACATAGGTTGTTACATTGACTCAATGAAACCATTAACACAGAAAATTTAGCTTGGACCGGACACAAAAGTCATGCTCAATCAACATGAGCTATTTTTTAAGGATTTTTAAAATTACATTCCTTTGAATAGATCATTTTACTTTTCTGAGCTTTATTTTTGTACATACAGTATAAAACATAACCCTGGTTGTAAAGGCTTCAAAATTCTTAGCTAAGGAAACAAAACAAAACAAAACTAAGAAAACCTCAAATGAAACCAGAGACCAAGATACACATATAAACTAATTTATATATAAATATTATACTCATCTTCTAGAATCTTTTTGTTTCCAGTGAGTAGCTTTGTATCATTCCTATGTTTAAATCTACATGGCGCTCTGCTGTCCTCCTCGCTCCCCCCACCCCCACTGCCAAAAGATTGACCTGGCGTTGCCCAGTGCCTGCGTAATCTCCAAATCTGGTCAAGCCAGCTCCCCATGGGGTCAGGGCCTCTCTGTACAGGTTGCTCCTGTTTCCCTCAAGGTGAACACTTTGTGTAAAGAGAGTCAAACGATAAGTAGTATTTTGCATTCGTGCAGTGAGACACAGGTTATGTACTGGGAGGAACACTGTCTTCCATGTTTGAAGATGCAGATGCTAATCTAATGTTTACCATTTACCAGCAGCATGAGCCTAGAGAAATGATTTAATCTCCAATACTTAAGCATCTTGTATGCTGGGTCTAAAGAATACTTTTTCTTCACCCTCTTAGACCATTACAAAGAACAAATAAGATAATATGGTGAAAACTCTTTGCCAATTCCAAAGTGCCTTACAAATACAAGGAAGAATGAATCCTTTTATTTCAATTTCTCCATAGTGGTTAGGAAAGGCATATGTATATTGCCCCGAATTGACACACTGAAACAGGAAGTTGATCGCAGACTTGATTGCTAGTCTAGGGCCCTTCAGCTGTTTCCTTAAATAAGAAATCTTTACGAGAATACCAAAATTCATCCTTTTTATTTATTTTTTCAATAGTCTTTTTTTACCCCTTTATATTTATCTTGCCATATTTTTTCAATTAATCTAGACTGTCCAACACAATATAAAAATTTAGGAAATCTGTAAGTCTGAATTATTTTGGGATAAGCTACGTACCTGTATTACCATTTTTACAGTTACAATTTTTTTATAGTTTTCTCAAAATTTTCCTTATCTAAACCTCCATTTAGAACAGAAAATCAGTACAAATGTTTTCTTGAATTTTGCTCACTAGTTTACCCTTAAAGCATCATTTAGGGGGTGGGTGTAGCTCAGTGGTAGGCTGTGTGCTTAGTATGCACAAGGTCCTGGGTTCAAGCCATTCAAAAAATAATAAAATATAAAAATAAATAGATAAATAAGAGCAGCATTCAAGGTTTCTAGCAGATGATACACAGGAGCTTTAAGAAAAATCGCTGTAAGATAGAATGTAATATGCCGACGAAAGGCACTGGTTTCAGAGTCAGACATGATCTGCGTTTGAATCTCAAACTCTTGCTCTTTCCTAGCTCTGTAAACCTGAATAAAAGTCATAACATCTATGAGTTTCCACTTCCACCTCTAACATGGGGATGATGCCTACCTCCAAGTATTGTTTGGAATAGGTAAATAAGCCACATAACCAAACTGACTGGGTTGGTACTTTGCTGGATATTTTTCTTGCATTATCTCATTTAATCTCTACAAAATAGCTTCAATGCCTGTCATTAAAGATTTCAATGTATTAAATATTATTACACACACACACACAAAACCTGAGCATTTTTCTTAAGGATTAAGGAATAGTTTCCAGTGTAGGGTGGAAAATGGTTGCCCAAGAGGAGTGACTCAGGTCCTAACTCCCTTCATTTTAACATAAACGCTACACTGGGCTTACACTAGTGGTTCAGTCCTCCTTCCTCTTGAAGAAAAACACTCAAAACCTAAACCTGAAGAAGAAATACTACCTGAATAAAAAAAGGTTCCCTCTTGAATAGTTTTCCTGTTTCTTTCCATTCACAAAAACCACCACGCCCACACACGCTTCACAGCAGGCTCCTGCGGGACTCGGTTGTGTGTCTCTCCAGCATCTAGTTACCCGTCTTCCATCTTAACAGAATTCTCTTTGCCTTTATTTTGTTGGGTTATTCCATCATCTGTGCTCTTTCCAAATAATTAAGCTTTCATGCTCTGCTTGAAAAACAGTAGTTCTTCAGCATTCATCTTTAACAATGTTCTGTATAATGGTCTTTCTTAATTCTTCATGGGAATAAAAAAACAAAACAATTTTAAGTACTGCAAAAACAGGCTAATTTTCTAACAATATTGCCTCCAATATGTGAGTTTCTAAGACTATTTTTTAAAACCAAAGAGCTTTTCAGGCCCTGTTACATTTTTTTTAATAATTGAGTCATCAGTGAATTAAAAAAATAACTCATGCTAGGCTAGCTCATGTGTATTAAATTGTTATTTATGAGCATTTTATTTTAAAAGATGTGGGTTCTTTTTAAAAAAAAAATTTTTTATTGAGTTATAGTCATCTTACAATGTTGTGTCAAATTCCAGTGTAGAGCACAATTTTTCAGTTATACATGAACGTACATATATTCATTGCCACATTTTTTTCACTGTGAGCTGCCACAAAATCTTGTATATATTTCCCTGTGCTATGCAGTATAATCTTGTTTATCTATTCTGCATTTTGAAATCTCAGTCTGTCCCTTCCCACCCTCTCCCCCCCAAGCAACCACAAGTTTGTATTCTATGTCTATGAGTCTGTTTCTGTTTTGTATTTTAAAAGATGTGGGTTCTGATCCTGGCTTTGCACCAACTAGCTGTGTGATCTTAACCTTCATCAGCCTGGATGGACCTCAGTCTCTTGACCTTGAAAAGAGGGACTAAGACTTGATGGTCCCTCCCAATGCTTCCAGCTCATAAATTTTATGATTATCCCCCCATTTTCTATAGTTGGGAGAAAAAAATAGGGATATGTGAAATTTTCTAAGTGTAAGAAGCTATGAAAAGAAAATTAAATTTGAGATATGTGGTTTTTATAGAAACAACGCTTTTAATGTTTCCCAACTATATATTAACCCCAAAGAAGTGTATGAAAGCAAATAAAGTCCTGGAAGACATGCCTTAGGGAGAGCAATTTCAACGAGTGGCTCAAAGATGTTATACTGTGTTAATTAGTATCACTTGATGCTTAAACAACAGGATCTTATAGGATGCTTAGCAGAAGTAGCCTTGCAGTAAGTGTGGTCAAATGAGATCCGAGGATTAAGAGGTGCAAACTGTCAGGTATAAAATAAGCTACAAGGCTGTATTGTACCACACGGGGAATACAGCCAATATTTTATAGTAACTATAAATGGAGCATAACCTGTAAAAATTGTGAATTACCATATTGTATCCCTGTAACATACAATATTGTACATCAACTATACTTCAATTTAAAAATACGATATTGTAAAATAAATACAGAAATAAAATTTAAAAAACATAATCTGAGAAATCTATGGAAGCTTACAAATATATCATTAAAATTGGAAAATAAAGATTCAGAACTCATATGAAAAAGATACAAACTTTGAAACAAAAGCTGAAGCAGAAATGGTCAAAATAATTGTCTGGTAGTAAAAGATCTGCAGTCTTATATTCTCACTGGAAAAGTGCAGAGACTGTCTATGTAACAAGTTAAGAAATTAACAAAATACTATTGTCCAATATTATCGTCCACTGAGGAAAAACCAACACACAGCAACAATAACAATAATAGTAGCAACCAATTTAGCAATTTGAAAAGTATGGTGAAAGCAGTAAAAGTGTATCTAAGCCAGACATCAAAAAACTAGGTTCTTCAAACTTATGCTTACCAGGGGCGGGGAAGGGGGTGGGGAAGGGGGTGGGAAGGGATAAACTGGGAGTTCAAGATTTGCAGATACTGACTACCATATAGAAAATAGATAAACAAGTCCATATTGTACAGCACAGGGAACTCTATTCACTATCTTGTAGTAACCTATGGTGAAAAAGAATATGAAAACAAATCTAAGTATGTTCATGTATGACTGAAGCATTGTGCTGTACACCAGAAATTGACAGAAATTATAAACTGACTATACTTCAATATACATTTTAAAAAAACTAGGTTATGTTTTATATACTTTAGTAAGTTCTCCTAACATTGTTTCATTTATTGGGCCTTATCTCCGTGCAAGCATTGTGTTATGAACCATGGGAGACACAAAATAAAAAGGTGTTATAGCCCTTAGTGAACTTAATTCCTGTAAAAACAAATAGGGTATGTCCTGTGCGTATATTCTGGACCATCCTGGCTTGAAAGGAACATTTAAAATAATTTGATATTTTTATATTTTCAGATTTACAAATGACTGAAGTAAAATGTATAGGAAATATTTCATAAATTTACTTTACAAAGTAGTTTATTTTCATCTATCTTCATGATATTTAAGAACTAACTTTCAAGAAAAAAGAGGACACTAATGAACTCATCTACAAAAGAAGCAGATTTGCAGATATCGCAAATGATCTTATGGTTACCCGGGAAAGGGCAGGGGGAAGGGATACATTTGGGAGTTTGAGATTTGCAAATGTTAACCACTATACATAAAAACAGATAAAAACCAAATTTCTTCTGTATAGCAAAGGAAACTATATTCAATAACTTATAATAACCTTTAATGAAAAACAATATGAAAATGAATATATGTATACATATGCATGACTGCGATATTGTGCTGTACATCAGAAATTGACACATTTTAACATACTGTTATTTCAATCGGGGGCGGGGGGAATGAACTTTCAGGTTAACTATCTTAAACCAAAAGTTTATTCACCATTTCAGACTTTGCTTAATGAAGCTGGAAATCAATATTCAACAATCATGGACGAGTCAGCCATCAAGTCAAGTCGCTATTGAAAGTGACAAGTGCACGGCGTTATGGCCAGACATGGAAAGACGCATACACAAGGTGAACTGAGGGAGCCAAGGGGAGTTCGTGAAGGACCCGCCCTGGGATCACGTGTACCACGTGTATCATCATGTATCGACACAGAGAGAAAAGGAAAGTTCCTCCCTAAAGCATATTCAATATCTGGTGGTAACCTATGATGAGAAAGAATATGAAAATGAATCACATATGCACATGTATGACTGAAACACTGTGCTGTACACTAGAAATTGATACAACATTGTAAACTGACTATACTTCAATTTTAAAAAAGAGAGATTTTGAAATGTATTCAAAGAAAAATATTTTCTCCCTGTGTAAGCAGTGTGTGACGCAGTCTGATACCATCTTCCTCAAACATTTGAGAGAGAGAGAGGTTTTCTGGTGGGTGTGATGTAGCATTTGCAATGGTAAATTCCAGAGCTACAATGAATCTACCTGGAAATTTCCAATTTTCCACTCAACATCCCTGACCATCCAAACTTTTAAGAACCTTAGTGAGAGGTGAATTGAACCAGAAAAAATCTGATGAAATGTAGGGTAGATAGTCTTGAATTTTAGATATAAAGAAAAAAAGGTCTTAAATAAAATTTTATAATCATAAAACCCCCCAAATTTGAAATCCCATACATCTGGCATGTAAAATAGAATGTATATTAAAACTTCTATTTCTTATTTAACTAAAATTTCATTTTCAAGTTTTTCTCCACTCTTTCATTAGTTCCTTCAACACAGTGTTGGTGAACAAGTGTACTTGCAAAAAAAAAAAAAAATTGCAAAATCTTAAGTCATATAAAGAGGTGTTTCTAATTGAAATGCACTTTTCAAATGTATATGAAATCTGAGTTCCTATGCATTTGAAAGGAAATCACACATAGAAAACTGTCTATGTTTATGCTCTCAAATGAACAGCACTGTCATTCTGCCATGAACCAATCTGTTATTTTTTTTCTTCTCTCTTTAAATTTCTATTCATTTGGTGGGGGGGGGAGAACACTAAGTTATTTTCAGTATAAGTAGCCTTATAGACATAAACTCGTACTATCAAGAAATAGTAAACATAAGCAAAAAAATCTTATGCATCATTCAACGTTTCAGTGCCCCCATGCTGCCCCCTGCTGCCCAGTAGCCACACTTAACCGAAAATTGTCCCAAACTTTCAACCTTTCACATTTACTTCCCTTTAGTCACCCCATCAAAACTTATCTGGCCAGAGACCCAGACCACTGGAGTTTTCCTCTACCAGGCTAGTGGGTAAGCAAGTTACTCTAAGAAAGAGGTAGCTCCCCCGTATTTATCCCATCACCATTTTCTGACCAGTTGTAAGCATTTGGACTGACGTTCTGTGGGCAATGACCGACATCCAGGTTCCCAAGCTTGGCGTTCCAAATCCTTTCGGTGCTGTTTCCAAGCTACCAGTACGGGTCTGTCTCTCCCAGTCTCTAGCCCCCAGGCTTCATAGTTGGATCTCTACCCGCCCCGGGGTCCTAGCGGGTATTCCCAGGTGCTGTGAGTTCTCTCTCCTCCCTGCTTAGGCTCACACTGCTTTCTCTGCCTGACTTGGTTTCTCTATGTTGGAAGCCTACCAGTCTTCCAAGGTTCTGGTCAAAATCTCCTCCTCCTCCCTTTAATCCTTTAAGCTCTGCACAATTTAGTAGAAGCTCAAAAAAGGATTTATTTAATGAGTAAAGGGCAGTTAGCGAAGAAATCTTGATACTTACGATTGGGGGGGCTGGGTTTATTTATTTATTTTTAATGGAGGTACTGGGGATTGAACCCAGGACCTCTTGCATGCTAAACACGCACTCTACCACTCTACCACTGAGCTACACTCTTCCCCCCACAAAACCCTGATTCTTAGAAAGGCTAAGTGACTTATCGACCGTTAGCAGAGGACCCAGAGAGGATAATGGGAGGCTCTGTAACATGGCAACAACCTGACACCTGAATGGGATGATGTTTTTAATCCCCATCACACTGTGTAAGCCCTATCTGGATCCCTGAAATCAGAAGCATCTATGAAGACATGAACTCAAAGCACATACTGAGTGCTTCTGTCATGCGGGGCACTATTCTAGGTGCTTTAAATGCGTGAACCCACTGAACTCTCCCAGCAGCCAGGTGAGTAGATAGTATCACTTTGTTCCACAGAAGAGGAGACTGGGGGTCTGGACAGTTAAGAAATTTGCCAAAGGTTATCCATGTAGTAAAGGACAGACTGAGGAACTCAGATCGGTCAAAGGTGTGTATTTAAAGTGTTCTCGTAATGTCAAGAGAAATGTATATGAAGAGGCTTCTACTCAGCTTTCTGGAAGTTAAAAAAAAACCTCGTCAATAGAATAGCCTTGGAAATTGTGACCAGAGACTCAGACTGAGCCTCTGAGACACTCAGTGTCAATTCAGTACCTGTAAATGTTTGCAAGAGCTGACTGTCCTACAAGACAGAACTTGAAGGAATGTAGGATTCCGCCAAGTTCAAAGGTCTCTAAAGGACAGTTATATATTTTAAAAGATTAAGAAATGAAAAATCCAAATACTTGTCAGTTGATGCAGCCACTTGTGTGGGGACCAACGACTCTAACTTGACTTGAAAAATATAAAGATATGACTCAGTATCTCAGGAAAGTAGACCTTAAGAATATGTCCCCTTTTTTGATACAATGAACATAAATAAGGCTCATGACATCACATCTGTGTCCCAGACAAGGCTCTACTTGTGTTCTAACCAAAACCTCTGCTCAAGAAACTTCCAGGTGCGGGGAGGGCATAGCTCAGTGGTAAAGCGCGTGCTTAGCACGCAGGAGGTCCTGGGTTCAATCCCCAGTGCCTCCATTAAAATAAATACCTCCCCCCACCACCCAAAGGAAAAACAAAACAAAGCAAAACAAGAGACTTCAATAAGCGGAGAGGGCAGAAAAAAAATAAACTTGAGAAGGCAATATCCCAAATTGTTTGGTAGGACATAACTCTTTTCTGGGAGTAAGAGTCTTTTTTCAGAAAGATTTAAAGTACAGAAGTGTTTCTTAGTGTAAGCAATCATTCTGTTTAAGAACATTCGACCTAATGGAGTAACAGCCTATTGCACTTTTACGTAGAACTTCTACTAACTTATACGTAGTGTTGAAACATTAAAGAGAACTTAAGAATCACCGAATTTAAACGTTAAATTTATTAGATTGCTGAGACTTTAACTTCTTGAAAATGTTTGCTTAAGTACCAAAGGAGGCAATCAAATGTAGCAACTTTATACGTGTCTATAAAAAAATCACGAGGTGTTTAATTAAATAATGCTTTAAATGAGACCAAATTTTAAGGGACCATGATTTCTAAAATTTGCTAAATTTATAAGTATGAAAAGATTTGTAAGCTAAGTTTAAAAACATACCTTTGGGTATGTAAATTTAATACATTTCATATTATTTTTTGAAAACTCAAATTAACTTCAGAATGGCCTTTCAATATCCAAGACTCGCTCTTGAGGGCATCAGGTAACTTGGAACTGAACAGTGGTGACTGAGTTCTTCCAGCTAAAGTTGGTGCTCACTGGGCAGTCAGCGTTCATTGGCAGAACTGGTCTGACTGCCCAGTTAGTCTTTCAGTTTGAACCTTCCTCAGTTCCTAGCAGGCGGACGGCAGCTTTTGAAACATTGAGATGAGAGAAGCAACATTGTCCACCGACCTCCCCAATTTCAGGTTCAGTGGCTTGCTTCCACAGTTTCACTTAGCAATTCTCAACCCCAGCTGCGTATCCGAGTCCCTTGGACAGCTTTTGGAAACTACTTATGCCCAGAACCCATCCGGACCAACTAGACTCTCTGAGGATGCAGTATTTTGTTTTTAAGTTTCTGGGCAGAGCTGAGAGCTACTCAGTGCAGGCAGAGTTGAGGGCCGCTGGTCCACAGTGTGAGCCCACTGTGCTCGAAGGGACTGGTGCTGTCCAACAGAACTTTCTGCAATTACAGACATTACTGTAGACGGCATGTCCACGTACCTCCCACCCCAAAGTCACATATTGAAATCCTAGTCCCCAGTGTTTGGAGGTGGGGCTTTTGGGAGGTGATTAGGTCATGAGGGTGAAGCCCCAGGAATGAGATTAGTGCCCTTGTAAAAGACCCCAGAGAGGCCCCTCATCCCTTCCACAACGTGAGGACACATCTACGAACCAGGAAGAGGACTCTCACCAGACACAGGATTTGCCAGCACCTTGATCTTGGACTTCCAGACTCCAGAACTGTGAGAAATAAATTTCTGTTGTATATAAGCCCCTCCAGTTCATGGTATTCTGTTACAGTAGCCCGAACAATGGAGACAGGAATGTCCCATAAATCTGTCCTCCAATATGGTAATCATTAGCCAGGTGTAACTACCGAGTGTTTAATTTTTTTTTTAACTTCTTACATTTTATTTTTTACTCTTATTTTTATTTTATTTATTTTTTTATTGAAGTACAGTCAGTTTACAATGTTCCATCAATTTCTAGTGTACAGCACAATGCTTCAGTCACACATGAACATACATGTATTCATTTTCATATTCTTTTTCACCATGAGCTACTACAAGATATCGAATATAGTTCCCTGTGCTGTACAGTATAAACTTGTTTTCCTCCAAATGTTTAATTTTTATTAATTCAAATTTAAATGTACATGGTCACATGTGGCTAGTGACTACTGTACTGGGCAGCATAGTTCTGGCAACTTTAGGCCATTCAAAATGATCAGAGTCTACAATTACAGAGGTGCTCAGTGACGCTTTCCGTTACTGTGACCAGTTCAAACTTGCCTCTTCATGGTACTTCATCCCAGCTTCCTGACGAGGCCTCTAGTGGATGGAAGGCCAGCCCAAAGCTTATCCAGGCTTCTGGAAATGTTCAGGACATGGACTTTGCTGATTGCTTTTTATCCGCTTATGTTGGAAGTTTGCTTCTTGGACTTTATACTTCAGTGAAAAATGAGCTAAAGCCTTCAGAACTAAATATTCCTTAAGTCTCAAAGCAGTGAAGGAATTAAACTCTTGGAAAGGTCCTCTTCACTCCTTGGCATGTGATAGTGTTTTTCAACTGGAGGTCGTGATCTCTATCTTGGGAGGATGGAGAGTTTCCAGTGGACTCAGGCAGTGGCCTGAGTTTCAGAGCCAAATATAGGTCACTGGCATGACAGCCTCCTTTCTCAGTCTCATCGAAACCAGGTCCTTTTAATGAATGTGGGGCATTAGTGGTTGGTGGGATAAAATCTTGACAAGAACCAGCAAAATGCCACAGAAACAGAACTCTATTTCAGATGTAACTTGCTATTGAACACAACTAAGTTCTATTTTTACTTTTAAAAAATAATTTGTAAATTATGGATTACTATTTTTTAAAAAAAATTTTTTTAATGCACACCTATAGGAACTGCTGGAAAAAGAAATCTCAAATGTGATGCCCACTCTGAGGCATAAAAAGAATCCTCCTTCAAGTCATTGCTGAGTTTGTCAGTGAGCTCATTCTGACCACCTTTTCAATTCTGCAAATGTATTTATTTATTCATATATTTGCCAATCATGAAATGCCATCCTTTAAAGTCCGGCATATTTACCATGGCAGGTACCATTCGATTCTCTAGTGCAGCGTCTCAAAAGGTGGTCCCTGGACCAGCAGCAACAGCACATCTGGGAGCTTGCAACTTCTCAGACCCCACCCCAGATCAACTGAACCAGGACCTCTCAGTGTGGGCCCGGTGTCGGTGTTTTAGGTGATTCTGGTGCACAATGAAGTTTGAGATTCACTGACTCCCCCAAAAACGTCCCAGGGCGGAAACTTCTCTACATCCCACCAATGGTAGAGATGGGAACATTCTGTACATAAAATTGACCTTGTAAGTTGTGAAACACAAGTCAATATTCTATTTCAACCTCATGTTATGAATCATGAATTTATCTACTTCCACAAAGCCTCACTGAATCTCTAGTCTCTGATCTTTTTTCTTTCCCTATGAAAAATTCAGCCTGTAAAGGAATTTCATGAGATGTTCCTGAAGAGATGAGATGCAGTATGTGTGCCTTCAGCAAATTCAACGCACAAAAATTCAGCTCTATACAACAGATAAATTAGCGGCATTACTCGTTTTAAGAAGAGATGATTCAATTTATGAAACTATTCAGTAAAGGATTCATTTAAACAGGGATATCATACAATGCATATGCCAAGTTACAGAATGTAAATGTACAAATACCCAATGTCACAGTCCAGAAGAGGAGTAGGTACACAGGCTCTGATTCCAGACTTCCCAGGTTCAAACTCCAGCTTTCTCATTTACTGTGTAACCTGAGCCAAACCTCTCCAAGCCTCAGTTTCCTCATCTGTACAGTGGGTATAATAATTGTCCTATCTCCAAAGTTTGTGTGAGGATTTAAGGAGATACTTAATAAAGGTAGCATTTAGCTTAGAGGCTGGAACATTGTGAGCTCTAATTAAATGTTTATTTTTAGTTTTTCTAAAGTAGCTGCATCTGTGACCAGTTCACCTCTATGAAAACAGATATTCATGTTGTATCATTCGAGAATGTTTTTACAAAGCAGTTAAAGTTTATACAAAGCAAACAGGAGCTGGCCACACCGAGCACTGGATACTCAGCAGGTGTTTACACTTTCAAGAGTCCTTCCCTAGCCAAACCAATTAAGGGAATTTCAATCTCCCTGTCAGTGACAGGGTTTAGATATGAGCATGTCCTGCAAACCTGGCCAAAGAGCTGTAAGAAGCAGTATGCTGTGGGCCTCTGGGACGGAACTTCTTCCCTTCTGAAAAGATGCATAAGAGAAACTCTCTTCCCTTTGGAAGCTGCAGTATCAGGATATGATGCTTGGAGCTGCAGCAGCCATCTTGTGACTATGAGGAAAGACATTGCTGGCATGACTGCAATGTAAAAGAATAGAACCTACTAGGAAACCTGATAACATTGCTGAGCTATTGAACCAAACCTAGAACTGGCTTGCCTATTAATTATTAATTTAGTTGAAATAATAAATGTCCTTATTTTTTATGCCATTATCAGAAGGAGTCTACGTTAGTACAAAAGCAAACTAAATGACATAACACATTTAGTTAGTATCTTAATTGGCTCTATGACAAAGTAACTTGGTCACTTTGTTCTGGAGGTCATCTTAAACCACACATAGAGGATTCTTAATGAATAGGTCCTTCTCTTCCAATTCATTTGCATGTAACAGCAGTCTCACTTCCCTGCTCCATATCTGATGTGCTTAATGAAGTAACCATTAGCTAAATGTCTAATTATATTCTCTTCATAAGTTAAAATGTTTATTATAACAATTTCTGCTATATAAAAAAATCATTGAAAATTCTTTCAGAAGATTTTAAAATAAAAATAAATATTTTAATTCTGATACAATCCTTTAACACTGTAATTGTATTTCCCTGCTTCATTTTACAATTTTTATTTACATTAACATTTCTCTCATGACAATGTGAACAAAATGTACAAAATGAGGCTCTACCACCTTAAAAAAAAAGTTTTTATTAAATGGACATCACAAGAACACACACAAAATTCTTTCCACCAGAGTGACCCCCTCCTCATCTCTTCTTAAGCAAATAAGTTAATGTTTTATTTCTCACTTTGCAATAGGAATTTGCGTTAGGTAACCATCTATGTAGCATCTGTTTGGGCTAGATCTAAAATCTGAGGGCTATTTCTCCCTCAATGCGTCCCAGATAATGGTCCTTCAATAGAATGACCCTTTAAATCCTATAAAAACAGATTTAATTTTTTAAAAAGGTTTTACCCCAGAAATCTTATTATGCCTTCATTCCCAAAGAGTACCTCCCGTATCTAAGAGCTTAGATTTAAAGTGTCTTTTCCTTTGTGTGTGTGTGTGGGGGGGGCGGTATTTAGGTGATTTATTTGCTTCTTTATTTAAATAGAGGTACTGGGGATTTTAACCCAGGACCTTGTACATGCTAAGCATGTGCTCTACCACTGAGCTGTACCCTCCCCACTGAAGTATCTTTAAAATACTGAACCATATTGGACTGTAACCTCCATGAGAGCAGGGATCCTTGCCTCTTCTTCTGAATATTGCATCCCAGCATTTTGGCATAATAGCACATAATAAGAGGAAAATCTGGAACAAACAAACCCACAAATAAAAATAAATGGTGAATAAATCAAGTATAAAGGCCATTCCTTTCATCTTTTTCTTAAGGAAATCATCTTTGCCTTACTTTCCCTTCAGAGTCTCCATTAGAGAATTGTTTTGGAAAGATAAAAAAACAAAGTCGTAACACAAACACCCATTTGGTCTCTCATTTTCTTTCCCATCTGTTCCTTTGCAAAACATGTAATGATCTGTCCAAGAAATAGCACAGATATGTATGCACGAAAAGAGGATGGAATTAGAAACATATACTCAATTCCAAGTCTGTACTGAATTTGGTTTTCAGAGGGCAACATTTTTAGCTCTTTTTACTTCTCCTAAAAATGTTTATTCTAAGGTATGTAAGATAGATCATGGCTAATATTTTCAGCATTTTATGAGAGGTCATCTTAATATCAATGTAAATGTTTCTTCCTTTTTTTCCTTCATCTTTCCTAATAAGGTTGGCTAACCTGAAAATTTCCCCAATCTTTAGCAATACTAATGAATACAAACTAACAAATCAGGAAATTATGTAGGTTCACTACATTAAGTCTTAATAAAATTTTCAGTTTATTTCTGTTATTGACCAAGTCATAATTTCAAGTTCATTTGTCTGAGGTTCATTGTTTGGAATTTGATTTACAAATCCTCCATGTTTTTGGCATCATTTATTTCCTCTTTCTGCAAACTGTTTTTTGGCCATGTCACTACTCGTTGACCCCTCCCCTCCAAGAGGGATGGGCAGGATGAAAAAAATAATAATGATATCCTAACATAGTCAATGTTGCTACTTGCTACTATCTCCGATAAAAAAGTGTGCGAGGAAAAAATAAGTGTGTAATTGTTGATTAAAATGACATTCCAAGATTTAAAAAAAATTATTTATTGTTCATGAGCTAGCAACTGTTACTATGAAAAACTGAGTTCTCTCTATACTCCATTCAATAAAGACTTTTTCATGATAAAACATAGCTTATTTTAATAATTCTAATCCTAATCTCACCAAACTCATGAACTAAATGCCTATGAAATGTTGTCAATTAAGGAAAAAAGGAACCTCCAGAGAATCAAGAGCTAAAAGGAAGCACAAGGTGGATTTAAAAATGGAGAATAATGTAAAACAATGAATTGTTTTTGCCTCGTAGATTTAAACCTCCTTACTTAGTGATGTAAGAGCCACAGATAGAAGAATATCTTTAACATAAATATCCATGATGATTTTTAAGAGTCGAGATGTAACTATAATGGTTACTCATAATCAATGATGTAATAGTCGATGATGTAGGAGAACAAAGAACGTTGCATAGCTACATATGGACTTCACAGCATCAGTTTGTTTTTTAAAAGGGGGGCTACACTGTATAAGCATTTTTAGTTTCCACAAATTAAAACGAAAAAAATCACCAGCTGAGTAACAGAACGTTTTAGCAACAAACACATAGGGAAGTATATTTTATTCAGCAGGTTAACTTCAGAGAACTAAACTCTACAGCACAATCAGAGGATTAGATAATATATTTACACCTGCAGTATTTCATTCCATAAATAATCTATAATGTCAAATCTAGTCTTGATGGGGGCATTTAAATTTTATGAAGAGATAAAATGTTACAGTGAACATTTTCACATTTTTATAGCAGAATATAAACAAAATACAGGCATAATATATAATTATTTTTGAAGTTGAAGGAAAGGGTCTTACACAGACAAATTACAGGGACACAAAAATCAGAAATACTATATCTAGGTATTTTCACACTTTTTTCTACTTCAGAATTTTAAATAATTAGTAAAATGAGCATTTACACATTTCAAAGTGAATAAAAACACTCAGTAATAACTCCGAAATTTTTTACTCTCTCAAGAAATAATCTATTCAATTATGTGAAAAGGGGGTCTAGGATACTATTTCAGTTGTTTTTATTTGGCAAAATAACATGTTTTTAGGTACAATCACTGATTTCTCCCACTTTCTTTTTCAATTAAGGACACACTTACTATCTTCATAAACAACTGAAACGCTCACAGAGACTAGTAAAAACTATGTCACAGCATAATGTATATTTTTGTTCTTGGGAGGCTTTGGGCCTAAATTCAGTATTCTCCAGTCAGCTAACTTCCAGTAAGAACAAAGATGTAAGAGATTTATCCTGCATTTAGGTATACGAATACCAATATTTTTAAATTAAAAGCAGTTGTATATATATTCTTAAAAAATTATCTTATTCCAAGATACTTACTCTTTTTTGAACAAGGATACACATAAATTCAACTGAAATATCACTTCAAAATAAAACAAACTATAATGTAGACGCTGCTATATGTCCAACTACTAGAAAATTCCCCAGAGAAACTTGGAATAGTTATTTAAGGAATCCCTAGGTTCAAAACGAAATTCAACTTTTACAACGTTCAGTGAACTAAAACTCCAACGTTTTGTTCAATCGAAGACACTGGCACGTATGATACTGCGATATAAGGAAAATGCAAAATGTTACTGAGGAAAGAGAGGGTAAGCCAACAGCCTATTATTGAAGAAATTCGGATCTAGAGATAATCAGATCAGATCAAACACAACTGCAAACGCATGCTCCTCCCTGATGCCCCCTGGGCTGGGGTGACGACACATCTGCTCTCAGCCACAGTTCACAGTTCACAGCAAACATCAAAATAATACAACTGAATAATCTCCTCTGAGCAAAATCAACTTTCTTTAAGGAAAGAAAAAGATAAGATAATAGATCAAGTCTTGCCCCACCTCTTTTTTTCTCCCTTTTCTTTTAGTGAAACTGACATAAATTGTTGAAGAGAACCACAGCGCCACCAACACAGATCAATGCAAAACAAAAAAGATCTCCCACCGTGTGCAAAAAGAAAAAAAATTAGAAAAATGCCAAAAATTACAAAATGTCTCCCCAATGTACCTCCGAGAAAAACAAGATAGCTCTGCAAAGATTATCCGATGAGGAGCTTGAGGGAATTACTACCATGGAACACAAGTTTAGATCTGATCAGCAAATAAAAGACCCACTATTTAGTAACAGCCATAACTTAATATAAACCCGGTTATGTCAATCTCCGCCTTCATTATACCAAGGGCAGCTTTTCTGTAGTTTGTATCCAAGTAATCCATCAAGAAAACCACAATAGGACTATTTAAAACCAAACCAAACCAAACTACATCCATAGTTTGCCTGCTGATCATTTAATCCTGGACAAATTAGGTAATACACAATTTTTATAAAGAAGATATGCACATATTTGGCATTACCAACATTGCTGGCACAAAACAAGTCCATCTTGAAATAGCTGAGTTCCCCTTAGTTCACAGTAATCAAAGTATAATTTATATTATAAATATTTAGCTTTGATCATGGAGGAGGGGGGAACCTAATTTTTTTTTCTTTTGGTAAAAATTAACCAGACAAGATTAGGTGGAAATGTGCAGAGATCAAAGCTAAGGAAAAAAAATTCAAAGATTGGTTTTCCGAGAAGAAACACAATGCAAATCCTTTTTAGCTGGGAGCTCGTTCAAAGATTTAAGGGCATAAAATGTTTAAAATGACAAACTTACCATGAGTGGAAGGCAAAGAAGCAGCCAGTTCTGGAGAAATAATTGTAACAATATAGACCGGATACTTGAGTCCCCACCAGCAGCAGCCTGCAGGCAGCATATGGATCCCCGAACATCTTTGGAATATGTGGCAAATGAGAAGTCCGACTTTCTTCCATGATCGCGGGCTGGAGGGGGAGCTCCCCGGGATCCGTGGGCGTTTGGGGGAAATCGGAGCGATCCGGCCGGAGATGACCGGGAGGCGGCGGCGGCGGCGGCGGCGGCGGCCGGGGGTAACAACTTTGCGCTGGCGGCGGCGGCCGCGGATTGGCTGCCAGGCCAGGCCCGTCTCCGCGGTCCCTCCCGCCCCCGCAGCCCGGAAAAGGCGGCGTGAGGGCCATTTTACACGGGCTCCCGAGCGCGGCCGCCGGATGCCGGGCTCCGGGCTCGGCCCGCGGTGACGCTGCAGAACAATAGCGCCCCGGCCGCCGCGCGCGCGCGCGCGCGCGCGCGCGGGGAAGGGTCCGGGGCTCGGGGCGGGCGTCGGGGGAGCCTCCTGGCCGCACCCCGCCCCTGACGCCCCCTCGGGGGCCTCCTGCCCGCCCCCCAGCCCGGCACCCCGGTCCCCGCCCGGGATGCGGCCGCGGCCGCTGCAGAGCGGCTCCCAGCAGAGCACGTTTGCCTGCGCGTCGCGAAGGCCCCTGAAAGAGCTGTGCACGGAATGCACGTCGTTTTCAGCCCAGGGGGCTCTAACTCCTTGGGAGGAGAGGGGGAAAAAATTTAGACCTGGTTAGCCATAAGTGCTACCGTTTGTGCAGAAAATAAAAATCAAATAATGATGTTAGCGCGTCAATGAAAAACAATAGGCATCCTTTTCTACTCCCCACCCACCCCACCTCCTTAAAAACTGTTCCAGAAGCCTTTCCCAGCTGACAGAACCCTACCATTCTGCCTTACAAACAAAATGGCTGTGGTTCTGAGTTTTTTTGGGATCCTCCCACTGTGGCTCCTCCTGGCCTCCAGGAAGTGGTAAAAATCCAAAATAAATACAGCACTAAAAGTACATTGTCCAGGCTGGACTCTGGGGAAGCCTTCGGTAAGGGGGCCTCAGAAATATGCTGCTTTTTATTGGGTTTTTTTTTTTTTTTTTTAATTTTTGCTTTGAAAAGAACATCAATCACGAGAGATTTACTTGACTGTAATTTGAACTTCCTGCTTTACATATTTATAAGGGCTTTCGCCTATCTTGGCAGGCTTTCAAATTAAGTGGGCTGGGAAATTTGATGCTCCAGGTCTAGTTGGGAGCTGAGTCAGGCATTTTGGTGGTTGGAACTGGGCTTTTGAATAAAAACCAAGTCGAAAACTTAAATAAATAAATAAAATTAATAATAATAATAATAATAATAATAATAATAATAATGTTAAATGAATGCTACAGGACGATGGATTGCAAATGTAAAGCCACAAAAGTCAGCAAATATCGAAATGTGTCAAATACTGCATATATGTGTTAATTGAACAGGTTCAGTATAAAATTCCTTGCCAGCTAAATTTCTAGGGCGCCAAGGATAGAAGAGAGTTTAAGGGAATTGGCTGAAAAAATGGAGTGAGCAGGTACCTATAGTCTACAGACCCCTTCCCCCATACCCCCATACACACACGGTCTGGTAGCTCTATCCCCACCTAGAATTTTTTTTAATTTTTATTATTTTTATTTATTTATTTATTTTTGTAGTTTTTTCTTATATATATTTTTATTGAAGTACAGTCAGTGTACAATGTTCTGTCAATTTCTGGTTTACAGCACAATGCTCCAGTCACATAGGAACATGCATATATTTGTTTTCATATTATTTTCCATCATAGGTTATAGTTCCCTGTTATACAGTATAAATTTGTTGTTTATCTGTTTTACATATATTAGTTAGTATCTGCAAATATAGAGCTACACATTTATCCCTTCCCACCTCCCCCCTAGCATTTAATAGATGACTTTCTTAGAGAGCTCTAACTACAGTGACTGTATAATTTATTGTCTAAACTAGGATATTTCTGAGAGTAAACGTTTTACTTTGTAGTCTCAACAGTAGTTATCTGATGAGAGTAAATTTCAATGACATTTATGTGATTATAATCAGGACAACACGCTTAGGAAGTCATGTAGTGAAGAGAGTAGACTAAAATTCTTGAGAAATTTTTAAGCAGTTTTCCTTTTAATAGAAGAAAAATTGCTAGGGGCCATATTCACTATGTACCATTTTGTCTTTCCCCCACCCCAGCCGTGTCCTCTCCTCTTTTCTCCCTTTGCCCACCCTGATATATACATGAACATTCATATATGTCTACATACAAACAGTTAGACATATATAATTATATGTGTACATCCATAAAGACAGCTAGGGATGTGCATGTGTATATATATTTTTATTATCTACATGGTAGAATATTCTGTGCATTTTCCACAATATGCATATTTCTAGTTTATACACTTCTCTATGGCAGAATTTTCGTCAGAGTTTTGTAGACAATATTCATGATATACATAATTTGAACATCTTTGGTTTTGGTAAAAGTAAAATGTTGTGTGAGATGTTTTGGAAAAATTATCACTGAAAGATGTAAGATAAGTAATTCTCATGTTGTTTATTCAAATAGTTCTTGAGGGTTTAGAAAGTGCTGGGTGGGATGCTCGGTGCTACATACACATTAATGAACAAGCCGGCAGTTTTTCTCCTCCTTCGTGAAGCTCATAGTCTAGGAAGAAGACAGAGAAATAAGCAAGTAAACAAATACATAATTGCAAGTTATAATTGCTTCTAAAGGAATAAACAGAGTGTAGTCTTCCAGAAAAACAGGAAGGAAACACACAGAGAAGGTGGTAAGGAAAATTGTTTCTAAGCACATGGCATTGCATTGAAGCTAGGAGGAGGAGAAAGAGACAAACTTTAAAAATACAGGAGAAATAGCCTACCAGGAAGTGGTTACAATGTGTGCAAAGGTCCTGAGGCAGAATGGAGCTTGGAGTGTTCCAAGAAGGAAAATGAGGCCCATGGCTGTGCAGCACCGGGAGAGAAAGGGACAATGATAACAAGGGAGGTCCGAAATGTGGAGATTGGTGGGCCAACCGACATCCTTAAAGCCCAACAACCCCATTTCTGGACTCTCAGAGGTCTCCCTGTGGTCCCTCAACAGGTAAAGTACATTCTTACTGGACATGTTTCCCCTAACAAACTACTAGCCCCAGATAATGCATACCTTCTAAGAGTCATAAACCCCACTGCCCTTCACGGACCCTAAACCTCCTCACCTACAGCCAATTAGATACCTGGGCACAAGCCGATCAGGCACCTTGTGGCCCGACCTTATGAGAGACCCCAACGACCGGCCCTCAGCGCTCACACGGGCACCCCTCATCTGTGTGGCCCATCTTGTCTATGACAGTGCACCTCAATAAACTCTTTCCTGGTCTCATACTTTGTCTCTGGTAAATTATTTTACCACCCACATGTCACTGGCTCACCAACCGGCTCTGCATTATGACCCACAACAGTGACATCCTGCTGAAATCTGTAAGCTACAGAAAGGAGTTCCATAGCTAAGCAAGTGAGTAAAACGTTGGGATTTGAGAGTTTGGCGGTTTCAGTATCCAGAGAAGCTGTGGGCAAGTGGAGAAAAAGTCCACGCTAATTTTGAATTTACATAGCTGCAGCACAGTGTTTTGGTATTATATTTTTAAAAATCCACATTTCATCTGCATTGTTACAACCACTGATTATGACTCAGTTCATAAATAAATATGAGCAAGAAACAAATGTCTAAGATCACACATATTACCAGTAAAATCAGAAGGAAGAAATCAGGCAACTGCCTCAGTTTTGTGCTTCTTTTCAGTAGTGTTGATTTTGGTATATTTTTATTCAGAAAAACTCACATTTCATATCCATTGAACAATGCTCAATTACCAGTTTTTTTAAACAAATGAGGCAAAGCATGATTAAAGCTAGAATTTAACTAATATAACTGGAATAAAAACAGTGATTCTTTTTGAATTTGCTAACCAGTTGTTAGCAAACAAAATCCTATGTCTCCATGGGCAGAAACAACCTGTTCAATGTCTTCGACTCTAAGGAAAATTTAAAGAGCAGGTCAAATCAGTGAGGCCTAATCCCTTGAATGAGCTTTGATAGTAATAGGAATCTTTCCACTATTCAAATTATGAGCCAATTAGATAATGCAGCTTCTTAAGATCTTTCCCGCTCAGAACTGTATGGGCAGGGAAGATATAATTTAAAAATAGTAATGTGATGTATTATCATAATCATCACATAATCAAATACAATCATATTTTGCAATGAAATATATGATCAGTCACACTTATGACCTAGTTCAGGTCAGCTTTTGTCACCAAACAGATACGGTAACTTTTGAGGAAGATTTCGCTTCTCAGGGATTTGGAGAATTCGTCATTGTGGACACAGGACTGTGCGACTGTGGACTTTAACCCCTTTCAGGTTGGTACTTTTAAAAAAGTATTCTTAAACTTAAATCAAAGCTCAGAATCCTAGTAATTATGCACAGAGTGACAATTTGGAAACTGCCAGATTTCCATCTGTGGGTCTGCTGGATTAACAAGTTTCTTTAGTTACTTGTGAGGTCTTGGGCAAATACAATTTCCCCCGTATTTTCCTTCTTAAGAGAAGTGGAAGTTCAGCTTTTTTGGCAAAATGTTTTAAAGCAGTACCTTATTCAAATGTTTTAATATTATGTCTTTAGCAGGGATGATGAGCGTTTGCTTCAGAACTCTTTATCCATCATGGGATGATTTTAGATCACCTTCATCCATTGTGGGTGCATGAAGTGGCATTTTCAAGAAGGGTCATTCTCAGGAGCAGCTTGTAACCATTAGTGTGGGCAAGACTGCTCACTGACCAACCAGTATCCACCTTCCCTCCCTCCCTTCTTTTTTTTTTTTTTTTTTTTAAATTAGAATGTAGTTGACTTGCAGCGTTAGTTTCTGGTGTACAGCAAAGTGATTCAGTTACACATATACACACTCATGTATATTTTCTTTTCAGGTTCTTTTCCTTTATATGTTATTACAAGAAATTGAATATAGTTCCCTGTGCTCTACAGGAGGTCCTTGTTGTTTATCCTTCCTTTCTTACTAATAAAATTGGATTTTATATTGAGTTTGCCACCCACACCTGGGCTCCCCACACAGTTCTAAGCTGAGAGATTCGAGCAGAGGTCATTGGGCACAGCTTCCAAGAAAGCCTGCAAAAGGGGCTGACTCAGCGGGAGGTGCCCTTTGCTCCTCAGCCACGCCCTCTTCCCGCTGGGGGTGTGGCCGCCACACCTGGGCAGAGTCAGGAGCTATAATTTGCCAACAAGGGACAGCTCATGGCCAAGGGTAGCTGAACAGAGGGGAGAAAGCTAGGTTCTCTGCGAAGCCTCCCTACTACATGAATTTTTTTTTTAACGAGAGAAGAGAGAAAGCATAATTGGTTGAAAGCACTGTTTCGTGGGCTCTCTTCCTCACAGCTAAATGCAGTTCCACGCACAATTAGTGTGAGTAATCTTCAAAGTATTGTCTCTGTTAAATTCAGCTTCTTTTTATTTGCTGTGTAATACTAGGCTGAGAAAGGGAACTGGGGGAGGGGGGCCTTTATGAAATACAAGAAATCTGTCTTGTTCATGTATAACTGAAAAATTGTGCTCTACACTGGAATTTGACACAACATTGTAAAATGACTATAACTCAATAAAAAAAATGTTAAAAAAAAGAAATCTGTCTTAATCTGAATTGTAATTACATAGATATGAGATATGCATTTAGGTATATAAATCCATTGCCATATAAGTACACATACATCATGTATGTAAAAATTATTGAGCCGTATCTTGATTAGCACACTGAATATGTTTTATTGTATGTTATCTCAATTCAGGAAAGCTATTTTAGTATATGACAGTGATGGAGTTTGAGAATTTGAATATACACATTGTCAAAGAGCTACGCAGATGAAATTCTTTTAAAAATATTCAATAATCTTTGTTTTTTTTTTTTAATTTTTTTTTCCTAATGGAGGTACTGGGGATCGAAGCCAGGAGCTCCCACGTGCTAAGCACACACTCTGCCACTGAGCTACACCCCACCCCCCTAATAATCTCTTTGTTCTAAGCGCCTAAAACAACTACCCATTTCTCTCATTAAAAAATGGTTCTATTCATTTATGTTTCCCCTACTTATGCTCTTCTATTCATATATGTTTCCCTGTATTCATGCTGCTGGTGCAGTGTTCTAGAACCACAGATTACATCACACTCACTCTCTGAATATTCTTTTTCTTATTTGACAGCTGTATGCATGCCTCCATTAGCAACAAGCATCTTCATTTTATGAACCCTAAATCTTGGGTCACTCACGTCTCTTATTCCTAAATGACTTATCAGAATCCTAGGCTCTGTGGTAACTGACCTATTGTGGACCTAGTGGATGTGAAATGGTTTAACAGCAGAGCTCCAGGTTGGAGTGTTTTTGTAGTGTGTTACTGGAAGTATCATAGTAAAAACACAGCCAAGAGCAATTTTTCTTCTAGTATCCAATGTGAAAGCTACTCTTTTTGCTATTAAAAAAAAAGGCTGGACTGTGTAGAACTCCTTCCCACCCTACCTGGGATGGGAAGGTAGTGATGAAAAAATAAATCATACATTGACAGAGATCATACTGCTTAAAATGTCAGTGTTGCTTGTCATCAGAGAAATGCAAATCAAAACAAGATATCACCTCACACCTGTCAGAATGGCTATCATCAAAAACTCTACAAATAACAAGTATTGGTGAGGATGTGGGAAAAAGGGAACCCTAGTACTCCTTTGGTGGGAATGTAAATTGGTACAGCCACTATGGAAAGCAGTATGGAAGTTTTTCAAAAATCTAAAAATAGAACCACCATGTGATCCAGCAATTCCACTCCTGGGTATGTATTTGAAGAAAATGAAAACACTAGTTCGAAAAGATACTTGTACCCCAATGTTCATAGCAGCATTATTTACAGCAGCCAGATACGGAAGCAACCCAAGTGCCCACCAACAGATGAATGAAGAAGTTGTGGTGTGTACATATATGGAATACCACTCAGCCATAAAGATGAATGAAACTGCCGTTTGCAACAATGTGGTGGACTTACAGGGCTTCAGGCTCAGTGAAATAGACAGAGAAAGACAAACAGTGTGTGAGATCACGTATATGTGGAATGTGAAAAAAAAGTTTTAAATAAATGAATATAACAGAAGAGAAAAAGACACAGATATCGAGAACAATCCAGTGGTTAGCAGTGGAGAGAGGGAGCGGGAGGGGCAGGGCAGGGACAGGGGACTAAGACACACAAACTACCACGTATAAAATAAATAAGCAACAAGGATACACTGTACAGCACTGGGAAATACAGCTGTTATCTTATAATAACTTTAAATCAAATATAATCTATAAAAATGTTGAATCACTATGTAGTACAACTGAAACGAATATAATATTGTAAATCAACTATACTTTAAAGAAAAGTCTTATTTACTTTAAAAATGTCAGAACTGCATGGCTTCATGAGGCCAAAGAGGAACCGGAATAGAAATAGCAATAGAAACACAGGTATAGGGCGGGTGTATCTCAGGGGTACAGCACGTGCTCTGCACACACGAGGCCCTGTGCTCAATCCCCAGTACCGCCATTAAAAAATAAATAAACAAACCGTATAAATACCCCACCCCAAAAAAATTTTTTTTAAAGAAACACACACAATTGGTAAAGACCCTCGATTAAAGTATGAGCCTGAACAATCATAGAAAAGAGAGACAAGAATTTTTAGTAAGAGATCATTAAAGCTTCCGCACAAGAGAGACCACTTACAGTTACGGAACATGAATCATGATTGGAACAGAAAGAGGGCGAACCATTCAGGCCCAGGACGACAGAGGAGGAGGAGTTTAATAGGCTCAGACTGTGAATTATTTCTCTAGCTGTATCTAGCTAAGAATTCTTCTGTCCTTCACGCAGAGGGAGGGAGGGTTGGTGTTAATGAAGGAAACTCCACAGGTGGTTTATTGTATTTTAGTATTTAGTCAGTTATTCTTAATGAATCCTACTGCCTATATTGTATTGCATTTAAAGAATACTGTAGGCACTGAGATAAGTTACGTTTGGGGACTGAATAGCTCTCAACTGACAATTGCCATCAAACTTCTGGTGCTCAGAGTAAGTGGCGAGCAGAAGCAGCTCCTCTTACAGAAAATGTGCTTTTTCAGAGCTTATTCCTGTCTGGCTGGGTTAACACCTCACGGGGCCTCCCAGTGGGAAGCAGGGGGCCTTTATTTTGCTCGTAAGTGCGCCTCGTAAAGGACAAGCAGTTCTTGCAAAGCTGGATTGCTGGTGTGATGATTCATTGCAACCTTTTGACCACTGAAAGAAGCATTATTAGACACAGATGTGAGATTAAAATATATATCTTTGCACTCAACAGACTACTATCCAGTGTCAAATCTGGCTTTCACATTTTCTTGTTGATAAAAATAAGTACTAGTCTAAGTGACCTGTACTCTTTTCTTGCATAGCATTCTCTTCTATTGCATTTATTTTCTTTCCCAGGTGGTAAACGTAGTGTAAACTCGTTCCCAGCCACTTGGAAGGGATGGAGACGTGTACTGAAGACCACACTACCTGCCTGCAGTCCTGCTTCTTTCCATCTCTTTCTTTCCACGGCCTTTCCTTGTGCTTCTTTTTGGGTTGGCAAACTTTCAGAATAAGGGGTGCCAAGTCAGAGACCCCTATTATATAACTGAACAAGTGTGTGGAGTAGCAGCCACAAAAGTAACTCACACAGAAAAGATTACATAATTAACACGTTTGCACCCTCCTTTGATAAAGGGCCAAGATTTTGCAAGAGGCATTGGAAGACTGTCCCTTAAACTGTCACTGAACTGAAGTTCCTATGCCCGATGCACAGTGAGGCTAAACAAGCTGAAACATCAGGTTTGGAGCAGAGAAATGTTGACTGCAGGGCCGAGCAAGGAGGACGGGTGGCTCGTGCTCGGAAAAACCTGAACTCCTCGATGGTTTTCAGGGAGAAATTTTTATAGGCACAATTTGGCATGAGGTCTGCAGGGTGTGTGATTTTCTTCTGATTGGCTGTTGGTGAGATACCAGGGCAGCGTCCCAGGAATCTTGTGATCAGCCTGAAGTTGCCGTCCTTCAGGGTGGGGACCTCAGTTCCAGCAGAAGAACTCAGAGGTACTGTTATGCATATTCCTGCGGAGGAACTGGGCCCTTGCCGCCCTTGTTTCTCCCTTCCCTGAAGAGCACCTGATTCAAACTGTCCTATGAAATCAAGGGAGCTCAAGGAGGCTGAATGAAGCCTGTCTCCTACAGACAAGAGACGGGGGCCTTGGGAAGGATGTGTACTGGGGAGGACCCCACAGGGTCCTGCTTTGTTTCCTTGTAGTTCTAAGTCATTTGTAAAAGTCACAAGTATAAATTACTTAATCAAATAATCAGATTGCTTTCTTGCTTCTTAATCACTTACTAAGACCAGCTGAGCTGGATCCACTTTTTTTTTTTGATGGTCTACCTTCTTTTTTTCATTTGTTCTAGAATAACTTATAGCATTTCTTTTTCATTTTTATTAGGTAGAATTGTTACAATTTGACTGCACATACACAGTATATTGCATGTAAATACATACACACAATATACTGCGCATTTTTAAAAATTTACGTATATGTACTGTTCATTGTTTCTAAGAACGTTTAAAGCTTTAGCTTTTTAAACTTACATAGTTATCAAGGCAATAAAGCCAACCACAAGATAAGAATTCAAAAAGACGCATACACCCCACTATTAACAGCAACATCATTTATAACTGCCAAGATATGGAAGCACCCTAAGTGCACATCAATAGATGAACGGATGAAGACGATGCAGCACATACACGTAATGGAACACAACTCACCTATAAGAAAGAAGGATATTCTGCCATTTGCGGCCCTCCATTCACTTTTTTTTTCCACTTCAAAAACCAGAAATTTGTAACTGGCACAAACATTTCCATTGCATCAAAAACAACAAAATACCTAGAAATAAACTTAACCAAGAAGGCTACCTATACTTGGAAAACTGTAAAACACTGATGAAGGAAATTGAAGATGATACAAAGAAATGGAAAGATATCTTGTGCTCTTGGATTGGAAGAATCAACATTATCAAAATGGCCGCACTACCCAAATCTGTAGACTTACAGATCCAATGCTTATAGCATTTTATTTCTTTTATTTTTTGGAGGGGGAAGGTAATAGATTTATTTCTTTATTTAATGGAAGCACTAGGATTGAACCCAGGACCTTGTGTGTGCTAAGCATGTGCTCTACTGCTGAGCTATGTACCCTTCCCCCCCAAGAACGTGTGAGCTGAATTAATGGAGTTACGTGGGAATGAATATTGCCTAGAGAGGTAACTTTGGGGCATAAACACTTGGATAACCGGGAACGAAAGCCAATGGGCAAAAATGAAGATACAGGATTCCTAAGGGATGAGGGAGAAGAGGGTCAGAAGAGGGAGGTGGAGCATGAAATACCATGGGATGGTTAATAATTGTACTGGGACAAAGGCTGGATCATACAGGGCAAATTAGGAAATATGATCATTTCATATAAAGTTAAAAAAAAAAAAACCCTATGGCCTGGTGGCAACCGTTTGCTGACACTTATCACCACATATATGACAAGTTCGATATTACCAGCCTTAATTTTTGACCTCCACATCATTCACCTATTACTGACTTTCATGAGCAAAAGGAAATGCCAGGTGAGTCTGTGCATCCTCACCGCGCATTCTTTACAGAGGTTGCTTGTCCAGGAGTCGGTGTAAAAGGCTGATGTGGCCAAGATCAGGTTTTGGTCATCAGGAGAGTGAGTTAGAGTCCCTCTCTTTTAGGGTCCAGACTTCATTCTCAGAACTGTTGGTGAAGATCTGTGCTCCTGGGTTTTTGTCTTACGGTAATTTTAAGCCAGAAGCTGGCATGATGGACTGCTGGGCGTCTCTGCAGTAACTGCTGCAATATATTGTCATCACAGAAGTCTTGAAAGGTAACGTCCACTAACAGGTATCTTAAGCTGTTAGTATTTTCAAATCCGTTCGCTAGGTCCATTATACGTATTTGGTAACCAATACATGGAACCTCAGCTTGTAAACCGTAATTTGAGGGGTAGTTACAATGGGAAGCAACTAAATTCTTTTCTATTTTGAACCAGTCCTGAAGCAGGGCTTCTGGACCAGCTTTCACCCTGGGAAGTTGAGGGACTGAGGCTGAACTACCCGGGACGGGGCTGAAATAATTACAGAGAGGTCATGGGCCTTCTGCTTTCTTAGGAGTACTCAGTGGTGCTCCTCAGTACCAGAGAGCTGCGACCTTGCAGGCTTGGGAGCCTGAGTGGGACAGGATGCTGGGAATTTGCTGTGGCCAAAAGAGCCCCAGAGAGCCCTCGGTCACTCTGAGTCCCTGGGGCCAGCCTGTGGCGACAGCTACCATCAGGAGAGATTTATTGTAGCAGAACCTCTTCCTGCTGCTCATCTCTCCCTAGTGGTCTGTACCCCAGTAGGACTCACACCAGCTGGACGCCCGCCTTGAGACACCCCAAAGAGCTGTGGGCACGTGTAGGAAGGAGTGGACCCTTGACGGGGCGTGGACGGTACTTGCAGACTTTTCGCCCCTCCAGGGCTTCCTGTCTGGCAGTAGACCGGGACAGGGTTGCCCATCAATGTGTAGAGAAGCCATCTCCTCCTGCTTTTTAAAAAGAACATTCTGTGGTGAGATTTCTCAAACTAGAGATTCTGGGTCAGTGAGCTCTCTGTGAGAAAAAAGTTGTATTTTTATTTAAATAGCAATATAAGTGTATTCTGGATCATCTAAATGGTTCTTCTGCATGTTTAGTCTTGTGTTTGTGTTTAGAACTGAGTGAACACCGAGCACTTCTGTTTCAACCAGGGAGCTCGTGAGAAAGGACCAAAGCAGACTCAGTATGTGAATGACGCCTTTATGCCGAGCGAGGGCCACGTAACATCACAGGAGGCTGAGGAACCAAACGGTTTACAGAACCCTCAGGGAGAAAAGCGCCGGGGAGTTGTCCTCGCCCAGCGCCTGGCAGCCGCCCGACATAAGTCCCGCTGCAGCTGGTGACGAGGGAGGCAGGGCCATCGGTCACAGGAGACTAGACTTAGAATTTAAAAGCTTCTGGCTTTATTGCTTGGTTCACATTCACTTTATAGGTTGATATTTTTTCTTTTTCTTTTCAGGCTGGTATTTTTTTATAGTCACATAAGCTCATTAAGCAGGAGTCTGTATTTAGTTGCACGTGCGAGCAGGGATGGTAAACGAGCCTGGATGCAGGGCCGACTTTCTGGGTCTCAGTCTGAGCTGGGTAACACCAGGAAGGCTCTTTGTGCCCTAATTTCTTCATCTGAGGGAGGATAATGGTAGTGCCTACTATTTGGAGGAGTAACGACATAACTGTAAATTATGACACTAGTGTCCCGGCCGGCTAGCGGTCCCTATGGTAAATATAATTTAGTTCAGAAATAAGTGAAGATCCAGCAGTGTGAGAAGTCTTCTCTGTTGGATAAATTAAGGTGTATAAAATAATAAGTAACACTTACATAGCACATCATGTTTCTAAAGAACTTTTTCAAATCTATCATTCTACTTAGTCTTCAAAGTCTGCCCTGAAAGTTAGATAATATATATTTGTATTTGTTGTTGTTAGTTATGAAGATGAGGAGGCTAAAGCTTGGACCACTGAAGTGATGTGCCTTGAAAAATATATGTTTGCTATGAGCATTTGATATTTTTTTCCCTCATGGAGGATGAAGGAGTATTTTGTAAGCAAACTTTTTTCCATTTTCTTTTGGGTTGCTAGGAAGCTCAGAGATAATTTTGTGCTCGGTGCGTATTAGCCCTTGTCTAGTACTTATTGGTCTGGACACCTATGTTACAGTTTCTCTCCTGGTCTTGGTTTTCTGTTCTAATTTGTATTTTCTCTGATCTTGAAAATTTAGGCACGATTTTATTCTTTGCAATGTTTATCATCTGCCACATATACATTTTGGAAAACTTTGAGCTATAAATATGTAGTTTCTCTATTCCTCTTTCCCCGTCTAATTTTAAAGTCCACCACATCACCTCTACAGTGGGCTTAATTAATTAGCAAAGGCTCTCCATCATATTGGGGGGAGGATAACTCTGGAGTCCATTTGTATTCTGGAGAACAAGGTATTATTGTGTGTTGATGCTGGGCTTCACCCAACTGCTTAAAGTTGAAAATGCAAGAAAACCAGCCTTCCTCTAGTGGGAGCCACAGTCTGACTGGGAGGCATGAAAGCAGTAGATACATTTGAGATACTCTTTCATTTCCATTCACTGTTTCCATTCCTGAGTGTGTATGCGCGCGCGCGCGCGCGCGTGTGTGTTACTAGAAGTCATTTGAAAAAACAAGCACGATGTTCATCTATTCAGACTGGCCTTATTTTGGAACCATCTTCTTTTCATGTAAATAGATTTCCTTTTTTTGCTTTCAACAATAAATGTTGCACTTCTTCAAAGATTGAAATTTTCTTTTAGCCTTGGGCCACGGAGACAGACTGAGAATCCAAGAATTTAGAGATGGAAGGTAGTTTGTTCAACCCCCTAATCCAACACTGGAATACCTTCCATGGCAATCCTGGCAGATGGGCATCCATCTGCTTGTATACTTCCAATGCTGGGGAGCTCATTATCGCCCGAGGCAACACATAAATTCTTTCTTATTTGAGCTAAAATCAGCCTTTAACTTCTATCCATGGGTCCTGGTTATGGAGCAACACAGGAAGGCTTTTAAGAATTTGAAGACAGCTACAACATCTTCCCAAAGGAAGATAAACTAGATTCTTCTAAATTAAGACTTCTGCCTGGAATCTGGAAGAACGAGAATGGAAATAAATGTTATACTATGCAACACCCAATACAAAATGTTTGTTGCAGTTGCAGCTACTCGGGTCTCAGACGTGGGCAGAGCCTACCATGCAGTCCACTTCCTGAGTGTGACCCAGGGCTCACTCAGCGAGGAGTGGTCAGAAACCTGTCCTTGGCGAATAGAAATCCTGCTGTCTTGTTCCTGTGGCTGTTCAGAATTCCTTGAGAGGGCACACGCTTCTAAAAATTGCTGTGAGAGAAAAATTTGAAGGTTTTCCTTTAGATGGGAAAATAAATGCACCAAAATATAAACTTTTTGGAAGTAGAAACCCTGTTCAATTTTTCTTTCTGTTCCCTATAGTGCTTAATATCCTACCTGGCAGATGGAAGCTGCTGGATGAATTATTGTTCTGTTGAGCTGGAAAAAAGGACTGGTCGCCATTATGTTGAAATATATGTCTTTGGGATATATATGCAATATAGGTATTCATGTATACATACATGTAGAGAGAGACATACATACATACACATACACTACACTTTTTTTTTTTTACCTTGAAGCACTTTTATAATATCCCAAAGTCATTTTGTAATAATTCATAGGCAGACTTAATGCCACTATTCAGGCAAAACTGTTTTCTGGATAAACTGCAAATCCCGAACACCTGAGGTAACACGAAAAGCGTCATCTTATTTTTATGCCCTGAGGTGGCTGCGTGGAGAAGGCAGCCCCTTTTCTCTGCATTTTCCGTTGCTAAAGTGATCACGCTTTGCTCCCAGGTAGGAGACGCTGGCCCGACTCCTCACCCTCCCACCGCTTCCTCCTGCCCCGTCTTGACGCTTCCTCAGCTACTCTCGTTACTGGAGGCTAAGAAGGAAAACAGTGAGCGGGTGAGCTCAGAGGCAGCTTCTTTAGTCCTGGCTTAGGGTCTCACCTGCCTTGACTTCAGTGACCTTTGACTAGCGTCCTTCATGCAGCTGGCTTCCCTCCTGGGGCCAGAAGCCCCCAGTTTTAGCCCGGCTTGCTGCTTCCTTGCACAGTGGTTTATATCCAACCTGCGGTTTCATGGAAGCTGCCTAGGCTACTGTGAGATGCTATGAAGAAAGGTGGACATGGAAAACCCGTATCAACCCAAATGCCGCTCTTAGACGTGAGCACAGCACCCCTACTATCTCGGTACTGCTTACGAGCCTTTCCTTGCGCTGGTGAACGCCGGTCCGCCCAGGCCTTCAGCCACAGCGCAGGTCTGGAGGGGATCCAGGCTGAGCTCCGGGTGCCTACCCAAGCCAGGGTGTGAAGGCCCTCAGTCCCGACTCTGGAATTGCCATAAATCACACACCCCTGCGATCTGCCCCCCACCCCCAGTCTGCCAGCCTAGATGATGACCATGTAACTGAGCTCGTTGTGTGTGAAATATGCAGAAAATACCTGATGTCAGAATGGACCCCAACTGTTAGAGGAGAATGTTCTACCAGAGCTTTTACTTGGCTGTGAACTCCAAGAGGCCAAGCCCTGGATTGTCTTGTTTTCTGTTTTGTCTCCAGCGCCTGCACATAATAGGCACCAACGATTTCTCGAAGGAGCACTGGTTGCTGGTGCGGCTTATCTCCTCTGCTGGATAGTAAGTGGAAGCTGAGACACAGGGTGGGTGTGAACTCGGCTCCCCCGGGAGGGATGGAGGCAGGGCTGCAGGAAGAGAGGCAGGCTGTGGTCTTTCTAAGGATGACCCGAGTTTCTGTTGTAATTTCTGTGGGAGTGGTATTCTGTATGCCCAGACTAATAAAACGGAGATGAGTGGCACCGAGGGAAGGGAGCTGCGTTATAATGCAGTTGTCGAGTGGGGATGGGGCTTTTTACCATTAGACGTAGTCTCTGCAGCAAGCTAGGCTGAGCAAGGTGCCGCTGGGAGTCCTGAAGGCTGTGCACCTCTGAACCCACATGCATGTATATTTGCTCTTTGCCAACACTTGGCCATAAGGCAAGTCACTAGGCAAAACCATTGCTAATGTCATTAGGCAAAACCATCGCATCCTTCGAGGCACAAGCGAAAATCAAAGTATAATCCACAAACAGTTCTCTTTCTAATCTCAATTCCGCTTCTGAACTGGTTCTGTTAGACATCATTCTTTAGGAATGAAACATTTATCCCCAAGCCCCCCATCCCAGGTGGCAAGAAGAACACAGGTATATTTTCATTTAATCTGGAGTTTGAGTGTAGTCCTGTGGCGGGATTCCTGCATTTGAATACTGTGTGGCAAGAAGGATATTCAATCAGGCTCTTGCTTCCTTCAGACTCATTCTCTCAAATGTGAACCCCAACTTCAGCTTAGGTTTGCGAAGGCTTCAACTTAGCGAGGACGAACGCTTCATATTGCCAGTTAGGTCACTGTGTCTGACTCATTTGGACTGTCCGCAGGCGCCAGTCTGACTTGCCGGCATTGCAGTCCCACTAATTCCTGCTCCATGTCCTTTCGTTCACTGAACGCCTTTACTTGTGTGTCCTGCGCTAGGCACTCTGCTGTTCCCACAGCACACTACCCCCACGACCCTGTGACAGCCTTCACAGGGGCCTTTGGAAAAGAGCGGTACGGAAACCTAAAATCAAGTAGTCTTCCTGGATATACCTGGGGCAAATCTGAAGAAGGAAGAAGCTAAAAATAAACCCAGGAAAACAAGTTCATGGTCACTTGGTGAAGCATAAGCTCTGCTGAGGGCAAGTGGGTCTAACGAAGGGAGTGAGTGATTCTGTTGCGAAGGGACCAGACAGCAGGTTAGGGGAACTTCCAGTGGGAAGACTTTGGAAAGGTAAATAGGAAGCTGTATATCCGTGCGTATCGGGGGTGGAGGTGAGAGTGGGAGATGGACTCTAGGCAGAATTCAATGTGGTAAAGGCACGGAGGCATGAGACTGGAGGACCAGGGAAGAAACACTAAATATTGCTGGACCGTGAGGTGGGCAGTAGCAGGAGGTGGGTGAGACAGGAGAAGTGAGTGAGAGCTTATGTACGGTGCTAAGGAGCGGGGGGCTCACTTTCACCTTAGAGGCCATACAAGGCTGTGCAAGGGTTTTAAGCCAGGGTGTAAAGTAGCTTAAATGGCAGCCATTTGTGGATGTGTTGGAGGGAGGTCAGTTAGAAGACTGTTGGGACAGTTTCTAAGAGATGGTGACATGAGGATGGCATGTGCCACTAAGCAAGTGAGGACAAGTTGCCCAGTCACTGTGTGCCCGAGTCAGCCCCACTTATGCAATGGGTCCATTATGAACTTGTGATGAACCTTCAGAGGGGCTTTTGGAAAAGGCAGGCTGGTAAATTTAAGATCAAGGATTCTCCGTGGATATACCTCAAGCAAATACAAAGAAGGAAGAAGCTGACTAATCTGGAGAACAAGCTCCTTCCTGTGGACCCAGCCATCAAAGCTCGAATCCACTGGATTTAACCATGACACCCAAGCACGTGGTAACCTGCCTAGCACCGCCCCGCAGCTGGCTGTCAGGGATGCTTCAGACAAGAGGTTCTAGGGGAGGGAGTCCCATTTCCAATCCTTCTGCTATTTCATTCAAGGTGTCAGCCTCAAATATAGCTCAGCCAGGCTGGCCTCATTCCCCTCTGACAGAGCCTTGCTGAAGAATCCAAAATTGTCTGGACTGATCTCCCCTGCCCCAGCCCTACCCGCAGTCAAGCTTGGGAAGTTAGTTTGCCTGGAATTAAATTTTGATTGACACATGGCACTGAGTTTCAGAAGTACAGAAAGTGGACCACAAGCAGGGAGTACTCAGAACTCTGCACTCAGTAGCAGAAGGAAGAGACAGGAAGGTGGTGGGGGACAACTTGGGTGGGGCTGGCCTTGCTGCCCACCTTCTGACTGCTAGAGGGCCCCTGGCTTCTAGGGGCACAGGCCTTAGGGAAGGGAAAGTCAGAATCATCTCGCAGGAAGAGGAGAAGCTGGGGTCCTTATTAGACCACAGTGCGGCTACCTCCAGACCCATCAGCCGTCCCTCGGATCTTGCCGAGAGCAACTTCCCACCGCCCTGGTGTACAGGAGGAGCTCACCAGGCAAAGGAATAAGATGATGCACTTCACACAGATCGTAGGTTTCTTCCCAAACACGTAAACCTCTGTGGTCCCACTGAATTTGCATCCTTCCAGTAAAAGGGCGCAGGATCCATGCTCAGAATTTCAGACTTTGAAATAAACTTAGAGATTATTCAGTCAGCTTCCCTCACCTTTATACACGTGGACAATGAAACGGAGGGATATGAAGTCACTTGCCCAGGGTCCCAGGGATGCCCCTCACTCTCCAGGGTGCTTTCTGCTTGGCCCATGCTGCCTTTTGTCCTCTTTGCAAACGAGGTCTCACATGAGAGAATACAGCTGGAATTAGAAATAGTTCTGTGCAGCCTGTTCACCCCAGGGTGTGGCTGGCTTATGGGGGATCTTAAACTGTAGCAAGCTTCCTCATCTGTGAAATGGGGATAGTGTCACCTTCACATCTGCCTTGCAAAGGTGGTGTGAGGTTATTGGAAACCACATTCATGTAAGTGCCGTAGTGCTGGCACACAGTAGGTGCACTCCTGGCACACAAGAGGTGCACAGGCTGTTTTCCCTAAGGAGCATTCGCCAAGCCCAGCACGTGGAGGTGGGGGATGGGAAGCCAGGACTCTTGGGACCCACATTCCTCCCTGCAGCCTGGGTGGCAGAGGAGTGGGAGAGCCCGGTGGTTAGCCCTCCCTGGGGAATGCAGTGTCATAGAATATTCTCTAGTCCCAGTATCATGCTTTCATGCCCAAGACCCAACCCAGGACGTCTGGTAACCAACCCTTCGCTGAGAATATGACGAGGTTGTGGGTGGGCTGATAGTTGAGTGTGGGGTCCTAGGCGTGGAAGATGGGAGGGCTCTGTCATCAGTTCGTTGTTTGCCCAAGACAGAGACCATGTGGGTGGTAAAGGAGGAACTCAAGTCTGAGGAGGTCATGTGTCCTTGGACCGCCTTCCTCAGGATCCCCGATTCCCCAGATCCTCCTGAGGGCAGCTGTGACGCAGTAAAATGAGCCATGACCACATGTTAGAAAGCTTGGTTGCCCTCTTCGTCCTCCACTAGCCACCTCGTTCACCTGGAGCCTTGGGATCCTAGGCTGGTCCCTTCACCCTCCTAGCCTCGGGGTCCTCATCCGTGACATGGGGATGACAGCTCCTCCCAAGATGTTTGTATTCATAAAATAGCGCCCTGGAACTACTAAATGCAAGCTGTCTCTCTTCCGCCTCCTGGAACAGTTTGTTCTTTTCTCTCCCTTAAACCTCGCGCTCTCCATCCTCGCCGCCACTGAGGCCACAGTCCCCAGTAAGCGGCACGCTGGTCCCTCGCGCTGTTCCCCAAAGCCCCACCAGGAGGCGCCCTTTGCCCTCCGAAGCGGGCCGGGCTCGAACTCCTCGGGGCCGGGGTGGGCGCCCCTTTGCGCAGGGCGGTGCAGGGTGCGGGCTGCGCCGCGGTCCCCCGGAGGTCGATCCACCGCAGTGCTGGCACTTCGTCCCGCGGCCACTCGGCCGCGCGCGCCCCTCGTGCCCCTGCCCGGCGCCGCGTCCCCAGCCCCGCGCCTGCTGCTCGGCCTCGGCGCCCCCGGGGCGGCGGCAAGTTTGGCCCCGGCCGCTCGGCCCCGCCGCCGCCGCCGCCGCCCGCCGCGCCCCTCCCACGCCTCCGCCCCGGGGCGCCCCGGGCGAGGCGGCGGGCGGGCGGCGAGGGCGTGCGGGCCGCTGGACGCGCGGGCCCCGAAGGGGCGCCCCCCCACCCCACCCCGGGCAGGTGTGCGCGGGCCGCCGCAGTTCCCGCGCTGCCCGCCGGGCGGCGCCCCGCGCCTCGGCCGCGCTCCTCCCGCGCCGCCCGCTCCCCGCTCGGTCGCCGCCGGACACAGACGCCGCCTTCAGCTGCCGGCGGATCACGCTGGAGCCGCCGCGGCTGCTGCGGAAGAAGGGAAAAAGGAAAACAACAGTCCGGCGGCCGGCGGAGCAGCGCCCGGCCCCAGCGCAGCCCTCGGAGTGCGGAGCCGCCCAGGTAAGGGCAGGGCCCGCCGCGGCGCCCCCGGCCCGCACCTGCGCTGCCCCCGCGCCCCCCGCGCGCGCCCCCTCCTGCGCCCGTACCCCCTCCTTCTGACGTCTCTGCCTCTCCTGCCCTCCCGGCCCCCGCCCCCACCCTCCCCTGCGCCCTTCCTCCCCTCTCCCGCCGTCAGCCAGCCTGTCCCCTGCACTCCGGCCCCTGCGTCTCCGGATCGGGCTCCGAACCCGCATCGCTCTGCGCCCATAGTTCCTTCAGTCTCCATCCAGGTCTCCCTCTCTCCGCATGCCTTCCTCGGGCTTGCCGTCCTCCCGCTCTGGTCCTCCCCCCGCCCCTGTACAACTCCCAGCCCTGCCTCTGCCCCCTGCAGGGATGACGGCCCCTTCCCCGCCCCGGCGCTTCTCCCCCGCACTCTGTCCCCCTCCGCTTGTCCAGTCGCCCCAGTCCCCGGCTGCAGTGCCCCGTGCCAGCTCAGCCCTGGAGCCCACGAAGCCCCCTTCCCCTTGCCTCATTGCCATCTGCCTCGACTGCCCCGGCCCCTGCCCTGGACTCCGGCCACCCCCCCAACTCTACACGCCGTCTGGCTTGGGCGGAGCAGCGTCCTATCAGAAATGACCCTCTTTCCCTGGACTAATGGGGCTCCCACCCATCCCACCCTCGTTCACCCGAGTGGGAAGTGAGGGAGAAACTCTAGAGACCTGCATTTGGGCGTGTGATGGGGGAGGGGGCTGGGCAGGCGAAGGGGGAGGGGAGCTGACTGAGCTTCTCTCCAGTGAGGGCTCTGGTGAGCTGCTCAGACCTGGCCAGGGTGGAGGGCCAGCTTGCGACAGCTGGGACGGGGGTTTCAAGGCACCGACAGCACCTGTGTCTCTTTCCCTGGCTCCCTTGAGCTGGAGAAAGTGAGAGGGGAGGAGTTGGAGCCCAGGGAGTGTGGGCAGGGCCTTTGGGGTGGGGGAGCTGGTGGTTGGGGGAGGCCTTGGGCCCTCTGGCCCGCCAGCCTGGCAGTGGCCGGGCAATGCGGCCGAGCTTCTCCCTCGCCGGACCTTTGGCTGCTCAGCTCTTGGCATCTCTACTTTGTGCTGCTGTCTTCCTCCTGGTGCTGTTGTCTGGTGATGCCACGAGGTGCCACTTCCCTGCCTCCCTCCAGTGGCTCTCCTGGGCATGTCTCCCAAGGGCCTGGGTTGTCTGGAGAGAGGAGGCAGCTTTGGGCTTGGCTGGGCCCCTGTGCCAGGCAGCAGGCGTCTCTCGAGTCCAGGCTGGGAGGTCCCAGGACTGGCCGCGAGCCCTGCCAGGAACAAAGAGAACTACCTTCACCTAAGCTCCCTGTGGGTCACCTGGGTGACAGTGACGCTTCTAGGAGCACCTGCCATCAGTGGGTATGGCATCCCCTGGGATAGAGGCTGTCTGGGTTGGCAGCGGGTGCCTGAGAGGGAAATCTGGTCCTGCTTGCTCGCTGAGCGTCTGTGCACGTGTGATAGGGTGAGGGCCTGGAGAGGTCAGCTGTGCTCCAGCCCCACCGGGGAGGAAGCCCCAGGAACTCTGCTGGGCATCGTCAGGCTCGTATTTGCTGAAGCTGCAGCTCATGCCTTGGCATTAATCAGGTTTATTATTTTCCTCACTGGCTGGATGTGTTCCTCAAGGTCACAACCCTTTGGAGAGTTAATCTAATTATGCACACATTACAGTGTCTGGGTTTGTTTAATTTTCCGTGTTTTGTTCATTTCTTGTGGATCAAGGCTTCCGTGGAGCTATGGCCCGGGCTTGCCTACCAGCCTCCCGCCTGCCTCTCCAGCTCCATCCGTGCCTGTCCTCCTCTGGACCTGCCAGTGGAGACCAGAGAGGAGGCTGGTCCCTGGAGCTCTTGGGAGTGCCTGGTGGGGAGGAGGCGGGGGTTAGTGGGGGGGGGGTGACAGGAGATTTTGGTTTTCTATGTTTTCCCCGTCCCCTAGGCGTCCTGATCATTGGCTGGCATTCTCCCCAGCACCAAAAGTTCTTCCTAGAGACCAGGTCTGCTTCTTGGTCTGGCTTGAGGATGGAGAGGGAACTTTGCGTGGTGGGAGAGAGGCAGAGACTCGCGGGAGAAGGTCCCAGCTGCCGGGATGCAGGGCCTCCTGGACTGAGAGCCTCAGCCGCCCCCAGTGTGGGTCTCAGCCCAGTGGAGACGGAAGGAAGGAAGAAGGGCAGGAAGACCTGCCCTGGGTGAGCGGGAAAAATGCTTGGAAAACCAGAGGAACAGCGAGGAGGGGCCTGGTGGCCATGTGGCTGGTGCGGGCGGGCAGTGGCCGGGAACGTGTGTGGAGAGAGCATGTCTTGTTGCTTCTGCGTAGTACGCATCCCTTATGTGTGGATCGAGCTCTGCAGTTTTCCAAATGCTTCTTAGAAAAATTCCTTCACTGGATCTGAACCAGACAAGCACTTCGTCTGTCCCAGCACCCTGCGGGGACGGTTATCGATCCCCCGGAAACTGAGGCTCAGAGAGGTCAAGTGACTTGTCCAAGGCTCTGCCGCCACCCGTGAGGCCCCTGGACTCCCAGCCCCGGGCTCTTGTGCCCCTGCTTGTTGCTTTTTAAAGTCTCAGCTGTTCAGCCCTCCCTCTGTCATATCCCATGCTTCTGTCTGTCTGTCAGCTCAACACTTTCTCCCACTGGGTGGGGGGGTGGCTGGCTCCCTGCCCCCACCCTGGGTCTGGGGCCTGGCCGGTCCTTGGTTCTGCATTCTCCCTGCCCCTAGATTAGCGCCCTGCCACCCCCACCCCAGACCGGCACTTCCTCTGGACCCCTTCCAGGTTCTCCCAGGCACGCAGCGCCCCCAGCCCACTCTCCTGCACCATATCGCTTCAGCCTCGGTGCTTTGGGGCACTGCCGGGGCCCAGCCTGACCTTTCCCCCCCCCATCACCGTCCCACCTGGGGCTCCAGTGGTGCACCCCTGGGGAAGGGTAACAGCCTCCTCCCTGGGCACCCTGATGCCGCACCTGCCTTCCTGCAAAGGTAACATGCGACCTGGTCACAAGAGGCTCATTGGCCCTGGGGCTCCTGCATGGAGTTTCCAGATGGTGGCTTGGAGTTTATGGCATCCATGGGCTGGCCCCAGCTTTATGCCTCTGGATGTGACCCTCTGTCCCCTCTTTGCCCACCCTCGCCCGAGGCCCTCTACACCTTTTCCTGGGAAGCCCCCCCCCCAACACCCCGACCCTCAGTCCCAGCAGGAAGTGGTGGCAGCTTCAGCTGCTCAGTGTCAGGCAGACCTGGGTTCCTATCCTGGTGTCACTTCCTGAGTGACTTAAAACAAATCACTTAACCTTTCTGAGCCTCACTTGCCTCACCTGTAAAATGGGGATGATCTCACCTGCCTCAAAGGGTTGTTGTTGGCATGAATGTGTGCACGATGGGAATGTGGTTTGCCCTTGTGATGAGCAGCCCAGGAGGGGCCCGCGGAGCCTCCCCTAGGGGGCTCCTCCCACGCTGCCTCTGTGGTTTAGCTCCCAGCTCCTGCCTGCTGTGGATAATCCCCGGTCCCTGTTTGTCCCTGCACTCAGCTGACAAGTGCCCCGAGTGTCGCCTTTGCCTGGTGCCTTTCACATCCTCGCCTCCAACAGAGCAAGCACTCTCCTTCAGCATCCCATAAATCGGCCCCTGCTCCTAGTAGGAACGTAAGAAATGGTTGTGACTGGATTATAACATTTGGTTACATAAAATAGGGTTTGCCTTACACTTAGCAGGGACCGGGAGGAAGGGCTTCCCGGCAAGGAGGGGCTGCACGGGCTGAGCAGGGACAAGGGGTGTCCTGAAGCTTGGTGATGGGCAGGAGGGAGGGGGCAGGTGAGGAAGGGTCCTGCCTAAGGGGAGAAGGGTGGGCAGGGGTGGGGCTGAGCTCACTTGAGTCCACAGGACCTTGAGAGCCAAAGAGAAGGCGTTCAGCATCCTCAGGCACCCAAAGAGGGGTGAGGACCTGGAGGTGACGGCAGAAGGGGTGCACTTGAGTGACATTTCCAAGGAACAGCCCAGAGGAGGTTAAGATGCGGCTACGAGGCACACTTAATAAAAAAGAGAAGTTCAAGAGGCCGAGGAGGGTGGTGGAGGCTCATCCCGGGGGCCGGGGGGGGGGGGCCGGGGCAGCTGAAGTGGTTTCTGCTCTTCAGCCTGGCAGGGCTCCTGAGTAGGGGGCTGGGTTTGGGGATGAAGTGTCGCTGTCACCTTTCAGGGACAGCTCTCTGCTTCTCTCTGCCTGTCAGGTAGCCCGAGCAGGGCAGCCCTGTTCCTCGTCCAGCGGCTATGTGGGGCGGTGGTGGCGCTCCTAGACCAGATGGCACGGGGTTCAAATCCAGCCGTCCCAGGTCCATCAATGCCTTATAATGAGCCAAGTCTACTTCCCACGGGTCCTTGTTCTGCACCCCTCCTTGGAGCCCCTTCTTCCCCTTCCCGTCCTTGGGATGTAAAGACACCTCATGAGCAAGAAGCAAAGCCAGGATTCAGTCTCCTCCTACCTGGGCTTCTGTCCAGGACGCTTTTCCCCAGAGTCCCCTAGCAGGAAGATGATGGCCTGGAGGGGGGGGGGGGGGACTCCAGGAAATGTGCAAGGCTGGGACTGGCCTGTTGGGCAGGTTGGTGCCTGATCCTTGGTCAGCACACATTTCCCGAGTGCCTCTTGGGTGCCAGGCACGGCCTCAGAGGGGCGCGGGGTGAGCTCACCCCTGGGCTGGGCCCTTAGTAAATATGTGCACAGGTATCTTCTGAATCTGTCAGAGGATGGATTGGGCCTCAGGTCCTGGGGGCAGGGGTCTGAGCACCGAGGTGACCACGTGCTCCTGTGGGACTGGGTGATGCTGCAGACACCCCACCAGTGGGCCAGAAAGTTCTGATGACCCAACTCTGAGGGTAGGCGAGTAGGTGGAGAAAGCCCACCCAGTCTATTGGCTGAAAGCAGCACCCTGCCCTTCTCCTTTGACAGGCAGGGGTCCTGGCAGAGGCCAGAGTAAACGGGCTGGAGCGTGGACCTGCCAGGTAGGCTGCAGGTCAGAAGTAAGCAAGGCAGTGGGATGACATGAGTAGTGGGAAGCCAGCCGAGGAAGTGCACTTCTATCCGCGAGTCCGGCCAGGCTGGCTGCTCGTGGGCAGCCCCTCCCCCGAGCTCCTCTTTGGGGAGGGGGTTTGGCAGAGGCGGATGCTCAGGACTTGACCTTGGGCCTCAGGAGCTGGGGTGGAGCCGACCTTTGTCCCATGTTCCTGGGCCAGCAGTGCTGTCCGTCTTGCCGCGTCTCAAGTGTCCGTCCTCATATGTCTTGGCAAATCCTCACCGCAGCCTTGCACGATAGGCACTGTTGGTTCCATTTGACCCAGGAGGGAATGGATGCTCCCAGAGCACCCTGAGGTCACACGGCTGGACCATACATAGCATCACCCCTTTTCTTCTATACACATGGCTTCTCCTGGTGGCCAGTGCCTCCCCAGGGAGCCAGTAGGTGTCTCTGCTCCAGCCTCCAGCCCCTGCCCGGGAGAAGCTTAAGCAGCTCACCTGGAAGAGGGCCAAGGGCTGGTGACCATGACAGGTCAGGCCACACTTGGATGCTTCAGGGAGGTCAGCAGAGGTCATCGTCTGTCTCCCCAGGACCTGAGCTCCCCTGGCACGGGGTCTATGTCCATTTCTCAGCATTGCAGCCCCCACAGCTAGGACGGGACCGGCATGTAGTAGGTGCTCAATGCATACTTGTTGAATGGATGGCTTCTCTGGGGAGCCCCTTGCGCACAGAGGCCCTGGATGGTGGAGCCTCGGCTCCGGAAATCTTGGGAGGGCTGCTTCAACTCAGAGACCTACTGGATCAAAGGGTTAGTTGTGGATCTCAGAGCACATTTCCCTGGTGGATCGTGGGATTAACGCAGCCCCTAATGGAACTGACCCAGTACAGAGGGCAGCCCTGGCCCGACGGGACCTTGGCCCCAAGCACTTCAGCTCCTCCTCGAACCCAGCTGAGCATGGCACCAGGGGCCTGTTACCGAAGGCAAGTTCACATGCCCGCCGCACCATGAGGCCAGGCAAACTGAAACACTGAAGTTTGATGCAGAGAGATGATTATTACAGGGCCAAGCAAGGAGGACGGGATGGCTCATGCCCCAGAAAACCCTGAGCTCCCTGAAGGGTTTCAGCAGAGCACAAAGGCCAGGTCAGGGAGGCGGGTCGCGAGGGGCGTGATCGACTCGTGCACAGTTCTCTAACTGGTTGACATAGAGGTAACAGGGCGGTCAACACTGTCAACCCCTAGGGGCCAGACGGTCTGGGGCCATGTGCTGTCAGTCATCAGGTAGTTAATTTCTTCCCTTTGGTGGTGGTTTTAGCATCTGAAAAACTCAGGAAATATACATGAGATACTGTTATCTGGGTACTTCAGAGAGGAGCTGCAGCAAGGAGTATGGAGGAGGGGTCTGACCCTGGAAGGCCCCACAGGGTCCTGCTGGGTTATAGGCCCAGGGGACCAGACAGGGGTGTCCAATGAGAGTGGAGGTGGCTTGTGTGCTGAGAGCTCAGACCTCCAGATCAGGGTTGAGGGGCACTGCTGCTCCCACGAGTGCAGAGGAGGCCTGGGAGCAGAGGCCTGAGCCCCAGGGTTGTTCCTCTAGACACGCAGTGTGAGCAGGGGCCCTGTGCCCACAGAATTCATTTGTTCCCGGGAAGAGTTAGTTATGTGAGGGCAGCGTGCAGGGTGGGGCTTAGGGACTGTGGGAGCAGAGGACCTAGGGAAGGACTGCGTTTGTGTAGGGACGGAGGGCCCCAGGATTCAGAGCGTGAGCTGAGACACTTTTGACCTTTCATCCCTGGATCTCGGGGCATGGTCAGGAGCAGCACGTGGATGCAGAGCCCCCATGACTCCTGCCGCCCGGTGCCGGCCACGGTCAGTGGTGTCTGCTAGGTTTTCTCCTGTGCCCACTTCTGCTGATTGGCCTGGGTACCTGCAGCGCTGGGTTAAGAGGGGCCTGCGGCGGAATGTCCCTAGGACGGGGCCTGGGTTGACTTGGGATGTCTGCTGCGGGCACAGGGTGCAATGCATTTGTCAGGTCAGATTTAGTCCAATCATCTCATTTTACAAGTGAGGAAAGCAAGACTCAGGTAGTAACTTGCCCAAGGTCACGTGACTTGCAGCATCAGGATTAAAAATGGGGTCCTCTGGCCCCTGGTTCTTTCTTGTCTCATGCCTCTCACTAGGTGGACTCTCCAGGAGCCTCTTATCAAACCAGTGGAGCTGGCGCCCTGCTCTACTGCTCCCTACCTGGCCCACCATTTGTGTCCCCACTCTCCCCGGCGACTAGCCAGCCCCTCTGTCTTGGGCAGAGCAGAGAACGAGCCATGGAGCAGGCCCTGCCCTCTGGGAGTTGTGACCCCCAAGAGGCATGAGGTGAAGAGACAGGCAGAGACATGGTGCAGACCCACAGCAGGCAGTGGACACATGCCCATCAGGGACGTTCCCAGGTTAGCAGCGTATTGAGACCCGGTGTCTAGGCTGAAATGGGCAGAGCAGGACAGGCTGACGGCTCCTCTCTGAGCAATCCCAGGAAGCTTCCTGGAGGAGGGGGTTCCCTGCAGCATGGGGGTAGGGGAGTCTGGTGTGATGTGTGGAAAGGAGCCTGGAGTGGTAGAAAGGTGACAGGAGAGGGCCTTGGGCAGCCTGGGGTTGGAGTCCCCACCACTTTACTTACTATGCAGCCTTGGGAAAGTCTGTTACCATGTCTGAAGCCTCTGCTCAGCAATAAAATGGGGTAATAAAACAGCGTTATCTGCTAGGGCTTGGGGAAGAGCAAATCGGTTAACATCTATGGAAGGGCTTCTTAAATAAGGTGCTTTCAGTACATACTGGGTGGCTTTATATAGATTCCAGAATAGTCAAAGTAATCTGCGGTAATAGAAATTAGGAGAGGAGTTACCCTTGGAAGGGGGGCCAGGGGTGGTGGGGTGCTCTAGAGTACTGATAATGCTGTTTCTTGATCCAAGAGCTGGTTCTATGGACAATTCACTGAACTCTACACTTTTGTGCACTTTTCTGTATGTACATTACACTTCAATTAAAAATTTTTTTTAATAAAGTGCTTATAATGCTTAAAATGGTCAGGTTATAATGGCCATCGTTTGACAGAATGTCCAAGAGGAGACTCGGAATGACGTTACTAGAAACAGCTGCTTTCTGTGGAATATTTCAGGCAGTGTGCCAATTCCTTCACATGCATTTTCTCATTTAATCCTTACGACAGCCCCTGTTTTACAAATGGGGAGACGGAGGCTCAGAGAGGTTGTATTAGTTGCCCAAAGTCACACAGCTAGCCTGGGGCAGAGGTAGGTTCAGAACAGGTCTGACTCCAGAGCTGCATTCTCCGTGGAGCAGGGAAGACCTAAATGTTGCCCGGACCCCTTCCTGGGCTAACTGGGGGGCGTTTCCTGGGTCTGGCTTGTCGTTTAACCCTGACTGTGCCAGGGTCCTGCTGGCTCACAGCTTGGGGTGGAATGTGCAGAACAGCTGCTCCCCTGCGGGTCCCAGTCTGGAGATGCCTCCAGGATGGGAGTAAGTGGGAAGCAGGAACCAGAAGGGAGGCATTTGTCTGGAGAGCAGCGAGACGTGCTGTGCTCCGTGCTGTGCTCGGTGCTGTGCTCCATGCTGGTGGAGTGGGAGGGCATCTCCAAGGGTCTCGGTAGGGAGGAGGCTGTGTGGAGGCTCCAGGGTTCAATTAAAACCCTCCAGGGCAGATCCCTGCCGGGTGAGAGGGAGATTTGGCAGTATTTCTCCTCCCAGCACCCGAGGGGAGGGGGGAGCTTTTATGCATAACTTGAATTCCCTCACCGTTTCCGAGCCTGTGGTGGGGGATTTGCATCTTCGCAGAGGCCTTACTGCTCAGCTGGAGAAGCTCGGGGCACGCTTGCATCTTCCCGGGGTGGGCTGGGGGCTGGGAGGAAGATGGGAAGCCAGGCACTTTTGTTGCCTTGATTCTTTGGCTAAGCAAGTCAGCCGAACTCAGACTAAGCAACTCTGCCCTGTGGCCTTGTCTAGTGGGAGAGAGATGGCAATGTGTTTGCGTTTATATGCAACTGGCAAAGCAGATTAAAGCCTTATTGTTGTCCAAGGTTTCCAATCATTTGGGGAAAAGAGGGCCTGGTGGTGTCATTCAGAGTACTGGAGACCAGACAGCTTCCTTCCAGCTGAGCTGCTCACCTCCTCTGAGAGGCCTGCCCTGATTAACCCCTTCAGCTCTTGATGGCTACCTCCCAGCCCTCAGCAAGGATGGACACACTGTGAATAGAGGAAGTGCATTAGCAAGTGATGGTTGTTTATGGTTGTTTTTGTCTTAAGTTTATCTCCAGTATGTCAGCCCTGCCACCCTTATTTGACTGGAGGCTGGCTGAGGGCAGGGACTATGGGCCTCCCTTAGGGATTCCATCCATGTAGCAGGTGCCAGTCTTTAGTGCTGGCTCTAGTTCCCCAGTGTAGCATTGACTCTGCCTCAGGACCTTTGCACACGCTTTCCACCTGCTTGGAACCCCTTCCTTCACCTCCTTTCCTTCTTTTGTATCACTCTTGCTTATCTGTTCCTCTTCCATGAAGCCCTTTCCTGCTGCCTCCTGCAGCCTGAATAGGGCCTCTCGCTGCTCCTGCCCCTCCCCCTCCTGCTCTCCTTCCCTTCTGAGCGCTCCCCACGGGCACTGTCCACTGCTCCATCTGCCACGCTGGGCGCTGAGCTGGGGGTGACCCAGAAAGGCGCTGCCCATCCTTTATCCTTCCACGGAGCTGGAACTGGTGGCAGTGGTTTCAGGGGCCCTGGGCTCCTGGTGGAGGGAAGCCTCCCTCCCTCGTGCTCCCCGTGCCCACTGTGTGCAAGTTTGCTTTCAGACGCTTTCATAGCCAGTTTCTCATTTAATCCCCCCAGCAACCATGGGAGGTGGGTGTTATTGGCCCACTTTACAGATGAGGAGATGAAAGTTCAGAGTAGCTAAGTGGATGTGGCCCAGTCACCTGGCTTATAAGCAGCAGAGCTGGGATCCAGTTCATTTTTTTAGCATTGCAGCCCCACCATTGCTGCCCTTCCTTCCAGGAAGCTCCATTCCCTGCCTAGAAATCAGGGAGCCCCGAAGTGTGAGTCCTCAGAGCACCTCCCTGTCCTTGCTTGGCACCTGAGAGTCCATGACCTTGGAAGGCCTGTGTCCCGACCGCAAAGTGCCGGTGGGGAGCAAGTCTGGCTTTGGCAAACAGCCCTGTGGTCCCAGGACATGCAGGGCTAATTCAAGTGCGAACAGTGTATTAGTATTTATTGCTCACGCTCCACTGCTAGTAAAATTTGAGTTTTAAAAATAATGGTGAGCAAATGAATTGGTCGATGGCCTGTGGGGAGAGGATGCGGGGAAGGGTACTTCGTGGAGACGAGTGACAGCGGGGACTGAGCCACTGCAGGGTCCTTGCTGGGGTGTGGGATGGGAGGGCTTATCTGGGTGGGGCGGGCAGGGGAGCAGCTCTTCACTCCCGGCCTGGTTCCTGGTCCAGTCTGGGAAGTCATTAATCTGCATGTTACAACTTGCTGAAAGCACATTTGCCGCCGGTGGCGGTGGCAGTGTCTCCAGGCTGAGGAGGTGGCTGTTTGGCCGGGGGAATAGCTCTCCAACGTCTGCTTCAATTACCTGTGCTTAAAATGCATAATGTGAAACGTCGCTTCCTACAAGGCCCCATGCCTGCCATCCAGTGGGTGCCTGTGTTTCTGACACCTGAGTTCCAGAGCAAGCCAGGTCCTGCCAGGCAGGGCAGAGACCTAAGAAGAGTCTAAGAAAACCGAGGGACACATCACAGGCTCCATGATGTCTGGGAAGTAGGGGGAGAGAGAGGGAGGGCCCTGGGTGCTGAGGGGACTCAGAGCCACCACCCCTCTCCCCTACAGGAGACACATCTTTGTCCCTATAATTCATCTGTCCTGCTGTGTCCCAAGAGAATCATGGGCTGGAAAAAATATAATTTAAGAAAGAGACGACCTGCTACTGTGTGACGCTGAGGGAGTCAGTTAACCTCTCTGTGTGTGAATTTCCTCATCCATAGAATGGGGATATGAGACCTGCTGGGCCCGCTTCTTAGGATCAAGAGGGAAAACAGGGACGTGTAAGCAGAAGGGACATGACAGCCCTTCATATATCTGGAGGCAGCCCTCGTGCTTTCCTTGGGAAATTGCTTTGCTTAAAGCTGGGCTTTTGGAGGGCTTAGGAAATGTGAGGGGATTTGGGATTTGTGTGCGGGTGGTACCTGCAGCACCGTTCGGATTTCCTCCATCAGCAGTGGTGGCATGAGGGCCCGCACTGCCCTCCGCCCCCTCCTCCCTTTGCCCTCCCACCCCCACCACGGGCACCAGCCCTGCAGCCCTGCCCAAATGAGTGCTCGGTCACCAAGAATCGCCAGCACTGAGGACCCAGCACTCGGCACCCATGCTCTCCAATCCTCAGCTGGTCTTGAGGTGGGCACCAGTATTATTCCGTTTTACAGAAGTGGGAAACTGAGGCCTAGAGCAGTGAGGGGCCTGCCTGAGGTCCTGTTAGAATTGAGCTCTGCCTGGCTCCTTCCGCATCCTGCCGCCTCAAGGTTCTGGCCCAAGGCTGCCATGCCAAGGGTTGGGTCAGTGACCTCGGGGTGTCCCTGGGAAGTGGGTGCCATCTCCCTTCCTCTCTTTTACTCCCAAATGGAGACCCTCCTCCTGCCTCATCTCTGGATGCTCTGAGCATGAAGAAAGGCCTCAGTGCACCCAGCAGGCATTTGACCTTCGGAGCGCCGTGGACTGAGGGAGAGAGACATCCAAAGACCGTGTGTGTGCGGACTCCCGGGCCGCAGAGCAGAGCTGATTGCCTGATTCTGACTTTGGCCTCTTTGAATGGTCGGTTGTGTCTCCGCAGCTCCAGAAGCGCCCTGCCCATGCTGCGCTGAACATCCTTTCCCCAACCTCAGGCCAAGCCCTGGGCATCCACCGTGGCCCTCCCTTCACCCCAGCTTCTTTTGATCTGGCTGCCCCAGTGCCATGGGGTCTACCCTGGGCATGGGCACAGTGGCCTGGTGGCCCTGCGGTGTTAGCAGGAATGTCTGAACAGCTGGGAGGCGCTGAACACAGGATCTTCACAATGGGGGGAGTGGGTACTGTTTAGGCATTTTGTGTAAATTAGTAATATTGTAACTGTTAATTGAATGTCCATCAAATGCCTGTCAGGGGTTTGATTTAGCGTGTCTTTCCCTTCTAGTCCCAGCTGGCCGCTTAAGTAGTTTGCTTGCCTGGCCCTCGTTTTTCTTTCTCTAATGTGATCCCTTCCCTGCGCCCTCAACCTGGGTTTCATTCCACTGGCTTCATAATGAGCATCTTCTGTTTTCTGGCGCTGGCCTCCCGGTGGTCCCTGGGCCCTCTCAAGTGGATTCCCATAACTCATTCCTCAGCTGGTGTTTTGTGGAGTATCTGGAGACTCAGGATGGACAGAGTCTTCCTGGTGCATTTCTTCTGGGATTTAAATGCTTTGAGACCTTCTCTGGAAGGGAGTGGAAAGGGCAGTGGCCTGGAGACTTAGGGGACCAGCCCTGGTTTTGCTGCATCATTCATTCATTCAATGAGGCAAGAGTCAAAGCCAGGCCCTGTGATCAGCCTGTGTCCCTCAGGGGACAGATTCCTGAGTCCAGCGCTCTGTGGGAGATGTGAACAGGTGATACAGTGCGGCGTGGTGGTCGGGGGGCGGGGCATGGGGACACTGAAGTCAGATGTGGGCAGAAGGAAAGGCCTCCTGGAGGAGGAGCAGTGCCTGCAGTCCAGCTTGAGCTGCATTTCAAAGGACAAGGAGGAGTCACCTGGCAGAGGGAGCATCCGTGATGGCGGGGCCAGGGGGGCACCTGGAGTCAGGCTAGGGGCTGAGAGCAATGGCAATAATGATACCATCCTGAGCACTCACTGAGCATGGGACAGTGTCGAAGGGCTCCTTAGACTATCTAGTTTAGTCCTTATAACAACCCCACACGTAGGTACCGTCAGCACCTCCCTCGATGGCTAAGGTGGCGGAGCCCGGGTCCCGCCTGTCCTGGTGGAGGCCCAGAGCCATGAACTCAGGCGTCTGTTCAGGAGTGCCGGCTCCTTCAGCACCTGCTGCCTCATGGCTGTGTCTGTCCTAGGGATGTTGCACCAAGGGTTGGGTCAGTGACCTTGGGGTGTCCTTGGCTGAGCCAGATTATGGAGGGTCTTATGTGTGTACATCAGAAAGTGTTAACTTTATCTGGAAAGCTACAGAGAGCCACTGAGGAATTTTACACGGAGAAATCAGTGTAAAAGGATTTAATGAATCACGGCTATGTAATCACGGCTTGTTTGTGGAAATAATCACTCCAGCTGCAGCGTCCAGCCTGGAGGCACGGAGGGAGCTACTGAGCCGGCCAGTGGCCCTGCCAGGAGGGCTGCGGGCTGGCGAAGGTTGGGGAGTTGAGGTGCAGAGGGGCCCATGGGGCCCCAGAGGCACAGAGGAGGTAGGATCTGCAGGGCATCTCCGGGCTGATTGGATGAGGCTGAGGGAGGGTGGGTGTAGGCAGGTTTTTAGATGATTCTTAGGTCTTTTTTTTTTTTAACAAAGATTAATTTTTATAAAGTACATGGATGAAGTCTCATCAAAAGGCAAATTCTTACCTGTTACAGCCCCTCTTTTGGTGTTCTGAGACCAATTCCCAGGGGATTGGAGAGGGGTTTCCCTCACAGCACCAGGCGATCCTCAAACACCAAAAGGGTGTTCAAGAATTCAGCTCGGTTCTGACACCATCTACCTGGAGGCAGAATCAGGTTCCCCTGGTGACGGGCTCAGTCCCACAAGACCATGCCCCACTTCAGATGCCAGCGGCAAGTCCAGGCTGCTCCCTGTGCTTCTGACCCACTGGCTACGGATTGGAGGTTCCCACGACCCCCTCCAACTCAGGATGACTGATGGACTGTAAATCAGAGGCTCCCACGACCTCCTCCTCGGGTTCGATGAATTTGCTAGAGCGACTCACAGAACTCAGGAAACACGTTTCTTACCAGATTACTGGTAAAAGGATGTAACCGGGGAACAGCCAGATGGAAGAGATGCAGAGGACAGGGTACAGGAAAGGGCATGCGGCTCCATGCCTTCTCCGGGGGCACCGCTCTCCCCAGAACTCCCTGGGTTCACCAACCAGGTAGCTATCTGAACTCTGTCCTCTGGGAGTTTTATGGAGGTTTCATTACATAGCCGTGATTCATTAAATCCTTGGCCATTGGCAATTGATTCGACCTCCAGCCCCTCTCCTCTCCCAGAACCCTCTAATCACGTGGTCAGATCTGGCAACCAGCTCTGTCTTCAGGTGGGGTCCAGAAGTCACCTCATTAACATAACGAGACACTTTATCATGCTCACCGCTTAGGAAATTCCAAGGGTTTTAGGAGCTCTGTGCCAGAAATGGGGATGTAGACTAAATATATATATATATATATATATTTATATATCTTACTATATATATACATATCTTATTATAAATCACAATACCACAGTTCCCAAATCAATAAAAACATCTTTACCCTATAAAGACCACACGCTCATGGTCCCTGAAGTGAGAAACGGAATCCCTTCCAGCTTCACCGCGCTGATTCGAAGTCTGAGATATGGCCCGAATCCTGACTTGAAGACTGTAAGTTGATGTATTATTGACTCACTAGCATTAATTAGTTAATAGCATGTTTTCCAAGACAGAAAATATATGCAATATTAAAACTAACTAAACGTGATTTAATTAAAAAAAAAAGCATTCCGATACTTCATACCCTTTTAATGTAACTGTAAGGCCCATTAGTTACAGAATTCCTAATACGAGTTACTCTCATAGGACAGAGGGTTTTTTTTTTTTTCAGTTTTATTGAGATATAATTGGCATACATCACTGTATGAGTTTAAGGGCTACAGCGTAATGGTTTGACTTACATATATTGTGAGATGATTACTGCAGTGCATTTAGTTGCCATCCATAATCTCATCTAGATACAATGAAAAGAGAAAGCAAAACAAAAAAAACCCAAAAAACAAATTTTCTCCTTGTGATCAGGACTCTTAGGATTCATTCTCATAGCAACTTGCCTGTGTGTCCCACGGCGAGTTAACCATCCCGTGCTGTGTGTTGCATCCCTGATGCTTATCTGTCTTGTAACTGGAAGTTTTTGACCATTTTCCTTCAACACCACCCCTCCCCCCACCTCTGGTCACCACAAGTCTGATCTCTTTTTCTGTGTATTAGGTTTGTTGGGTTTTAGGTTCCATCTGTAAGTGAGATCATGCAGATGTTGTCTTTCTCTGTCTGACCTATTTCATTTAGCAAAATGCCTTCAGGGTCCATCCGTGTTGTCCCAAATAGCAGGATTTCCCTGGTTTATTTAAGTGGCTGAGTAATACTCCATTGTATATATATGCCACGTTTTCTTTATCCAGTCATCCGTCAGTGGACACTTAGGTTGTTTCCACGTCTTGTTATTGTAAATAAGGCTGCTATGACCATGAGGGGGTGCGAATATCTCTTTGACATAGTGTTTTCATTTCCCTTGGATATATTCCCAGAAGTGGGATTGCTCGATCATATGGTGGTTCTATGTTTAATGCTTTGAGGAACCTCCATGCACCAGTTTACATTCCCACCAGTAGTGCACAAGGGGTCCCTCTTCTCCGCATCCTCACCAGCATTTGTGATCACTGAGTCTCCGTCTAGGGCAGCTGGGAGCCATTCACCAAGACAGGGCGTACAGGGGAGGGCTAGATTGCAGTAGCAGGTGATGGCCTCAGCTCTGTTTTAGACTAGCTGATTTGAAGTGACTGTGGAACATCCACGTGGAGGTGTCCAGCCAGCAGTCGAACATCCGCACCCAGAGCCCAGGAGGGAGGCCGAGGCCGGGGATGCAGATTTTGTAACCGAGGCAAACGGGGTGCACGGGTTTGGATGAGAGCCCCTTGAAAGAACGTTTAATGTGAAAAGAGAGGAGAGCTGATGACGGGGCCCTGGAGCCACCTGCACTGAGGGCCTGAGTCCACGGGAGGGACCAGGGAAGCAGCCAGAGGTAGAAGGCCAGCCAGGAGAGAAAGGTGTCGCAGAAACCCAGGAAGAAGTGGGGGAGTAGTCCACAGCACGGAACGCTGCAGGAAGGTACGGGAAGTAAGACGAGGGCAAACTGTGCTTAGGGATCTGGCAACTCAGGGGTCCTTGGTGACCTTCCTGGATGGGGACGGGAAGCAGGTAACTGCAGTAATGGAGGAGTGTCAGACAGGACTTGTGGCAGGTGGTCTCCGCGGCCTGGTGGGAGAAGGGAGGAGAGAGCAGGAGAAGCCCCTGGCAGGGGCACAGGTTCCCGGGAAGCCTCTCCAGCCTCCTGTGCAGGGCAGGTTGGGGTGTGGTGACGGCAGCACTGGGCTGGGTCTGGGGGGCAGGAGAGGCGTGTGGGGAGCCCAGGAGGGACGTGCCCGGTCAGGCCTGGGTTTGGAGCCTCTCCCCTCAACCAAGCCCCTCACGCTGGCTGCAGAACCGAACTCTTATTCCAGGAGCCCAGCTGTCATCCTAGGACCATGCAGGCTCCCTCTTTGGAACAGGCTTGGCTTTGAGAGTCCTCCTCTGCTCCCTCCTGGTGTCTTGTCTCTGCTCGTGGGCACGTTTTAGGGATGACCCAGAGAATAAGACTCCTGGCCGATTAGCTCTAGACTAATGACTTCTGGGGTTTGGGGAGGTGGTGTAGTGGCCTCGGAGTCAGACCCGTGTTTGAGTCCCAGTTCCATCATTTAACCTCTGTGGGTCCTCGGTCAGGATGCTTAACTTCTCCAAGCCTCAGTTTTTTCACCTACACAAGGTGGCTGATATCAGCATTCACCTTCTAAAGCTGTGGGATGTGAAGAAATGATCCATGTAAAGTGCTGGGCAGCGCACCTGTGTGTACGGACACCCCTCCGTCACTGTTAGGTGTGGTTGCTCTGGGTGTGTCAGTCCCAGCTGTGCCATCAGGTGGTCTTTTTCGTCTGTATCTGCCTCCTCAAAGTAATGGAACAGCCTTGGCTCCCCATCACCACCGCGAGAGCTGGAAGTGAGACAGTGGAGGGACCCACGTGTTCTCTGAAGCCCTGGCCACGTTCTGTGCGTAGTTAAAGGGACTCCCTCTGTGCCATTCTGGTTGGAACCTTCCTGTGGCAACTGAGCATGAGTCTCTGAGATCAGGATCCCATGACAAAACATCCCTGTCCCTCCCCCCATTTTCCCCTCCTCTCGGCACTTAGTACCTTCTAGTACGTTTACTCACATGTCTTGCTTATTGCCTGTCTCCCCTCACTAGCACGTAGCCTCCGTGAGGGCGGGGATCGCTGTGTTTTGCTCACTGCTCTATCCCTGGTGTCTGGAACAGAGCCTCGCACACAGTAGACGTTAAGTAAGTGTTTATCGAATGAGTGAGTGAGTGAAAGCCCAACAAACTGCAAGCTTTATTCTTACTATTTTTTTTGTTAGCCACCTGGCTTCTACCCCCCTGTTCCAGAATCCTGCACTATTCATAAAACTTGCTGTAGCCAGTTATCATACTGTGCAGTGCAAGCAGATTGCTCTTGGACGGGAAGGGAGGGAACAAATCATCCTGTCCAGGATGGGAGTAGGACATGCTTCACTGAAAAGATGACGTTGAACTGGGCTTTGAAGGATGAACAGGAGTTTTCAAGGTAGAAAAGAGGAGAAAGGGGATTCTAGGCAGAGCCAATAGCATGAACAGAGGCACCTGTGGTGTGAAAGTACGTGGAATGTTCAGGGAACGATGAGGAGTAGCCAGATGTAGAGAATGTGATGTGTGCCGGTGGGCTGGAAGGAGTGAAGTGGACATCTTGGGACGGGGTCTTGCTGATGTATGTAAACATGCCTAAGAAAAGGCGGCAGTAGCTGAGAGCCCAAACTCGGGCTTGGATTTGTCTGGGTTCCAGGCACAGGTGTACTGCTTCCCGCGGCGTGCTTCCGTTAGCTGTGAAGTGGAGAGAACACTAGTACCCACCTTACAGGACTGAAGTGAGGATTAAGCGAGCGACATACATGAGGCACTTAGCACCTGAGCAGAGAAGTGACACAAGCATTCACTATTATTACTGTAGCAGGAACTCCGAATGTTGAGTGCTGTTTGGCACACATATCCACGCACATCTGCAGTGCCGCACATCGCGAGCGGCCCTCGAGGCATGAAGCGATGCTATAACCCGCCTCCAATCAGCGGGCGTAGTTTGTGTTTCTCGGTAGTAGGCATGAATACACATGAGGACAGTATTGGCCAGCTTGACTGGCCTCTCCTGACCACAGGGCTGCGTTTATACCCCGGTGGGTCAAAGCTGCGGATCCGTGTGAGATGACGACAAACATCCTTAGGGGCGCAGGGGAAGAGGCACTGGGCTGAGAAATCGCAGGGAGGAGGGTGGGGGGTGCCAGAAGACTGAAGACAGGCAGACGTTTTCAGAGAAGAAAAAAGTAGATTAAAAATACTACAAAGCATTCTGTGTCCTGCTATTTTCCTCCAGCATTTGGAAAGAGTGCGTGGAGCAGATGGTTCTGCAGCTCTGGGGACGTGGGTGCTCCCCGGGGCCGGCAGCTCTCACAAAGAGCAAGCAGGTCAACCTCACCTGCTCTTTTTTTTTTTTTTAAAAGCTTACTGTGTCTAAGTATCTTAGACACGGGTGTCTTAACTTCAGGCAGCCTTGAGCCAAGCCTTGACTGTGTCCTTAGGAATAAGATGAGAAGCTGTAAACAGCCCTTATGTGCAGACAGGTGGATTTACAGCTGGTTTGTAGTCGGACCCAGAGCGTTGATTAAGGAGCAGGGTGGACCCAGAGAGAACTCACCTTTTCTAGGCTTTCCTTCGGTTACTTATTTGCATGACAAATATTAGCTGAGCCCTTCCTGTAGGTCTCTGGTGCCAACGGTGTCATCATGGGCCCATCCGGGGTGACATATCTATTGATGTCTTGGATGAAGAGCGAGGAGGCAGATTATCAAATGCGCACATGCTGCCGGGCTGGGAGGGAGGGGAGCTACTCCACCGGGTGACTTGAATCTGCCTGTGGGTGATGGACAGGCAGAACAACGGGCCAAAGCCAACACGATGGAATTAACCACGAGTGAATGAGAAGTCTCGCGTCCAGATTTTTGAACACAGAATGGGGCGACCTGCCTTGGCCTCGTTTTGGGCAGAGGACTTGGAGGTGGGGCTGACACAACCTCCGTGAGGCCCCCGATGCGAGCTATAGGAAGGACCCTGATTAGAGCATGTCGGGGGGCACGTGGCACCGAGGACCGAGCGCCTCACCCTGAGACACACTGAATAAATCCACAGTGCATCCAGGAGCGGGCTGGCGACATGGCCAGGGGGCTGCAGGAAGGTGGGAGAGAGGACTCAGGGTGATTGCGTCAAACGTTTGAAGGTCTACAGTGCGGTTAAAGGAGAGCGAGCTTTACTGATCTGTGTCACTGTCCCCTGCTCTTTGCTCATCAGCGGACACACAGGACCCCTCCCCCCACTCCCCTTCCTTTCTGCAGTTCGGTCATCCCCTCCTTACCTGGCCAACAGTTTCTTTGGAAATGAGAGGATGAAGGCAGGAGGAAGTCTGGGCTGTGGTCGGGGGTGGGGGACCTCCTGTGTACAAATGCTTCACAGCGTCCCAGCCAAAGAGCAAGCTTCAGAATAAAGTCACTGCCCTGAGCAGGGCTGTCGCGCTGCTCTTTATGGGGCACGAGGAGAACGAGGATGGGTGGGTACAACTGGGATCCGTGGGGTCTCTCACCAGAGCAGTCTCTGTCCTGCCTGCGGGAGTCCTACCCGGAAACCCACAGTGAGGGGGGCAAATGCAAGTACCTCCTGGGGGTTGTCCCCAGACCCCGAGGCTGAGCTAATCACTGCTTCTTCTCTGGGCTCCGGACGCCCCGTGCCCGCCTCACCGCGCGCCTGGCGAGGTGCCTGACCGAGGGGCGTCTGCAGCTCCTCCCCACCGCACCGCAGGGCTGCCCGGGCCTGCTTTCACCTCAGTGCGGGCCCCGCGCCACGCACAAAGTAGATGCTCAATAATGAATGAGTGAATCTGCAGCAGAGCAAATACGCGCTTTTCTGTGTACAGGTTGGAACACAGACTCCCTCGTTCTTTGTAAAAGCAGACCTTTGAATGAGTTTTCCTTGTTAGGGGCTGGACCCAGGGTGGAGGGCGGGGATCAGTATCTACAGATCACACAGCCAGGAAACCCGGAGAGCAAGCTTGAGATTTACTGCCAAGGCCAATGCTTAAGTAAAACCCTTGTCTTAGTTATTTAGCCGTAATAAACAAAAGTGTGTTTAGGTGTCATAGCCACGGACGTTCACATATCACATCGCTCTAATGAGGGCGGAAGCCTTTAGAGATAGGGAGAAGCTTGGGTATCCAGTACCGCTCCTGGTCTCAGAAGCTCCGCACGTCCCCCCAGACACGGGCCTGTCTCTGGGTCTGCTCTCCAGGACGGGTTTGGTTCTAGGCCAGTGGGGAGGAGGGGTGTTTCTGGCGATGCTGCTCCTCTTGGGAAGAAAGAATGGGGCACAGTAGTTACAGGCGGGTGCTTGTTCCGGGAAGTAGAAGGTGCCAGGTGACGGCCCCCACCTCCAGTGCCACCCCGGTCTACCAGGCACGTGTCTATCTGATTCCCTCCCCGTGAAGTCTGTTTTGTAAAAGGCCCACTGTCTCAGGACAAGCCCATCCAGCCACTCCAAATCCTTGGGACTTAGTATTCCGAGCAGATTTCCCTCTTCTTTCTCCATGAGTTAGAATCTGTTTTCACATTAGTAATGAAATTGTGTGTATTTTATTGGCCATCATCCTTGGCTTCCTTGCCGCTTCGGGCTGGCTGGGCAGGCTGCCTCAGGTCCCTTCTCCTCCTGAAGTGCTGAGGTGGGCCAGGTGCTGGAGTTTGCTGCTTGAGACCTTTAAACTGGCAGCCCTCCTGTTCAACGATTTAGCTCGCTCCAGAGAAGGAAGAAGTCGGAGGGGGGAAGGCATAGAGTTTCTCCATCGTCAGGTCAAGGCAATCCAGGTAAGCCTGCAGGACGACTCCGCTGGTGCCCACTGGGGCTCAGCGCCCTGACTGTATCCCGGGATGGCCTGGGGTCCTCCCAGGGGAGGTATCCGGGGGAAGGTCAGTGTCCTCACTGGTCCAGGGGTCAGGTGAGAGGCTGCTTTTCTCCTGAGGAACTCTGTGCAAGGGAAGGAAAGGCCAGAGCCACTTCCGGAGCAGGTCAGAGGCACTCAGCCCAGGGTCTAACCAAGGTCAGAGGAAGCACACGGTACACTCTGTCTAGGGGATGACGTCTTGAAATGGAGCATCTTCTGTGGGAGGAGAGTACAGCCCTCGTGTCAGTGCTGGGGTGGCTTCTGGGGGCCTGTGGGACAGCCCGGGGCCTGTGTCCCTGCTGTCCTAAAGAGATTCTGACTAAGAGGTTTGGCAAATCATAGGATGGACCCTTTAGACGAGTAGGGAGCAACTTAAACTATCAGTGATAGTTATCCCTTACATCTGTATCCACTTAATAATAGGTCCCCAAAGGAAGCGGTTTTGCAGACACAATCTCATTTGATTTTCACGACTACACAGTGGAAAAGAGTACTGTCTGCCCCTCTTTGCAGGTGGACTCCAAGTCCAGTGCTCTCGCGGGATACACAGCTGTCCCTTGTGGCTGTTTGCTGTGAGGGAAGCTGGCCGGGGACTTAATTGGAAGTATTTTAGCTTCAACAAATCTTATTTGATCTGGAGCTTCATTCAAGCTGCCATCAGCAAAGTTACTATCATTACCTATGTATTTAAAGTGGTTAAATATTTAAAGCCATGTCAGCTTTTCCCAGCTAAGGAGGGTCACCAAACACATCAGCCAGATGCCTCCACGGGGATCCCATTGGTGAGTCTCTGCACAGGGAATGTGAGTGGGGATGAGACAGTGGGGTCCCTGAGGGGGAAGGAGGCAGCCAGGTAAAGGGGAACCAGCAGCTCTAACCTGCTTGGCTTCCAAAGGCCTTCTCAAGGGTGCAGTTTTTAAATAATTGAGTTACTGTGGGGCTGGGGCTGTGGCTTTGTCACCGGTGGAGAAGCTGGCGATGGAAAGTGAAGGGTGAGGTGGACAGGCAGAGAATGGAGTGTCTCTTGGGCTGGTGGCACCTATGGACATGATGGTGACCCCAAGGGTGACGGAGGCGCTTCCTGGCCTCTGGGGAGAGATCACCAGAGATCTCGCAGGCCTGGGTCGGTGACCGGGAAAAAGTGAGGCAGCTTTGATGTGGGGAAGTGTGTCGCGATGCTTTTAGGGAGGGATAACCCACGCTGCAGAATGCAGGGTCGGGGCACGTTAGTTACCAGGTTTCTTCCTGAGGATGCTCGCGCAGGGTGCAGAACCTGGGTGTCATCAACACAGGGGTCCTTGAAAGGGTTCGGGGGTTGGTGGGAGGTCTTCAGAGTTGGATGCAAAATTGTGAATCTGTGCCTTTGAGGCACAAGGTCGGTAGCATTCATCAGGTTCTCGAAGAGGGCTGTGGCCTCAAAAAGCACCACTCGTCCCTGCGTGGGGCCCTCCAGTGTGTTCCATCACCTGCTCCCACAGCCCGGGGAGCAGGCGCGGCTTTAGGCGCAGCCTCCTGAACGTGCTCTGCTCGTTCGCGTTCCAGGGCCTTTGTCGGCTCTGCTCTCTCTATCTTTGCCTCCCTGCCCACCTGCTAAACTCCTGCTCATCCTGCAAGGCCCAGCTCAAGCCTTTGCTGACCCCTCCCCTCTGGGCGGAGCCGACAGACCCCTCCTTTGAGCCATCATCAAACCTTCAGCAGGTTTATCGGAGAATCTACCACTCAGTGTATTAAAATTATTTATTCCTGTGTTTATTTCACCCAGAACACTAAGCATTTCTTGAGGGCAGGGGTGACCCTCTTCCTTTCTGAGTAAACCTTTTGAGTAAACCATTGATAAGATGTGTTAAATTGACCTGAATAAGCCCTTTCAGCCAAAATGGCCACAACAGGTAGGTATCAATAAAAATACTCCTTGGACATTGGAAGAACTGCAACACTGTTGTTACAAGGAAGCTGTGTCCCTCGCCGGTGATGTTTGCTTGGGTTTGGAGCTGACTGCGTTTGACTTACCAGGGCAAACAAGGAAGGGAACCATTCCGGGGGGCATCAGAGCTCTGGTCCTGAAGTAGGAGAGGGGTCAGGGCTGGACTCGGACAGCTGGGGAGAACCACTAGAGATGTCGTCGAGGAAACCATATGTGGCCCATTCCACAAATGCACCAGAAAGAGGAAGCCAGGCAGCACCTGGGTGACGGAGGACCCGAGGGTGGGGAGCGCAGCGCAGGCTCCCAGGTGCCTGGCGTGGTGCCTGAGGTGCCTCACTGGGTCTTCACAGCAACCGTCTGCTGGAGGTTCCTGTTGTCTCTCGTTTGTGGGTGGGGAAACTGAGGCAGGGAGGTCGCACGGCTGGCCGAAACCACACAGCTGGTCGGTGGCAGGGTCAGAACTCAGCTGCAGGGGTCCAGCCGCGAGGCAGGGCTTTGCTGTCTCCCGTGGCTGTGCTCTCGGGGCCAGAGAGGCATCGACGAACCAGAGACGGTCGGGGCCGGGCCTGGGGGTGGCCAGACCAGCCGCCTCGGCCGCTCACGCTGCGGGGTGTAATGGTGTAAACCTCAGCCACGGTTGTGAGGAGACATGGGCGTGTTTGCTAAAGAGGGACCGAGAGCACGTGTGTGCGTTATGCAGTCACACCAGAGATGCAGCTCTGCTCACTCCAAACCACCTTGTCGCTAGTCTTTAGAATGTTCTTTTGGCTGAAACTATATTGAATTAATTTAATTGAAGGTTTTTCCCCATGATAATTTTTTCTTATTATAAAATGATGTATGCTCATTGAAGAGAGTTTAAAAATACAGTAAGGTACACGTAAGAGGGTGGGAATCGCCCATAATCCTACCACATATAATAATGTTAATGATAATAACTGACGTGTGTTGAATACTGTGTTGTAAGCACTATTCTAAGGGCTTTAAGGCACTATTATTATTAACCCTTTGTTATGTGTGACGAAAACAGACTCAGAGAGGTGAAGTAACTTGGCAAAGGTCACACAGCCAGGAAATGATGAGATTTTAACATACACAGGGCTCAGGCCCTTAATGCCCTCTTTTCTTGTGTGAAATAGCAATAGCGATGCATTCGGGAAGGGAGGCGTTGAAGCTGTTCATTACTGGGGTTTGCCTACTCGGGACTCGAGAAATCGTGATTAAAATGGCCCGGTGGGGACCACCAGTTTCAGGAATCTTCAGGTAACGGCACCTAGTGGTTCTTTAACTCAGGCTTTGTGAAGACAGAAAAGGAGCTGAGAACTGCTGAGCTGAGGCTGCGCGCTCAGAGATGAACCAAGGACGGCAGCCTCCCTCCCTCCCTGGCAAGGGGCGTGGCTCAGGGCTGAGCTCCCCTGGGCTCCGCTTTGTGATCTGGTGCCCACACTGTGGCCTGGGTGCCCTCGGTTTCTCCCCTTGGTGCCGCTGTGGCCAATGGCCAGAGTCCTTGGTCCTCCTGAGTTGGTCCAGATGTTGACCCCGAGGCACAGCTGTCCTGTGCTTCTAACGGGGTCCTTGGGGCAGCTTCCTCCCGTGGGAACCAGTGTGCAGAGGAGAAGGGAGGTGCTGGCAGGCAGCACGCCGCACTGAAAGCCTCCCCTTACAGTCCCGCGTGGCCGTCCGTTCCTGTTCGCTTGGTTCATCCCCGGTGGATGTGGGTTTGCTTGTGCATTCCTCAGGATGAGGTCTGGTCCAGAGCAGTGATCAAGGAGGGTGAGGGGGTGGGGCAAGGGTGGCCACGTGAGAACAGACCAAGCAGTTTGGAGGGATTCTTTCTGGAATGGCGGAGAACTTCCTGGGGGACCGTGCCTGCCTGTTTCCTGCCACGCTGGGCGTTTGTGGCTTCTGCACCTGCCGTTCCAACAGCCTGACTCCTTCTCTGAAGAGGTGCACTCAGAGGAAGGGGACTGCGGTCTGGGCGAGAGTCCAGCACCTTGAGGGGGCCTGGGCACAGCCTGTCCCCTCCTGCCTCGGCTTGAGTACCTATGTGTCACTCCCCTTTCTGAGTCACGGATACCGCCCCTCTCCCATAGTCCCCTCCCCACTCTGTGGCTACTAGGAATAAGGGTGGAATTTCAGGGGCTTCAGGCCTCCGTGAACTGGGTATGAATCAGAAATACAAGGAGATGACTCAGAATCTTGCTGGAGGAACCAAATACCATTTTGTTCTCTCTCTAATCCCAGGCTCTGGGGCCGAGCACAGCTTCAGAACAGCGAGGGGTGGGTGTGGCTTTGCCTGACTGTCCAGCTTAAGTCTCCTGCCCGCAGAGCTGTGGGGGCCTCCCCTGGCAGCCTGGCCCTTGGGCTCTGGCACCACTCCCTCTATATGCTCGTGCCCCCGCCCCTTTGAACGGCAGTCTTATCTGCTTGAAGCGCCCGCCCCTCTCCCCTCCACTCATCCTCAGGAGTCATCTCAGTGGTCATCTCCTCCGTGAAGCCTCACCTGGAAGCCTTTCCTAGAAACAGTTCCGTCTTCTTGCCCCTGGAACACCCTGGGCGTGTGACCACCGCGGCCCTGAGCATCTGTGCTCAATTACTCTGAGATCTCTCTTTGCAGCTGGACTGTGAACCCTACAGGTCAGAGACCTTGCCTCAGGCATGTCTGGCTCCTGGCACGCAGAGGCCTCAACAGGTGGCTGGACGGCTGGAGGGACGCAGAGGGAGGAATACTGTGGAGCTGCTGAGCGGGGCTCAGGCAGAAGCATCAGGGATGGCCAGACGCCCGCACAGACGTGCAGCCTCACACACGCTTTCAGGGCAGCGATCAGGTAAGTGGAGGCAGAAGGAGCTGGGGTGGGTGGGGGGGGATGGAGGGGAGGTTGGAGCTGCCACGACCAAGCAGGGAAGACTTACCTGTTTCCAGCCACTCAGACGTGGTTTTTTTCCCAACATAAACACTTGGTTTTTCCACTGCAGTATCTTACATGCGAAATCAGAAAACCTTTCTCAGGGAGAGACCAGAAATTACATGAGTTCATCATTATTATTTTTTAATTAAAAGACAGCAACTGCCCGATAATTTGGAAACTTCAGGCTCCTACCTGCGGGTCAACTAATGTGCTGAAATCTGGGTTAAATGTGCTGAATTTCTTTTTATGAGAATCTTTTACTGAACCTGCCCAATGGAGGGAGTCTGGTTAGAGTGTGAGAAACTTCTCATTAGGGGGCCAGGTGTGCTGGATGCGAGGGGATCTGCAACTACCGCTGCCGGGCGCCTGCCAGAGTGGGCAGGGTTGCTTGGTCTCATGTCAGGGTGAGTCCCGAGGGTCCGCGGTGGGGGGCCGTGTCCGGGACGGACACTGGGGAGATGCCCGCACAGGCGTCCTGAGTAAAGCCTTTGCGTGAGTCATCACCTGTTGCCTGGTGCCGGAAGGCACCGAAGCATGATGCTAGTAGTCCAGGCTGCCAGACTCCAGGCCCACGCTCCCTCCCGTACCCTGCCTGGCACCCAGGAGCTCCCTGATGCGTGAAAATACGCATCGTGCCGTGTTATAAGTGCTGGCCGCGGCCGGACTGGAGGATGGACAGGTGGGACAGGTGTGTGTGCTGGGGAGTCTTGCCACCTGTGCAGGGCTCCGGCACAGACACCCTGGAGCAGAGGTATGTCCCTGGGCGCCTGCCCCCAGCCCCAACACCCTTTGTGTTGTACCAGCAAGCTTTTTGCTTCGGGGCCAGGCCTTTTGTGTGGAAACATAACTCCACACCAACATTCTAGACCAGAGAAGCATCGCATATTTGAGCCAGAATAGCCCAAAGATCACTCTCCCGGCCCCTGCATTTTATAGACAGGACATCCAAGCCCCGAGAGGCTCGCTGTTTCCTTGAAAGTCACTCAGCAGGAGTGGCGGATTTGCAGGGGAGAAAGGGCGCTCTGCACGGGGAAGCACCTCGGCTCGGGGGCACCTGCTCCCCGGGGGAACCTGGCGCCGTGCAATGCCTGTCGGACACGCAGGGGTGGGTGCACAGCCCAGGCAGGCCCAGCACCGGCTGTCATCCCAGGGACCGGGGCGGGGTGGGGGCGGGGGAGGCTCTGTTTCTTGGCTCTTTCTTTTCAGGAGAAACATGTCCCCCAGGGGGTATTGTTACGTGGTGGTTGTGGACAGACATAAAGTGTGACAAAGGAAGAGGGTTCCCTTCATGGGAGCTGAAGCTTCGTGTTTAAAGGTTGCTGTCTTTTAAAAGGACGTGGGGCTGGAATGGGGATGGGAGAGGCATGGCGAACACCCCCACCCGAAGCCTGGAAAGGTTTCGAGCCACAGAACGCTGCTGGGCTCAGAGCAGAAGCCTGGGACCAGCACGGGCAGAGGCTGAGGAGGGAGGCTGTGGGCGGCTGGTGGAGCTGGGGCTGCCGAGAGAGAGTGGGCTGTAGAGGGGCTGGAGTAGAACCAGGAGACCCCCCGAGAGGCCGTTGTAGCCGTGCAGGCGGGAAAAGTGGCTTAAATTCGGGGGGTCATAGCAGAGTGGGCAGATGCCAGCAGAGTCGTGGTGTCACTGGTGTAGAATCAACAAGACTGGCGTGGGTGGACTGGGAGGATGGGAGTGGTTGGGAGGACGGTGGGGCCCTTGGCAGTGCTGACTAGGAACAGGGTTTGAGGAGTGCTGGGCTGGTCAGGGGGACAGGCTGGGACTTCTCTTTGGAGCAGATTACACTGGAGATGCCAATTAGACAACTGAGCAGAGACGACAGGTCAGCAGTCGGATATCAGTCTCTTGCCCAGGCGGAAAGTCAGGGTTAATTTGGATGTCACTAGTGATGAAGGAGAAAATAAAAGTAATGTAGGAAGAAAACAGAGATATGGAGGGCTGAGGACTGAGCCCGGGCGTTTGCCAATCTTAGAGTCAGGTAGAGGTGGAGAGGCCAGCAGTGGACATGGAGAGAGGGTGGCCAGAGAGAGAGGAGGCCAGCCAGGGCAGGGTGGGGCCACAGCACCCAGGCGGGAGAGGCCAGCTGTGTCCAGTGGTGCCGAGGGGTCACACAGAAGAAGAACACAGAAGTGTGCACAGGATTTGGCAACATGGCGGTCATGGGTGACCTTGATAGGAAGCCAGGCTGGAGTAAACAAAGAGTGAACGGGAGGAGGGGAGTGGGGGAGCGGGCCCAGAGGGCGCTTTGAGGTGCGCTGTGAGAGCAGCAGACCAGTGGAGCTGCGGCTGGAGGGGGACGTGGGTTCCAGGGAGGGCATCTTACTTTTAAAGACAGGAATGGCGGAGCATGCGTAGAGTGATGGGAATGACCTAGTGTCGGGGGAATAAATTGATAATCCAGGAAAGAGGGGGATCCCTTCTAGAATGAAGAGCTCGAGAAGGCGAGGGGTTGGAAAACTGCTAGTCTGGCCTCTCCTGGGAGAATAAATGGGGGGATGACTGAGAATATGAGATCGGGAGGAGGGAAGGCTGCAGATTTGGTGGCGGGAAATTAAGGGGATTCCTGTTTACTTGTTTTCTCGACGGACCACAGGGTGAGGCAACGAGATGAGGGTCTTGAGGGGAGTTGACATAAGAGGAAAGAAAGGCATCAAACCGCAGTCTGAAAGCACCGGGGGATGACCTTACCGGGATCTGTAGGGCGAATACAGGGCGATGCTGAGTGCCTGTTTGAAACTTGTGGCTATAAAATTTAAGTGCCAGTAGTCACCCCGGCTCTGTGGTTTCCTCCAGGACGGTTCAGTTGCTGGGGTGCAGGCGTGGAGAAGATGGAGTGTTGGGTGCAGGTGGACTTGGGATTCAGCTTGGGGAGTGGAAGGAGGGAGGCAGGGTTTGAGGTTATTTCCAAGGGAGAGATGATAATGAGCAATAATTACACAAATCCAAGAATTTGGGAGATAGAAAAGATGCTGGAAGTACAGATTTGGGACCATCAGCTAAGGGTTGGACGAGATTGCCCAGGGAGGGGGCGGCATGGGAAAGAAGAGGGCCAGTGATCAAATCTGAGACTCAACACTTAAGGGGTGAGAGGAGGAGCCTTCGGGGTGACTGAGAGGGAGGAAACGGGGCCGGGGGGGAGGTGGTGTCATGGAAAACAAAGGAAAGAGCAGGGATGGCCAGCAGCATCCCATGCGTCCAAGAAGTCCCGGAATTGTGACTTTAGAAGTCCCTGGTGACCTAGCTGGAAGTGCTTTCAGAGGAACGTGGTGTGGGAAAAGTGGAGTGGGGTCGGAGGGTTAACAGTGTTAGGAACCTAGGGAACTTGACCCAGGTCAGAGGAATGAGAAATGGATTAATTTTCCAAGAGGCTACGGGAAAAGAAGCTATGACCTGAACTCAGGGGTTATATTTGGAACCAGAAAACGGCACTTGGCTTCCCCTGGGCCCAGAGCTGTGAGTGAGAGGACCCTCTGGGCCTAGGGAGGGAAGCAGGCATGGAAAGGGGTCAGGGAACCGGCAGGAGTGAGGACTGGGTCCTGAGGCATCTGAACAAGTGAGTAACTGTAAATTGCCTGCCCGTGTGTCACTTGTGCCTGGAGATTTCCCACTCCGGAGTAAAGCAGCTTGTGCACTCCCAGCGCCTCCGGCGGAGTGGAGGGGATGGGACGGGGCGGGAAGTGAGGGTGCGGTCAGGAAGGGCCAGCCCACAGTGTCAAGGCCAGGCTTTCAAACAGAGAAACCACTTTGCAGGGAGGCACAGAGGTGACCAGGCTGGGTGCCTGTGGGACATTTACATTAGGGACAATGTTACAGGTTTCACACCCCACCCCCAGTACCTGGAATAGCCCCCGTGAGCCACAGAAAGGTGAGTGAATATCTGAAGTTAAAAAACCTAGAGTCGGACCCCAGTGGAACCAGCAAAAACGTCTGTAGATGTGAGTTTTTGAGCCCAGGATATCTTGGCAGTGACAGTTTATGCTCTAAAAAAGCCCTGGATCGCTGGAGGGGGCAGTTCGCCATTCTTTGCCACGAAAGCCTTTGTGTTCTCGCCGCACGTCCTGCGTCCATCTCTTTCAGTGTCAGGATCGGGAGTCGGCCCTGGACCACGGTATCTCTCAACCTTACTTACGGCCCCTGCGTGGACTCCTGCCTCCACTTTGGTTGTTTTTCTCCCAGTTTCTCTTTCCTGCTGGTGTATGGCGTAAAGTTGCAGGGGTGGCCTGGCTTCCTCTTCCTGTCTAGTCTCCCGTGGGTGAGCTCAGATGCCCCATGCCCTTTCCCCTCCTTCCAAATGGGGGATGTCTGCTCGGCTTGGGAGCGTGGCGAGGAGACGGAAACCACAGTGCAACCGGGCATCCTGAAAGGGTGGTCCACAGAGGCCTGCTGGAGGGGCGGTTGCTGCTGCTGCTCTCTGCAGCCCTGGACCTCCTCCAGGCCACGCACACTTGGGTCAAAGCACGGGCGGCACCGTGCTGTCTACCAAGCCTCACCATGACTTCACACTTAACTCTTGCAAATGGAGTTTTGTAAATTGCCAGACCCAGAAAGTCAGTGTTTCTGATGTTTTTCACTGGTGGGGATTCTGAATGCAGAGCCCGGTGAGCAGCTTCCTGCTTACTCACTGGGCGCTCTCATTACCCGATGGCGGACCAGAAGCCACAGGGAGGCGCGGGGCCAGGTGAGGGTGGGAGGGCGTCTCTGGAGCGGACACAGAGGTCACAGGCCGGGCTTGTGTCTCCGCTGCTCTGATTTGCCTGGAGGTTGCTAACAGTGCTTTGCACTCGGGTCTGCTGGCACACTCATTCGCCCAGCCCACACTCCCAGACGTTCTCATCTTCCCTCAGTGGAATTCGCTCTGGGACAGAGGCTGCTGCCAGGTGCACACAGCAGGCAGCCTTCCCTCTCACTGTCCACCTGCCTTTCCCTTCTCGGCAGTTTCTTACTTGGCAGATAGCATTGAGAAGCGCCCAGTGTCTAGGTGGTGAGGTGGGAGTGGTGGGGTGGGGGAGCAGAGACAAGGTCTGCTGTCTACTCTCTTGTCGGCCCCTCCGACCTCCTGGGAGAGCTGTGAGTGGCGTGAACTCTGCACGTCCCTTTCCCCTCTGTCCCCAGCTGCTCTGTCATCACGAGGGGCCTTGGGGCTTCTTTTCACTCTCCATGGCCTTGTCGCCTAAGAGTCACGGCCGGGCTGGGCCCATTAGTCTTGGAGGCAACAGAAATTGCTTTGCCTCGGATTTGACAGTTTAGGCGATGACAGCGTTTATCCAGGCGCTTCCCACTTAGGAACAGGTCATATTTCTAGCAATTATTTATAAATTGGCTGTTGGCTACTTGAAAACAATTCTTTTCATGGAAATGCATTTTCAGGTGGTGGTTAGGTTTCCATGCCAGCACACAAAGGGCTGTCTCACTTGGATTAAAGTAAATTGTCAGCTTGTTGGAAGCGACAGGTCTCGGTCAAGGTTTAAATTGAAGAGGAGCAAGGGGGGGTTGGCCCGGGAGACGGAGAGGACGTCCCACCGGGTCTGCGCAACGATGCAGCCAGGCTGGGGCACGTGTACACGCGTGCATGCGTGCATACATTCATTCATTCATTCACGAGTCCTTTCTTTCTTCTCTCACACCCCGAATTCAAATCTTCAACAGCCCTGTTTGTTTTACCTGAAAAAATACAGCCCAAATTTCACCACTTTAAACTTTTTGCTAGGTACCACCATCCTAGTCCGAACCGCCATCCTCTTTTCAAATTCCTCTTCCTCATTTGTCCGCCCTGTCCCCTTCCCCACAGTCTGTTCTAAACGTCACTGCCAGAGTAAACCTTTCAAATGCAAGTCAGGTCTAGTCACCTCACAAGGATAATGCAGCGCGCATCCTGGAGGCTGTGCCTCCCGCCCTCCGCCCCGCTCCAGTCAGTTCCCCTTACCTCCTGCCAGCTCCACACAGGCGGGGGTCGAGATTCCTCAGGTGCCTGCTTTCTTCTGGGGTCTTGCCTGGTTTCCTTTCCGCCCACCCACTCTGTCTAAGTCCCGAGGTTTCTCCTCAGCATCCTGGGTGTTACCTGCCTTTGGAATGGGCTTAACCCCTACACTCTGCTTTAGGAGAACAAGACAACGGCAGCCCCCTCGCCTGCTGCACACACTCACAAGAGGACACCTGTTTCTTCTTTTTTGACTGTGCCCCATAGGTTCACAATTACAACGATTCATCTCCTCTCTCCTCCTCTGTTCATGGAGAATGGCAGTCCCGTTCCCACTCCTGTGTCAGTTTCCCTCCACTCGGCACCAGGCCCCTGACTGCCCCTCACCGTCAGTTTGTCCCTCTCCCTCCCGGCCCTGGGTCCCCAGCCTGCCAGTGGGCCTCCCCTTCCCGGTGTGAGCTGACATCCCTACTGGAGCCGACGCCGTCTAGGCCGCCCTCCTGCTCAAAGAAGGCCCCGATCTGCAACTCCCGCTGCCCTGTTGGCCTGACTGAGGCTTCAGTCACCCTGGCCGTTGGCTGCTTCTTGGAGCTCCTGCTGACACCATCCAGGAACCAGGGCTGACTCTTGCCCTCCTGTGGCCCGCTCAGGGTGTTTCTGGGCCATGTGTTATGACCACAGAGAACTCAGGGACTGAAAACGCCCCTCCCTGGCCTCCTCCATCGCCCAGCACGGTCCGACCATCACCAGCGGAGAAGGAACCCTCTTCCCGCGTCCGGGCTCTCCGTTCCGCATGGCGCCCCTTCCGTCTACCCACAGTCTTCATGCCCCAGCCCTAGTTCCGCCACGCTGGGGGCACTGCTGTCGAAGTCGCCTGCCCCTGGGGCTGCGCTCCTGCCATCATCAGCCTCTTCTCTTGACCACTTGTTTACAGGTTCCCAGCCTCTCTGCTGTCTGGGTGACGGGAGCACCCAGCCAAGACAATCTGAATTAATTTTACAAATAAAATTTAATCAGACGACCTATCAAGTGCTTCACTAAATCAAGACGTATTACATCTCATGTGTGCCCTGAGCCCGTTCATCATGTAAGTCAGCCCCTGAAATGCCAGCCAGGCTCAGGGCAAAAAGGAAGAGCATTCTTGTCTCCAGATTTGCCACCTGAGAGGCCTCGCACTGCGCTTTTGCTGGTGACAACATCAAGAAGGCATCGTTAGTGGTATCGGAGTCAGGGTCAGATGCACTTGAAACAATCTCCGCTCTGACACTTACTAGCTGTGCGACTCTGAGCAACTTACTTGGCCTCTCTGAGCCTCAGTTTTCTTATGTGTAAAACGGAAATGATACCTCTCCAGGGGGCTGTTATGAGGTGAAAAGAAAGAAACCTACGTGAAGTGTCTGCATTATAGTAAACGTGCTCTAAATATTACTTCCTTTCCCCCCATACGCAGTAAGTTAAAAACCCCGCGGACGTCTTCACATCAGCCAGGCTGATGCAGTGGCATCTACACGCAACATAAATGATAGATTAATGAGCGAGTAGAGTGCATACAAGTTAACAGTTGGATGAACGTACTTGATAGAGGCAGATGGACTCGGGACATTTTCGATTCACGCAGAAAGCAAGCAGGCAGACGTTCTCACCTGCCAGACATGGTGGGTGTGGGTGTCCTAGGTTGGTCTCTCTCTGGGTCGTGCTTTTTTTTCTCGCTCTGGCTCGGTAGCTGTGAGGGTTTGGTTCTATGGAGATTTCTGAGATCCTTAGTAAAGCCTCACCACAGTGATGGTGGTGCGGCCTCATCTTTTTGCTTCGTTTGCTCTTCCTGTCACTTTTCTAGGCGGCAACTAACTAGAGCCATGGAGGACTGGACAAAGGGGGGTGAGGATGCTCCTTTATCGTCTGCTGATGCTTGGATTGGGACTCCCAAGAAGTCTGTGACAGTGACCCCCAGGGGATAGCAGAGGACCCCTGGGGCCACGGGGTGGCAATTCTACTCTAAGCTTGGCCTCCTGGGAGCTGGGGAATGAGGTCTTGGCCCCCCAGGACTGACTTTGGGGCAGAGGGGCAGAGACTCCCTAGCTCCCCCTGCCTTCTCGGCTGTGCATGAATGAGGCACCAGCAGCCCCAGGACCCTCATCTCTGGTTCAGTGCTTACCTGTGCTGGGCCCTGAGTAGCGAGGGCCAGACACAATCTTCTTGTCCAGCAGGAGCTGCCAGTCCTGCCTGGCTGTGGTGCTTAATTACAGAGCCAGTTACAGAATGTAACTTAACTTCTTTAAGCAACAAAACTTAAAAAAAAAAAAAAGTACTTTGGCAGCTTGAATGAAATACTTTCATGTGAATGGACATAAGGAAAGTGTGACCAACAGCCATGCTTCCTTAACCAGTGTGCTCAGAACACAGCTCGATCACTCTCATCACTCGGGGTTGTTACTGGAAACCACCCTACCACTCTGTGTGCTAGCGAGCCAGGACTCCGGAGCTTCGCGGGTATTCTGTCCCCGCAGCTGGGCTTCCTGGTTTCCTTATCCACCTTCTGTGATTTTTCAGTTGCCTCACTTTTGCCAGCTCGCCCGCCTCCCTTCTCCTCTCCCCTGTCCTGCACTTAGTGTGAATGAACGCTCTCGGCATCAGGCTTGGAGTGGGGCCTGGCAGGGTCTCTCTTGTTTGCTCTGAGTCTTTTTTGTTCCCTTCTTTATCTCAGTAGGGTTGAGTCCGCTAGCGGGTGGCGTTACCCTGCTGCCTGTGTTGACGCTGCATGTGCCCAGCTTTCCAAAGAGATTTTCAGGTCGTGGTTGTGGTCGACGAGGGGCCTGACTTTACATTTATTATGTCCGCAGCAGTGCTCCATGCATAGCTGGGTCCCTACACATATGTACACATTGAATTCATCACTGAATCTAATGAGACAGAATTGAATTGAATAGTTAGTTCCACTGAAAATAGAAATAGTTATACCATTAGAAAGAAAGAGAATTTCCATCATGTATACAAAAGAGACGGTTTGATAGTGGATAAGAGTCAGTAAAGTTGGGGTTCTAGTTGGGTGATCTTAGATTACTTTATGCCTCAGTTTCCTCATCTGAGAAGTGGGCTGATTACAGGGCTGTGAGGATTACACGACATCCTGGCTGTTCAAATCGCTTAGTGCGACACTGGGCATGCGCTCAGCGCTTGCTGGTGTTAATAGGACGATAACAAAGCTTTGGTGCTTGGCTTGGTGCCTCTGGTGGGGCCGGTGCGAGCTTCACGGGGGCTTGTCTAGGGCCCTTTCCTTTTCTGCCCAGGATTTCATCCTCCTCGTTTCCCCCTCCCACGCCTCTGGGAAGATCTTTATTTGGCTTCAGCTTATATGGATATTAATGCAGAAATGTTAGGTCTGGAGATTTCCACAGCCTTTGAATAATAGACATTTGGAAAATTAAATATTTCTGTCAAGTGAGCCATAAATCCTGGCTGTTTGGGAAGGTGAGAAATCAAAATTGCAAACCAGCCAGGGAGGGAGCAAGCTGGTCCTGCTCCCTGGTGTGTGGTCTCGGGGGTGGGGGGCGAGGGTGGGTGGAGCCACGGGCAGCAGCAGCTGTGGAGCTGGAAGAGGAGCAGCCCCGGGGCTCAGGGCGGTCCCGAGAGGGCTGGTTGCTGCCGGTCCTCAGCTCGGCCCACTTGGAAGTTCAGATGGTTCTGACAGAGGCTTCCCCCTAGATCTGCATCAGGGCTTCAAGCCTCTCTTCTCTTCTTTCCCTCCTGTTTCGGCCTTCCCGTCTACCCACCCACCCGCCAGGCCCCGTCCCTCCCTTCTCCTGCCCCAGTGGAAGCATCAGTCCCAGCAGTTCCTGGCGCTGCGGGACAGCCGCTCGGGAAGCAGGAGCCTGCTCTGGGCATGCTTAGCCCCAGCAACAGCACACGCTGGGAGAGGCTCTCACGTGTAGACACGGCCTCCCAGACCACACAGCGGGGCAGCACAGGTCTCTCTCGGGAGCAGGAAACAGCAGGCGAGGAGATGTAGGTGAAGTTCTTTATGTAGGACAGGACCATCCCCAGCGCTCCTTCTCCCCTCCCTCGAGCCTCACGATGACCCAGAGACAGGCACCCACCTTCAGTCTCATCTGTGCTTCTGTCTCCTGCCTTCTCACCCGTTCATGTGTCTGGATCTGACTCTCGACTGCGGGGCTGCATACGTCTGGTGAGGGGCATGTCAGCTGGTCACCAGTTCTTCATGACCCACTGGAAGAGGGCTACAGACCAACCCAAGCCTATCTTGGGGAGGCGGGCCGGGGGTGCGGAGACTTGGAGCCATGCCGGCTCTTCCTTTCACGTGCGGGTTCACTCGGCGATTTTGAGGAGGTGGCTAGAATGTGCCAGCTGGGCTGGCTGCCGAGGAGACACAGATAGTACAGAGTCCATCTCACCTTGTGTGGAGCATCGTGCTAAATCCTTTAAACACATTAATTCACTTAACCCTAAGAGCCTTATGTTATCATTATCCACTTAAATAAGGGAGTCGGAAAAGTTAAGTGACCTTCCCAGATGCAAGAGCTGAGAATCAAACCCATGTCTGCCTTTCAGTCACTCGGAATCGCTTGCCAGTAAGGTCTTGCTGAAAAGTTGAGGGAGCCAGGCCTTGCCCCTGAGAAGCTCAGAATCTAGATGGAGAGCACACGAATATATTTGAGGGGGAAACTCAGCCTGGCATGGATGGCAAGGAACCAGGGAGGGCTTCCTGGAGGAGGTGATGCCGGAGCTGAATCTAGCAGGAGATATATATTAGGAGCCAGCAGGGGGAAGAGAAGAATGGGAGGTGTAGGGTATTGTGAGGCTGTGAGAAGAGCTTCAACAAATGCACAGAAGCCAGCAAAGACTTTTGTTTAGGTCACAGCAAGCAGGCTGGAGCCAAGGTGTGAGGGGAGAGAGAAGCCAGAGATATGGCAGAGATCAAATTGTGAAGGGTCTTGTACGTGAGGCTAAAGGCACAAAGAAGCCCCTGCGGGGATGTCTACAAAAGGGCACAGGTTGAGACCCTCTGGGCAGCTGGATAGGAGGCAAAAAACAAAACAAAACAAAACATGAGGCCTGCTGCAGATACCAGTGAGAAAGGTCTGGAAGGGGGTAAATTTGACTCTCTACAACGGCCAGTTGACAGGACTCAGTGCTGATTGGACATGGGGAGTGTCATTTGTGGAGAAGGGAGGAGCCACGTCTGGCGGACCAGAGTGGGCAGCCAGTTCCCAAATACGTGCAGCTTGCCTGCTTATTGGCAGTGGGGACCCTCACTGTGGACACCCGCCCTGTTCCGGCTTCATGTGGTTGAAGTAGATGATTTATGACCTCTGGGCTGCGGGATGCATGTGACTATTGAGATGTCAGTCATGCAGGCAGGGACCCAGCTGGCCCAGCTCCCAGGAACTGGCCTAGGGAAGTGGGCGTCCCCACCTCATCTTCCCCCTAGGCACAACCTCTTGTTTGTCAGTTACAAAGGAAAGCAACTCTCTGTGCATTGGACATATGGACAGTGTCTATTGCTGCCCTCTTTTCCCATGTGGCCTCAGGGTTACTTGGCCAGCCAGCACTGCTTTTGGACCTAGCTGCTCCTAGGATACCAGCACACGGCCGTCTGGAATGCAGCTGCCCTGAAGCCCTCAGCCTAGCTTCAGGAGAGGAGCTGTGAGAACCCGGGGGTGCTTCCGGGATCCCCCATACTCCAGCTTCTCTGGGCTCTAGGAAACAACTTCTGGGGCCTGGGTGAACCCGGTGCCCAAGAAGAAGCTTGTAAAAGGAGTTAAGACAATCCTTAACTTTTTAGGTCCCTGGGAGGAAAGCAGGGTGGAATGCAACCTTAACTTTCTGGAGTAAAATGTGAACTTCTGAAAACTGAGGACTAAAAGCCAAGTTCAGCCTTGACCAGGCCAAGGGCTGGGGAAGAGCAGCAGCCGCCCTCCTGCGGTTATGAGCAGGATGGGTAGGCTTTGCTCATCGTCCTGCTGGCTTCCTCCCGCAGCTTAGCAGGCCCAAGCACTTCCGGAACTCTGTCCTCTGACCAGCCTCCATCCAAGGAAATCAGACACACGCACTCCCGGCTTTTTGGCTCTGAGTTCCTCCCCACCCTGCAGAAAAGCCCAGCTGTTGTTCAGACAGACAGGAACCCCCATCTGCTTTCTCTCTGGCTGTTACCCGCCACGTCTGGGGTGGGCTATGCCTCCCAGGCCCACCATGGGCACAGCCACTGTCCAGTGTGACTCCCAGCTGAGTCCCGATGGCCTGACCCATTACCCGTCTCAGACGAGGTGCTCCAGGTGTGTCTCATGAACGTAATACAAGCTCCCAGAGGACCTCTTAAAGGCTGAGGGTGTGTGGGGTGGGGGCAGGACCGTGAGGGAGAGTTGGGGCCGGGGAGACATGCTTAGCAGGAAGGGATTGGCAGCCCGAGGAAGGGCCCCAGGGCCTGGGCCTGGATGGCAGCGGAGGCTGCTGCGCCCTGGACCCCCCCGCCCTGCTCCCTCTCACCACGGGTGCGCTAGGCCTTCGTTACTCTGGCAACTCGCCCCGCTCAGACGGCAGCGGGCCGCTGAATCCAGCCCCTTGTTACAGGGGAAAATGCTCTCACTGAAGCTCAGGAGCGGAGCTGCTGCCTTTTATTGCAACCGGCGCCACCGGCTTCCATCTGTAAACTTATTAGTGTGCGCGCGGGGAAGAGGGCCGGGGAATCCAGGCCGCCGCGGGGGACAGCCGGGGCGACGACCACTGCATACTACGCAGGGGCGCGGGCTGAGCCGAGGGGCTGGCAGGGCCGACCGGCCCCAAGCGCCCCCGCCCCAGCGTTGACCTTGGCTTGGCCTGTTCTGATTCCCCGACTTTGCGCAAGGAGTGGGGTCGAAGCTCACGGATGGAAAGGGTCTTAGAGCCCCGAGAGAAGACAGGCGTCTCCTGGAGGAAGCCCCCCTCCCCCTACAAGGACGCGGTCGACTCCTGCCCTGCCCTGGGGGCGCTCTAGTCCCCAGTGCCTGGGCCTCCTGCAGCCGCAGCCCTCCGGCGGGGGCGCCTGCCCGCCCCGCCAGGGGAGGCCGCCTGCGCCGGGAATGATGATGCGCCCGCTCGCCCGCGCCTCCTTGGTTTAAAGGGCAGCAGCCCAGCTGCTGTAGCAGGTAATTAGCCGGACAGACGAGGACGCGCGCGGAGGTAGAGGTTCGCCGTGAAGACAGGCGCCCTTCTCCCTGCCTCGCTCCCTAAAGGCTCCCGAGTGGGATGACGAACAAAGCGTGGGCCCTCCGGACGCGGGCTGATTTGGACCCATCTCAGGACTTAGCACAAGGGCAGCTCTTTGTTTACAGCTCCTTTTTCTCTTCCCATTTCCTTTTCTCCCACCTTCTCCCCTTTTCCGGTTATCTGCTCCACCAAGGGGCGGGGGTGGGGCAAGGGGGCCCTGTCTAACCACCCACCTCCAATCCTGGTTATTCTGTTGGGGACCCTTTGCCTGGGAGGCTGTCACACATATCAGGGCCGAGGCAGTGATGCCGGGCCAGACAGGCGTGGGAGGACGGACTGCGGAGCCCACGTCATCCAGCCCAGGGGGAGTGCTGTGCTGCCAGCGGGCGGAGGTGCCCGCGCTGCCGCCAAGCAGGGCTTTGCCGGCGGTGGCCACCAGCTGCTGACCTCATTAGGGTTCAAATCATGACGGAGAGGGCCATTAAAGGTCCATAAGAACCAGAGCTAAATGGCTGCGAAGATACTGACAGCCTCCCTGGAAACTGGCTTTCCAATGAGCTGCTGTGTCCCCTCCTCCTTTAATTAGCAGGAGGGAGCTGGACAAGTTGTTACAACTGCAGGGAAAACGATAAAAGATGGCTTTGTATTAGTGTGGCAAATTTTATTAAACCGAGAGAAAGGGTAACTGAAACATGACAGCCGGGTGTGTAGTGCCTCCTGAATCTGTAATAACCCAATCTTGTTCTGCATCATCCCTGCGTTGGCAAACGGACTATAAAGCATTTAGCAGACCCAGTACTGTCAGAGGTACAACGGAGCATAGCCGAGTGGGGAGGGGCAGGTAGGGGAAGAGGGTCTCCAACCCAGGGCAGTGCTCACTGGTTAATGAGCAGAAATACAGCCCCGGCCCAGCACCTGCCGGTGACCCCTGCCTCTGCTTCCTTTCAGCTGGTCCCAGGAGGCCCCTACTAGCACCCCGTTTCTGAGTTCATCCTGCCTGGGCAGCACATTTCCTCATAGCCTCAGGCTTTGTCCTCCCCAGAGAAACAGAATGAAATCAGGCAGGCTCTGCTGTCCTGCCCAGAATGAACCCTGGGGCATGCATATCAGCCTGGTGGTCTGGGGTCTGTGGCTGCTCCCTGAGGTCCAGGTGCCCCCTCTGCTGGCCTGCTGTCTCCTCATTGCTGTATTTCCATGCGGTGCACAGTGCCTGAAATGTAATTGGCCCTCAGTTCAATTGTAGAGTGACTCAGTGGATGTGTGAATATATGCTTTACTCACCCCTGGTCTGGGAACCTCAAGGCTGACCCTGTGGTGACACAGGCATGATTCAGTGACCCATCTCACTGGGATCTGACGGCTTTTGGAGGCAGCCTCTGCCACAGGGTCCCTTCCTCCAGGCTCCACCAAACCTGTCATTTGCGGAGTCCTTACTGACGCCAGGCGGCATGCTAAGTGACTCACCCATGCTGTTGGTTCTCCCAGCAACCCCTGAGATGGGTCCTTCTAGCTCTCTTTTATGGGCAGGTTAAGTGAAGATGCTGAGAGGTTAGGGATGTGACTTATCCTCCGCTCCCTCCCTTCCCTGGGTGTCTATAGGCAGACCCTGACCTGAGGCCTGAGACACTCACAAATTGTGATGGTCATTGCCAAGGGGTAGTGTGTACAGTGGTTAAATCACAGGCGATCTGGCTCCTTAACCTGCTTCCTTCCCGACTGGAGGGATAAACTGAGGCCAGTCACCATACTGGGAGGTCGGCCGCATCTCTCTTCCCTCCACCCAAGCCTGTAGCTGGGCTGTGACAGTGGCAGGTGGGCCTGGGGCCTGGCTGTGCCACTGTTCAGCAGTGCTTCATGGGGCATATCCCTTGGCCACCTTCTGTATACAACTTGATCTGCTTTTCACACCCTGCCTCTCATACCTTTTCATTGTAACCATAGTGCTAATGGTATCAGAAGTTTAACTTAAAAGTGTGTTGGTGGGGTTAACCGTGGATGCCCTCAGTGGTTCACCCCAGCTGCTTCTACCTCCTCCCCTCTCCTTTCCCCTCCCCCCTCATTTTCTTGGAGGTCACCCCACCCGCACACTCCCCTCCCTGGTCCGGACCCTCACGACAGCTTTCTTCTCTCCCAGTCTTTGTCCCACGTGGCTCTGGTATTTGCTGCTTGGGGATTGATGCTCACAGACAAACTTCTGGGTGTAAGTGAAGTGCCGTTGGTTCCATTCTGATGAGTGGCACACTGTCTGTCCCAGGCCTGCTCTGCTGGCCTCCACCCCACCCTCCCCTCTGTATTCGCATCGGCCCAGGAGCTCTTGTTCCCATCAAACGAGTCAGGGGAGAGATCTTGGAAGAGTAATTAATTTGAGCAAATGTGTGTCAATGTCCTCGGAAATACAAGATGTCAGTACCAACCACCTGCGCTTGCTGCTCTGGCCACAAAGCTCCAGAACGCAGGCGGGCCTCTCTTTAGAAAAACCTCTAGGTCCAGGCTATTTGCGTTACAAAAAAAAAAAAAAAAAAAAAAAACAAGGTCACTTTACGAAAGGATTTACTGGTAGGTCCTTTAAAATTGGAGCTCTTTTGGTGTATTTAAGTAGTTTACAGGTCATTAAGTATTTGACAGGGGAAATTTAGGGACCAGAAAACTTTGTGTTCAAGCTTAAGAACCAGTGCCCGTTACAGATTCTTCTGAAATGATGATGATGCAGCCCAGAAATTGTATGTAAGCCGGCAAGCAAAGGCAGGCTGACTCGCCGAAGCGTGGCTGCACACACACCCTTCAGACTTGCTTGCTGGGGCCCCTACAGAAACGTACCTGTTTTCTTTAATGATGAGCACTGAGAGCAGAACTAAGCTTTCTGTGCCAGTTCCCTGATTGATCCCTGTCCGCTCAGCTCTGCGATCCGGTAGGCTGGCTGGGAGATTGCCTAACTGAAAACCAGAGTTCAAGTCAATGGCCTTTTAAGATTTTTTATTGTCTGATGTTCCTCTAGTAGCCTCCCTTTTCAGTCCTCAGAGCTCCTTTCTCTTCCCTCCTCTTACTTCAGATCTCCCACCTCACCCCCCACATCTCGCTCTGAGCTCAGCATCGCACCTCAGACTTCAGGACGTGATGGAGGAGATGAAGGCTTCAGACTGGAGCCCCCTCACCCTTCCTCCCCTAAGTCCACGAGCCCGCCTGCTGCTGCGCTCAGACTCATCCCTCCTGAAACTCGGAGAGCCAGTCTCTCCACGTGGGCTCTGCATCCCAGCCTCTTTCCTTCTTAAGGACTCGCCTGGGGTCCTTCCCAGCAGTGTACAGACCTGCTCTTTTATCCGTTGTCTTTGAAAACGTCACAAGCCGCCTGCGATTGTCATACGTCTTTCAGCTCCTGCTCCATCTCTGCTCTCTTTCGCCGCCGAACGACTCAAAAGAATTGTCTGCACAGATGGCCTCCTCCTGTCCACCTCCCAGCCACCCTCCTGCCCGCTTCAGTCTGGCACCCCTCCCCAGCACGCCACTTCACAACTCGGGGAGGTCACCGGCAGCTTCCATGTCGCCCGCCCCCACCGACACTTTGTCGTCCTCACCTTGGCTTCTCCGCAGCATCCCACACCCTCTCCTTCTCGGAGACACTGTCTCCAGGCTGTGCTCCTCTGCCTTCCCCCTCCCCTTCTGTTTATTCCTCCTTTTCTATCGTCTAAATATTGGACATCCCAAGTCTTGGCCCTCAGCCTGTTTCTCCATCTGCACACCCTTGCTAGGTGAGCTCACCTGTTATCAAGCTTTAAATACCGTCTATATAGTGATGACTTCCAAATTCCTCTCTTGAGCTTTCGTCTTGCAATTCTGTCTGTCTCCTTGAATTTTTCATTTGAATGTTCTACAGATATCCCAAACATATGAAAAGAAACCAAACTCTTGATTTGTGTTCTCAAATCTGTTTCTCCCTAAATCTTCCCCCAGCTCAGTAAATAGCGCCCTTGCCCACCCATTTGCAAAGCCCCGGTTTCTCCTCTCTCTCCCCTCTGACATCTCGTCTCCCACCAGGTTCTGCCAGTTTACCTCCAACGTGTGTCTCGAATGAACACCCTTCTCTCCATCTCCCTTGCCACCCTCTAGCCCCGGCCACCATCGTCTCTCCCCTGACCTAGGACAATAGCTTCCTAATTGGTGTCTTTACTGCCACTCTTGCCAAGTGTTCTTTACACAGCACAGCATTTCAAAAATATCAGTTGTCTCATGTTATTCCTCTGCTTAAAGGTTATTCATTATCCTGAGAATAAAATCCTAACTCCTCGCTGTGCCATATAAGGCTCTGTATGATCTGGCCTGTCCATCTAACTTCCTGCCCTCATCTTGCACTTCTCGATCGGCTGCCCTCCCAGCAGCCATCTCCGCCCGTCTTCCATTGTAGTAGAACCCCAGTTTTGCTCAGCTACGAATTTTTTTCATGAAAGAGGTGGTGACGTTTTCAGAGAAGGTGAGCCCTTCTCCCCTCCACGGGACGTGACCATGGTTGATCTAAGCTAACTGTGGTCACGTCATGACGCCATTGCCAACGATTGGTTTCAGAGTGGGACTGCTTCTGCGCCATGGACTTAAGAGAAGTTCTGCTGGCCACGTCTAGGAAAGATGCACTGACCTTGTGAGAGAGTTCTGCATGGGGGGGGGAGTTGCCTCCAAGCCACCCTTCCTGCCTTCCCGGTGTTGGTAGGTGAGGATTCAGTGCTCCCCACCTGCTGGGTGACCGGGGCACATCCCTTCCCATGAGGTGATGGATGATGCTTCTCTCATAGGGCCCCCAAGAGGACTCAGTGGGGTCAGGTAGGCAGAGCTCCTCTCCTAGGACCTGCCATCCCTGGAGCCCGAGAACTGTCACTTCTCTTTCCTTCCTCTTCCTCTTCTTGGCTGCTCTCCCCAACAGGTGTTGTTGACCTGCCCTCACTCCCTGCCCGAGCCCCGGCTCTGCACCGGAGCCCAGTGGCGGGCAGCAGCTTCTCGGTATAACATAAAGGCAGTTTCTTTAGCTGCTTCTTTTTGAACAACAAAATTAAAATTGCCTCTCCGTCTTCCTTGGCTGCCTCAGCCGAGCGCCTTGCCAGCGTGTTTACATTAAGGGATCTGCGGGGATCCTGCAGGTTGTGGGCTATGTGTGTTCTGTCTGTTTAGTGCGGCTCCCACTTTGCCTAATTTCCTCATACAGCTCAACATTCTGATTTTTTCTCCGAGGCTGTGAACGGAGAAGGGAAATTGCGGCTCTGGATGAGGCCTTCTTCCACAGACCCTGCGCGACCCCCCCAGAGTCGTCCTCTCGCCCAGTTAGAAACCTACCTGGCTGTTAGGAGCCAGAGTGCCTGCCGACGGAAGGCTCCTGTTCCGGGCCCTAATTACCGCTTGATGGAATGAATAAAGACATTGTAGTTTCTACATTTTACTTACAGAGTTGCTGATGCGGTGAATGTTAGATGAAATGTCTCTTTCCTCAGAGAGATTAAAAACCCAAGTGCCTCGGCCGCAGATCGGAGCGGCTGGTTGAGCGACAGGCTTTCCCTGCCGCCCTGGCGAGGCCCTCCCGTGTGAGCAGGTCTGGGGTCTGCGAGAGCCGGTGAAGACAAGTAAAAGTGAGGCAGGCTCTTACCGGGCACTGGTCTCCGCAGACGCGCCCTCACTTCCTTCCCACGAGGACGGGACGCGGTGGCTGGCCGTCCGCAGCGTGCAGGTAGGGACGCTGAGGCTCGGAGACGTATTCTGCCTCTCGCCAAGGGCGCGCGCGGTGAACGACACGGCGGGACGGTGGTTTGAATTCAGGCTTCCGGTGCTGAGTGCTCTTTCCCTCTGGCCCCGGGGCGCTTTCCTGGCCCACTGGGTCCAGTCGGCCCAGCATCCCTTAGGAACCAGCCAGTTCTTTTCCTTGAGAGTGGATGGCAGGGAGGGTAATTTCTGCGGCATAACAGACCTCCCCCAAACTTAGAGGCTTCAAACAACAAACTGTGCTTTTTCACGGCTCTGTGTTAGCTGCGTGGCTCCTGTGGTCTGGGGTGGCTTGAGGGGGACTGGCAGGTCCGGGGCGGCCTGCGTCAGTAGCCCCTGGGGCAAGGGCCAGATGGTCGCGTCCTCTAGGAGGCTTGCCCAGGCCTGGCCTCTTCTTTGAATTTCATATGTAGATACAGCCACTGACATGGATGTAGCCCTAGATAAACATCTTTCCCCTTTGAAAGTAGCTCTGCTGGTTTGAACCCTGTCTTTCTGGACTCATTCATGTTTGGATGGAAGGTTCCGAGCAGCAAGGGAGGGAAGCCCCAACGTACAGGCACTTTTAGAGCCCCTCTTACTACATGTCTTCTAATGTCCAGTTGGCCAAGGAAGCCATGTGTCCAAGGCCGGATTCGCGGGGTGGAGGAGAGACTCCGGCTCTTGATGGGAGGGCCACACGCACGCATCCAGAGATGGGAAGCTTCGCGGTCACTTTGCAGTCCACCGCAAAGGGCAGTGTTCTTCGGAAGATCATTTCATGACTCCTGGTCCTGTCAGCTACGGGTTGGAGAGGGGACTTACTGATATCTGGACAGGATGTCACCAAGGCTGTTTCCAGACAGATGGTTTTTTGTTTTTGTTTTTGTTTTTTTTTGGTTCCTGTTGTTGTATTGTTTTTAACATGTAGAGAATGAGGAAACAAAACCGCCCTTTGGTAGTTTATCCACGTTCTCATAACCGGCCATTATCTTTTTATTATTCTTATTTCTCTGGACCAGATGCTTCAGATGCCTGGGAGTGCATGTTTGGACTTGGTGGTGGGGACCGTCCCTGCTCCGTCTGCAGCTGCAGAGATGAAGGAGGGAGCAGCTCTGTGCCCCCTTCCTGTCCCTTCTCTAGGGCTCACAGCGTGTTCTGGTTTGTCCATCTGAACGTTACATGGTTTTTCCCACATGACCTGGGAAATGCAGACCAGAGAATTTTAGGCTCTTTGAAGGAGGGAGAGGTTCAGAAGGATCTGTGCAGTGATGGAGTCTCTGTATGCCTTGACAGCTTCATCTCGGATTCTGTTCCTTCCCCCTGCCCTCCCCCCACCATCCTCTTTCCTGTGCTTCCAAGGCCATGGCGACCTGTCTTCTGAGTAGAAACTGCTATAATCAGAGATTTGTGGAAACCAGTTCCCAGGCAGCCTGCCTTGGGTACTATTAGGCCCTCAGGCCTTAGTTCAAGGTTCCCCTGAAACCTTCCAACAGGGGGAGAACAGGGCTGTCAGCCGTGTGAACACCGTGGCCCTTCCCCAGCTCAGCTTTCTCAGGTGAATGACTCTGGGGGCAAGTCGGACAGAGCCGGGCCCCCAGGCCTGGGACCCAAAGGTGAAAGGCCTTTGGTGCCTCGTGCAACCAGGACTGGTTAAAAATATTGGCTGGTGTGGGTCTTATTCTTTCCTTCATTGGCTTGAGCACCTCGCCCAGGGCCTGACACAGGAGAAATGTCCCAGCAGGGCCCTCAGCCCCTGACCACCGAGTGGGCGGCTGAAATCCTCTGGCAGAAGGTTCCAGGGGGTGGTGCTGGCAGCTTTGTTCAGGTGGAAGTGAGAGGGGGAGAAGGAGGAGGTGAGACCCCAGTGTGGGGGCCTGAAGGCTACACCACCGAAGGCTGCATCATCTGTCCCCCTAAGGCTGTCCCTCCCACCCTGGGGCGGCTGGCGCCCTCCCCGCACAGCCTGCAGGCTCCTCCTGTCCCATCAGCCTTTATGTGTCCCGTTAGAGCAAGAAAGTAAAAGGTTTTATGAGGGTGACTCCCCCACCTTCCCTGGCTCTGTCTTAAAAAAAAGGAAAAAAAAGGCAAAGTGTGTTCCTGCAAATTAAACAAATGTCACATCAGCGCTGGTTGCCTAAACGGCAGCGTTCCAAAAGCAGTGCCTCAGGCTAGGCCAGGGAAGCTGGATTTCCACTCTCAGGGCCTCCCAGGAAGGCCTGCCTGGTCCTTGTCTGTCCCTGGAGCAGAGGGCTGAGGAGGGATGTCGGTCTTCAGTTTGCCTCTCCCGGCAGGGCTGCGGGAGACCCCGGGACCCCTCTCGTGAGGCTGCTCGGGGTTCCGGGGGCCCCTGCTACTACAGGCCGCATTTTGTGTATGTCTAGAAGGTGAAATGGGGGGTAAATCTTCCGCTTTCTTCCCATTCTCAAAGAAGTCGGTGACCCCAAAAAAGATTACAGACTGGGGAGAAATAGTATGACTCCCTCACTGTGGACAGAAGGAACCTTGGGCCCAGAGTTGCCTGAGTCAGATCACACAGCTCATCAGTGGTTTCTGTTTAAAGATGAAATCCAAATGTTTAAGGAGAGGGGCCTGATAGCAAGTAGGGGAGGCCTTTTCTCATTTCCTGGCAATTTGCAAGCAGCTTGTCTCTTAATTGATTGTGTGTGTTGGTTTCTTCGGTTGTTTTTTGTTTTGTTGTTTTTTTTTTTTTTTTTGAGTTGGAATCACTCCCAGAAGTAAAGGGGCTGAGGTGAGCAAAATAAATAAGGAATAAACAGGCTCTGCATTCATCTCCCCCGCTCCCCCTGCCCCTCTGCCCCTGCCGCCCCACCACATGGCTTTTCCTCTTAAGACTTTGCCAAGAACAGAATTACCATTCCTACAACCTGCCACTTAAATAAGATATTTATCTTTTTTTTAAGCTAAAATAATACTTGCTATAACAGAAATACCATAACCCTGTCAAGCAAAGATGGCCCCCAACTTACGACGTCCTGGTGGACTTTCAGGGTCTCCGAGAGCACTGCTCTTGCTGTCCCTGTTGTACTCGCCCCAGGGCGTGCATCTGCCTCCCAGAAAGAGCCAAAAAGGGGAAGCCCTTAGACTGCTGTTCCAAGTGGGAGGCGGCACGCCAGTCTCTACGCCCGGTCCTGGCCAACTTGCCTGCTTCCTTATTTGGGTTAATTTTATGGCTTTTCACAGGACTTGAAGACTGTCACTCAGATTGGACCCTGTCAGCATATTCCCTGACGAAGTCAGCCTTTGGCTGCATTAAGGCCGAACAGAAAACCTAGGAAGGGCTCTGGCCGTTATGACCTAGATCGATGTCAGAAGGGGAGCTGTCCTTATGTGTCCTCCAGAGAACAGAGCGAGTGACAGCGGAATCTCAGTTGCTCAGTCAGTTACCTACCAGACTTCACAGTGTTTCCAAAATAGTGAGGTTTCACAGACTTCAGTCATTGGATTATCACAATTTTTGCCATGTCCTTGTACACTTTTACTATTATTTACTATTATTTATTTAAAAGTTCTTTAATTTAATGACAGTTTTACTTAACTGTTATTTTAAAGGGGGATTTTGTTAGTGGGAGAAGAGTTTCACTTACTAGAACAGAAGATCACCTTGACATATAAGACAATAAGACAATACTTTTCACTGCTGTCCCGACACAGGGATTGGGAATTCAGGAGGGTGTCGTTTATCTCTGACAGTCACGGGACCCACCGCACACACTGCAGACCAGCGCGCAGGCGGCACCATGTTCTGTGCCATCGCTTTCCCCATCTGGAAAAGCTTCAGAACCATTTATCTTTTTCATCACTGGCCATTATCTGTGAGGAAGAGAGAAGACAGTTCCTTTGCCAAGTGCAGGGAGTCGCCGGACCATCAGGCATCAGGCTTTGAAGGAGCTAATGGAGGTTTGCAACTGCAAATGAGAGCCCAGTGGCAGGACATGGCGCTGAAGCCAGAGGGCACCAGGCTTGACACCATTTCCCCCACTGTGGCTCCACCTAGAAAGTTTGGGGAACCCGACATGTAGATTGTGAGTGGTAAGACAGGCCAAGAAGAGCAAAAACAGTGTATGCTTAGAATAAAGGGCTTAAGATACAAACTACTTTATACAGAATAGATAAACAAGGTCCCCCAGCACGGGGAACTATATTCAAAAGCTTGTAACAGCCTATAATAGAAAAGAATCTGAAAAAGAATACATATATATGTGTGTATAACTGAATCACTATGCTGTACACTTGAAACTAGCACAACATTGTAAGTCAACTAAACTTCCATTAAAAGTTTTAAAAATAAATGATAAAAGTTGTTTGAAGTAATAGAAGGCTTAGAAGTTGTTCAAATGAGGAAGAAAATCACAGCAGATTTCAAACTCCCAATTTATCCCTTCCCACCCCTTCCCCCTGGTAACCATACATTTGTTTTCTATGTCTGTGAGTCTATTTCTGTTTTGTAAATAAGTTCCTTTGTCTTTTTTTAAGATTCCACATATGAGTGATATTATACGGTATTTTTCTTTCTCTTTCTGGCTTACTTCACTTAGAATGACAATCTCCAGGTCCATCCATGGTTCTGCAGATGGCATTATTTTACTCTTTTTTTATAGCTGAGTAGTATTCCATTGTATAGATATCCTGCCACATCTTTATCCAGTCATCTGTCAGTGGACATTTGGGTTGTTGCTATCTCTTGGCTATTGTAATTGTATCCATTTCTTTTCCTATTTAGCTTTTGGAAACAGTATTGAACCCTTCGCTTTGAGTAAGCTCTTGGTTTTTTGAACAATGTGTAGGTGATAAGCCTTGAGATAGAATGAGTGCCTGCCTTTTTCCCTTCCTCTCTATTTCCCTCTCTCCCTTCCTTCCTCCCTTCCTTTCCATCAGGCCACTCTTTCTACCCATTCTTCTCTCTTGAAAGAGGCAGTAGCCATGGAGGTGGCAGCCCCTGGAGGCTGAGGAGGCAACTGGCATGGTAGAAAGATCAGTTACACACAAGGAGACTGAGCCAAGAAGTACATCCTGTTGGAGGTGTTTTTTATAAATATGGAAAGAGAGGGGCTGGAGAGAACCCTGAGGTGTTGGATTGGAATTGGAAGCACCGGTGTGTAAACTAATGCGTTTAAAATATAGCTACACTGAGAGAGAGAGAAATGCAGCTGGATGTGTCTGTATGTTTGTGTGTCTACGTGTGCACATGTGCATACTTCCCAGCTCTGCTCTCCAAGAGGGTTTAGAAACAATGACACTCCGGCGGAAATAAACACATTGAGTGCCCAGATCTTGGTGTCCTCATATCAATATCCACTAAAGGGAACCAGTACTTGTTGGAAATATTGGCTCCAGGCAGGGTTGAGGCAGAGGAACTACAAGATGGTTGTGGGTCACCTGTTGCTCAAGAAAGTAAGGAAATGCTCAAGGAATTGCAGACATTTTCAAAGACCATAGACGCCGGCTTGCAAGGATCCTCTCTGGCCAAATCTGAGCCACGTTAAGCATCAAAGTAAGCAGCGACAGTGACCGATTACCACGCATTAAGTAAAACAGGAATCCACAAGTCCAGTCAGAGGTGAATACATAAATACATAGGGAGAGGGAAAGCTTTCCTTACAGAAGGATGCCGACTTTTCTATAAATCCAAAATTATTTCCAAAAAGGTAATCTGTGCACTCTAAGCATACAGTGTTTCTGAAACAAATAGGGTTCCAAAGTTGTATAGTTTCAGAAAGACAAAAAAGTGAGTATCAGCATGATTCCAAGAAACGCAGTTGCAGAAAAACAACTAATGGATGAGATAAAGGGGCGTATCCCACTTTTCCGGTGGAAACGAGCATGTTTCTTTCCTGTGGACTGAGAGCTCCCAGCAGAGAATCCTTCCACACAGCCGCCCACTAACCCTAACCCCACCTTCAGCAAATATCATTTTTGCAAGAAAAATTAAGGGCTATATTATCATTTCCTTTAGAATATGAGGGAGAAGGTAAAGTAAACATTAAGCTATTTATTAGAAAAGGAGAAGTTGTTGGACTTCAAGCTAAAAAAAGCAGGAGAGAGAAAATGAGACAGAGAGACAGACAGGAGAGGGAATCTCATTCTTATTTGTGCCCTTATGTACAAAGTTACAAGCCCTACTCGTTACAAGTTCTTCTGAGTGTGGGTTTGGACCACTTGGGTATCACTAATGTGGTGGGAAAAGGCTCCTGTCTCCCCGCCAGCTGAGGCTCAGTTTGGCGCTAGAAGCAGGTGGAAGGGGCAAGAGGGCAGTGAGCTGCAGGGTCGCACTGCCAGTGAGCGGCGCTCTGCCCCCGTGGGCCGCCCCGGCTTCATTTCTCTGCGCTCTCCTCACTCTAGGCTCCAGCCAACCTGAATGACTTGCAGAGCTAGAATATGGTATATCCTTGTCACCTCCTTCAGGAGGTGACATTATCTTACCCATCTGAGTGTCTAACATTCTCTCCCTGAACCTGCCTGCTGCCAAGGGCTTCCAGAGTAAAGAGTCCCTGCCTGCCTCAGGGGATGTCTGAGCAATGCTTGCTCTCATTCCTTAGTGCCGAGTGCCACCACCCCTGTCGACAGCCCATGCTGAGGAAACCTGGGTTATGCCGCCTGTGGCCGTGGAGCAGCTGCTGGCCAGCCCGCCAGCTCCCACGGCCCCTGCGCCCCTCAGCACACTCACTACACCTTTGATTATCTGATGTGTGTCTTTGTCTTTAGCCCAATGAAAGCCACACCTGTGTTGTTTACTACTCTGGTTTTAGGTTTTGCACAATACCTGGGACATGACAGATGTTTGGTAAATTCAGTTTTGACCGAATTTCCTAGCACCTAAGGAGGCTGTCTGCCCTTCCATGTCTGTCCCATATAGTTGGTGATTTAGCTCCAGAGGCCAACATTTTCCAGTCTGTTCTGCCACCTGGAGAAACTGTGACTTAACCTGGCTGTGTTCTGTGGTTGGATGTCTACAGAGATGGCGTCAGAGATCAGATTTTGATGACCTGACCCATCACTACAGTTTCAAACAACAGACTTATGGCAAGGAACCTTGTGATTCTTATTAAGGTTGGAAAGGATGTTTGCTAAGAGATTCAATCTGATCAAGAGGATTGCAAACTGAATATTGAGGGAGAGAGAGAAGAGAATTACACATGTAATTACAATAGTTAACTAACAGTAATAGGTACTGTTATCCAGTGCCAGGGACGGTCCTGAGTGATTTACATGCATTAACTATTCAATCCTTGCAATAACCACAAGAGTTAGGGGTTCTTATTATGCCCGTTTTAAAGATGCAGAAACCAAGCCATTTGAGTGAATTGTCCGAAGTCACGTAAGAGGCTGCACTGGGATTCACACTGGGACAGTCTGGCTCTAGATCGGTGCTTGTAACCTCTGCACTATGCTGCATTTGCTCAATGCTCTAAAAAAATATATACATATTGTGTGACAGAGACAGAAAAATTATTTCTTATTTTAAAATAGCAACAACAACAAAACCCAAAACTGGCCAGGCAAGTATTGACCTCAGAAGTTGAGATACCATAACATAGGGTAAGGGTAACAATAAAGTAAACTTTGAATTTTGGTACGCTCACAAACCCAGCAGACCAAACTGCCTTCCACTCTTGGGTTCCCTCCCTGTCCACGTCCATGTGCATGACTGTAAACATGACAGATGTAATTTTGGATTCTGCCTTTTGCATTTAGCATTGTCGTAACCGTTTCACCAAACTGCTATATAATTGTCAAGACAGAGACACCATATTATTGTTTCCATTTGCATCTTTTATTAACTTGTTGAAGATTTTTCCATGTTTGTTTACAAGTTGTTTATCTATTATGTAAATTGTTTCTTCACATCTTTCCCATTTGCCTACTAAAATCTTAACTTTATTTTTTAAATATTTATTCTTTTTTGCAATATAGACATTGTTTATTACCTCTCTAGTGACAAGATAAAATTCTATTTTCTGTGGCTTTGCACTATTAAAAGTATGTATGTAATTTACCTAGATTCATTTTTGTGTGAAGTATGAGCATGGATAAAAAGTATGTTTTCCAATTACACAATTACAATTTCTTCAGTAACATGATTGATTCATGTTCCTCACCTGTAACCCGTCTCTCCTGTTTTTCTGTCTAGAAATCATAGACATTTCTAGGATGAGATGCATGACCAGGACGTAGTGATGAGAGGGCACACCTGGCGAACTCCGTGCTATCATCTCTGAAGCCTGGAGAGGAGAAGAGCAGCATACTTACTCGTTTACTCCACTCGGGAGTACTTAATACGTCCCAGGCACTATTTCAAATGCTTGTGAACGCAAGAGAAAAATCACAGCCCTATGAAGCTTACATTCTTGTGATAGGAATCAAACAAAATAAGTAAGTAAATATAGAATGTATCAAATGATGATGAGTGATAGGAAAAAAACCAAACAAACCAGGAGGCAGGATTAGGAGGAGTAAGATTGGCCACAGAGAGAATAATTCTAAGTTAGTTGATCTGGAAAGGATTCACTGTGAAGGAGGAGAGGAAAGGCAAGTGCTTATCTGAAGGGAGAATATTCCAGGTAGAGGAAGCAGCAAGTGCAAAGGCCCTGGGGCAGGAAGTGCTTATGTGTTTATGGAACAAGTAGGCTGGAGTGAAGGAAGAAAGGAGAGTATACCAGAGTGTACAATTATATAGAGAGAAGTACATGGGTTTTGGAATTATGTAAGCAGGCTGAAACTTAAGCAGAGAAATCTCACGAAAGCTGCTGAAACTTTCCAAGACTCAACTTCATCATCTGTAAAATGGTTATATCAATACGTGTGGTGGAGGACTTGGAAGTCAGAACTGAGAGAAGCTGTTCCTGGCTACCTCCTCCATTCCATGATCTGGAATCAAGTTTGCTTTAGCGTTTCTTTTCTTTGCTCTTGAGGATGAGACACTTCTACTCTATCCTCTCAAACTGCAATTTAAAATGGATTAACAGAAACACTTGAGATAATTTGTACTTGTTTTTGTCATAGAGGGTTTTGCCATCACTTTTCTTCCAGTTTACGTACAGAGGTTTTTTTGTTTTGTTTTGTTTTGTTTTTTTTGTATTTTGGTATTCATGTTACAACACAGATGACCCCAATCACAAGACTATGGCTACAAAATAAGGTTTCATTCCTTTTATATTGGAAAAATAGTAACTTTGAACCCCACACCACTAGTTTAGTGAAGTCTAGTCTTTGGCTCATGTAACATGGGTACTGTTGCTTTTTGTGTTTTGTTTTGTTTTTTCCTTTTTTAAAAAGTCTTTCCCCGTTTTTACTTGCCTTCCGTGGTCTTGCTTTTCTCCCGCACCACGAGGCTGCCTCTTGCTCACAGGTCGCTGTACAGCCTGATGTGCTGCTTCTATGTTCACATGGTTGTTGACGAACACATTTATACACTTGCATGCTTTTTCACGTAAGTGGGATCACTATACACACCCCTGTGCGCCTTACATTTCTCACTCAATAATACCGCTTGGGAGCCTCTTAGCACTGACTAGTTTCACCCATTCGTCCGTGTAAGCGAACAAAAACCAACCGAAATGCTTGTTCTGTGCCGCCACAGAACAGTTGGGGGAAATATAACTGAAGGGCTCTTTCGTGTAATTTTTCCAAAACAAAGGAAATCTGTCCCCAGGGACAATCAGTGTCACCACTGGGCGTGGCAGAAAAGGTCCAGCAGCGAGTTCTGCCCCACTGCGCGGGGGTGGGGGGGCTTGGTGTGGTTTCTAGCTTCTTACATTTCCTCAGGCTTGCTTTGTGACCTACCATAGGATCTGTCCTTGAGAAACAAATATGCACATCTACAGTCAACTAGTATTTGACAAGGGAGCCACGAATACTTAGCGGAAAAGGACAGTCTCTTCAATTAACGGTGCTGGTAAAACTGGACAATCTGATGCAAAAATCAATCAAGCTGAGGGGGAGGGTATAGCTAAAGTGGCAGAGTGAATGCTTGGCATGCACGCGGTCCTGGGTTCCACCCCTAGAACCTCTGAAAATAAATAATAAACCGAATTACCTTCCCCCTCACCCCCCAAAAAAAGTTGGATTCCTATTTTATACCACTCATAAAAATGAAACTGATTAAAGACCTAAACATAAGACCTGAAACTGTAACAGAAAAAAAACAAAACTCCTAGAAGAACACATAGCGGGGCTGGGGGGAGGGGCGGGGGCCCGCGCCGGCGAGCCGTGGGGCCTGGCTCGGCGAAGGGGCAAAGGCGTTGCCGCCGCCGCCGCCGCCGCCGCCGCCTGGAAGCACGCGGAGCGGGAGCAAGCGCCCCGCGGCGGTGGTCAGGGCCGGAACCCCGCCAGGGAGGCTAGCGGGCCGCCGGTGACGGGCCGTGCTCCGTCCGCCGCGCCTCCTGCAGGTCCTGCTGCCCTGAGCTGCCCCAGACTGGGTGACGGCGTGCCACGCTGCCACCGTGAGCGAGGTGTCTGTCATCACGGAAGGCCGGCTCCTCGAGCGCGGTGAATACGTCAAGGCCTGGAGGCCCCGGTACTTCCTGCCGAAGAGCGACGGCTCCTTCACTGGGGGCAAGGAGCGGCCCGAAGCCCGCGACCAGACCCTGCGCCCCTTAAACAACGTCTCTGTCGCAGAAGCCAGCTGACGAAGACCGAGAGACCGCGGCCCAACGCCTTGGTCGTGCGCTGCGGGCCGCGGACCACGGTCACTGAGAGGGCCTTCGTGCAGACTCTGCGGCGGACAGGCAGGAGCGGACGAGGGCCATCCGAGGGTCGCCAGCAGCCGCAAGCAGCGGGCGCGGGAGGGACCCCGGGGGCTGCACGTGTGGCTCCCCCAGCCGCCCTTCTGCGGCCGAGGAGCTGGAAGCGGCAGTCAGCAGGGCTTGGGCCACGGTGACCACGAGCGGCTTCGACTGCCGCAGCCCCCTGCCGGGGCCGGGCACGTTCGGCACGGCCATCCTGCCGCGGGAAGAGGCCCGGGCCGCTCCTGCGCCGTGAGGATCCCGCGTTGGGAGGTCACCGTCGCCAAGGGCGGGGTCGCCCACGCAGCCGCCGAGAGCCGGGTCCCCCAGAGCACCAGGCACCCGCTCCTCCCCGCGCCGAAGCTTGCCTTCCAGACCCACGGCCGCCTGTGCTTCGCGACGGAGCCACCGGCGGCCAGCTGTTCCGCCTGCCCCGGGCGCGCGTCTTCACGGAGGGGCGGGCCCGCGTCTGCGGCGCGGGATCGTCTCGGCCCGGAGTACCTGCTCTCGGGGGACGCGGGGTACCGCGACATCAAGCCGGACAAAGGTGGCCACGTCGACATCGCTGACTTCGGCCTGTGCAGAGAGGGCGTCAGTGGCGGGGCCGCCACCAGACCCTTCTGTGGGACCGCTGAGCGCCCGGCCCCCGGGTGCTGGAGGACGACGACTACGGCCGGGCGGCGGACCGCTGCGGGCTGGGCGTGCGCACGTTCGAGGTGATGTGCGGCCGCCTGCCCGTCTACGGCCGGGACCGCGGGCGCCTTTCCGAGCTCATCCTCACGGAGGAGATCCGCTTCCCGCGCACGCTAGCCCCGAGGCCAAGGCCCTGCTCGCGGGGCTGCCCAAGAAGGACCCCAGGCAGAGGCTCGGCGGGGGGCGCAGCGATGCCAAGGAGGTCGCGCAGCACAGGTTCTTCCTCAGTGTCAACTGGCAGGACGTGGTGCAGAAGACGCTGCTGCCACCCTTCCAGCCTCAGGTCTCATCTGAGGTTGGCACAAGGAACGTTGACGACGAGCTCACCGCCCCGTCCATCCCAATCACCCCCACCCCCACCCCGGGCCGCGGTGACAGCCGGGGCTCGCTCGAACCGGACCAGCGGACCACTTCCCCCAGTTCTCCTATTCGGCCAGCATCCGAGAGCGAGCAGCGCCGCCGCCGCCGCCGCCGCGCGGGACGCAAGCCCGGCCGCCATCACCGCGGGGGGGCTTTTTCCTTCCTTCCTTCCTTCCTTCGTTCCTTCGTTCCTTCTCTTTCTTTCTTTCTTTCTTTCTCTTTCTTTCTTTCTTTCTTTCTTTCTTTCTTTCCTTTCTTTCCTTTCTTTCCTTTCTTTCCTTTCTTTCTTTCTCTTTCTTTCAAGTTTTTATTTTGCTTTTTTGTTTGTGTCCGCGCCCCTCACCTCCTCACCCCCATTTCCAGTTTTTTCTTCAGCCCTCTGCCAAACTCACCTCAGCGGTCCCAGCAGCCCTGCCTCCAGGATCCTGTCCTGCCCTCGCCTTTGTGCCCAGACCAGGATTGAGGACACTCCACTGCCTGCCCTAGGACCAGGCCTTTGGGCAGTTGGAGAGATTCCGATTTTTAATCAACACAAGCCCCACTGAGGGGCGAAGGGCGGAGCTGTGGGGCCTACGTGAGTTTCTGGCCCGAGCGCCCCGAGGCAGCCTGCCTCTGCGTTGCTGCTGTCAGAGGCTGCCCCCTGGTGGGCTGCCCGGTGAACAGCGCCCTGGTGCTGCCTTGCCCTGTCGTTAGGCTCCAACAGGCCTGGCGTGGGGCAGTCCAGCACCCTCCTCCCATGGGGGCAGAAAAGCAATAATGTCCAGGGACCGGGGGAGGGGGTGGGGTGGGCTTTTGGAAGCTGCGTGCAGGATTGGGGGTTTAGGGCTCCCTCAAGTGGATGGGGGAATTACCGTGTGGGAAACCAGGAGGGGCCCAGAGGACGAGCACTGCCTCCTGGCCCTGCCCCCCCCCCCCCCAAGCTGCTCTCCTGACCCTGTGGATGAGGCAGGAGGAACATTTGGGGGCTAACCGCCCCGCCCACTGGCCCCGTGCCTTACCAGGGCTTCCTTCCAGCCAGCCTTACCTCCTGCTGGCCCCGGCCCCGTCTGAGGATGGGGGCCGGGATCTCCCCCTTCTGTCTGCCTGGGGTGGAGGGGCGCCAGCCTTGGCTGTTACACATCTCACACCGAGACAGTATGGGGCCCCGTGGACTTGGGTCGAGGAGGGGGTGGGGGTGGGTGTCTCTGGTATGTACTAGGGTGGGGGCCTCTGAGAAGGGATGCTCCAGGCCACCTCATCCCCTCCCCCTCTCCGGGCCCCGCATTCTGCAGCCTTAAGGAGAACGTGTGTCAGTGCCGTGGGCACCTGTGTGCCTGCCTCGGACTGTGTGTCCGTGGGCGTTCCCGTGCATCTGAGAAGCAGATACACATGGTGTGTGTGTGTGTGTGCGTGTGCGTTTGTGTTGGGTATGTGTGTGCGGGGGCAGTGTGTCCTGGCCTCAAGTGTGTGTGGTATGTGTGGGCTCAAGCCCCACCCCTGGCCTGAGCATTTCATCCCAAGGGGAGGGGTGCTGGCCCAGCAGGGAAGCCGCACCAGAGGTCCACTTGCTGCCCTGTTGTCCCCTGCCCCCCAACATCTCTTGGCGTTTGGAATTAGTTTTTCTGGGTTTCGTCTCCCCACCCCACCTTCTGTTGCTAGGTAATTCACAGAGAGACACATCCTAGGGTGGGGTGGGGGTTGGCTTGGGTGGGTGGGGTCCTGTTCCCTTTCTGTGTGTGTATGTCGTTAATCTGACAATTCTTCCTCCTTCTCACTCGCCTTTCCCCATTCCTTGTATTTGTACGGTACAAGCAATAAAGACACTCATTTCAGGAAAAAAAAAAAAAGAACACATAGGGAAAAAGTTCCTTGACATCAAGCGTGGTAATGATTTTTTTGGATATGACACCAAAATCACAAATAAAGGCCAAAATAAGCAAGTGTGACTACCTAAGACTAAAAGGCTGTACAGTGAAAGAAACAGTCAACAAAGTGAAAAGGCAACCTATTAAATGGGAGAAGGTATTTGCAAACCATTTATTTGACCAGCGGTTAATATCCAAACTATATATAAACACTCATACAACTTAATAGCAAAAAAAAAACCAAAAAACAAAAACCCCACAAATAATTCAATTAAAAATAGTCAGAGGAACCAGACATTTTTCCAAAGATGGCATACAAATGGCCAGCAGACACGTGAAAAGATGGTAAACATCACTAGCCATCAAGGAAATGCAAGTCAAAACTACAATGAGATACCCTCTCGCACTTCTTAATGGCTATCATCAAAAGACAAGAGACAATACACGTTGACAGGAATGTGCACTGTTGGTGGGAATGTAAATTGTTACAGCCACTATGGAAAATAGTACAGAGGTTCCTGAAAAAACTAAAAACAGAAGTGCCATATGATCCAGGAATCCCACTTCAGAGTGTATCTGAAGGAAATGAAAACAGGATATCAACGAGACACCTGCACGGCCATGTTCATTACAGCATTATTCACAATAGCCAAGGTTTGGAAATAACCTACTTGTGCATCAATGGATGAGTCACAGCATCAACCAGGCAGCCCTGTGTGTCTGCGTTTCCGTCATAGCTCCTCCCTCTGTCCGTGTGGGCTTCGGGGTGGCTACATCCCGGGCACCAGCACCAAGGTACGGCACCATCCCTCATGGTTCCCTCACAGCCTGCCCACACCTCCATGAATAGCCTGTTACTAAACTTCCTCCAAAGTGCTCAGTCTGAGTGTACCGTCTGTTTCCTGCTGTGATCTTGGTAGTACAATTCCTTGGTCAAATTGTATTCAGTGGCAGAAGTTCAGTCTAACCTGGTATCCTGACTGACACACTTTATATCAAAAAGAAAACTTAAGCGGACCCACGTGGAACACGCGCATGGCTCCAGACCTTATTTTATTTTCCCCTGGAGAATCATTTTGTACATGACGTGGTTCAAAAGAACTTTTTCAGGGGGCCCTTTTCCATCAGGTACCTTTATATTACCTTCAGCTCCAAAATTTTATGCTAATTAAGTTAAGAAGCCATCTTTTTCCTGAAATTTCTGCCATACATGCTAGAATAACTTAGCTTTTAAATTTATTTTGAGGGTTCAGTAAATAAGAAAGGAAAGTGAAAATAGAGTGGGGAAGATAGAAGAATAGTTCTTCCCTTAATTTTCGAAAGTCTCATGGTAACGACACTCTTTTTCTCCAGTAGGAGGCAACCCTATTCCCCAAGGCTGCTTGTCAGCTGCGAGACCTTAAGCAACATGTTTGTCCCTTCCCCCTATTTTTTCAGGACTAGCATATCACAATTAAGACTAGAATATCTACTTTCAGGTTTATTGTGAGAATTCGATAAAACATATGTATAAGGATCTGGCCTTGATATGTCTGTACTGGGCTAACCCAACAAATGCCCATTTATTCTCTCTTCCAAGTACGTACTTAAAAATAATCCATTTCATGGCTTTTAAGGTTCACCTGGTCCTTCTGCCATTGCTTCTTGGAAAGTCTGGGTACTTGGTGGAATTCCTTTTTTTTTTTTTCTTGCTTAAAATGCCTTTGAATTGTGGAAAAATACACGTAACATTTACCCTCTTAAACATTTTGAAGCATCGTAAAGTATATTCACATTGTTGTGCCACCAATCTCCAGAACTTTTTCATCTTTGCAAGTGTGAAACTCTACACCAGTTAAACGACTAGCCCTGTATCCCTCTCCCCAGCTCCTGGCAGCCACGGCTCTACTTCCTGTTTCCATGAATTTGATGATTCTAGCTACATACCCACGTGGAATCGTAGAGTGTCCTTTTGTGACCGGCATATTTCACTTAGCATAATGCTCTCAAGTTTCATCCATGATGTGGCCTGTGTCAGAATTTTCTTTCCTGGACTTAGTTTTAAAAATGAATTTTCTGAGATATACTTGCCAAAATTCCTAGGTTTCATTTAACATTACATTTTTTCATGTGTTAAAAGTGCCCCTAACACTGCATGTTATTATGGTGAAACTGTAAAAAGTGAAATATGTTCTTAGAAAGCATCCTCCAGTCACTAACATGCTCCTTATTAATACCCTACTTGGTATACCTGGGTGCATGTACACATGGGAATGTTTATTACCCGCAATCAGCCAGTGTTCTTGTCCACAGGCTCATCTCTGTTAGCACTCTTGTTCAGCATTGTTTTAAGACGTTTAATGAACAAAAAGGAATGCTGTCAAAAAGCGTTATTTCAAACATGAAGTATGTAGACTCTCCATGGATTCTGGAATTCCTGAGCAATTTTAATTGAAAACGCTCATTGTCCACACATGCCTTCTGTTACTAGATTTCTTCCTGGGCTCCACGTCAAGCCTTGCTTTCTGTTCTTTCTCTCTGTTTGGAAAGCACAGCTTCCCAGAGTTCCTGGAACTCTTCTGAATGTAGTGATTTGGGTCTCCTCCAAGACCTTCACTGAATGCAGGCTGACTTCCCTAGAGCTGGCCCCTTGGAAACAGGCACAAGGCAGTCTTGGTGGTTAGCAGAAAGTACTCTCTTGGATTCAACCTAGTGCAACCGTTATTCACTCTTTGTAGCCGTTGGAACAATTTCTTTTCTCCCTCTGCACCACGAGGAAGAGGAGGTGGGGTGTGCTGGAGGAGGGTAACCCCCAGGTGGGGCTAACATTTCCCTCATTAGTTTAGGATGTTCAACATAATTATTTGAAATACTTATACGTTGGGAAATGATTATCGCAATAAGTTTAGTTAACATCCATCTCCTCATATAATTACAATTTTTTTTCCCTTAGGATGAGAACTGTTAAGATCTACTCTCTTAACTTTCAAATATACAACAGTATTGTTAACTGTAGTCACCATGCTGTACCTCACATCTCCAGGACTTATTCACTTATAACTGGAAGTTTGTACCTTTTGACTTCCTTCACGCACTCCCCACCTGTGCCTCTGACCACTGGTCTGTGGTCTGTTTCTGAGTTGTGTTCTTTTAGTTTCTACATATAAGTGCAGTCCTGCAGTATTTGTCTTTCTCTGTCTGACTTATTTCATTTAGAGTAAAGTCCTCAAAGTTCTTTGATGCTGTAACAAGTGGTAGGATTTCCTTCTCTTTTTTTTAATGACTGAAAAAATATACATATATATATATATATATATATATACACATATACATATATATATACATATATATACACACACACACACATATATATTTATATATATATATATATATATATATATACAGCTCACATTTTGTTTATGCATGCATCTGCTGATGGACGCTTAGCACTTAGGTTGTTTCCATGTCTTGGCTCTTGTGAATTATGCTGCAGCGAACACGGGGTGCATATCTTTCCAAGACAACGATTTTGTTTCCTTCAGACGTAGACCCAGAAGTGGGATGGCTACATCACATGGTACTTCTATTTCTAACTTTTTTCCAGGAATCTACATGCTGTTTTTCATAGTTGCAGCTCCAATTTACATTCCCACCAACAGTGCACAGGCCTCCTTTCGCTCTATGTCCTCACCAGCACTTGCTTTCTCTTGCTGTGTTGATGACAGTGATCTGACAGCTGCGAGGCGGAATCTCAGTGTGGTTCTGATTTTTGTTTCCCTGATTATTAGTGATGCTGAGCATTTTTCATGCACCGGTTGTTCCACTTGTATATCTTCTTTGAAAAAATATCTATTCACTTTTTAATCAGATTGTCCTTTTTTTTATAGAGTTTTATGAGTGATTTGGGTTCGATATTAACCCCTTATTAGATATATGATTTATGAATATTTCCTCCTTTCTTACCTTTCCATTTTGCTGATGGTCTCCTTTGCTGTGCAGAAGCTTTTTCCTTTGATGTTGTCCCACTTTGTTTTTGTTGCCTTTGCTTTTGGTGTCATATCCAAAACTCATCACTAAAACAGATGTCAGGGAGTTTACTTCCATGTTTTCTTCTAGGAGTTTTATGGTCTCACATTTAAGTCTTCAATCCATTTTGAATTTGGGGGGAAGGATGACCCAGCTGTGGAGAACGTTCCAAGTGGGGTCAACATTACTTGTGGAAATACACTTGGTGACTCTTTATCATAGCTTTCCTGAGTAATGTTTGCCAGGTTTAAAAGTCGGGTTTTTTTTAAAACATTTTTTATTAATGACCTTCAACCTTGGCCCTCCAACGTATCCCCACTTTTCACTTTATTTTAGACTTGCCACATGAGGTATTTCCCTCATCCATTATAACTCACCCAAGCCCCTCTCTACCATTCCGTAGCTTTCATGTCTTTTAAAAGTCATCCAAAACTCACCTCCTTTGGGGATCTTTCCCTGATTAAAAGGAAACACTGCTCTCTGTAGTAATCTGTTTACAAGAAGGTACATTATAATTTACACAGGAGAACAATTCCTGAAATGCTTGCAAGTTACTCTTTACAGATACAGTATTTTAATGCACGAGCAACCTCTGGTTTGAAAGAACTCTAGTATATTACTCTAAAATGGGAATAATTAATCTCTGTCTTGTGTAGGAATGTATGCATACATATATCTTATATAGATATTTATATGTGTGTATCTAAGAAGTTAATTATAATGCAAATTAGTTAGTAGTTCTTGGGTTTAATACTCTTGAGATATGCTGCCTTGTAAATATTTTGGTTTTGATATGTGATTAAGTGCAAGGACTCTGCTACTTCTTTGTGTTCTTCAAAAGCAACTGGCACAGTGCTCAGCCTACAGTGGATACCTAATTCCATAAATTTTTTTGTTAATAATTGCTTTTTATTTGGATTTCTAATTATGATCAGGGACTAGAGAGTTATTTTCTACTTTTAAAAAGTATCTTTATTGAGACTTCTTAAACAGCCTGCGCTCTAAGTGGTATGTATCTCTCTAAATAAATCTACCTTTACTCAAAAAAACCCCCCATCTTTATTGAAATATAATGGATATGCAGTAAGCTGCTATAAATACATACTTTAATATTTTCATACACATGTGTATGAAAGCATGTATCAATTATATACCTGTGAAACCATCAACACAAGTAAGACAAGGAATATAACCATCATTCCAAAAGTTTCCTGTGCCTCTCTGAAACAGCCCTTTCCTCTCCTCCTCGCCTTTCCTCCATCCCAGGCAACTACTTCTCTGTTTTCTGGAACTGCAGCTTTTGCATTTTCTAGAATCTTACAAAAATGGAATCACACAGTATGTGCCATCTTTAGCTTGTTTCACACAGCATTCAGAAAAAGTTGCTATGAATATTCACATGCAAGCTTCCATTTCACTTAAGTATATACTCGGGAGTAGAATGGCTGGATTATATGATAGGGATGTTTAACTTTTTAAGAAACTGTACCAATTTTTTTTATTTTATGGTTTATGCTTTTGGAGTAGTGTCTAAGAAATCTTTGTCTAACCCAAGGTTACACAGATTTTCCTTCCATATTTTGTTCTAGAAATTTTATAGTTTTCAGTTACATTTAACTCTATGACCCACTTTATTTTTATATGATGGGGGTATGGACCAAGTTAGTTTGTTTGTTTTTGCATACAAATATCTAGTTTTATAGCACAATTTGTTGAAAAGATTATTTGCAACTTTGTTGAAAATCCATCGACACTATACCTTGGTCCCTGTTTGAGTCTGTTTAGGACACTATAACAGAACATCATAGACCTGGCGACTTTTGAACAACAAACATGTATTTCTCACAGTCTGTAGGCTGGGAAATCCAAGGTTGAAGCACCAGTAGGTCTGGCATCTTGTGAAGACCCACTTCCTCGTAGGTTCTTTTTCTCCAAGTCCCCACATGGTGGAAAAGGGTGATAGAGCCCTCTCAGGTCTCTTTCGTAAGGACATTAATCTTGTTCATGAGAGTTTGCCCTCCAGACCTAATCATCTTCCAGGGGCTTCACCTCTTAATACCATCACCTTGGGGGTTAGATTTCAAAATATGAATTTTAGGGAGAGACAAATGTTCAGACCATTACCATTCCTGCTTCTGTTCCCTGCCCCCCCATTCATGTCCTCTTATCACATACAAAATACATTAATTCCATCCTAAAAGCCCCTAAGGTCTTAATTTGTTCCAACATTAACTTAAAAATCTAAATCTAAAGTCTCCCTTAAGTATCATCTAAATCACATATGGGTGAAACTCAAGGCACAATTTCTATTGAGGCAAATTTTCCTTCAGTCGTAAGCCTGTGAAGTCAAACATAGTCTGCATTTCCAAAATACAATGGTGGGACAGGCCGAGGTTAGACAACCCCATTTAAATGGAGTAGGAAAGAAGAAAGGGTAACAGATCCCAAACAAGTCTAAAACCCTGGGCTCAAGAATCTTTGGCTAGATGCATGGCCCTCTAGCACCCTGGGGCAGAGGTCCTGCCTTCTGCACACTGGGGCACTTGGGCCCCCAAGGCTCTGGATGACCCTGCACTTACGGCTTTGGGTGGCCAGACTCTGGGGCTGCTCTGTTCCTGGGCCCACTGTGGGGTTCTCTGCAGTGTCCCCACCTCCATGGCAGCTCTGTTCCTGGGCACAGCACTGGAGGCTCACCATTGCGGGAATCGAGTGGTGGCTCTACCACTTTGGGTTTATGAGGGTGGTTCCACCCTCAAGGCTCTGCCGAATGTTGCCCTAATAGGGGCATTCTGCAGTGGCCCCATGCTTGCACAATCCTAACTCTGCTCCTGTGACAGGAGGGGCACCCTCAAGATTTCTGAAATGCCTGTGGGGTCATTCTTCCATTGTCTTCATTTAGGTGGCTCACTAATCTCCCCATTGTCTTGATGAATAGCTTCTAGCTTCTTCTTCATTTTTGGCTTTTAGCTTTTTGTTGAGTTGGCTTATCCATGGTAATTTCCTTATCAGTTTTGGCCACACCCTTCTGTTCTCTCCCTAACAGAATTTCTCATTTTTTCCAATATAGATAGGCTGAGAATTTTCCAAATATTTTAAGCTCTGTTTCTTGCATTTAATTATAAGCAGTTAGAAGCCAAGCCACACCTTCAACACTTTGCTTAGATGTTTCTCAGCCAAATACCTAATTTCATAACTCACGACTTCTGTTGCTGGAGAATAGGTTCTTGTCTTGCGCAGGAAAGAGTTTAAGAGCGGGCCATAGTAAAATAAGAGTAGATTTATTCAGGGAGATACACAGTCCATAGACAGAGTGTGGGTCTCAGAAGGCAAGAAAGGTGGCTGGAGATGGGGTTATTAGTGTTTGGGGCTTGATAATTTCATATGCTAATGTGTAGGAGGATTATTCCAACTATTTTGGGGAAGGGATGGGGATTTCCAGGAAATGGGCCCCCACCCACTTTTAGGCCTTTTGTGGTCAGCCTGGGAACACGTGGCACCTGTGGGTGTGTCATTTAGCAGCTAATGTATTATGATGAGTGTGTGATGAGGTGCAAGGTCTACTTGAAGTCAACTCTTCGGCCATCTTGGGTTGAATTGGTTCTAACTAGTTTATGTTCTATCCTCAATTGCTGTCATTCTTTTAATGGTTATGCTCTGCCCCCTTCTTTCCTCTCTGTTCTACCTTCTGCAAAAGATGAGGACATGAACACAATTTAATGAACTTATTTGCCAGTTTATAAAAAGAATTGCTTTTCCTCTGTTGTCCAATAACATATTTCTCACTTTGTTGTTGAACCCAAGTTTATGCACCCAGCAGACAGTGAGACCAAACTGCAACATTGGCATTTGGAGCAGAAAAGGTTTATTAGTTGAGGGATCACCAACCCAGAAAATGGGGACCTAGATTTGCCACAACTTCATCATGTTGGCTGGCCAGGGGGTAAGATTCTTAAAGGCGAAAGGGGAGAGGGGAGGGAGGGGTCTCTGTGATTCCAAGTTTTCAATAAGATCTCAGTTGTAGACTTTTTGTCGTCACCTTGTAACTTTCTTTGTCCCCAGTAATCGTGATTGATCTACGTGTTCCTGCAAAGCAGATTGGTAACTCACGGTCTTGTGATCTTTTAACTAATTTCTAGGAGACAGCAGAAGCAATGGTTGGCATTATATTTACTTAGAGCCTATGTGACAGGTTATGAATTTCAATCCCCATTCAGCCCCTGCTGGTATCTTCAAGACCATTTGGGCCTGCAGTCCCTTTGTTTCTGCATTCCCCCACTTCCCTAATTAAGTCTTTGCTATGGTCTGAGTGTTTGTGTCTCTCCCAAATTCATATGTTGAAACTCACCTATAAGGTGATGGTACTAGGAGATGGGCCCTTCTGGAGGTGATTAGGTCCTGGAGTGGAGCCCTCATGGATGGGATGGATTAGTGCCTTTATAAAACAGGCACCAGAGAGCGGTCCCCTGCCCCTTTCACCATATGAGGTTATAGTGAAAAGACAAGCATCTAAGAAGCAGGAACTCACCAGACGCTGAATCTGCCAGCAACTTGCTGATAGATTTCTGAGCCTTCATAACTGTGAGAAATAAATTTTTATTGTTTATAAACAGCTCAGTCTGCGGTATTTTGTTATAGCAACCCAAATGGACCAAAACAGTCTTTAATTCATCTCAGCAATGGTTTATAGTTTTCAGTGTGCAAGTACTGAACACACTTTGTCAGATTTATTCTTAAGTATTTCTTATTTTTGATGCTATTGCAAATGGTATTTTTAAAATTAAACACAGTTGTCTCATTAATGCCTTTTATCAGGTTGAGAAAGTCCCATTCTATTCCTGGTTTGCAAATAGTTTTTTAAATCAGAAATGGATGTTGGACTTTGGCAATTCTATTTTTTTTTTACAGTAATATTATGACATGGCTTGTCTTTCCTTTTTCTTTTTAATATAGTGAATTACACTGATTGATTTTTGAATGTTAAAAAACCTTACATTCTTGGGATTAAACCCTACTTGTTCATGATGAATTATATTTTTTACTATACCGTTGAATTTAATTTTGCTAAAATTCTGTTTAGAATTTTTTGCACATATACTCATATGGAATATTGGCCTTCAGATTTCTTTTATTATTTCTTTTATTGTAGTGTCTTTATCTGGTTTTGGTAAAAGAGTAATGCTGTTTGGAAGAGTTAAGATATATTCTTACCAAATTTTTCTAGAAGAGTTTGAGAAGAATCTATGCCTTAAATTCTCCTCGAAACTGAGCTTTGGTAATTTGTACTTTTCAAGGAATTTATCTACTCATCCAAAGTGTTGAATTTATGATCATAAAATGATTATACTATTCTCTTAAAATTATTTTATTTTCTCTACAATTTGTAGTGATGTCATTTCTTTCCTGATATTAGTAACTTATATCTTCTATCTTTTATTCCTGATCACTATGGCTAAATATTTATCAATTTTTATTATCCTCTTAGAGAACAAGCTTTGAGTTTTATTAGTATTCCCATATGTTGGTTTGTTAGTTAATTGTTTTTTGTCTGATTGCTATTATTTTCTTTTTTTTCTTAATGTTTAATTTGGGTTTTCATTTGTTCTTTTTTTGAGGTGGAAACTGAGGGCATTGATTTGACATATATAATTTTCTAATACCTACAATCAGTGCAATTTTTCCTGCTTCTCTTGCAGTTCACACATTTTTATATGTGTGTTTTCTATCAACTCAAAATACTTTATGCTTTCCCCTTTGATTGTTTTTTCTAGATCTGCATTACTTTGTTTCCAAATACTTGGGGGATCGTCCAGATATCTGTTATTGCTTTCCAGCATTACTCCATTACAGTCTGAGAAAATTTTATATGACTTGAACCTTTATAAATTTGTTGGGACTTGTTCTGTGACACAGAATACAGTCTATTCTGTTTCGTGGTATGTGTGAATTTGAAAGAGGCAACATACATTCTTGTGTTGTTAGATGGAGTGTTCTGAAAATGTCAGTTAGATCAAGTTGGTTGATAGTATTCAAACTTTCTATATCCTTACTGATTTTCTGTGTTTCCTCTATAAATTATTGAGAGAGGTGTTGAAATTGAAGTTTGCAGTTCTTTTAATTTTTGCTTTGTGTATTTCAAAGCTCAGTATTAGGTGCATAAGCATTTAGAATTACTATGTTCTCTTAATAAACTGATACTTTTATCATTATGAAATAATCCCTTTTATCCTAGTAATATTCTTTGGTTTAAACTCTGCTTTGACTAATATTAATATAGCCACTGCTCCTTTATTTTGATTTAGTTTTAGTACAATTTATCATTCCATTCCTTTAGTTCTAATTTATTTGTGCCTTCATATTTAAAGTGAGTTTCTTTAAGGTAGCATATAATTGGATCTTGCTTTCCTATTTCCACTTTTTGATGGAAGTGTTTAGAGCATTTATATTTAATGTGATTATCTACCATATTGTTATGTTTTCTACTTACTCTTTGTTTCTCTCTTCCTCTTTTCCTATCTTTTTGATTATTTAAAAAATGATTTTATCACCTTCGTTGACTGATTACGTATAACTCTGTTATATTATTTTAGTGGTTGCTCCAGCATTTACATTATATATCTTTAATGTTACACAGTCTACTGTCACGTGACTCTTTACCACTATATATATATAGCAAAGAACCTCATAACAGTATATTTTTATTTCTTCTTTCTTCGCCTTTGTGCTATTATTGTCGTGCATCTTACTTCTTCATGTTTCAAGCCCCACCATATGTTATCATTTTTGCTTTAAACACTTGACTGTCTTTGAATGTGCTTTAAGTAATAAGCAAAATGTGTTTCTATGTTCCTACTTACTTACTGTTCCTGGTGCTCTTCATTTCTTTGTGTAGATCAAGATTTCCATTTGATCTTGTCTTCATTCCTCTTGAAGGATTTCCTTTAACATTTCAGGTACAGCAGGTGTGCTGATGATGAATTCTTTCAGTTCTCTATGTATGAAAAATTCTTTTGTTTTTTCAGCTTTATTGAGATAAAATTGACATATAACACTCTGTAAGTTTAAGGTGTACAATGTAAGGCTTTGATATATGTATATATTGTGAAATACGTACCACAGGAAGGTTAGATAGCTAACATATCGATCACTTAGTTACAATTTTATGTTTTTTGTGGTGAGAACCATATTATCAATTTTTAAATATTCAACACAGTATTGTTAACTATAGTCACTATGCTGAACACTACATCCCTTAAACTTCTTAATCCTAAAACTGGGAAATCATACTCTTTGATTTTGTACACCGTAACCCATTTTACCTTCCTCCCACCCCTCCACCCCTGGCAACCACCAACCTACCGTTTCTTTGAGTTTGTTTTTTCAGATTCCACATATAGGCGAGATCTATTGTATTTGTCTTCCTCTGTCTGACGTATTTCACTTAGCATGATGCCCTTGAGGTCCATCCATGTTGTTTTAAACTGCAAGATTTCATGCTTGCTTATAGCTGAATAATATTCTAACAATTTCTTTATCCATCCATCTGTTGATGGACACAAGTTGTTCTCATGTCTCGGCTATTGTAAATAATGCTTCCATGAACATGGAAGTCCATGTATCGTTTTGAGATAGTGATTTAGTGATTTCATTGCCTTCAGATATATATTCCGTAGTGGGATTGCTGGATCATATGGTAGTTTTTTTTTTTTTTAAGTTTTTAAGGAAATTTTATACTGTATTCCACAGTGGTTTCACCAATTTACATTCCCACCAACAGTGCACAAATGTTCTCCCTTCTCCACCTTATCGCCAACACTTACTATTTCTTGTCTTTTTGATAACAGCCGTTCTAACAGGTTGAGGCGGTATCTCACTGTGGTTTTGATTTGCGTTCCCCGGATGATTCATGATGTTGAGCACCAGTTCGTGTATCTGTTGGCCATCTGTATGTCTTCTTTGAAAGACTAAACTTTGTATTAGCTTCCTAGGGCTTCTATTATAAATTATTACCAACTTGGTGGCTTAAAACAAAATGAACATATTCTCTCATGAAGTCTGAAATATTTCACTGGGCTAAAGTCAAAGTGCTGACAGGGTTACACTGCCTCCAGAAGCTCTCGAGTGTAATTCCTTTCTTGCCTCTTCCAGTTCTTGGTGACTGCTGACATTCCTTGACTTGTGACCACACTACTCCAATTTCTGCCTCCATGGTAACACTGCATTCTCCTTTTCTATGTCAAATCTCCCTCTGCCTCCTTCTTGTAAGGAGACTGGTGACACTCAGATTATCCTAGATAATTTCTTCATACCAAAATCCTTAACTTAATCACATCTGCTAAGTCTTTGCCAAAAAAGGTACATTCACAGGCTCTAGAGGTTAAGACCTAATGTCTTTGGGGGCCATTATCCAGTCCACATCACAGCCTACTTTCAAGTGGTATTATAACACTTCATGTATAGAATAAACCTTACAATGATACATTTCCACGTCTCCCAATTGGCTTTTGGGCTATTACTGTTTTACATTTTACTTTTATGTACGTTCTAAATTCTTCACTACCTTGTTACTGATTGTTCTTTAAACGATTATTTCTCAGAATTTAAATAAGAAAAATATCTTTATATATATTCACATGGTTTCTGTTCCTTTAGTGCTCTTTAATTCTTTGATAAATTTAGATTTCCACCTGGTGTCATTTTCCTTCTGATTGAAAGAACTGCTCCAACATTGTATGCTACCGATTAATTTTTTCAGCTTTTGCATTTTGCAAATTCTGTATTTCACCTCATTTTTTGATAGATAATTACTCTGGGTAAAGAACTGTAGATTAGCTTTTTTTTTTTTGTCTTTCAGTACTTTAATTATGTTGCTCTTTTGTCTCCTGTATTTTTTTTTTCATTTTAAACAATGTTTATTTAAACAACAAGATGCTTGACTTGAAGGGAAAACTATCTGGGATTCATTTCTTTTAGAGTAATTTATACCTACTTAAAGACAGATTGCCCCACATGTAACAGCTACATACAAAAAAGTTATAAAATTGTCCTTGGTTTTACAATGATAAATGAAAAACATTAGAATTCTCCAATCGAACAAGGTATGCAAGGATTTTTATGTTGTTCTTTTTCTGTTAAACAGTGAGCACAAAATAACTTACTGGAATGTAAAGATAAGAGCTGAATGAGCATGATACTAGTGGAGAAAGGGTGTATTTTCACAGAACCAGTAGTTTTCCCCATCCCATCTCCATTTGATGTTGATCAAAACATACCATTGGCCATTTAGTTTAAAAAAAAAATGCAATATGCTTGTGCACATACACCAGTTACTTTATGTCTTTATGTACAATAAAGGAATGGGGAAAGGGAAAATGAAAGAATAGAGAAAACTATACTGTTGTAGTCAGGATGTGGTGGAACCAAATTGCCGTTTTCTAACTGAGAATGTCTTCTTGGTCCGGAGCAACAGAATTCTGGAGTAAAGTAGTAGGTTCCCTTTCTAGTAGATACCTCCTGTCTGCTGCTGGAACACATCAATTGTATCTTCATCCTCCACTTCCAGCTGTGCAGTTGTGTCTGTTTCATTGATTGGCTGCCCCTCAAATTGGAATCTGATCTGCCTCATTGACAAACCCTGTCGTTCACAATAGGCTGTCATTATTTTACTAAGTGGTGTATGCCTCTTAATCTTAAACTGCACCACAGAACCATCCTGCCCCGCCACCTTCAAATTAATATGATCGTCATTCTCAGTCTTGACTCCTTCCTTGGGCTTTTTGTCAGCCATGGCAAGTGCTGGAGTCTCCTCAGCTACCGCTTCACAAAAGAGGTACCAGGTCCACACCGAACGAGCACACGAGCAGCACCAGGAGTGGCAGAAGAAGGAGGCGGCAGCGGTGGAGGACGGAGAGTGTGTCCTGTATTGCATTTAAAATTTTTTTGATACTTTATATATTGTAATATAATTGTCATTGTGATGATATTTAGCACTATCACATTACCTTTTGTACAATATTGTTGTCTATACTCATTATACCGTGCATTAGATCTCTATGGCTTCTTTAGCTGTTGCAAGCTTGTACCCTTAAACAACATCAATCGTATCCTCCTGACCCCTGTCCCTAGTAACCACCATTTCACTGATTTTAGGAGTTTGACATTTTTAGATTCTACATGTAAGTGCTGTCATGCTTGTCTTTCTCTGTCTGATGTCTCATTTAGCAATGTTGCCTTCTTGCACTATGTTTGATAAAATATCCGTTGTCATCCTTATCTTCGTTACTGTGTATGTAACGTGCTCTTTCCCTTCTGGTTTATTTAAAGATTTTCCTTTTTTCAGTGTTTTTAAGCAACTTGATTACAATGTGTCTTGTTTCCTTTATGTTCCTTGTGTTTGATGTTTATTGAAATTCTTGGACCTGTGGAGTTATACTTTTTATCATACTTTGAAAAATATTTAGGACTCCACATACATGTATGTCACTTGAAATTGCTCACAAAATCTTTTCTGTATCTTTCTGGATAGTTTCTCTTGCTATGACATCAGGTTCATGAATCTTCTCTTCTGTAATTGCTAACTTACTGTTTCTCTCATCCAGTGAACTGTCTCATCTCAGACACTGTAATTTTCATTTCTAGAAAGTTGATTTGAGTGCTTTCATGTCTTCTATTCCCTACTTAACATGTTCAGTCTTTCCTCTAGATTCTTGAATATATAGAATAGAGTTGTAATAACTTTTATTGTCTGTCTATTAATGCTCATCTGTCACGTCTGGGGTTATTTTGACTGATTTTTATGTCACACATTGTATTTTCCTTTCATATCATGCTTTGCAACTTTTGATTTGATGCTAGGACAGTGTGATTTGTACCTTTTTGGGTGCTGGATGTTTTGATACATCTATAAACATTTTTGAGTTCTGTTCTGGGTCTCCATCAAGTTATTGGAAGAACTGATCCTTTCAGGTCTCACTTTGAAGATTCATTTGGCAGGTCCAGAGGAGTGTTTAGCGTAAGAATAATTTTGACCACGTCCTGGGACAAAATGGTTCTGAGTACTTATTAGTACCCCAAATTACACAACTTTTCACTCTAGCTGGCGGGAACATGAAATACTCCCAGCTGTTTGTGAGCTGAGTATCATACCCTATGGGGCTTTCAGGTGGTTCCTCCCCCAGTCTAGCGTGTATGCATCCATACATGCATATGGTGACCAGCTTTGGACTTGAAAAGTCTGAGGACTTATGGAACAGTCTGTTCTTCAATCTTCTCCAGTATTCCCGCCTTTGAACTTGAGCTTCCTTGGCCTTCCTGGACATCCTTTTCGCCTCAGCTCAGGGAGACTGCTGGAATATTTCTGTGTTCCCCACTCTTTGCATTATGGCTTGGAAACTCCTCTTCAGGAAGTAAGCTTAGGAAATCATAGGGCTCATCTTGCTTGTTTCCTGTTACACAGAGAAAACTGTCATTCACTACCTGTTAGCCAATGTTTTGAAATTCATTGTTCCATATATTTTGTCTGGTTTTTCAGTTGACCCAGACCGGAGGATAAACCCAGTCCCTGTTACACCATTTTGGTTGGAAGCAGAAATATTCATATGATGCTTTGAACAATGATATAAATGGTATATGTCTAAAGTATAAGGTCTATGATCCAATTCAAATTAAATTTCAGGTATGACTCTAGCCAGGAGTCATGGACAATTTTTTTCCTTTTAATGATATCAGCTGTTTTGTGACTACTGGTTGGATTTTTCTTTTCCCATTGAAGTGCATTGACACCATTGAAATCAACTGAATGTGTATGAGTGGGTGTTTCTGACCTATTTTGTTTCATTACTCTGTCTATCTTTGTGCCATACAGTATTGCTTTGATAACTACAGGTTTCTAATAACATCTTAAATCATATAGAGTAAGTTATTTAAATATATGTTCATTTTTCAAGATTGTTTTGGCTATCCTAGATCTGTGCATGTCCATATAAGTTACACAATTATTTTGTCAATTTCTACCAAGTAGTCTGCTTGGATTTTGATTGGAGTTACATTTAATCTATAAATTTAATGTTGATAAACATACATCAATTTAAGCACAGTTAACATTTTATCAATATTGAGTCATGGAACTTGGTATTTATTTCCATTATTTGGATCTTATTTAATTTCTCTCAATAATGTTTTATAGTTTTATTTGTAAAAGTCTTGCATATTTGAAGTTAAAATTGTTCCTGAATATTTAATATTTTTTAGTCATAGTATAAATAATTTTATAAAAAGTATACATTCTGCCTTGAAGGAATTCAATTGTTTGTTGCCAGTATGTAGGAAAACAATTGATTTTTGTATATTTACCTTCAACTCATGACCTTGGAACAATCAATTATTAGTTTTAGTAGTCTGTAGGTTACTTTGGATTTTCTTTGAATACAATCATGTTATCTGGAAATAAAAAGTTTTCTTTCTTTCATTAGAATCATTATGTCATTTATTTCTCTTTCTCACCTTGTACTGGCAAGACCTCTAGTACAATATTGAATAGAAACAGTAAGAGCAAATAACCTTGTCTTATTCTCAATCTTAAGGGAAAGTTATTTGATTTTTCACCATTACGGCCATATCACCCTGAACACGCCCGATCTCTTCTGATTTTTCACCATTAAATATGATGTTAGCCTTAGAATTTTCACAAATGTCCTTCATCAGTTGAAAAAGTGTCCTATTCCTAGGTATTGTTCACCTGTTTTCAAAGAATAGTGGACTAATTCATGTCAAATGTTTGAGCCACTATATAGTTTGACATTCCATACCTATTATTCACTTTCTGGAATTCTTCACTTTTACTTCACCAGCACTAATATTAGTCTTTGGTTCCCAGCCGTGTTGAGTATTAAGGCCACCACGCTATATGGATGCTCGATTTTTGGCTAGAACTCATGTTGAGTGGTTTGCTCATGAAGGTTAATTTGACAACTTGACCATTCAGATCTTAACAGCAAAATTCGAAATGACTAGACATAATCAATCTTCAGGGTTCTGAAAAATAGTAGCAATCTGCTGTGTCAAATCTAGAAAGTTTGGGGAGATCTCTTTTAAATCAAATGTCTTTTATGATTTTGAGACATTTTGAGACATTTCTCTTTCCTACCTCTTTCATTTACAATGATTTGGGAAGACTTTGGATTTAGTAATTTAATCCTTTGTAAACAATTTCCTCAGATTAAATTTATTGCCAGCTCTCCTCTCCCGCCACTTGCTATACTGCTTAATAAATCTGATCACTAAACCTGTATTTCTTGCTTTTTATTACTGATGTAATTTGTGCATACTGAAAAATGCACAAATGATAACTGCAAACCTTCATGACTTTCTGGACACATCCAGAAAGTTAGAGCAGGAAATATTTCCGGTACTCCAGAAGGCTTCTGCATCCCTTTCCTAGTCATTAACAACTCTTAACTACCAAAGGTATGCTGGAGGTAGCCTGCATCCCCTCTTGAGAGCTGTTAAATTTTCAGAATTTGGTGAGGCAATTCTTAAGCATAGCCAGTATTAACAATTAAATTAACGACAACCAAGTTAATATTTTTCATATGAGAACATTTTACTTTGGTCAGTGAAAAACCTTCTTATTTGGGGAGTGTTTTAAATGAATAATCTTCAATTTTTTTAAAGACAAAATTTCCTTGAAGTCACACTATCTACCTTGGATAGTTGCATATGAAAGCAGTGCATGGAAACTGATGGCAAGAGACTACTTATATAACACACTTCATCTTTCTAGTTTACCTTACCTTTAAAACTATGAAGCTGCTGCACAATTCTGCAGAAGATTAGAGTCTGGACTTGGAGGGCATTATGCTTAGTGAAATAAGTCAGAAAGAGAAAGACAAATACTGTATGATATCACTTATATGTGGAATCTAAAAAAGAAACTAGTGAATATAACAAAGACACAGACACACAGATACAGAGAACAAATAGTGGTTATCAGTGGGGAGAAGGAAGTGGGGGAATTCAGGGGTACAAAGCACTAGGTATAAAGAAAATAAGCTACAGGGTAGGTTGTAGGTTGTACAGCACAGGGAATAAAATTATGAATCAGTACGTTGCACATCAAAAACTTAACTAATACTCTGCATCAACTATATCTCAATTTCAAAAAAGTGAATATCATTTCTATCTATTTTACCCAGAACAGGGAAAGAATTTTTACTTTATTTTACCATAGACTGATGTAAAAATTATTGTCGAATTTTTCTTTTTAGTAGAGGTACTGGGGATTGAACCCAGGACCTCCTGCATACGCAATCTACCACAGAGCTATACCCCTCCCCCTAAGAATAATTCTTTCTTATTATCCCAATCATTGCTATTTTTCCAATTGCCTATTTGATGTCCATACTAAGAATTACGGAATAAAAACTGTTTAGTAGTTAAAAAAAAAGAAAAAAAAAAAAGTCTGGTAACGGACTCCACAACACCTGGTGTTGAAAAGCGCTTCAGAGGACGGCAGCCTGGGGCCCGGGCCTGGGTCTCAGGTGTTGCTGATGAAGGCCAAGCTCTCAATGCACCGCCTACGCAGGTGTTTTGTCTTCAGGCCAAACACCTGGAAGGAACCGCGCGAGCCAAGCGCCCGGAAGTACTCAGACCCGCGAAAGAATGGCCACGGTTCGCCCAGGACCAATCTCCAGGACCCCGCCACTGCCGGAAGTCCTCGCCCCCCCCCCCCCCACCAGCGGGCATGTGCGGTTCGCGCCCGCGGCGTCTGACGTCAACGTCTGCGTCACGACGTCGCGCTAACGGCCGGGCGGCGGTTGGCAGCCCGCGCTGCTTGTTGCTGGGGCCCAGGGACACCGAGGCCGGGCCTCCTCCTGCAGCGCGAATGCCCGTTTGTGAAACGGCGGGGCTGGCGTGCGGAGGGTTTGCAGGCTTCCGCCCTGGAGGAAGTCTGGGTGGCTCAGCACGTCCAGCGGTTTCACCACAGCCCGCTGGCCAGGGCCTCGCCGCCCCACGCCGGAGCCCGCCCTCCAGCAGCCCCCGCAGGTACGCCGAAGGGCGAGGCGCGGCCCGGGTCTGGTGGGGGCTGTCGCTGGGCTCCGCCTTGCTTTTTTTCCTTCTTTTTTTTTTTTTTTTTTTTTTTTTGTGGTAAGATTTTTTTTATTTGAAATACGCTGACCAACACGAGTGTAGCCAAAAACGGGCGGGGCTGGCCTGCCTGGGGAGAGTTCACGTGTTCCCATGTCTGTGTGCCCCAAAGCCTGCTTCCAGGAAAGGCCGAGCAGCCGCCGAACAAGGGTGCAGAGTGCCTCCTGCCTGGCTCGCCTGTATGTCTGTTTCTCCGGGTTTTCGCTGCCTTGCTTCCGTCCGTCTTCCTGCTGCGTGGTGGCCTCGGGCCGGGCCTGCTGCTGCTGGTGGAGAAACGGGGCCAAGCGTCCCTGTCCTCGCGTCCTTCCGACCCCGTGGGCCATGTACCGACCAAGGCCTGGGAGTGGCCACCCGGCTAATCCCTGAAGGAGAGCCAGAAGTCTGTCTTCGTGGTGGAAGTGACCGCTAGAACGTGGGCACAGTGGGGGTGGGGCAGTATCCGCCTCCTGCCGTCGTCAGGAGAGCTGAAGGACATGTGTGACCTTGAGTGTTTTCTTGTGAATACAAGTACTCATTGTCTGTAGTTTTTGTTTTTGAATCTCTGTGAGCTCCGTGGGCGCATTTATTAGGTGGTTCTGTGGCCCCTGGTGAGTGCCCCTTCCTTTCCTGTTGGCGTCTTGAATGAGCCCACATGTCTGCCCCCTCCTGCCTGCTGCTCTAGACACACTTTCCCTGGGGTCTGTGTATGAAAACCCATTTCCTCCCGTTGGCCCAAGGCCATCGTCGGAGCAGTTCCCTCACTCCCAGCCATATCCAGTTTGCTCTCTGCTGATCCTTTAGGTCAGTAAAGGGCTGCTGTGGCAGAGAGCCACCGACAGGGTGGCTTGAAACCGTTGTGAGAGAGGGTTACGGTCTGACAGCTTTGGCGTCTCGGAGGCTGAAATCAGTGTCTCCCCTGAAGGTTCTAGGGAAGAATCTTCCCTGGCTTCCTGGTTTCTGGTGGATGCTGGCAGGCTTTAGCAGGGCTTGCAGCTGCGCGGCTCCAGCCTCTGCTATTGCGCTTTCATGGCCTTTCCTGTATGTCTTGGTGCAGGTATCTTCACGTGGCTTTTTTTTTTTTTTTTGTGAATAATTTTGCCTTTTTTGGTTTAATTGAGGCTCTGCACATGGCTTCCTTATAATCACACCAATCATTGGATTTAGGGCCCAGCCTAATCCAATGTGACCTCCTCTTAACTTGATTATAGCTACAAAGACTGTATTTTCAAATACCGTCATATTCCCAGGTGCTAGGAGTTAGGACTTGAACATATCTTTTTTGGGGGACAGTTTAACCCACAACGGGACTAGTCTAGGTGTGGAGTGCTTCAGACAACAAAGAATGACCAATGCTCTTCTGTCTTAATTTTGCCAGTCTACGGGACAACTCCCATGATCAGGCGCATAATTTAAAACTGCTCGGGGAGGAGGCATTGTCCTGAGTCTTAATCAGCTTTGGAAAGAGAAAAGTAGAGGAAAGAAAGTTTAAGGCCTGCCCTGTCTGTACTTCCTTACCCCAGCATGGGTTTGGTGCCGCCCTGACATTACTCTGCTGATACCCTGAGAACAGGCTGTTACTTCTGTGGAAATAATGATATATATAAAAGGTGTATATTAGTTCAAGAATAGGGGAAAGGGAAGAATAAAATTTTTAAAGTTTTCTAAATACATTCTCTTATTGCTGCCACTGTCCCGTTCCCTCCCTTCAGTTCCCATGCCCGCACATGGATCAGCTTTCAGTCGCCTTTAGGAATTTCTCACTGATTTTTTTTTTAAATTTGTTGTTAGTTAGGAATGTTTTCCTTTCTGTTTTGTAGTTTCTCCTGAGTTGATTTTGGGATTCACCATCCTCATGGCAACTGATAATCCTGCTGTCATTTTTAATCTGAAATCTTAATGTTTTGTTCACAGGGAGGAGTAAAATTTTTTCATCTGTAATTCAGAAGCTAAGTAAATAAAAAACAATGAAGCCAGTAAAGCATCTGTTGGCCTCTAGTAGTAAATTGGCAAATGTTCCAGCATTAACTTATAAAAGAGGACTACTTAATTCACCATTGTCACCTAAACTTAAAGAAAAACATAGTGCAAAATTAGACCGTGATAAACTTGAACCAATGGTCTTAAGATCTCCACCAACAGGAGAATCCATGATAAGGTATGCTTTGCCCATTCCATCAAGGAAGACAAAGGAGCTAATAGCAGAAGATGAATCGATCAGGAAAATTAGCGAACGTCTGAGGAGGGTAAGATACTTGTTGGTGCCTGTGTTGGGGGACCCCATGACCATCCCCAGGTTTAGTGATTTGCTGGGAGGGCTCACTGGATTCAGCATATAGTCATATTGATGGCTAAGATATATCACAGTGAAAGGGTAAAAAGCAAAGTCAGCAAAAGGGTGGGATGAAGTCTGGAGGAAATCAGGTCTAAATTTTCAAGATTCCTTTCTCTTTGGAGTCACATAGGACATGCTTAATTCCTCCAACAGCAGACTGTGACCACACATATGAAATGTCTCCCAGAGGAACTCGTTAGAGACTGAGCACTCAGGGTTTCATTGGGGATTGGTCACCCAGGCACTCTGCCTAGCATGTAGCAAATTCCAGACTCTCTGAAGGAAACAAATTCAGAATCAATCATATGGTTTGTACCAATAATTTAGAGACAGTGACCTACTGTTAGTGAATAGTGAGTGCCCGCTGTGTTAACTCTTCTCTGCACTGTAGAAACTGGCTCTTAATGTTGGGGGAAAAATCTCCCTTTCTTTGATTTCTTTTTTGCATAGTTATCCAGAATTGCATTGTAAGTGTTCCGACTACCAGGTGAGAACGATGAGGAATAGCAGACGTACTTTCAAAATCCAAGTTTGCTCAAAGTTCAAGGGGTTATCCCAGAGAATTTCCTTTAAAAATGTATTGCTTTGTGGTCTCCATCTGTGTTTTCCCCACTCTCTTCAAAGAAGGAAATTGGGCAGACTTGGAAGGTACTTTGGTAGTAAGTAGAGTTGATGTTTCAACGATTCATAGACTCTCTTCAGCACAGAAATGAAGGAGTCGTAGGGCCTCTCTTCATTGCTAGGGAGGAGGATCAAGGACTGTTGCCCTTACTTCTTCAGGGTGATATGAGATGGAAAATTTATGGCACTGGCAGAAATAAGTCTTATGGTTCTGACATGATTGTTTAATATCTTCCTACATTTAACTAATATTTTTACATTATGTGTGTTCATAATTTGCTTTGTTTTTCTTATAGATTGTTTCTACTTTCGAAGAAACCTACGGATTTAATGTTCAAAATGGAAAAGAACAAGTTGTAAAGCCTGAAGATGAAGGATTAACTTCATCTGTAAGTATATGTAACTGTAACATAGAGACATTAACACTGAAAAGGGCTAAGGTTTTCTTTTAGAGTCTGTATACGTTCTCAGAATGAATTCCTCATCCATGAAAACAATCTTCTTAGGAAACTTGAAAGTAGTGTGCTGATTTTCCCATCCTCTGCCAACACTTATCTTAAGGTTTAATTAAGGCATACCTACATCTTGAGCATACTTTTAATGCTAATGCCTCTCTTGTTTAATAGTTAAGTTGGTGGGTGGCTGTTGGTTTGAGATGTATATTCTTTAGTATGTTAAGAATATATTCTTTTATTTCTAGTTTGCTAAATTAAAAAAATGAAAACAATAGAGGTTACTGAGTTTTGACAAATGTCTTTGTTGTGTATGTTGAAGTGATATAACTGTTAAAGTGATGCTGTTTTCCTTCAATCTATTGATGAGAGAAATTATTTTACATATTTCTTAATAGTCATCTGTGCTTTAATACACTTTACTAATAGAGTGTTGTTGTTCTATGTTAAAATTAGTTTTTTTAAAATTACTTTTGTTACTTAGGAACTGAATTTGGCTCCATGTAATAAAACACATGTATTGAGTCAACTTATGAACATGGTCTATTTCTCCATTTATTTGATTGGTCCTTTGTCTTGTTTGATTTATTGCATCAGCATTTTGTAATTTTCATAATACAGATCCTATTCATGACTTGCTAGATTTAGACATTAATAGTTCATTCTAGGGGGAGTGATTTTTAATGGTATTACGTTTTTAAGTTCACTTTCTTCCTGTTTGTAACTAGTATATAGAGGTATGATTGATTTTTGTGTGTTGATCTTACATCTTGCAAGCTTGCTCAGTGTACTTTTTCACTCTAGGAGTTTTTCTGTGGATTCTTTGGGGTTTTCTTCTTAGACAATTATGTCACCTTCAAATAGGAACAGGTTTACCTCATTCTGTCCAATCTGATTGCTTCTTATTTCCTTCTCTTGACTTACTGTGCTGGCTCTGGCCTCCAGTATTATATTTAATAATAGTGACGAGAGCAGGCATCCTTGCTCATTCTGACTGCTGCTTCCAGACAAGTATGGAAGTTTACTTCCCTGCCTCACTCCACCTACACCACTCTGGTGGGGGAATTGGAGTGCCACCTGCGACTGTCAGGTGGAGGTTCACCCTCTCCTGCTGACACCACCCTGGTGGGGGAAATGGAGGGCCAACTTTCACCGCCACATTATTTTTCAGCCCTGTTGACACGTAGGGTGGTGGTGTAGTGTTTTCCTTGGTATTTGGTTCAGGCAAGATAGTATTGTCAAAAGTTTTGTGTTACGGCAGAGGTGCCTTTTCACAGTTCTTTGGATTTTCTTGGGGCTTTTTTTTTTTTTGGATCTGTGCTTGACAGTTGCAGGCTGTTCCTGTGCCCCATCCATTTTATATGTAGGTAAAAGAAAACCCAAGGAACTCACGTGTTCCTCAAGTCCCAGTATCCCTGTCTTCTCTTTCCACCTTTCAGAACCTTCTTGTGTTTGTCACTGTGCTGTGTCTAGCGTGTTCAGTTGTAGGAGGGAAGGTTAGAGGAATGGATCTAGTCTGTGATGGCCAGAACAGGAAATCCAAAATTATTTTTTATCTTTGATACAGTTCTGTGTTCTGATGTCGTCTTTATCTGATACCACCTTTCTTATGATTAGTCATTGCGTGTACGTCTTCTTTCAAACTTTTACTTCCAAGCTATCTGTGATTATGTATTTACTGTGTATCTCTCTGAAATAACATATAGTTGTCTTGCTTTTTTATTCAGTCTGATAATCTCTGTCTTAATTGGTGTGTTTAGTTCATTTACATTTAATTGATAAAATTCAATGTCATGTCACATGATTTATTGTTATAAAATTTTATAGAAATAATATGAATTAAGTCTACTATCTGGCTTTGTTTTTATTCCATATGTTCTTTGTTCCTTTACTTTTTTTCTGTTTTTTTTTTAACATTTTTTATTGATTTATAATCATTTTACAATGTTGTGTCAAATTCCAGTGTTCAGCACAATTTTTCAGTTATTCATGGACATATACACACTCATTGTCACATTTTTTTCTCTGTGAGTTATAATATTTTGTGTATATTTCCCTGTGCTATACAGTGTAGTCTATTCTACAATTTTGAAATCCCAGTCTATCCCTTCCCACCCTCCACCCCCCTGGTAACCACAAGTCTGTATTCTCTGTCTGTGAGTCTATTTCTGTCCTTTATTTACGCTTTGTTTTTGTTTGTTTGTTTGTTTTTGTTTTTGTTTTTTAGATTCCACATATGAGCGATCTCATATGGTATTTTTCTTTCTCTTTCTGGCTTACTTCACTTAGAACGACATTCTCCAGGAGCATCCATGTTGCTGCAAATGGCATTATGTTGTCAGTTTTTATGGCTGAGTAGTATTCCATTGTATAAATATACCACTTCTTCTTTATCCAGTCACCTGTTGATGGACATTTAGGCTGTTTCCGTGTTTTGGCTATTGTAAATAGTGCTGCTGTGAACATTGGGGTGCAGGTGTCATCCTGAAGTAGATTTCCTTCTGGATACAAGCCCAGGAGTGGGATTCCTGGGTCATATGGTAAGTCTATTCCTAGTCTTTTGAGGAATCTCCACACTGTTTTCCATAGTGGCTGCACCAAACTGCATTCCCACCAGCAGTGTAGGAGGGTTCCCCTTTCTCCACAGCCTCTCCAGCATTTGTCATTTGTGGATTTTTGAATGACGGCCATTCTGACTGGTGTGAGGTGATACCTCATTGTAGTTTTGATTTGCATTTCTCTGATAATTAGTGATATTGAGCATTTTTTCATGTGCTTTTTGATCATTTGTATGTCTTCCTTGGAGAATTGCTTGTTTAGGTCTTCTGCCCATTTTTGGATTGGGTTGTTTATTTTTTTCTTATTGAGTCACATGAGCTGCTTATATATTCTGGAGATCAAGCCTTTGTCGGTTTCACTTGCAAAAATTTTCTCCCATTCCGTAGGTTTTCTTCTTGTTTTATTTCTGGTTTCCTTTGCTGTGCAGAAGCTTGTAGGTTTCATTAGGTCCCATTTGTTTATTCTTGCTTTTATTAGTTCTAGGAGAAAATTTTTGACATGTATGTCAGATAATGTTTTGCCTATGTTTTCCTCTAGGAGGTTTATTGTATCTTGTCTTATGTTTAAGTCTTTAATCCATTTTGAGTTGATTTTTGTATATGGTGTAAGGGAGTGTTCTAGCTTCATTGTTTTACATGCTGCTGTCCAGTTTTCCCAACACCATTTGCTGAAGAGACTGTCTTTATTCCAATGTATATTCTTGCCTCCTTTGTCAAAGATGAGTTGACCAAAAGTTTATGGGTTCATTTCTGGGCTCTCTATTCTGTTCCATTGGTCTATATGTCTGTTTTGGTACCAATACCATGCTGTCTTGATGACTGTAGCTCTATAGTATTGTCTGAAGTCTGGGAGAGTTATTCCTCCAGCCTCTTTCTTTCTCTTCAGTAATGCTTTGGCAATTCTAGGTCTTTGATGGTTCCATATGAATTTTATTATGATTTTTTCTAGTTCTGTGAAATATGTCCTGGGTAATTGGATAGGGATTGCATTAAATCTGTAGATTGCCTTGGGCAGTGTGACCATTTTAACAATATTGATTCTTCCAATCCAAGAGCATGGAATATCTTTCCATTTTTTAAAGTCTTCTTTAATTTCCTTCATCCATGGTTTATAGTTTTCTGTGTATAATTCTTTCACCTCCTTGGTTAGATTTATTCCCAGATATTTTATTACTTTGGGTGCTATTTTAAAGGGGATTGTTTCTTTACTTTCTTCTTCTGTTGATTTATCGTTAGTGTAAAGAAATGCAACTGATTTTTGAACGTTAATTTTGTAACCTGCTACCTTGCTGAATTCTTCAATCAGCTCTAGTAGCTTTTGTGTGGACCTTTTAGGGTTTTCTATATATAGTAACATGTCATCAGCATATAATGACACTTTTACCTCTTCTTTTCCAATTTGGATCCCTTTTATTTCTTTCTCTTGCCTGACTGCTGTGGCTAGGACTTCCAGGACTATGTTGAATAGGAGTGGTGATAGTGGGCATCCTTGTCCCAGATTTTAGTGGGAAGCTTTTGAGTTTTTCACCGTTGAGTACTATGCTGGCTGTAGGTTTGTCATATATAGCTTTTATTATGTTGAGATACATTCCCTCAATACCCACTTTGGTGAGAATTTTTATCATAAATGGGTGTTGAATTTTATCAAATGCTTTTTCTGCATCGATTGAGATGATCATGTGGTTTTTGTCCTTTCTCTTGTTGATGTGATGTATTACACTGATTGATTTGCGTATGTTGAACCAGCCTTGTGTCCCTGGGATGAACCCCACTTGGTCATGATGTATAATCTTTTTTATGTGTTGTTGGATTCTATTTGCTAAAATTTTGGTGAGGATTTTGGCGTCTATGTTCATCAGTGATATTGGCCTATAATTCTCTTTTTTTGTAGTGTCTTTGCCTGGTTTTGGTATCAGGGTGATGGTGGCTTCATAGAATGAGTTTGGGAGTATTCCCTCCTTTTCAATCGTCTGGAAGAGTTTGAGAAGGACTGGTATGAGTTCTTCTTTGTATGTTTGGTAAAATTCCCTGGTGAAGCCGTCCGGTCCTGGACTTTTATTTGTAGGGAGGTTTTTAATTGCTATTTCTATTTCCTTTCTAGTGATCGGATTGTTCAAGTGTTCAGATTCTTCTTGATTCAGTTTTGGTGGACAGTATGTATCCAGAAACTTGTCCATCTCCTCTAGGTTATCCAGTTTGGTTCCATATAGTTTTTCATAATATTCTCATATGATATTCTGTATTTCTATTTTGTTTGTTGTAATTTCTCCATTTTCCTTTCTTATTTTGCTAATTTGTGCTCTCTCTTTTTTCTTCTTTGTGAGTTTGGCCAGAGGTTTGTCGATTTTATTTACTTTTTCAAAAAACCAGCTTTTGGTTTGGTTGATTTTATCTATGGTCTTGTTAATCTCTATTGTATTTAATTCCTCTCTGATCTTTATTATTTCCTTCCTTCTGCTGCTTTTTGGGGCTTTTTGTTCTTCTTTTTCTAATTCATTCAGGTGGTGGGTTAAATTGTTTATTTGAGATTGTTCTTCTTTTTTGAGGAAGGCCTGTATCGCTATAAACTTCCTTCTTAGCACTGCCTTTGCTGTGTCCCATAGGTTTTGAGTGGTTGTGCTTTCATTCTCATTTGTCTCAAGGTATTTTTTAATTTCAGCTTTGATTTCCTCATTGATCCATTGTTTTTTCAATAACATATTGTTTAATCTCCATGCTTTCCTTTTTTTCTCCTTTGTTTCTCTGTTGTTGATTTCCAGTTTCATGGCATTGTGGTCAGTAAAGATGCTTGAGATAATTTGTATCTTCTTAAAATTGTTGAGGTTTCTTTTGTGCCCAAGTACATGATCGATCCTGGAAAATGTTCCATGTGCACTTGAAAAGAATGTATATCCTATTTTTTGGGGGTGTAATGCTCTGAAAATATCCACCAAATCTAGTTTTTCTATTGTAGTATTTAATTTCTCTGTTGCCTTGTTTATTTTCTGTCTGGAAGATCTGTCTAGTGATGTTAATGCAGTGTTAAAATCTCCAACTATGATTGTATTCCCATCAATATCCCCTTTTATCTCTGTTAGTAATTCTTGTATGTACTTAGGTGCTCCTATATTGGGTGCATATATATTAACGAGTGTAATATCCTCATCTTGTATCACTCCTTTAATCATTATAAAATGTCCTTCTTTATCTTTCTTTATGGCCTTTGTTTTAAAGTCTATTTTGTCTGAAATCAGTACTGCAACACCTGCTTTTTTGGCTTTTCCATTTGCATGGAATATCCTTTTCCATCCTTTCACTCTCAATCTATGTGTGTCCTTCTCCCTAAAGTGGGTCTCTTGTATGCAGCATATTGAAGGTTCTTGCTTTATTATACAGTCTGCCACTCTGTGTCTTTTGACTGGAGCATTTAGTCCATTAACATTTACAGTAATTAATGATAGATGTGTGTTTATTGCCATTTTGAACTTATCTTTGCAGTTGAATTGGTATATCCTCTTTGTTCCTTTCTTCTTCCTTTTGTGGTTTGGTAATTTTCCTTTGTATTATCATGGATTTTATTTAATTTTTGTGACTCCTTTGTAAATTTTTGGCTTGTGGTTACCCTTTTTTGTAAATCTATCAACCCATTACTATAACTGTTTTTATTAAACTGATAGTAACATGATCTCAAACCCATCCTACTGTTAAAAAAAATTTAAAAAGAAAGAAAAAAATATTCTATATTTCCCTGCCTCCCTCTCCCACTCTTAGTGATTTGTATGTCTTCTTTTATAATTTCATGTTTATTTGTAATTCATGAGTTATCACCTTTCCAGTTGTGTGTTTCTCATTTCTGTAGCATCCTGCTGCTTTTCTATTTAGAATAGCCCTTTCAATATTTCTTTTAGCATGGGTTTAGTGTTGCTAAACTCCTGCAGCTTTTTTTTGTCTGTGAAACTCTTTGTTTCTCCTTCTATCCTCAAGGGTAGCCTTGCTGGATAAAGGATCCTAGGCTGCATCTTTTTTTCATTCAGGACTTTGAATATATCTTGCCACTCCCTTCTGGCCTGTAGTGTTTGTGTAGAGAAATCAGCTGAGAGCCTTATGGGGGTTCCCTTGTAACTTACTCTTTGCTTTTCTCTTGCTGCCTTTAGAATCATTTCTTTATCCTTGACTCTGGCCATCTTGATTATGATATGTCTTGGTGTGGGTCTATTTGGGTTCTTCCTGTTTGGGACCCTCTGAGCTTCCTGTACTTGGATATCTGATTCTTTCTTTAAGTTTGGGAAGTTTTCAGTCATGATTTCTTTAAAAACCTTTTCAATCCCCTTTGATCTTTCTTCTCCTTCTGGGACCCCTATTATGCGAAGATTGGGATGCTTTATATTATCCCATAGGCCCCTTACGCTATTTTCATTATTTTTTATTTGCTTCTCTTGTAGTTCTTCTGAATGGGTGCTTTCTATTGCCCTGTCTTCTAGATCACTAATTCGTTCCTCTGCATTATCTAGTCAGCTTTGCACAGCTATTAGATCATTCCTCATCTCTGTCAATGAGTTTACCCATTCTACTTGGCTCTTCTTTATAGCTTCAATTTCATTTTTGACATATTTTATATCTCTAAACACTATCTCTTTTAATTCCTTCAGCAATTCGATCACTCCTTTTTTGAAATCTTGATCTAGTAGGTTATCGACGTCTATTTCGTTGATCTTTCTTTCAGGGGATTTCTCTTTTTCTTTTAATTGGGAAAGGTTTTTCTGCTTCCTCATCTTGCTCATACCTCTTTGGCACTGTGGTTTATGGAGTATCAGTTGTTTATTTTGGTCCTTAAGGATTTTATCTATCTGATGCCTATTTAGGAATAGAACTTAGGAAAAAAAGAAAAAAAATAAGAGAGAGAGAGAAAGAATTTTAAAAGAAGGGAGAAAGAGGGTTTGAAAACAGTGTATAATGAATAATAGAAGAGTGAGTTGAAGCAGAGTATTAATCGGGTTGAGACGTCCTTTTAAAACCTTTACAAAAAAAGGGGGGGGGGAGATGAATAGATGTATTTGAAACCTGTGTCTAATCAATAGCAGGACATCAAAACCCAAGAGAAATAGAAATGAATTAAGAAGTAAAGATTAAGAAAGTAATAGAAAATAGAACAGGTAAAAACAGATTTAAAAAAGAAAAGGGGGGGGTGTTTGTCAGTGTTCTCCTGGAGTCTGTGTGCTTTTAATGTGAAGTCTTTCTGTCTTCGTCCTGTTTTGGAAGCTCAGCTTGCTGTTTTCAGAGGCCCTCCGTTGGCGCCCTCTTCTGTGCTGCTCCCAGCACCTGTCGGCAAGCGGATCGCGCCTCCTCCTAACACTGGGTCAGGTGCAGCTCTCTGCTGTGGGCGGGCGGGTCGCTGCCCCTCTGGATGCCGCAGTCAGATGTTGCAGACTGGCCGGGTAAGAGGGTGGGTCGTGCCCCCTCCCAGCACCTCGGTCAGGGGCTGTGTTCCTGCCCGAAAGGCGGGGGGGGGCCGCTCTCCCTCTACCTGCACCGCCGGTAGTTCCACTCTCTGTGCGGCTGCGCGCTCCGCCCTGGTCGCCGCTCCACGGGTGGGCTCCGGGAAGACCGAGGGACAGCCCTGTCCCTGCTCCGAGCCAAAACCCAGCTCCTTGTTTGTCTTCGTGGAGCAAGTTCTCTGAGGGACCAGGATGGAAGGATCCTATCTGCCCCGGGCTGCAGGCCAGTCTCCGTCTGGCCTTTGAGGCTGCTAAGCCCTTCGGTGCGGATGCAGGTTTCGCCCCCGCCCCCGCCTGGGTGCTCAGCGCGGAGGATATGGCGGCTGTGCCTGAGCCCCGCCTCTCTTCCCCCAAAAACTTTCCGCGGGTTTTCAGAGATGGGGGTGTGCACCCTTCCCCCGAGAGCACATCAACCTCGCTCTTTTATGGAGGGCCCAGGTTGTTCTGCCCTGTGCACCCACAGCCACGGCGCGCAGCCCCTTGCGTTCCCCCGGGGCTGCCTCCGTGCAGCCGCCCCCGTCCTCCGCCCGGCTTGGGCAGCCTGGCCCTGCCCGCCGCTGCCGGCCCGCGTCTCAGGCTGGGTGTCGGGGGGACGCTCTGTGCCCGTTTAACTTAGTTCTGTCAGTCAAGGGCTGCTATGTACAGATCCGAGCCTAGGAGGCTCCCCCTCCGTCCCGCTGGCCTCTCAGTTGGAAAGGGGAGACCCAGCGAGCGAGCGCCAGTCCTCCTTTGCTGCTCCCTCCCCGCGGGACCCGTCCTGCGCTGCTTTGCCTTTTGTTCTTTCTTTTTTCCTTTTCTCCTACCAGATTTTTGGCGTCTTTATCTTTTGAAGAGGGCGATGTTCTGTCGGAGTTCCGCAGGTGCTCTGGTTGGCTGAGTGGGTCTGTGGATGTGGGTCTTGGTGTATTTGTGGGAGAGGGTGACCTGCAAGCGTCCTTCTACTCCGCCATCTTCTCCCGGAAGTCACTTTTTTTCTGTTTTATTTGGGTTAATTATGTGTTTTCTTTTTTAGCCTTTCATTTTTTTTTTTTTTTTTTTTTTGTTTTATAGCTATGTCCGTTTTTGGGCTTGCTCTAGGGATTCAGTACATATGTTAAACTTATCACAATTTATCTTCAGTTAATATTATCTTACTTCATTTCTAATGTGAGAACTTTTCAGCAGTATAAGCCAATTTACCACACTTATGTGTTTTGTATTATGATTATTGTCTACCCTTTTTTCTTGACTGTTTTATTAAAGATTTTCTCTCTCTTTGGATTTCATCATTGGATTCCATCAGTTTGGTAAGACATGCCTAGGAGATGTTTTCTGTATGTTCTGTTTGGAAATCATCAAGCTGAATCTTTGAGATGATGTTTTTCATCAGATGTGGAAAATTTCCATTCATTATTTCTTCATATTATTTACTGTCTCTCTTCCCTTTTTTATGAGACTCCAATTATACATATATTATACTGCTTGATATGATGTAATAAGTAACTGGTTACTTATTTTGATGTTTTCTCTTTCTGTGCTTCAGTTTGGACAATATCTATTATTTCAGATTCACTCTTCCTTTCTGTGGTGTCTGATCTGTTAATAAGCTTTATCTAGTGAAATTTTTATTTCAAGCATTGTAGTTTTCACATTTAAGATTATCTTTTGGCTCCTTCTTAGGGGTTTTTATATTTCTCCTGTTAGAGATGGGTACTTCTCTTTACCTAGTATATCTATATTTTCCTGCAAATTCTTTTGTCTTACCAATAGTAGAGTTTTAAAAATTTTGTGTCTGTGAATTCCAGTATCTGGGTTATCAGTGTGTTTGCCTGAACTATTTTTTCATTATGGATTATATTTTCCTGGCTCTTTGTATGTTTTGCAGTTTTTTTAAATTGGATCCCAAGCTTTGTATTTAGAAGAACGCTGAAAATTGTGATACTATATTTTGTTTTGTAAAGAAGGCTTGCCCTTTCCATTCTGGCATTTAGGGTGAAGGGCTCCTCATTCCCTGTCCTCTGAGAGTTGAGCAGGAGCTGATGCATGTGCTTAGTCAGGCTGAGCTCTTATCTAATTTGTCTCATCCATAATCTCTCCTGTGGCTGCTTCCCCTAAGCGGCTGATTCCTTTGATCTTGCCAGTGTTTTATTTTATTTTTATCTCATTAAATTTTTAAAAATGGAAGTATACTTGATGTACAATGTTATGTTAGTTTCAGGTGTGCAGCAAAGTGAGTTATATGTATTATTTGTCAAATTTTTTTCCATTATAGGTTATTATAAGATATTGAATGCAGTTCCCTGTGCTATACCATAGGTTCTTAATGTTTATCTGTTTTATATACAATAGTGTGTATCTGTTAACTCCAAGCCAATATTTTAGCTAGCAGGAGTTTAGACCTCAACTTTAGATAGTTTTGATTTAGTCCTGGCAGAGCTTCAAAGTGCAATTACTGCAAGAATGTGTAGGATGAGATCTGTCTGCTTTTTAATTCCTCCTTTATAGTGGTTGTTAATAACTGCCACCATAATCAAACTATAAAGCATCTTCATTTTTCCAAAAAGCTCCTTGTACCCATTTGCAGTCAGTTGTCTCCTCCTGCTCTGGCTCCAGATAGCTACTGATTCGTCACTATAGTTTTGCCTTTTCTGGAAGTAATCTAAGTAAAATAATGCAATATGTAACCTTGTGTAGCTAGCTTTCCCCATTCCCCTTGCATCATAATGTTTTTGAGATGCATCCATGTTGTTCTGTATATAAAAGTTTGTTACTTTTACAGTGAAGAGTATTTGATTTCATGGCTGTACCACAATTTGTTTATCCATTCACTGGTTAATAGACATTTGGATTGCCGGATCCAGTAGCTGTTTTGGCTGTTATGAATAAAACTTCTATGAACATTTGTGTACAAGGCTTTGTGAGGACATACATGTTCATTAGTCTTGGATAATTACTTAGGAGTAGATCAGTAGGTTATATTTGAAGTATATGTTTAACTTTATGAGCAGTTGCCAACTGTTTCCCAACATGGCAGTACCATTGTATATTTCTACCAGCTCTGTATAAGAGTTTCAGTAACCCCACATCCTGACCCAAATTCCTAATGGTATGAAGGCCTCCTTTTCTGCCACATTCTTGGCAGATTTCAGACGGGAAGGAGTTTGCTGGGAGAAAAACAGTTGTGTTGAGTGATTTGCTTAGGGAGCTCCCCGTCATTCTAGTCTATCTGCCGGCCTTAATGGCTGTCAGACCCTCAGCTGGTTTTTCTTCATCCTCTGAATTCTGTTTGTCAGTGGCAGCCCCGCTTTCTGACTGCACGTGCTAAGCCAAGTGTCTCCACTGCCTTACTCCCTCTACGTATGGATGTGGCCTTGGTTTTTTGCTTATGTACAAAGTGTTCTGTGGCATGCAGTTCATCAAGTTTTCCTCGTATTCTTGGTATCCTCAAGGAAAGCATGATGATGATTTTATATTATATGTTTTTTCTTTTAGTGGTGTTAACACTGGAGTGAAGGCCTCTCTCTCGTTTCTATTTGTACCCTAATCATGAGTGTTATTTCTGCACCTCTTTTAGAGATCCTTTGTAGAAGAGCTGCCCAACATTTCTTTTGTTTCATTGGCCTGATTGGGACACACGGCTACCCCGTTGGTAAGGGAGGTTGGCAAATTTTACAGTTATTGTTATTAGTACCTCTGCACATTGCCATCCCCAGCAAAACTGAGGTCCTGTTAGTAAGGAAGAAAAGAAGAATCAGTGTAAGGAAGGCGACTAATAGTTTCTATTACAAAGATGCTCTGCTTGTCTCACAACATGACTGCTCTCATAAATTTTGAAGATTTTGACATCCATGTAGAAGACCTTTCCAAATTATCTGGCATCACAATTCATGGAAGTTTTTCCTCCTGTGATCTTGTCTTCTATCCCACATCAGCCACTTACTGACAAGATGGTACCCTCTATGTCCTTGTTGTAACCCATAACTAACTTCTCTGTAATTTAAGTTTCAGTCATCCTAATCTCTGGCCACTACCTCTTGTGTTTCCCATTCAGTTTGTTATTTGTCTGTCCAGGTCCTTTGGATTCATTGGGAAACATAATCCATTGGTCCTGCTACTTTTTACTGTCCCAAATCCATCTTGCGTTCTTACTTATCTTGCTTGAATTTCATAGTCCACTATTTTTGCTCCTGTGCATATGTCCTTATCCCTCTTGCCCTGTCCTGCTTTATTGATCTTACTTAGTTAAACTGCAGCCTTCATCAGCTTGTTCTTCATCTTCTCTCTATTGTGACACCTGAATGTGGGTGGAAGAAAATCCTGAAGTATGTGAAATGGTGTCAGTTAACACTTGTGATTAGTAACTCTAGTTCATTCATTTTCCCCCATCCTGAATGAGTTTTCTCCCCTCTCTCCTATATGATTATAGGTTTCTACTATGATAAAAAATGAATCACTGAGTGTGTTTAAAATTTAATGTTGAGGGAACATATTCCTCATGGAGAACATTTTATGAAAATTCTAACTGTATGTGAGCACCTGAGATTCATTTATCATGGGCCAGTTCTCTGACTTATAAATCACTGCTCTACTAGAAGAGATTCATTCATTGTGATGTTTTAATACATAACTTTCTTTCCTCAAAATTTTCTATTGTTCATTAAGTGAGGGTGAAAGACTATGTCTCTGGGCAAGTGTACCTAGAAGTCATAATCAGCATTCAGTTTTCAACAAAAGAAGTTATTTATAAGGCATATACAAGTGTGTACTTTTTTTGGCTACTCTTCAATTTCAGGAGTCCAAGGCTGGGGTGCTTGATTTTCTGCAGCTGTGTAGAGGAGGATGCGAGGAGAGGCACAGCTGGGACTGTGGCATCAATGGACCGCTCCCCAGAGTGTGCTTTCTTTCATGCTTTCTTTCTGGGAGAATTTGCTCATATAGCATTGGCTTCTTGTCTTATGCAGTTGAAAGGACATAAATTACACACATGAAACTCTTTTTAAAAGTAGTTAAACATACTAAAACATAGATGCATGTGCATATGGATTGTGAAATGAAAGTAATTTTCTGTTTTATTGCTTTTTTTCATAAGGTTGGAGATGATCTGAATTCATTCTTGACAAATTGTTCAGAATTTGCAACTCAGTTAGAAGAAGCAGCTGACGAAAAATGTAATGTATGTATTTTGTATAAACTGCCAAGTATAAAGTATTACCTAGTATTTTCGTTATTAGTTACCAATAATATTAGTTAGCCATAAGGCAATATTAACTAATAATAGGTATTAATTAAATTACTAGTTATTAGCAGTCATTGTAGTAATAAAATATTAAATGTTATATTGGTTGTTTAAACTTGAATATGATAATCCAGTCAGCAATATTGGTCTACATATGGTGCCTCAGTTAGTTAAAAGGACATTAGAAAGCATAATTTATTTATTTTATCCTTTAAAAATTTTTTTTAATATTTTAAAATTTATTTTATTCTTAACACAGCCGTTTATATCTGTGAATTTTTCTTTAAGTACAACATTGACTGGATCATTAGTATTTTCATATGTAATATTTGTGTTTTACTGTGTTTTTTAATAAGTAAGTTACAAAAATGTCATAATTAATGAAAAATTCTAAAGAAGATGTACAAAAAGAAGAAAATAAAAATCACCATATCCTGTTTCCCTGAGATAATCAACTATTGTTAACATATTTTTGTTTACTTTTCTGTTTTTCCATAGTTACCCATATTATTCTTAAAGTTAATACTATATATTATTTGGTAATGCATTTTCTTATTTTCTGAGTTTTGAAAAGTAACATTCATTGTGCTTTATCTGATTATGAAAGTATTGTAGAACATTTGACAAAGTGAAAAAAGTACATAGGAAAATAAATCATGTGTAATCTTACTCTATAATGTTATTGGTGCTTATATATTAGTATGTTTTCTGTGAATGTATATAACACACACATTTATATACATATTTTCCCAATTTTTTATTGTAAAATAAACATAAAACATACTATCTTAAACATTTTTAAGTGTATAGTTCAGTGATATTAAGTACATTCATATTGTGTAACCATTACTGCCTTCCATTTTAGAACTCTTTTTATCTTGCAGAAGTGAAACTATGTATTAAATAATAAGTCCCTATGACCCCCACTTTCTGGCCCTGGTAACCACCATTCTACTGTGTTACTATGAGGTTTTGTTTGTTTTGAGTCCACATATAAGTGGGATCCTGCAATATTTGTCTTTCTGTGTCTTGTTTATCCCGCTTACCATAATGTCTTATGGATTCATCAGTGTTGTCACAAATGGCAGGATTTCCTTCTTGTTTATGGCTGAATAATATTCCCTTTTGTATATAAATCAGTTTATCCATGCATCTGTTGGTGGAGACTTAGGTTGTTTCCATATCATGGCTTTTGTGAATAATTCTGCAAAGAACATGGGAGTGCAGATATCTTTCTGAGATACTGATTTTATTTCCTTTGGGTATATAGTCCAAAGTGGGATTGCTAGATCATATGGTACTTCTATTTTTAATTTTCAAGGAACCTACATACTATTTTCCATAGTGGCTGTTGCAATTTCTTTTCCCACCAGCAGCGCATGAGGGTTCCCTCTTTCTGCATTCTCATCAATGCTTGTTTTCTCTTTTTGATAATAGCCATTGTCACAGGTGTGAGGTGATAGTTCATGTGGTTTTGATTTGCATTTCCCTGATGATTTGTGATGTTGAGAGCCTCTTCATGTGCCTGTTGGACATTTTTATGTCTATTGATTTTGCGATTTCTTTGCCCATTTTAAAATCAGATTATTTGGGGGTTTTTGCTACTGAGTTGTATGAGTTGCTTATATATTTTAGATATTAACCCCTAGTGATATATATGGTTTGTAAATATTTTCTACCATTACATAGATGCCTTTTCATTTTGTTGATTGTTTTCTTTGCTGTGTGGTAACTTTTTAGGTTGATAAGTCCCACTTGTTTATTTTTGCTTTTGTTAAGCCTAAGCTTTTGGTTATGTTCAAGAAATAACTGCCAAGTCTAGTTTCCTGAAGCTTTCCCCCTGTGTTTTCTTCAGGGGTTTAATAGGTTTAGATCTTTTGTTTAGGTCATGGACCCATTCCAAGCTTACTTCTGTACGCGGTGTAAGGGAGGGGTCGAACTTTATTCTTTTACGCGTGGACATTAGTTCTCCCAGCGCTGCTTGTTGGAGAGGTTTTCCTTCCCTCATCGGCACTCCTGTGGGAAGTCACTTTGCTGTGTATGCAAGGGTTTATTCCTGGGCTTCAGTTCTGTTCCACTAGTTTATATGTGTAAAATAATTTTTTAATTTTTATTTAAAAAATTTTAGATACAATTGACATGTAACACTGGATTAGTGTTAGGTGTACATATGTAATCTGTCTTTCTGCCAGTGCAGCACTGTCTTAATTACTGTTGCTGTAGTGTATTTTGAAATCAGGAAGTTTGAGACCTACAACTTTGTTTTGTTTTTTCAAGATTATTTTGGCTATTCAGGGGTCCCTTGAGATTCCATATGAATTTTAGTATTTTTTCTTTTTCTGCAGAAAAAAAATGCCACTGAGATTTTGATAGAAACTGCACTGAATCTGTACATTGTTTTGGATGATGTGGGGATTTTAATTGTGTTAAGTCTTCCAATCCATGACCATGGGATGTCTTTCCATCTATTTGTATCTTCTTTGATTTCTTTTAGTGATGTTTTTATAGTTTCCTGTGTTAAAATCTTTCATCTCCTTGGTTAATTTTATTCCTGGGTATTTTAATCTTTTATTGATGCTTTAGTAAATGGGATCATTTTCTTAATTCTCTTTTTTGATTGGTCATTGTTAACATATAGAAATGCAACTGATTTTTGAGTGTTGATTTTTTTATCCTGCAACTTTGTTGGATTTATTAGTTCTAACATTTTTGTCTTTGGAATCTTTAGGATTTTCTATATATAAGATCATGGTGTTTGCAAGCAGATAATTTTACTTCTTTTCCTATTTGTATGCCTTTTATGATTGTCTTCTTTTCTAATTGCTCTGTCTAGAACATTCAGAACTATGTTGAACAGTGGTGGCAAGAGTGGGCAGCCTTGGCTTGTTCTTGATCTTAGAGGAGAAGCTCTCAGTCTTTCCTCCTTGAAATAATGTCAGTTGGCAAGTTCATAGGATTTTTATGTTGAGTTAGTTTCCTTCTATTACTAGGTTATTGAGTGTTGTTATCATGAAAGAGTATTAACATTTTGTCAGATGCTTTTCATGCATCTCTTGAGATGATCATATTTTTGTCCATTTTGTTTATGTGTGGTGTATTACATGGTTATGTATCATTACAGATGTTGAGCCATCATTATGTTCCAGGTATCAGTCCTACTTGGTTATACTGTATGATCCTTTTAATATGCCTTTGAATTTTATTTACTACTATTTTGTTTAGGATTTTTGCAGCAACATTAATCGGGGATGTTGGTCTGTAGCTTCCTCTTGTGTCCTTATCTGTTTTTGGTATCAGGGCCTCATCCCCAGCAGGTAGTGTCAGAAAAGGCTGGGTGTTCTCTCTTTGATTCTTTGGAAGAGTTTGAGAAGGATTGATGTTAATTCTTTTATGTTTGTTAAAATTCTCCAGCAAAGTCACCTGGTTCTGGGTCTGTGGTGGTGGTGGTTTTTGCCTATTGCTTCAGTCTCCTCACTAGTTATATAGGTCTTTTCATATTGTTTTTACTTTTTCACGATTCAGTCTTGGTAGGTTCTGTTTTTCTAGGAATTTTTCCATTTCTTCTAAGCTATCCAATATTTTGTCTTATAATTGTTCAGAGTCTGTTATGATTTGGTCTTTCAGTGGACATCATGTCTCTTTCATTTCTAATTTTAGTTATTTGCTGTCTCTATTTTTCTTAATTTAGCCAAGGACTTGTTACTTTTGTTAATCTTTTTAAAAAAAGCTCTTGGTTTCACTGATTTTTTTTTTCTATTTCTATTTCACTTAACTCTAACATTTATTATTTTCTCTCATCTGTACATTTTAGGTTCAGTTTGTTCTGTTGTTCCTTTAGGTGTAAGTTTAGGTTGTTGTTTTGAAATCTTTTTTTTTTTAATATAAACATTTACCACTATAAATTTTGTCTTGGCACAGCCTTTGCTGAATCCTATAAGTTTTGGTATTTTGTATTTCATTTTCATCTGTCTCCAGATATTTTGTAAATTTGTGATCTTTTTCTTCAACCATGAATTAGGAGCATGTTTAATTTTCACATATTTGTGGATGTTCTTATTTCTTTCTGGTATTGATTTCTAGTTTTACTTCCTTGTGGTCAAGAAGATATTTTGTATAATTTTCATTTCTTAATTTTGTTAATACTTGTTCTGTGTTAGAATGTGTCTATGTTAGGCATGTGGTCTGTCTTGGAGAATGTTCCATGTGTGGTTGAGAAGAATATGTATTTTTCTACTGTTGGGTGAAGTGCTCTGTATATGTTTGTTATGTGTATTTAGTTTATAATATTGTTTAAGTCCTGTGTTTTCTTATTGGTATTCTGTCTATTCTATCCATAACTGAAAGTGGGGTACTGATCTACTATTATTTTGTTGATTTCTGTTTCTCCCTTCAGTTTCTTTTTAGTGTTTGCTTCATATATTTGGATGCTCTAATGTTAGGTCCACATATATTTATAATTGTTAAATCTTCCTGTTGAATTGACTCTTTTATCATTATATAATGTTATTATTTGTCTTTTTTGACAGTCTTTTTTACCTTAAGCTGTACTTCATCTGTTATAAGAAAGGCTATTCTTGCTGTCTTTAGGTTCCTGTTGCATGGAATATCTTCTTCCAACCTTTTACTTTTAGCCTGAGTGAGTCCTGAGATCCAAAGTGTCTTCTAGACAGCATATTGTTGGACCTTTTTTAAAAAATTAGTTTAACTAATCTCTGCCCTTTAATTGGTGCATTTCATTCATTTACATTTAATATAATAACTAATAGGGAAAGATTTATTATTGCTATTTTAATTGTTTTTTGCCTGTCTGGTGGCTGTTTTGTTCTTCTTTTCTCTCTTGCTCTCTTCCTTTGTGTTTTGTTGATTTTTATAATCACATATCTTGATCCCTTTCTCATTTACCTCCGTGTGTATTCTATAGCTATTTCTTTGGTGGTTACCACTGCAATTACATAAAACTTCTTATAGTTGTAACAACCTATTTTAAACCAATTACAACTTCAGTTGCAAATAAGAAGTGGTATTTTACATCCTTGCCTCCTACTTTATTACTGGTGATGGTTATATACTGAATCTCCATTAACACAAACTTACAATTTTTATGCTTTTTAATAAAAATTCTATATCAGATTTATAAGTGATTTACTCACCTTCTTTACTATACTCCAGGATTCTGTATTTGTTGACATGTTTACCTTTACCAGGGAAGTCTATATTTTCATATGATTTTGTATTGATGTTTATTCTTTTTCTTCAATTTGTAGGACTCTCTTCAGCATTTCTTGTAAAGAAGGTCTAGTGGTGATGGACTCTCTCAGCAGTATTTTATCTGAAACAGTGTTGATTTCTCCCTTATTTTTGAAGGACAGTATCACTAGATAGAGTATTCATGGCGGTTTTTCCTTTGAATATATCATCTCTTTCCTTTCTCGTCTGAAAGCTTTGTGGTTAGAAATCTGTGATGATCTGTTAGGAACTTCCTTATCTGTAGAGAGTCATTTTTCTCTTGCTGTTTTCATGATTCTCTCTGTCTGTGACTTTTGACAGTTTGATTGTGATGTATCTTGGTGTAGATTTCTCTAGATATCTTTCTATCTGGAGTTCCTTAAGTTACTTGAATTTGTACGTCCATTTCTCACATCAGACTTGGGAAATTTTCAGTCACTCTTTTTTCAAGTAAATTCTGTCTCTTTCTTTCTTCTTGGATGCCCATAATATCTGTCTTGTTCTGCTTCGTGATATCTCATAAGGACCTTAGGTTCTCTTCATTTTTCTTCATTCTTTTTTTCTTTTTCCTCTTCTTCCTCAGTAATTTTGAAGGTCTTGTCTTTGAGTTTGCTAGTTCTTTCTTCTACCTGGTCAAGTCTTCTCATTAGTCCCTATAACAAATTTTTAAATTCAGTTACTGTAGTCTTTAGTTCCAGAATTCCTGTTTGGTTTTATTTATACTGTTTTTGTTGTTGTTGTTGTTGTTGATGTTCTCATGTTGTTCACGGATCATTTTCCTGCTTTTATTTAGTTGTCTATCTGAACTCTTTTAACTCATTATTCTTTTTAACTTTTTTTAATTTTTTAAAATCAGTAGTTAACTCTTTTTGTATTGAATTGTGACACCTTCTTAGGATGATGATTTTGAAATTTTTGGCAATTCACATATATTTCTTTAAGATTTGTTTCTGGACACTTAACTTTTTTGTTTGGGTGTATTATGGTTCCCTTTTTCTCTGTATGTCTTGTTATTTTTTGTTGTTGGGATTTTGGCATCTGAAGAATCAGCCAATTCACCCAGACTTTGTGGTTTGATTTACTGCAGGGAGGGCTTTCCTCACTTAGCCTGCTTGGATTCTGGAGCCCTCCCAAACCTTTTCTATATAGGCATTCCCTCTTGGTTTGTGCATATATAATCTGTTAGAAGAGGCTTGTAGATTTCAGTTCAGGCATGCTCCCTGCTGTCTCTGGTAACTGCAGCCTCTCTCATGCTGTTGTAAGTCACAGTACTGGAGCTCTACCCAGTGTCTGTCTTAGGTACTGTAGATTCTGGTGCATGGTGGATGGTCTTTGTTATCAGAGAGCCTCAACCTGCCGTTCTGTTCCTATCAGTACTTGGATAGAGGAAAGAAACTGGTCTCTTTTGCAGCTCCCCTAGTATCAGAATATTGGACCTGTGTTCTACTCTTTTTCATCCCCAAGGGGAAGGTAGAAAGTGTGGGAGTGGGGTGTTGCTTTCCCAAAGTAAAGTGAAAAGTGTCAAAAATTTTCCTACTGGGCTTTGATATGGTTGGCTTTGTCCTCACTTGGGGGTGCAGCAACCTTTTAACTGGTTTCTGATTTCTCATAGAAGCATTTGGTTGGTTTCATGTTAAATCCCTGTCTTTATGGGGGAAGGAGGATCTTGGTGTCCTATTTGTCTTCTTGCTGATGGAGCCTTCCTTTTTAAGGGAAATGGTAATGGAAACCAAGATCTGATAATTACCTATACCCATTGATCCTGGAGTGTCTTTGCTTCTATGCCTGTTCAGCAGACAGAACTAGGAAATGTCTGCAACTAAGCATACATTCACATATTTCATACACAAATATTCCTAGCTATGTATGAAGTGTACATATACTTGTATATACACATAAATAGACATATCTAGAAGTGTGGCGTTCTCACAGACACCTTCGGCTCTATTCCCTCCTCTCAGGGCTTGTCTTGCCTTCCTCCATTTCATATTTGTATGTCTTTTCTTCCACAGTGAAAATCCTACTCTGAACAGCAGCACATTTATTCATTTGCTCAGTTCTATAGTACTTCTAACATTAAGAATCTTCTCCCCCATACCACTGCAAAACCAGACCTGCCAGAAATAGCTCCTGATTTGTTTGCAGCTCATCCCCCACTAGCACCCTTGTCCAAGACTGAGCATAAGGTGAATGTTAAATTCTATATTCATGAATTAGTTGGATTAGTTCTTTTTTCTTTATTAGTTTCACCTTTTTAAGTTTTTTTTTAGTTTTAGTTCCCACTTTCTATCCTTGTTGACTTATTTCAGGATTATGTAGAACGTTAACCTACTTTCATAAGTAGGTTAATTTTTTTCATGAAAAATAATGTAAAAAGGGATACTTAGAAGTATGGTTCTTTCCTGTACTCCTTTCCCTTGCATTCCTCAGCTACTTTCCTCTCCTCTTGTAGGTGACCAACTTTGTTTTTGGTTTATCTTTCATATATTTCTCTTTTAAATATAAATATTTTTCTGTCTCTCTATATATTTGTTTTATTTCGCCTTCTTTCTTACATAGGGGATAGCATATCAAATGTTCTTTTTTTTTTCCCACTAACTCCTATGAATTACTCCATATCAGATTTTAGAGATCTTTCTCATTCTTTTTACAATTGTATGATCAGCTCTTTGTGTCAGAGTACGTACCATAGCTTATACTGTGGAGTTTATAATATGCCATAGTTTATAGTGTATATATCATAGTTTATTCAGTTAACCTGTGTGAACATTTAGGTGTTTTTTAATATTTTGCAATTGGAAATAATGCTTCAATGAATAATCTTGGGTATATGTATGTTAATGTTTTTAGGAGTGTATGTTCAAGGTAAATTTCTGTAATTGGGATTGCTGTGTCATAAGGTAAAAAATGCATGTGAATTTTGTTAGATTTTGGGAAACTTCTCTGCGTTGCGGAATTGTACCAAATTATACCAATTTCCCCACAACTTCTTCAAATGAGTAAATATCTCCTTTTGAAATTTTGCTAGTAGATTGGTTGTAGTTTTAAATTTCATTTTTACAACTGAACATTTTTTTCATATGCTTAAGGGGCATTTTTATTTTTTGTGAATTGTTGACCAGTTTTGTGTAGGGTTTTCATCTATTTTTTTCTAAGTAAGTTTCTGAAAGTTCTTTGTATATGGGTTATTGACCTGTATCTATGATATATGTTGTCATTTATCTTGATTTTGTTTGTGATAATTTGGGTCATGCCAAGGTCATTGTCATCCTCCTCTTTTTTTTTCTCCTCCTTTTCTTTCCTAGTTCATATTTTTATATTTAGATGTCTAATGCATGCAGAGGTTCTTCTTGCTTATCATGTAAAAAATGGATCTAATCTTCTCTTTCCAAATGGCCTTTCAGTTCCCATACTGTTTCTTTCAAAGACTACTTTTGCTCTGGTGATTCTGTCATTATTGTATGCTAGAACTGTAACACCTTTGTGTCTTACTAGACCTTTTCTACTCTATTGGGTGGTCTCTCTATTCATATCCCATGTTGTTTTAATTTATTATAATTAAAAGTAATTATAATGCTTTGCTGTCTTCAGGACTAACTCATCTTTCCTCACAGTTTTTGCTTTTCAGTATTTTCTTAGCTATAGTGGATTGATTTTTTTGGACCCCAAAAATATGTGTCTTAAGTTCTAATCCCCATTACCTGTGAGTGTAAGCTTATTTGGAAATAAAGGAGTCTTTGATACATAATTAAGTTAAAGCTCTTGAGATGAGATCATCTTGGATTACCCAAGTGGGTCTTAAATCCCATGACAAGTATCCTTATAAAAGATAGAAGAGGAGAAGTCGCAGTGGGCAAGATCACGTGAAGACAGAGGCAGAGACTGGAGTTACGTATCTAATAGCCAAGGGATACTTAGGAACACCGCAAGCTGGGAAGAGGCAAGGAACAGAATTTCGCCTAGAGCCTCTAAAGAGAATTGAGCTCTACCAGCACCTTGATTTTGGAGTTCTGACCTCCAGAACTGTGAGAGAATGAATTTCTGTTTTAAACTGCCCAGCTTGCGGTAATTTGTTATAGCAACCCTTGGAAACTAATATGTTAACTGTTCTTATGTTTACTTTTTGATATGAACTTTAGTATCCACTTAAATAGCTTCATAAGAAAGCTCATTTATATAACATTTGTATTGTATTCAAATTTTAAATCTGGAAAGAACTGACTTCTTGGTGATGTAAAGACATCCTATTTTCATTTTATTATTTTTTAATAGAGGAAGCATTAATTTATAACATGTTTCATGTGTACAGCATTATATTTCTACTTCTGTATACCCTACAGTGTGATCACTTTTATTTTCCCTCCATCATGATACAGTTTATCCCTTTTACCCATTTCACCCTTCCCTCTACCCCTTCCCCTCTGGTAACCCCTACTCTGTTCATTGTGTCCAGATGTTTGCTTTGTTTTGTTTTGGTTTGTTTGTTCCTGTTTGTTAGTTTTTTATATTCCACATGTGAGTGAAATCATATAGTATTTGTCTTTCTCTAGCCTACTTATTTCACTTAGCATAATACCTTCAGGGTCCACCTGTGTTGTTACAATTGGCAAGATTTTATCTTTTTTTTAAACAACTGAGTAGTATTCCGTTGTATGTATATATACCACATCTTTATCCATTTATCTTTTGATGGACACTTAGGTTATTTCCATATCTTGGCTATTGTAAATAATGATGCAATCAATATGGGGGTACAAATATTTTTTCAGGTTAGTATTTTCATATTTTTGGGATAAATACCAAGAAAGGGGATAGCTGGGTCATATAGTAACTATTAATTTTTGGAGGAATCTCCGTACTGTCTTCCCTGTTGGCTGCACCATTTTACATTCCCACTGATACTATTATGAGGGTTTCCTTTTCTCCATATCTTCACCAACATGTGTTATTGTCTGCATTTTTAATAACCATTCCAATAGATGTGAAGAGATATTCATTGCAGTTTTGATTTTCATTTCTCTGGTGGTTAGTGATGTTGAACATCTTTTCATTTTGCCTGTTGGCCATCTGTATTCTTCCTTGGAAAAATGTCTATTCAGCTTCTCTGCCCATTAAAAAAATTTTTTGTTGTTTTTGAGATGTATAAATTCTTCATGCAGTTTAGATATTAATCCCTTATTGGATGTATCATTTGCAAATATCTTTTCCCAGTTGATGGTTGTCTTTTCATTTTATTGAAGGTTTCCTCTGCTGTGCAGAAGCATTTTAGTTTGATGTAATTCCATTTGTTTATTTTTGCTTTTGCTTCCTTTTCCTGAGGAAACATACACACACACACACACACACATATGTATATAAAGGTGTTGCTAAGAATGGTGTCAAAGAATGTATTGCCTATGTTATTTTCTAGGAGTGTTATGGTTTCAGGTCTTACATTCAAGTCTTTAATCCATGTTGATTAAAATAATTAAATTTAAAAACCAAGTCCGTTAATTTTGGTGTATGATATTGGTCTAGTTTGATTTTTTGCATATGGCTGCCCAGTTTTTCCAGTACCACTTATTGGAGAGACTATCCTCTCTCCATTGTATGTTTGCTCCTTTATCATAAATTATCTATATATGTGTGGGTTTATTTCTGGGTTCTGAATTCTATTCCACTTGTCTGTGTACCTGCTTTTCCTGCCTGTATTATGCAGTTTTGATCAGCATGACTTTGTAATATAGTTTGAAATCAGGGATTGTGTTACCTCTAGCCTTGTTTCTTTTCCTCAGGATTGCTTTGGCTATTCAGGGTCTTTGGTGGTTTCATATAAATTTTTGAATTTTTTGTTCTATTTCTGTGAAAAATGTCCTTGGGATTTTGATAGGGATTGCATTGAATATGTAAATTGTTTAGGTAATAAGGACATTTTGACAATGTTAATTCTTCCAATCTATGAGCACAGAATATCTTCATTTATTTGTCTTCTTCAGTTTCTTTCATCAATATGTTATATGACTATGACTAGTTTTCAGTGTACACATCTTTTACCTTCTTGATTAAATTTATTCCTAGGTGTTTTATTCTTTTTTTTTTGGTATGATTGTAAATGACGATGTTTTCTTATTTCTGTCTATGTTATCTCATTGTTAGCACACAGAAATGCAGCAGATTTTGTATCCTGATGCATCATTGTATTCATTTGCTATTTCTAGTAGCTTTTTTTGAGTCTTTAGGGTTTTCTATATATCATGTCATCTGCAATCCGTGACAGTTTTACTTCTTCCTTTCCAATTTGGATGCTTGTTTCTTTTTCTTGACTAATTGCTTTGGCTAGGACTCTAATACTGTGTTGAATAAAAGTGGCGAGAATGGGCATCCTTGTCTTGTTCTTGATCCTAGAGGATCTTAGAGATCTTCAATTGTTCACTATTGAGTATAATGTTATTTGTGGATTTGTCGTATATATCCTTCATTGTGTTGAGATACATCCCTTTTATACCCATTTTATCGAGCATTTTTATCATAAATGGGTGCTGAATCTTTTCAAATGCTTTTTCTGCATGTACAGATCTCCTAATTTGTTAATGTGGTGTATCATGTTGATCAATTTGTGGATCTTGAACTGTTTTTTTTTGTGTCCCTGGAATAAATTCCACCTGATCATGGTGTATGATCTTTTTGACATATTGTTGAATTTTGTTTGCTAATATTTTGTTGAAGATTTTTGCATTTATGTTCAAGAGATACTGACCTGTAATTTTCCTTTTTTGCATTGTCTGGTTCTAGTATGAGGGTGATTTTGGCCTCTCTTCAGTTGAGATGGATAGGTATTAAATCTTTGAATGTTTGGTAAAATTCACCTGTGTAGCCATCTGGACCTGATCTTTTATTTTATGGGAGCTTTTTGATTACTTTTTTAATCTCTGTACTGGTGATTGGTCTTTTCAGATTTTCTTTCTCCCTGAGTCAGTCTTAGAATATTGTATGGTTCTAAGAATTTGTCCACTTCTTCTGGGTTGTCCAGTTTGTTGGTGTATATTCATAAGTCTGTTATACTCCTTTGTATTTCTGTGGCGTCTGTTGTTATTTCTCCTCTTTCATTTCTTATTTAATTTCTTAGGGCTTTCTCTTTTTTTTTTAGTGAGCCTGCCCAACAGTTTTTCAATTTTGTTTATCTTTTCAAAGAACCAGCTCTTAATTTCATTGATCTCTTATCTGCTATCCTGTTAGTCTCTACTTCACTTATTTCTATTCTAATCTTTATTTTCTTCCTTTTACTAGCTTTGAACTTCATTTGTTCTTTTTCTGCTTCCTTTAGGTATAAGGTTAGATTGTTTGAGATTGTTGTTGTTCCCTCTTAGTACTGCTTTTGCTGTATCCCATAGATTTTGGTATGTCATACTTTAATTTTCATCTATCTTTTTTTTTTGATTTCTTATTTGGTTTATTTGTTGACCCAATAGTTGTTCAGTAGCATGTTGTTCAGTCTCCACATATTTTTTGATTCTTCCAGTTTTCTTTTTGTAGTGGATTTCTAGTTTTATTCCACTATGCTCAGAGAAGATGCTTGATATGATTTGGATTTTCTTAAATTTACTGAGACTTGTTTTGTGTCCCAACACGGTCCATCCTTGAGAATGTTCTATGTGCTCTTGAGAGGAATGTGTATTCTGCTGCATTTGGATGAAGTGTTGTGTACATATCTATCAAATCCATCTGGTCTAATGTTTTATTTAAGGCTACTGTTTATCCTTGTTGACTTTCTGCCCAGATGATCTATCCATTGATGTAAGTGGGGTAGTAAAGTCCCCTACAATTGTTTTGTTGTCACTTTCTCCCTTTATATCTGTTAATAATTGTTTTATGTATTTTGGTGCTCCTGTGTTAGGTACACATATATTAATCAGTTAAGTCTTGATTAATTGTCCCCTTCATTTTTATGTACTGTCCATTTTTCTCTCTTGTTACCCTTTTTTTTTTTGTCATGAAGTCTGTTTTGTCTCATACAAGTATGGCTGCACCTGCTTTACTTTGGCTGCTATCTGCTTGGAATATTATCTGCTATTCCTTCACTTTTAGCCTATATTTGTCTTTAGAGCTACATCTCCTGAAGGCAGCATATAGTTGAGTCTTTTTTTTTTTTAAACCATCCATTTGCTCTATGTCTTTTGGTTCATGAATTAAATCCATTTATGTAGGCCCCTGCCTGAAGGCTCTAGAGAATAAGTCATGGGCTGAACTGATAAACAAGCTGTGAGAAATGTCATGTAGCTGGCTGGATAAGAGATGGCCTATTTAATATGCCCAGTATGGATGGCTGGATAGCCAATGACAGGTAAGATCCTCAGAGGAGGACAACCTAAGACAGGCACAGCCGGCTGGACCAGAGATGGCCTACTCAATGTGTCCAGCATGGATGGCTGGGTAGCCAACGACAGGTAAGATCCTCAGAGGAGGACAACCTAAGACAGGCAGAGCTGGCTGGATAAGAGATGGCCTACTTAATGAAGTTTTGTGACGAAATTTAAAACAATCTGTCCTTGATAATGTAACGTCCTGTGCTTACTGCAGGAGCCTGGGAACCTAAATAGCTTAAGATTATTAACATTGTTATAACTTAGATGGTATGTAAGGCATCATGCATGTCCTATATAAACCCTTTTACAAGAATCAATAAACAGAGTAGCCATCAGCTCTCTGCATACGGTGTGTATGTGTACATGATATCGCAACACCAACAATTTACATTTAGGGTAATTATTGATAGATGAGGATTTAGTATTGTCATTTTATTTTTTATTTTTTAATTTCTTTATATCTCTGTTTCTTTTTCCTTTAGTTTGTGATTTTGGTTTTGTAGTTTTCTATTATATTTTCTGTTTCCTCTTTTTAAAAAAAATGTTTCATATCTCTGCTCTATGTTTTGTGGCTACCCTGAGGTTTGTGTAAAATACCTCATAGATAAAGTAATTCTTTTCTTGCTGACAGCATCTTATCTTCATTTACCTCTATGAGTACTGTTTTTCCCTCTTGCTCTCATGTTTCTCTTGCCTTAATTTATCCCTTTCTGTGTTGTGTGTCACCAAACAAAAATAGTGTATGTATTTTTCTGCTTCCTTTTCTCCCTCTAACCTTTATACTAGAGTGTTTGGAAACCTATGGAGAGTTGTAGTTTTCTGGTCCTATTTACCACCTTCCCCAAAAGCTTTATGTATTTATGTATTTTGGCTGTTTAGTTTCTGGTAGGAAAGCTCCTTTCAGCGTCTCTCGTAAGTGCTGATGAACTCTTTCAGCCTTTGTCTGGGAGAGACTTCACATTTGAATGACAACGTTGCTAGTGACAGTTTTTATCTTTCAGTATTTTGAAAATGTCACTCTACTCCTTCCTTGTCTTTAGAGTTTCTACTGAGAAATCTGATAGCTCAGTGTGGGTTCCTTTGTAGGTTATGATTCTTTTTCCCCTGGCTGCCTTTAAAATTTTTGCTTTGTCATTTACTTTTGACAACTTTAATATTTAACGTGTCTTGGAAAACATCTTTTTGCATGGAGGCAATTAGGTTTTCTCTTAGCCTTATGGATTTGTATATCTAGTTTCTTTTCCAAATTTGGGGAATTCTGAGCTGTTACTTCTTTGAATAACCTGTGTACTCTTTTCCCTTTCTTCTGAGATACTCATATTAATGCTGCTCTTCCTAAAAGAGTTGGATAGCTATCATAGGATTTCCTCATTTTTTGAGTATCTTCTTTTACCTGTATCATTTCTAGATTTCTGACTTCAGGCTCACTAATTGTCTCTTCTGTGTGGTCTGCTCTATTTCCATTGCTTATTGTGCATCCTTCATCTCATTTATTGCATTCTTCAGCTCCAGAATTTCTGGATGGTTCTTTTTTAGAGTTTCAGTCTCTTTGGTAAAGTATTCCTTCTGTTAATTTTTTTCCCTTCTGTTCATTGATTTTATCCTGAGTTCATTTAAGTGACTTTCTGAGTTTTCTTATATCTCACTGAATTTCTTCAAGACAGCTATTGTGAGTTTTCTAGTAGATCGCGATATTCTATGACTTTAAGTTTGATTTCTGGAACCCTGTCATTTTCTCTTAGTGGTATAGTGTTAATGTGGTTCTTTCGTTTGGTAAATTGTTTCTCTCCCAGCATATTTGATACTAAATGACAGGTTAGTAGTTAGAGGCCTGTTTTGTTTTCCAGTAGGTGGCGCTGTTGTACAAGTTTTTGGTTTCTTTTACCTGCGCTGCCTGTGGATATGTTTGAGAGTGGTACTTCTCTTTAAGAGGTTTGGCTCCGTGCCTTTGTTTTTGCTTCTTGTGCTAGGGTGTCATAGCTGCCTTGCTTTTGCTGGAGCTGCTGCTGCCACCAGGGTGGTAGGCTCTTTCATTCCATCTGGAATCCCCTGAGATGCAGGCCTTGCTGTGAGAGACACATTGGTGGTTGAGGGCCAGGGTCACACAGATGCCTCTTCCTTGTCTGTTGTTGTGAGGTTGGCTGGGCTCTACCGTTGTGGATAGGGGTGGGGTGGCACCTCAGCTGCTGGAGGGACAGGGCCACAGGCTCCACTGCTGCTGTGTCCCAGCTAGCTGTGGCCAAGGGTGCCCTTGTGGGTGGGTGGCCAAGGTTGTGTGCCCTGCTTTCCTGTTGTTTCTGGGTTCTCTGGAAATGTAAGCGTCACTGCCAAGGTCAGAGTGTGGGCACTGCAGGCGCTGTCTCCACTGCTCCACTCGTTTCACTGCTGTGTGTGCTGTAGTTCACCCACCTTTAGATGTACAGATGTGTGGAATTCTCTGGCTTCCTATTGTGCTGATCAGAAGAACCTTTGTTGAGTTTAGGATGTTTTACTGGTTGTAGATAGAATGGGAGAGACAGAGGTAGATTTTTCACTGCATCATGTTTCTGACGTCACTTTGAGTTATACCACTACAGAAAATAATCAATTTACAAAGGAACAGAACAGGAGAGGAAGAAAGGAGCAGCAAATACAAGACATCCAGAAAACAGTAAGATGGCGTTAGTAAATTCTTACTGATCAATGAGTACTCTAAATGTAATGGATTGAATTCTTCAGTCAGAAGACATAGAGTGATGGATGGATAAGAATAGAAGACCTGATTAAATACTGCTTGTAATAGACTCATTTTGACTTCAAGAGACTTAAAGGACTCACGTGGGCTCAAAGTGAAGGGATGGAAAAAGATATTCCACGCAAGTGGAAAGCAACAGAGCAGAGATAGGTATGTTTATATCAGGCAAAATGAACTTTAGGCCAATAATAGTTCTAAGAGACAAAGAAGGTCATTACATAATGAAACTGGGCTCAGTTCATCAAGAAGATAGAACATGGTAAATACACCTAAATGTAGTAAGCCAACACTGAGAGATCTGATGGGAGAAATAAGTAACACTACCATAGTAGTAAGGGGACTCTCCACTTCCAACAGTGAATAGGCCATCTGGACAGAAAATCAATGGAAATGTTCGATTTGAACCATAGTTTTTACCAAATAATTCAATCAGACAATGCAGAACATTTGGTCCAACAGTAGTAGGTACAGTTTCTTCTCAAGTATGTGCAGAATGAATATTTTGGATAGATCATGTAATAGATCATAAAACAAGTGGGCAATTTCAGAAGATTGAACTCATACCAAGACTCTTTTACAACCACATTGGTATGATACCAGAAACTACTGCAGTACAAAGCTAGAAGAAAATTTAAATACGTAAAAATTTTACAGCGCACACCTGAACAACCAGTTGGTCAAAGAAGATATTAAAAATATCTTGAAACAAATAGAAATAGGTTTGAATCTTTTGTGTTTCTATCAGTTCTAAGAGGGAAGTTTACAACCATAAATGTCTACATTAAGCAAAAAAGAATGATTTCAAATAAACAACCTACATTTATACTTCCAGGAACTAGAAAAAGAAAACAAACTAAAGAGGGGAGACTCAAATAAAATCAGAAATGAAAGAGGAGACATTACAGCTGATAAGTACAGAACGCAAAGGGTCATAAGAGATTGCTATGAATAGTTATACACCAAAAAGTTTAGAAAACCTAGAAGAAATGGACAAAACGAGAAAAACATGCTGTTTCCTCTCCAGGAAGCTGTCTTCTCAGCTGCATTAAATGCCAGCCCCATTAACGGTTTTTTGAGTGGGGTGTCTTGTGAGTGGGGTTGCTTTACTCATACTTTTTTCTTGTGCTCACTTTTCTGAGATTAGCTTTTTGTTTTGCTAGGTTAGGCTATTGTGAAATAGTTACTAAATTTTTCGATTTGTGAAAATAGTTTCATTTTGGCTTCACATTTAAATGACAGTATCTTTAAAATTAGAATAGAGGTTTAACATTTTCCCCAAGAACTTTATAGACTTTGCTCCACAATTTTGTAGACTTTTCTTTCTACTTAGTATTATGTGTCTAATGTTGATTTTCCTCACTTGTCAATTTTCATTTCCCACTTATTTTTATCAGTAAGATTCTAGATTGAGTAGTCCCAGGAACTGTTGGTATGTTACTGATGGTCCTGTAGGTAAGATGGCCTCTGTCCTCCTGGCTTTAAGTAGTTTAAATAGTTGCAGAACCGTGGCTGGTCCAGAGGAGATGCGTTGATGTATGCTAGGGGTTCCCATCGTCTTCCCAGGCAGGAAGGGGAACTTTGAGGATTTTGGACTCTCTCTGATTAATGGAAAGAATGACTTTATTCCAAGGCAGTTTGTCTTAATTGGACATTTCTTTCTGAATCCTTATACAGATGAAAATATTTTCCTTCAGACGTGGACATTAATTTGCTGTGGTATATTTTCTTGAGCGTCTCTGTCTTCTTTGCCAAGACTTACTCTTTCTTACTGCTTAGTGCAGTGATTCTCAAACTTTAGCATGTGAAGGAATCAACTGGAGGACTAATTAAAACACAAATTGCTGGTCCTTCTTCCAGAGTTTTGGAGTTACAAGGTGTGGTGGGGTCTAGGGATCTGCATTAGAAACAAATGTTGCTGCTGGTTGTGGGACCACATTTTTTGAACTCTTGATCTAGAGTAAGTGTTGAAGAAGAGAAATTTTAGACTAGCCTGATTTTTTTCTTCTGCCTGAATGCATGCAATAAAAAATTTCTTTAATAACTAATTCAGAATTTTTATTTGGATATGATAGAGTGGGTTTGGTAGTGGGTTTTTTTTTTTTTGTGGCAAATGTAATTAGTGTAACATATTTTCTAAGTGATAAATGCTGGTATTTTGAACAGTATGATTGGTTTTATGTATTCATTCTCTCTCACAATCTTCCAAACTAGTACTTTGCATTTTCCATTAAAATATCAAGTAGTAGTGTAATATTTTGTATTTTGATTTTTAGGCTTGTTAACACAGCAGAGTTACATTGAAGAGGTAATGTTGGTGAGATAATGCTTTTCATTATTGTACTCTGCTATATGCAAAAATAATGCTCTTCTGAGGGGAATTTAAATATTTCTTACCTATTTTAAGAAAATAGATCATATGTGTGAATTTTGGGATCTTCTAATATAGATCTGTAAGAATGGAAAATTCTTTTTTTTTCCTAGAGCTAAGTTGTCTATGCAAGGTATACTAAAACTCTATCTGTAAATATAAACATATTGTTATTTTGGGTTATAGATTTATAGTTTTATTTTAGTAACTTGTGCACTTTTGTGATTGAAAATTTCAACAGACTTGATTTAAACATTTTATCATGTCATACATTGTGAGGAATCTTACTTATAAATGTTTTAATTAAAACTTTATTTTCCAGATTTTGGAATCTCTTTTTAAGGTATGTTCAGTATATTGCCTACTAAAATTTAATGTAGAAATACATGTAATTGAAAAAGAGTTTTCTAAGTTTTGAGGAAGTAAAGGTAACTCCCCAACTTACTACTATATATATTAAAAATTTTATGTTTCAGTTGTATGTTGCTTTAGCCCCATTCTAAACCCTAGGATAAATGATGTTTTGTTCAGGACTAATATTTGATAGATATTCACACACACACACACACACACACACACACCCCACACACCTATTTATTTCACTGAAGAAATTAATTTGTCAATATTATTTCTTTTCTATTCCTTTTTTTATAAAGTGGTTTCAACGACAGGTCAATCAGATGGAAGAGGTAAATACAACATTTCTTAATTGTTAATTAAATTAATATTATGACTGATTTGAAAACCAGTTTGAGATATAAGGTAAAATTTTAAAAATAATTATTGGTTATAATCTTTTGATTCAGGTAGAGGAGTAAATGGGCAGAATAAAGTATTTCTCAGTGATTGATTATACAGTGTTCTTGCATGTATCTGGTATACTCTGAATTTGGCCCATTCTTTCTCCTAAAATTAAAAAATGGAAATTTAGTTAGTATTTTTTCATAATTTAAATAAAATAGTAAACAAGTGGCAAGAGAAAACTTACCAACTTAAAATTTTTTCCTGTATTTAAAAAGTCATATATAATATGATATATGCTTACTCATAAAGTTATATATTGGTTTTCTTTAAATTTAATGTTATTTGAATGATTTTTCTTCTTAAACTTTTAGTTTTAGGTACTTTGCTACCAGCTTGAAAACTGCTGGTCTCTATCCTTAGGGGTTTTAAATTCTATTTTGAAAAATATTTTATGTATGCTGTTAATTATAGCAGAATGATTTCCAGGGTAGCTTTAGTGAGTTGTAGAATTATTCTAGTTTTATCTCGGCTATGCTTACAATTTAGCCAAATTAAATACTCCTGAAGCCCAGGTACTTTAAATTAGAGAGGTTCATTTATTTGAGATATAAAATTAGAGAGTAAAGGTAGAAATCATAACTGTCTCTTAGCATCTTCTTATTTTACCTCTGGCACTAGAGCAGGAAGCTCTTGTGCTCTTACCCTCTTGGCCTGAGCATGGACATCCCTGACCTCAGAACGGCGGTAGTGGTCCCTGTTAGACTGTAGTGGGTTGGTTGTTACCTTTGCAGAGAAGTAGGGTTGAGGTGAAGCCCACTATCCCCGACCCTCTTGTAAAATGTGTACTTTTTTGCAACTTGGGCAGTTTGGCTTCCTTTATGTCTTCTTTTATCTTCCATCCTCTTTTTATTCTATTTTATTTATAGATTTGTCTCACTTTCTTCTTTTCACAGTTAGTCCTGTCAGCATGTAAGACCTTCCCAAACCCCTGACCTCTCAGGTCCTTGACCTCTTTATCTTCAGACGTCTAGGGCCCTCTTTTTCTTTCTTTCTTTCTTTTTTTTTTTTTAAAAACTCTGGCCCAACTTCCAGTCACACTCTGAACCTTATCATTAATCAAATAGCTTTATTTTAAAAAATCATTAATTTAAGCAACTTGTTCTTGAACTACAAATTTCTGTCTTTCCAGTTACTACTTTAAATACTGCTCTGGCCACTCTTTGACTTCATCAAGACCACCAGTTCATTTATTCCCTTACTTTCTTGTTGTCTTTTTACTCATTTTTCTTTTCAGCTTGGAGACTATGTACTTCGTGTCAGTGAATTCCTTCCCAATCCCTTCATCTCTTTTTGTTGTACTTGTCTAACAGAACTGCTAACTAAAACTTGGCACTTGCCATCTGCCTCTACAAGCATTGGACCATGTTGGCACTTACCATCTGCCTCTGCTTGGATTAAGTCCCAAGCCACTGCAGCCACTGACCTCCAACATCCCCTGAAAGGAGTTCAGGGTGGAGGTCAGGAATGGGGTGGTCTGTGCTCTGGGGAAACTGGCTGAATAGGTCTTCAGATAGTTAGGTATTTTCAGGAAGAGATTTTATGAGCCCAATTCTTGCATCTCCTCATATCTAGAAAAGCACTAAAGTCATTAACGGTGACATCTGCTCCTCATGACCAGCAGCAGCCTCTGGCTAAACGTGTTTGACTGCATGTACCCCCCTTCACTGAAATCGTATCTAGTACTGAGTTTTCTCCTGGCCTCTCCTGGCCTCTTTCTCAGAGCTCTCTGGGATGCTGTCTCCTGGGCTGTAGTCCTCATCTTGCCTCAAATAAAACTTAACCCACAACTCTCACATTGTGTGATTTTATTTCAGTCAACAGAACAAAACTTTGAGTAAATGTAATTATATACTCTTTGGGCCTATAGCTTACCTTTGAAATACTGCTGAAGAAAGTAACACAGTAGGTCAGACACAATTATTACAAGTACTGCCTGGCAATTCTGTTGGATTTCTGAAATGAGTTTCTGCCATCTGAAACCCAGCTGTTCTGCTGTGTTTCCATCTTCACTCTCAGCCAGCCTCTTGAAATGCTTTAAATACACGCCACTGGTTAGAACCCCTTCAGTTCTTGCTTCCAAACAAAAACTTACTTATATCATACTTGTTCTTTCTTTCGTTCATCCCGCTGAAAAGAGACACTGTTCCTTGTCCCATGCAGAACTCAGTCTCGCACCTGTTTTGGATCTTATCTCTTAAGAAACTTGATTAATCATTCTCTTATGTAAGACTCAACTTTTTATTCAGTTGTGTCCTTCCTTTTAGTTTTTCAGTGTGCTCATGTCTTCAATTTGATGCCACATTCCCCTTCGGTTGTAGGCCTGTCTCTCTTTTGACATTCATAACCAATTTTTTAAAACTATATTATATTCAAGTACTCACACGAGGGAAGAAGTTAGATTGTTGTCAGAGAATAAAGGCAAAAACAAAGATTTGTAAAATAGGGGAGGAAAAAACCTTGCAGATAGTTTAGGAGCAGTAAAACTAGTTGAATTTAAGAAAAAGTGTTAAATCACCTGAAACTGGCACCTAGTGAAGCAGTTAATGCGGGCATTCTTTCCTTTAAAGAACCAACTAGGCATAGCAAATAAACAGATTAGAATTGTTTATGAATTTCCTTTAAAACCTTAACAGTTTAGCTGAGCACCGTATTTTACAGGTACAGAGCTCTTTTTTTTTCTGTATCAGTTTACTGTGTTTTCTGTTCTTACTGCTGAAGCATTTCTCAGCCTATCCAGACTGGATTGTGTCTTCAGAACGCAGGAGACATTCTGTATGGTTCTCCCCAGCTTACATGTTGTTAGATGGAACAGTTTTATTTACCTCAGACATGTTAACATTGTTGATGACTTCCTCATCTTTAAAACACTGTTACTTTGGCTTTTGTGAATTATGCTTTCCTGGCTAATGTTTCCTCCACTTTGGCTGTCCTCTTTTTAGAGTCAGCTTCTTTATCTGACCATTAAATGTCAAGAGTGCCTGAAGATTTTATCTTGTTCCCTTTTTTTTTTTTTTTACTCTTGGCTTTTCCCCTAGGCAGCCCCATCCAGTTTCTCCATTCAAGTGTTACTTTTATGCTGGTAATTTAGAAATATTCTTGCTCAAAACCATCCTCTGAACTCCTAATGTTTGTATAATTTCCTGTTAGACTGTTCCACCTCAGACCCAATTGGTCAAAATCAAGAACTTTTTACCCCTAAACTCATACCCAAGTGTTCCCTATCTCAGTGAATGATAGTACCATCTATCCAATTGGATAAGCCAGAAATACAGTAATTCACCTTGGCAGTTTGAGTCTGTCCTTAACGTTCAGTCCTTTGATTTTGATTTTATGTCCCAAATAGTTGTCGAATGTGTCTTCTTTTCTCTTTGTCTATTCTTTGCATCTTAATGCTGGTTCTGGTTGTCTCCAGTGTGCCTGGGTCCTGATTTATGCATTCATGTTCATCAGGAATAATATTCAGTAGACAGCTGAACTTCCTGTCTGGAATTTTAAGCTTTTCATATTTGAAGCCATAATTATTCTCCTTGGTTATTTTCTTAATTTATTGTATCAGATATGTTGCCTATGTGTTTGTATTACCTTTGCCCTTTGAGGAGTGTTTTTTAAATGGTTGGTGGATCATGTTTAAACATCACCCAAGATACAAATGTACATTGCAGAGCTCCAAATCAGACTTACTGAGTTAGTTTTTTTTGTTTGTTTTGTTGTGTTTTTAGTTTTTTTTTTTTTTTTTTTGATGTGTGAGTTAGGAATCTGCCTCTTTAACAGACTCCCATAGAGGATTATTATGCACACTAAGACTTCAGAATCTTGGAATAATCTTGTTTTCATTGTTGACACAGTTTATTGTCAGTACATACTGGTAGGGGTAATGCATGTGGTTGTGTTATATTAACAGAGACACATGTTGAAGCCTTTAGAATGTATGGTGAGTGGCATTAGAGAAATTTAGGATAAGCGTATAGCCTCATGTTTCAGCTTTTCTGCTGGAACCTGTGCCCAGTACATCTCTTTGATGAAGTCTTGGTTGATAATTCCATATTCCTTTAATTCTGTGGCATTAGCTCTTCTCCCAGAGAGGATTTATGTTCAGATTTAATCCATACTGGGAAATACACTGTATCAGTTAAGGTCCAATCAGAAGACAAAAACCACAAAATAATGAGTAGGGGAGTTTAATGTAAAGAATTCTAACAAAAATATAGCTACTAAAGAGGTGAAGACAACTCCACAGAATGCAAGGACACTCGACACAGGGGGGCAGCCTGTGCCTCTGGGAAGGAAGCAGAGCTCACAGGGAAGGAACAGTGCCCCCATCTGCCTCCCCCTGCCCAGAGCTAGGATCCAGGCCTCGTGCACAAGGAGTGGCTGTCACTGTTGGATGACAGAGACGTCTCCTGGGGTTCCCTGCTGGTGGAACTGGAGCTTACTGGGAAGCTACCCACGAGGGTGGCACAGTGGGAAGCTGTCCTCTGTGGTTCTGGAAGAAGCCATCTTCCCGGGAGGGGCTGTACCTCTTGCTGGGAAATTGTCCATGAGGGTGGCATGCTGGAAAGCTCCCCGAAGGGAGGTTCTGCACTAGTGTGTCTTGCTGAGAAGTTCTGGGAGAAACCGCCTGTGGGGCTTGTGCCATGCCAGGGGCCTTGCCGGAAGCCAGCGTGGGGGTGGTGCTTTTGAAACTCCCTGGAGGTGAGTCTGCTGGGTACAGTGTACTGTCCTAGAAGAAGTTTCCTCTTCCTCTAGTGTCTGGGACCCTCTGCTGACAACGGTTGGCATCATGCTGCCTGTCAAGATAGAACTGTTCCACTAATGTACACTGGACAATGAAGGGTGGGTTTGAGACGAGCAGCAGTAAGTGGGTGACTAGCTGATGGCTGTGTCACTCCTCAGGTTCAGTTTATGGTCGCTGCCCTCTCACTTGGGATCTCGCCCCTGTCCACAGGGTGTTCCTACACCCCCTGCTTCCCCGCCACTGGTTCTGCTTCCCACGGTCTCAGACTTCCTTCTACTGTCGTATCTTAATCCCACTCCAGGGAGTGGGATTTAAATTCCCATTGTTGGAATTTCTCTTCGCTTGGTGCTAGGACCATGCCTTGACAGCTTTTTTTTTTTTTTTTTTTAGCTTTTCCTCCATCATAAGGATTAGAATTCTCTTTTAAATATTTTGAATTGTCTTTAACTGATCCTGCTATAATTGTTATTTAACTGGCTTAGAATTCTTCTGTATTAAAATAATAAATGGAAGATTGGATTTGAGTTTCGACATGTAAAAGTCAACACCTACCTATAATTCTATTGCTAGGCAATAGCTTATGTAGTTCTCCTTGTAAAATACTAGTATTTGATTATAGCTATAGATAGATAAGAGTAATATAAAAGTTACTTGAATATGATAAATGAAATGATGAAATCTCTTTGAGGCATGGGAACAAAATGGGTATTTCCTAAGTAACTGGCTGATTTTATTATTTTAGATAAGTAAAGGTCAAACTTTTTCAAGAGCAGAATTTCCATTACCTGATAAAACAGTCAGTTTAAGCATTGCACGACTAGCAAAGCAGCTACAGATACTTGAAGAGCTGAGAAATTGCCTTAAAGGAAAGTGTAAATACTCCTTCAAGGAAACGTCCAAACCTAAGTGAGTAAAATGTAAGAGTTAAAAGAATTAAAAACAGTAAGAGTGGGTATGTAGTTAGTAATGAGTGTAAGATAATGGTTAGGTGTTACACTGTACACAGAGAGCTGCTGGATCAAATCAGAGAGTCTAGCAGCTTGTTCTTATTTGAAATTTTTAATGGTTTGAAATGGCACCAGGACATGTGGCTATTAAAATTCAATTCAATTTAATTAAAAAACCAGTTCTTTAGTCACACTAGCCACACTTCAAGTGCTTTGCAGCCACCTATGGCTGTTGTTAGAAAGTTCTCTTGGGCACTGCTGGCTATGAAATATCTGGCTTCTGATCCCTCGCTCGGTTGGATTAGGTAGCTTTCACAATAGATAGGAAACTGTTTAAGGTGTAATTATTCACTATTCAAGAACACCATCATTAAAAGTTGCATAGGGACAGGGATGTGCTCCAAAGAATAAATTTCTCCTTTTTAGTTGAGAAAGCCCTTTTTTTTGGGAGGTGGGAGGAAGATTCAGATGAGTGATACTCTGGTTATTTGTTGACACTCATGTTTGCTACTTGAGGTTTAAGCTGTCTTGAAATTAAATATACAAATCATTTTCATAGGATATCTTCAGTGATTTGTTTTGCACCTCCATGGTTACCATTTTTTTCTTGTGGTGAGAACAAATCTACTCTCAAGAATTTTAGGTATCCAGTACAATGCTATTGTGAATTGTAAACACTGTGCTGTACATTAGATCTCCAGAACTTATGCAACTTATAGTTGAAAGTTTATAGTTTATACTTTTTTTTAAAAAAATCAGTGTCACCCTATCAATAAAAAATGTTAAAACAAACAAAATCAATAAAAAAGTTAAAAAAAAAAACGGCCAAACAAAAAAAAGGACATTGTAAAATGATTATAAATCAGTAAAAAATGTTAAAAAACAACAACAACAACAACAACAACAACAACAACAACAAAATCAGTGTCACCCCATTTCACCAATCCCCCAGCCCCTGGCAACCACCATTCTAATCTCTGGTTCTAAAAATAGGACTTTTTAACTTCCACACGTAAGCAAAATCATAGTGTTTGTCTTTCTCTGGCTTATTTCACTTAGCATAACATCGTCCAGGTTCATCCATACAGTCACAAATGGCAGCATTTCCGTTGTGTATGTACCAAGTGAATGTCATCATTCATTCATCCACTGATGAAAACGTAGGTTGTTCCTGTATATCGGAGTTGTGAATACTACTGCAATAAACATGTTGACAGTTTCCACCAGGAAAAGGTGTTGAATTTTGTGAAATGCTTTTTCTGTATCTGTTGAGATGATCGTATGGTTTTAATCTTCCATTAGGTTAATCGGGCGTATCTCACTTTCTGGTTTGCGTATGTTTGACATCATTATATCCAGAGATAAATCTCATTTGCTCAAGGTGTATGATACTTTCAATGTTGAATTTAGTTTTTTAGCATTTTGCTGAGGATTTTTGCATCTTTGTTCATCAGGGCTATTGGAATTGTAGTTTTTTTTTTTCCTGGTTGTAGTAGCAGGTTAATGTTAGCTTCATAAAATGAGTTTGGGAGTGTTCCCTTTCTTCAGTTTTGGGACTACTTTGAGAAGAATTGGCATTAATTCTCTAAATGTTTCATATGATTCACCTGTGAAACCATCTGGTCCTGGGTTTTTATTTGTTGGGAGTTTTTTGATTACCTAATTAGTTCTGGGTCTCTTCAGTTTATTTTTATCTTCATGGTTAAACTTGGTAGGGTGTATGCTTCTAGGAATTTACTTCTAGTGTCACACAATTTAAGTGGTGTATAATGTTGACAGTGATCTCTCTTTGTTCTGTTGTACTTTTTATTGCTGTATAATTGATGTAAAATATTAGTGCTAATTTCAGACACACAACATAGTGATTTGACATTTAACTGTATTGCAGATGATTGCCATGGCAAGTCTAGTCACCATAAAAAATTACTACAGTATTACTTAGGATATTCTTTTTTTAAAAATTGAAGTATAGTTGATTTAAAATGTATTAATTTCTGGTGTACAGCATAGTGATTCAGTTATACATATATATTCTTTTTCATATTCTGTTTTATTATAGGTTATTACAGGCTATTGAATGTAGTTCTGTGTGCTGTACAGTAGGACCTTGTTGTTTATCTGTTTTATATATAGTAGTGTGTATCTGCTAATCCCAAACTCCTCATTTATCCCACCTCCTCTTTGGTAGCCCTTTGGTAGCCATAAGTTTGTTTTCTGTGTTTGTGAGTTTGTTTCTATTCTGTAAATAAGTTTATTTGTGTCATTCTTTTAGATTCCACATGTAAGTGATACCATATGATATTTGTCTTTTTCCCTCTGACTTTACTTGGTATGATGATCTCTAGCTGATTCATAATCGTTATAAACTGCATCATCTACCCAACTCTTTCCCAGTTTATTCTGCTAAATTTCCTTGGTACTTTCTATCCCCTTTCATTGTTGTATCTTAAAAACTATTTTTTTTAATATGCTTTTGTTTACATGATTGGCCAGCAGTCAGGCCGAAGTAGCAGCACCGTGGCATCGGTGAGCTGGCTTGTCATGCTTCCACATGTTAGGCTGGCAAGGAGACATTGGACGCCGAGGTGGTGAACACTTGATTCCATGCACAGAAAGCACAGGCAAGGGCAGCACGGTGCCGGCACCCGGTGTTCCTAGTTTCCTTGGACAGCACAGAGAAGGGGGCCAGATGACTGAGCAGACAAGTGGTTTGCTGCTCTGCCATGGAGAAGCCAAATCTAAATGACAGCCATGCACCTTTGTGGTCGTACAGAGGGACCATCAGCTGTTCTTTAAGAAAGAGACGGGTAAAAGTCTGTGCTCAGCTGAAATTAGGGAAGTAGATGAGAAATGGGCTTGTGTCAGTCTTGCAAAGATAGGAGTGAGAAACTGTCTCATGGAGACTCTTCAACCAGGCTTCTCTTTCTACAGCAGAAATTTCAGGGCATTCTACTGAGATTTGGGTCTGACTGCTGTCAAGCTTTGCTTATGTGGCCTTTATGGATCTGTGTGGTATTGTGTGCAGTGGGACAGGTGTTCCCTTGTAGCACTGATTCCCAAGTGGTGGCTGTTTTGTGCCCCAGAGGACACTTGTCTGTAGACACTTTGGCTGTCACAACTCCAGTTGGGAAACGCTACTGGCACTTGTGAGGCAGGGTTAGAGACACGGCTAAACATTCTAAGGTGCTCCAGATCATCCCTCATGACAGAGAAGCGTCCAGTCTAAACTGCCAGCGGTGCTGGGGGTGAGAAACCCTGTCCTCCAGTGATCTCCGTGTTACTTCTGTCTTGTCCCCTATTATTTGGCATCCAATAATATACCTAATAATTTTATTATGAATTAATCAATTATTAGATATTATTTTAAGTTAATAATTTATTAACTTAATCTCTCATGTGTAAGCTTTCCTCTCAAGACTGTCATTTCCTCAAGATTAGAACCAGTCATGCATATCTGCATGTTTCCTATCACATGTAATAAACAGTAAATCAGTATAAGTAATTTTTACGAATAGCTGAATGAAATCAACTCCAACTCATTTGTTCCACTATCCCCAGCCATATCTGGTATAGTAACTTATCCAAGTAAAACTTTACATTTGTAAACAATCACTTTTTTGTATTAAACATACAGAAAATTACTTTATTTTACTTAAAGTAGGAAGTACCCGCTGTTGGGAAAGGCTGCTGTTTACCGTGCAGTTGCCTTACTGATTTCTCCGTCTGTTGAAGACTAGACCTGCAGGAATGATGGAGTGACACTTGAGCTGGCTTTGCAGTTACAGAGCCTTGGCTCAGAGGTTCGGATCTGTTCACTTGAGCTGTCTGCTATGAGTCATGACATTAATTTCAGGCCATATATTAATGTTAATACCTGCATTTTGAGTGTCTGATGTGTTCCAGGTGTTTTCCTAGTAACTTTACATGTGCCCTTTGATCCTTACAACTGCTTTATGAGATTGGTACTCTAATACCGCAGTTCTGACAGGTGAAGAAACTGAGGTTCAGATTAAGTAAGTTACCAAATGTCATGTATTTAGTGGGTAAAGCAGGTTTTGAGCCAGGCAGTCTGGTTCCAGAGCTTGTGCTTTTAATAATTGAGTACATGATTAAAATACATTGGTGAAAAGAAAACTCATGCTTCTGCCCAATTTAGTTTTGCTGTTTTTTTAATGTTATTGTTGGTATATGTAATTATATTCATGGAATGCATAGAAATCATAGAATCACATAGTTGGACTTTTTTACTTATTTACTTGCTAATTATTTACCTGAATGCCTATGAATAAAGGTTAACAAACATGTTAAATTTTATTTTATAAACTGCCTATATCTAGAGAATATGTTCTACTTCTTAAGTGTGATTTAAATTCTTATTCTTTGATAATAAATAAATGTTTTATTTATTGGGATTTGAGCAGGGATACTGAAAGTCCACCAGCAGCACTGAAGAGTTATGAAAGTATAGAGCACAAAATTGACGGTAATGATATTTTATACATATGTAGCCTTTATAGGGTTTCCTAAACTCAACATTTGGAGACTTACAGTTTAAAGATTTGTAGCCATAAAAGTTATACAGTGGTAAATTTAAAAAGGTATTCAGGGGAGAGTTTGCTGTTTTCAATATAAACTCTTAGTATGTTCCAGATTCTGGGAGTACACAAACTTAATAAAACTTGGTTGTTACCCTTATAAAACCCACAACATAGTAAGGATGCAAACACATTATGTGTCATTTTAATATAGTCTGATGCGTGATCAGGTATGTGTAATTTGCAGTGAGTCCACAGAAGGGAGCCAGTTGGTTTAACCTGAGGGAGTTAGAAAGGTTTTAAGCAGCCTTAAGGGATGAATAGGAATTCTTCTAGTGAAGAAGGGAGATATTTGGTATTCTGAGAGGAGGGTACAGCATGAAAAACGCATGAACAGGGAGCCACCAGTGGCTGACATTGAAGTGTGAAGTGTGGGCAGGGATGAGGTGGGGGCGGGGAGAGCCTCGGCAGGGAATAGACGCTGTGCTAAGGGACACTTTCCGTCCTTCCTCCCTTCCCTCCTTCCCCAGGGTGCGATAGAATCATCAATTTTTTTTTGTAGGAAAGTGACATGTTGGATTTGATCTGAAAGAGATTATTCTCCACGTTGAGGAGCTAGGTTTGGGGACTGGGGGAAGGAAATGTAAGGTACTGCTGGATCTTAGACGTGTGACAAGTGCCTGCATCAGAGCATAAATGAAAAGGGGCAGATTTAAGGAATATTTACTTGGTAAAATCGGCAAAGCTCAGCGATTGGATATGAAAGGGAGATTCAAGAGTGATAGCGTTAACCAGGAGAGCGCAAGAGGAAGGCAGGTTGTCTTGAGAAAATGATGCGTCCACATCGCTCCCTTGCTGTACACAGTCTCTCAGGTGCTACCCTTTGTTGCCTGATGGGGAGGGTCTACTGTGTTGGCAGCTCTGCTGTTTTTCCTAGAATTTCTTGGAATCTCTTGAATGAGTTAATAAAATAAAAACTGTGAAATTTAAACTCAATACATAAAATTGATATTTGAAACTTATGACAAATTCACTATTAATTATTTCAGAATTCCTAAAAGCCCACTCAACTGAAGAAATGGCAGATGTTTCTGCGACAGAGCCAAGTAAGTCTCCACTCACTGAGCACTGCTGTATTAATGACCTCTGCTGAGTGCAGTGATTTCTGTAATTTTCTGTGATTTGGAGTAATAATTATTAAGTTACAGCGTAACTTCACTGGAGTTCGGAGCCACACAGCGGTGCTGGCTGTCAAGTGCACTCTGAGGTTCCTTGGCCGCTACCTGCTACCAAGAACAGACTCCTTTTTGAAGAGCGCCATGCTGTCACTTGGAATGGAGGATTTTCAGTTGTGATTAGAATGTGCTACAGAAATGCTGCAGGTGTGCTAGGCCTCTGAGGCGAGCGGTGATAAGCTGGGGAGGTCACTTGTAGGTCTGTGACTGTGCATTACGGATCATCTCAAGCACACTAAGGATTTAACTGGAATATAAAGAGCTGCAAGAACTCAGACTCCTGCCTACTTGTCAGCAGAAAGGAGAGACTACCTTCCTCCTGTCTTAATATTGGAGAGAATTTTGAAATAGCTATGAAGTGTATGCTGTGGAATAGAATTTAGAAGTAGAAAATAAGATCTGATTGAAAGAAGCTGAGGGCAATCCCGTCCTTGACGACTTGAGCCGCAGGCCCTCATGTGGACGTGTTGCGTCCTGCAGCACGTACTGCACAGTCCGGGGAGGCTGCGGCCCCAGGTGGCCCTGGCGGGCTGGGTGGGTGGAGAGGGGTCCGGAGCTTTGGCGCAGACACATAGGAAAAGGCGCCCTCTGTGTTGCGAGGAGCCCGCGCACGTCTGTGGAGCTCTGTCTCCCTCATCTGCACAGCTGCCTTCTGTCTAACTCTGTGCCCTGTGAGTTACTGCTGCTTTGGCCTCCCCATGTGCTATATCCTGTCTCTGAGCTCAGGGAGACTGGCAAGCTTTGTTTGGATTTCCCTTCCTTATGCTGTGGCCTTGGAACTCCAGCCAGTAAGCTGGGGTCCTCGCAGAGCTCGCCTTTGTTTTCCTTCTGTTAGGGATTACTGCTTTGGATCTTGTTTTCCTGTATCTGAATGTTGCTGTTTCATATATTTTGTCCAGATTTTAATTGGTTTAAAGTAAAAGGGTAATTCTGGTCCCTGCTGCTCCATCATGGACAAAAGTGGAAGTCTGTACCTACTTGTAGGCCAGAGGGGCACATCTTCTAACCATGAGCCCAGGTTCCAGAAGAATAAAGTATAATAGTAGAAACTTTACTCATGGTTTTTAAGGGCAGTAGAGGACAGTTACATTGCACAGTGTGGAGAAAACCCTTTTACAGATTGCGACGTGTCTTCCTGTGGCAGCTGTCTCGGTCCCTGGGCGCCGCTGCTGCAGGTCTGCTCGTTCTCTGCGTTGCTGCTCCTCCTGTGCGCACTCTCTCTTTCTTAACAGTTCTCCTCTTCACTTCTCCAGCCTGCTTTTATTCTCGTCTTCCCTCATTCTCTAAACTCTGTTAGAGTCCAGAGCCTAACCATTAAGACGAAAGCGACCTTTGAATTCCACTGTTTTTTCCTTCTTTTAGACTATCGTTTAATCTTCATGTTGTATCATTTATAACTAATGAACTTTATTTTTTAGGGCAGGTTTACATTTATAGAAAAATTGAGCAGAAAGTACAGAGTTTCCACATGCTCACTCTCTTCCCCACTCCTTGCACAGTTTCCTCAATTATTAAATTTTGCATTAGTGTGGTGCATTGTTTAAAGTGGATGAACCAGTATTGATACATTATTATTAACTCAAGTCCACAGTTTACCTCGGTTTCAGTCTTTGTATCATGCAGTTCTGCGGCTTGTGACAAATGCATAATGTTATGTATCCACCGTTACAATGTCACACAGAAGAGTTTCATGCCCTGAAGATCCCACATCCACCTGTTCATCTCTCTACTCACCAGAATCCCTGCCAGCCACTAATCTTTTTGTCGTCTTTAGAATATTGCCTTTTCAAGAATATCCTCTGTTTTAAATCATATAGTCTTTCTTTTACTTATCAATATGCAGTTAAGATTCCTCTGTCTTTTCATGGTTTTATAGCTCATTTATTTTTATTGTGTGAATCTATGTATGGATGTACATGTTTGTTTATCCATTCGTCTATTGAAGGACATCTTGGTTGTGTCTAAGATTTGGCAATTATGAATAAAGCTGCTATAAACAAAATTCTTTATGTGGATAGACATTTTTTTAACTCATTTGGGTAAATACCAAGGAGCACGATTGCTGGATCATATAGTAAAAATATGTTTAGCTGCCAAACTGTCTTGTACAGAGATTGCATCATTTTGCATTTCTGCTAGCAATGAGCATGAGAATTTTTGGTGCTCCACATCTTTGTCAGCATTTGGCGTTGTCAGAATTTTGGATTTTAGCCATTCGAGAAGGTGTTTAGTGTTATCTCATATTTTATTTTATTTTATTGTTTTATTTTACTCCATGTTTTAATTTGTGATTCCCTAATGCTATATGACATTGGACATCTTTCCATGTGTTTATTTGCCATCTATATATATCTTCGGTGAAGTATTGAGATCTTTTACTCACCTTTTTAAAGGGGTCATTTGCTTTCTTATTGTTGAATTTTAAGAGTTCTTTGTATATCTTGGACATAAATTCTTTGTCAGATACGTGTTTTGCAAAGATTTTTTTCTCAGTCCATGGTTTGTATTTTCATTCTCTTAACGTATCTTTTGCAGAGCAGAAGTTTTAAATTTTAATGAAGTTGAACATTTTTATTTCATGAGTGATGCCTTTGATGTTATGCCTAAAAGTCATCTTCAAACACAGTGTAACTGGGAATTTTTTCTATATTATTTTCTAGAAATTTTGTTTTGCCTTTTATATTTAAATCTGTGATTCATTTTGAATTAGTTATTGTGTGGTGTGTAAAGTCTGTGCCTAAATTATTTTTTGCATATCGATGTACAGTTTTCCCAGCACCATTTGGCAAAAAGACAAACCTTTCTCCATTGAGTTACCTTCATTCCTTTGTCAAAAATCAGTTGACTATATTTGTGTGGGTCTGTTTCTGGGATCTCTGTTCTGTTCGATGGATTTGTTTGTTCTTTGCCAATACCAGCCTGTCTTGATGACTATAGCTTTATAGTAAGTCTTGAAGTTGGATAGTGTCAGTCCTCCAACTTTGTTCTTCTTCAGTATTTTATTGGCTTCTTTGGATCTGTTTCCTTTCTGTATAAAGCTTATAATAAGTCTGTTGATATCCACAGAATAGCTTGCTAGATTTTTGATTGGGATTGCATTACATCTACAGATCAAATTGGTGAAAATTGATGTCTTAACAGTAGCGAGTCTTCCTACCCATGGACATGGATTATCTCTCCATTTATGTATTTTTTTTTGCATTTCTCTCATCACATTGTTGTACTTTTCCTTATAGAGATTTTGTACACGTATATTTGGATTAATACCTAAGTATTGAGGTTTTGGTACTAACGTAACTTGTGTGTTTGTAATTTCAAGTTCTACTTGTTTATTGCTGGTATATAAGAAAGCAGTTGCAATTCACCTCTGTATATTACTCGTGTATACTGTAATCTTTCTATAATCACTTAATACTTCCAGGAGATTTTTGGTGATTCTTCGGGATTTTCTGTACAATCATCCATTGTAGAAGAAGACAACTTCTTCATTTTCAATCTTTACTTTTTATTTTCTTATACTGTTGTGGTAGTTAGGACTTCTAGCGTGATGTTGAATAGGAGTGGTGAGAGGGAACACCCTTGTCTTGTTCCTGATGTAGGAGGAAAGCGTTTGGTTTCTTGCCAGTAAGTATGGTGTTAGCTGTAGGTCTTTTGTTTGGTTTCCTATATCAAGTTGAGGATATTTGCTTCTATTTCTAGTTTGCAAAGAGTTGTTTGTCATGACTGAGTTTTAGATTTTTTGGAATGTTTTTTCTGCATCTTTTGACATGATCATATGATATTTCTTCTCTGGACTATTGATATGATAGATTATATTAGCTGATTTTCAGATATTGACCCAGTCTTGCATACTTGGGAAAAATCTCACCTGATAGTAGTGTATAATTTTTCCCTTACCTTGTTGGATTAGGTTTGCTGTCTTTTTGGGGATTTTTGCATCTGTTTTCATAAGCGATATTGGTGTGCAGTTATCCTTGTTTGGTAATGTCTTTGATCTTAATATTAGAGTGATGCTGGTCTCATAAAATGAGTTAGGAAGTCTCTCTTTTGCTTCTGTCATCTGGAGTAGACTGCAGATAATTGGTATGATTTTCCTTATGGGTTTGGTAGAATTTGCCAGTGAAATCAGTCCTGGTGCTTTCTGTTTTAGAAGGGTATCAATTATTGATCCATTTCTTTAAGATATAAGATACATATTCTATTCAGAATATCTGTTTCTCCTTGTGTGAGTTTTCCTAGATTGCATCTTTCAAAGAATTGGTCCATTTCATCTAAATTATCAAATCTGTTGGCATAAGTTTAGGCTAGAGGTGTATTCATTTTCTGAATTTTTTTTGAATAAGCAGCTTTTGGTTTATTTGATTTTCTGTAATGATTTCCTGTTTTCACTTTCATTGATATCAGCTCTAATTTTTATTATTTCTTTTCTTCTACTTACTTTGAATTTAACTTGATCTTTTTTTCTAGTTTCCTAAGGTAAAAGCTTTGATTATTGATTTAATATCTTTCTTCTGTTGTAATATATTTATTAAATTCTATATATTTCCTTCCATTGCAGTTCACAAAATTTGATGTTACATTTTCACTTTAACTTAGTTCAAAATGTATTTTAGTTTCTCCAACACTTCTTTGTCACATGTGCTATTTAGTAGTATGTTGTTTAATCTCCAAATATGCTGTGATTTTCAAGCTATCTTTCTGTTACAGATTTTAAATTTAATTGTGTTGGGGTCTGACAGCAGACATTATATAATTTCTGTTGTTTAAATTTGTTGAGGTGTATTTAATGGCCCAGAATATGGTGTGTGTTGGTGTATGTACCATGTGACTTTGAGAACAATGTATATTCTACTGTTGTTGTGTGAATTAGTCTGTAGCGTCTATCGTATCCAGCTGAATGGTGGTGATGTTGAGTTCACTAAGTCCTTACTGATTATCTGCCTACTGTATCTGTCCAGTTCTGGTAGAAGGGTGTTGAAGTCTCCAGTTACAATGGTGGATTCATCTCTGTCTCCTTGTGGTGCACCAGTTTTGCCTCACTTGTTTTGATGCTCTGTAGTTAGACACATACACATTGAGGATTATTACATCTTGTTGCAGAGCTGACTCATTTAGCATTAAATGCCCCTCTTTATTCTTAATAACGTTTTTTTTTGTTCTTAAGTCTTCTCTGTTCAAAATTAATATAGCTGCTCCTGCTTTCTTTTGATTAATATTAGCGTGGTATATCTTTTTCCTTCCATTCACTTTTAATCCATTTGTGTCTTTATATTTAAAGTTGGTTTCCTAAAAATAGAGTTACCAAATGATCCAGCAGTCCCACTTCTGGGCATATATCCAGATGGAACTATAATTCACAAAGATACATGCACCCCAGTGTTCATAGCAGCACTGTTTACAGTAGCCAAGACATGGAAGCAACCTAAATGTCCATTGACAGATGGCTGGGTAAAGAAGATGTGGTGTATAAACATATATAATGGAATATTACTCAGCCACAAAAATAATGAAATAATGCTATTTGCAGCAACATGGTTGGATCTAGAGATTATCATATTAAGTGAAGTAAGTCAGAGAAAGACAAATATAATATACCACTTTTATGTGGAATCTAGAAAAAAAAATGATACAAATGAACTTATTTACAAATGAGAAATAGACTCACAGACATAGGAAACAAACTATGGTTACCAAAGGGGAAGGGGGTTGGGGGAAGAGATAAATTAGGAGTTTGGGATCAACATATATACACTAGTATGTGTAAAACAGACAAACAACAAGGCCCTGCTGTATAGCACAGGGAACTATATTCAGTGACTTGTAATAACTTATAATGGAAGAGAATCTGAAAAAAGAATATATATGCATATGTATAATTGAATCACTTTGCACACCTGAAATTAACACATATAGCGAGGTTTTGTTTTTGATCCACTCTGGCAGTTGGTCTTTAAGTTGGTACATTTAGACCCCTGATGTTCAGAGTGATTATTGATACAGTTGGATTAGTGTCTGCTTATTAATGTTTTCTGTTTGTTGCCCTTGTTCTTTGCTCCAACTTTTTTTTTTTTTTTTTACTTTTCTTTTAATTGAAGTATAGTCAGTTTATAACATAGTGTCAATTTCTGGTGTATAGCATAATGATTCAGTCATACATGAATATGCATATATTCATTTTCATATTTTTCACCGTAAGCTACAACAAGATACTGAGTATAGTTCTCTGTGCTATACAGTATAAACTTGTTTATCTATTTTATATATACCAGTCAGTATCTGCAAATCTCAAACTCCCAATTTATCCCTTCCCACCCCTTCCCCTCTGCCAACCATAAGTTTGTTATCTATGTCTGTGAGTCTGTTTCTGCTTTATAAATAAGTTCATTTGTCATTTTTTAAAAATAGATTCCACATGTGAGTGATATCATATGGTATTTTTCTTTCTCTTTTTGGCTTACTTCATTAAGAATGACATTCTCCAGTTTGCTCCAACTTTTGGTCTGCTCTTTCTCTGCCTTTTGAGGATTTAATTGACCATTTTATTTTTTCTCCAACTTTATTGAGATATAGCTGACATATAACATTGTATAAGTGTAAGGTGTACAATATGCTATTTGATGTACTTATATATTACAAAATGTTAGCGCCATTGTGTTAGCTAATACCTCTGTAATGTTACATAATTACCATTTTCGTCTTTCTGATAGGAACTTTTAAAATCTATTCTCTTGGCAACTTTCAAGTATGTAATGCAGTATTGTTATCTACAATAGCAATGCTGTGCATTAGGTCCCTAGAACTTACTCATTTTCTAACTGGGTATCATATCCCCATCATACCCCCATATCCTCTACCCCAATCCCTGAGTAACTACCATTCTGTTCTGTTTATATGAGTTCAACTTTATTATATTCAACATATAAATATCATACAGTATTCATTTTTTCATTTCTGACTTATTTCACTTAGCATAATGCCCTCAAGATCCATTCATGTTGTGGCAAAAGGCAGCATTTCCCTCTTCTTTATGACTGAATAATATTCCACTATATACATATATACGTATGTATACATTCATCCATCAGTGGACATTTAGGTTATTTTTAATATGATAACATGAGAGTGCAGATACATCTCATTGATAACCTGTTCCTTTTCCTTTGGATATATGTCCAGAGGTGGGTCATATAATGTCGTTTTATTTTTAATTTTTGGAGGAACCTCCATATTGTTTTCCATAGTGGCTGCACCAATTTACATTCCTACCAGCAGCGCATCAGCAGTCTACTTTCTCCACACCCTTGTCAGCACTTGTTATCTCTTGTCTTCTAGGTAACAGCCATTCTAATAGGGGTGAGGGGATACCTCACTGTGGTTTTGATTTGCATTTCCCTGGTGATTAGTGTAGTTGAGCACCTTTTCATGTACCTGATAGTCATTTGTGCGCTCTCTTTGGAAAAATGTCCATCCAGGTTCTTTGCCCATTTTGAAATCAGATGATGATGATGATTATTTAACTATGGAGCTGTATGAGTTCTTTATATAGTTTGGATATTAGCCCCTTGTCATTGAGTGGTTTACAGATACTTTCTCCTGTTCCGTATGATGCCTTTTCAGTTTGTTGATGGCTTCCTTGTCTGTGAAGAAGCTTTTTAGTCTGATGTAGTCCTACTTTTGTTTTTTTTAGTATATATTTCATGGTATTCTTCAACTCTAAAATCTGTTTGGTTCTTTTTAATGTTTTCTACCTCTTTGTTGAACGATTGGTCTTGTATTATTTTCCTGATGTCGTTACATAGTTTCTCTTTGTTCTCCTATAGCTCTCTGAGCGTCTTCAGAGGAATTGTTTTGCATTCTTTATTGGGCAGTTCCTGTCCCTTCATGTCTTGGGGGCCAGTTACTGGAGGTGGAGTTATGTCTCCCTGATTCCTTATGAGCCCTGTGTCCTTTTGTAGACACCTGCACGTTGGAAGAAGCAGTCATCTCTTGCAGACTTTACGGAATGACTTCAGTAAGGAAGGATTTTCAGCCACGGAGGGGGGAGGGGAATGCCAAGTATGCCACGAGCCCAGGGGTCGTGGTGTAGGGGGGCAGGTGTGGGGACAGGAAGTGGACTGGGTCTCGGGGCACTGTGACTCGTCGGCTCAGGCTGTTGCAGTCCACAGTGCGGACAGCTGGGTGGTCCTTTGTGAATGCTGCAGGAGTCTTCAGAAGCTGCAAGGCTGATGGGGTCCTCAGCATTGTCTTCAGGTGGGGCAGCAAGGCCCCGGGCAGGCAGTGGTAGTGGCCTGCGCTGGTGGTACACATGTGCTTGGCTCTGGGCCAGCTGCAGGTGCCTGGGTAGTGACAGTGGCCAGTTGCAAACACACACATAGTGGTGGGGCCCAGGACAGGAAGCAAGGGTGGGGCTAACTGTGGGCACATCTTCAGCTCAGAAGCCCTGGCTGTCAGTGTGCATCACTGTGGCTTCTGGGTCTCTCGCTGCTGGAACACGGCAGTGGAGCTGGTGACAGGCCAGGGGCATGCTGGGGCATGGTTGGAGGGGCTAGGTGCAGGTGGGGTGAGGGCAGTGGTGCATGTCAGAGATAGAAGATGGCCTGATCTCGGCCCACAAGCAGCTGTGGGGAACCTGCCGTGGGCGTGCTCTCCTGTGGCTGCACTGTCTCCCTGTGGGTGTGCAGATGGCAGTGGAGGGTGCTGACGATCAGGGCTGGGAGAGCGCGGATGTACAGCTGGAGGTGCTGGACCTGGGTGTGTGCGTGGTGGTGAGTCTGAGCCCCAGAGGTCTAGGCTGGTGTCTCAGCCACGGAGGCTTCTGCTGGCTGCTGGGGTGGTTCCTGGGCTCCCGTGACGGTGGTGGTTGGGGCAGGAAATGGGGAGGGCCTCAGGCAGCTGGCATCAAGTGAGTGCCGGGGTGAAGCTGGTGAAAACTGCAGGGTGTCCGCGGGGGCTGTGCTCGCCGTCAGTGCTAAAAGCTGCTGGGCTCCTGAGCGGAGCGGGCTGGGGGCTGTGGTGACTCAAGCTCCGCGGCTGATACGGGTAGCCCTGCTTTCCCACCTTGTTCCTAGCCGCCTGTGTGGCTCATCTCTGGGTGGGGTGAGATCCAGGCAGATCCTCTGTGCCGTGTCAGGAAAGGTCAGTTAAGTTGTCGCTCACCGCCCTCTTCCTTCTCTCTTTCTAGCTGGGCAGTTGCACTGAGCCATGCTGGCTTGGGGGTGGGGTGGCGCAGACACAGTGAAGCGGTTCTTTTCATTTTTGTGCAGTTATTCTCAGGTTTTTCATCCCAGTGTGTTGCTGAAGTTTTTAAAGTGGACTCCAGAGCTGTCCCAGGCAGCTGTTCTGTGGACAGCTGTTTAATTGCTGGTCTTTGTTGGGGAACAGAGGCTAGGGTCTCTTACTTAGCTGTTTTGGTGATGTCCTTAGATTCTTGGGTACAAGAGTTTTCATATCAGTTTTGTTTGTAATAGTCCTCAAAGTGAAGAGTAGAGTGGGGACATAGATTGTGGTCTAGTCATATAGGGGACAAGCATGTCATAATGAAAATGTCTGCAGTCCAGCCACTGCTGACACCATTTGTCTTCCAGAGATACTGGTGACTGAATGAAGTCCTAATATATGGAGCATTTTCATTTATAATAAGTTAAAAGCTAGGAAACTTAACTGTTTATTAAGGATATTAATAAAGGTAGAAAAGATATAAAGGTGAGAAGAAAAAAACAGGGTAGTCTGCACCTGTAGGGCAAAGTAAAGGGCTATGAATGGGCAGGCTGCGTAGAGAGGCCCTTAGGATCTGGGCAGACCCTGGAGGCCAGGAGCCGACCTCGAGTGCTGGTTGTGTGGATGTTTGTGACTGTTCATTAAACTATAAATGTATTTTTATATATCCCTCAGTAAGTATGATATAGCTCATGATTATAAAATAAAGAAGAATATTAGGGAATTTGTTTATATTGGGACTTTTAAAGAATGAAACAAAGCCTAGAAAGTATAAAAGTAAAAAATGAGTAGATTTGGCTAAGTTCAAAAATTCTGTACATTAGAAATGTCAGTAAGCAATAGCAGGCTATTAATTGTTTTTTTTTAACATTTTTTATTGATTTATAATCATTTTACAATGTTGTGTCAAATTCCAGTGTAGAGCACAATTTTTCAGTTATACATGAACATATACATATTCACTGTCACACTTGTATCTCTGTGAGCTACGACAAGATCTTGTGTATATTTCCCTGTGCTACACAGTATAATCTTATCTGTTCTACGTTTTGAACTCCCAGTCTGTCCCTTCCCACCTCCCGCTCCCTTGGCAACCACAAGTTTGTATTCTATGTCTATGTGTATATTTCTGTTTTGTATTTATGTTTTGTTTGTTTTTAATTTTAGATTCCACATATGAGTGATCTCATATGGTATTTGTCTTTCTCCTTCTGGCTTACTTCACTTAGAATGACATTCTCCAGGAGCATCCATGTTGCTGCAAATGGCGTTATGTTGTTGATTTTTATGGCTGAGTAGTATTCCATTGTATAACTATACCACTTCTTCTTTATCCAGTCATCTGTTGATGGACATTTAGGCTGTTTCCATGTTTTGGCTATTGTAAATAGTGCTGCTATGAACATTGGGGTGCAGGTGTCATCCTGAAGTAGGGTTCCTTCTGGATACAAGCCCAGGAGTGGGATTCCTGGGTCATATGGTAAGTCTATTCGTAGTCTTTTCAGGGATCTCCATACTGTTTTCCACAGTGACTGCACAAAACTGCATTCCTACCAGCAGTGTAGGAGGGTTCCCTTTCCTCCACAGCCTCTCCAGCATTTTAGCAGACTATTAATTGTGTTAACACACAACATGCTAGTATTAATTGGTGCCTACAAATGAATAATAAAAAGGCAGACAACTCAGGAGAAAAATGGACAAACATGTGAAGAAGCATTTTACAGAGGAAGAAATAAAATGTCTAAAAACAGATGAAATGATGCTTGACCAAATTGTTGTCAGGGAAATGCAAAGTAAAGTAACAAGGAAGAGTATTTTACTTACGAGAGGTATTGAAGTCAGACATTTACAACAATTGGCGTTGGTGACATGTGGAAAAAAAGGACTCTGTCATACTTTGTGGGTTGAAATGAAAATTGTCCACATGTGTTTGGAGTTCACTCTGGTATTATGTACCAAAAATGGAAGAAAGTTATTGGAAACATTCAACAACTTTGTTTTTAGTAATTTGCCTTTACAGAGGTACTGGCATGAGTGTGTAAGTGATTTTAATGACCATATAGTATTTAATTTTATGGTTATGCCATAATTTATTTATTATTCTTCTGATGTTCATATAGATAATTTCTATATTTCTGTTTCCAGCAACAGTACTGCTGGTAGCAAAGTTGTAAGAGTGAAAACAGAAAGCAACATGGATTTTTAGGACTGGCTAAATGAATGACAGAACCTTACAGCAATGGAATGCTGTGTAGCTTTAAAAAAATAAGATAACTTTATATAAAATGCTTAGAAGCATTTTCCTTGATATTTAAAGTGATAAAGCAGGATAAGAGCATGTGAGGTACGTTTTATCCCATTTCTGTAATCCCTCTGTGTAACGTGCACCCTAGATGCTGACTGTCTCTTAGGTTTCTTTCCAAGAGGAAAAAGTCCATTGGTAAATAACACACAGTCATTACTAATAATTTTTATTAATTTATTAATAAAATACCGAAGCTTTTATAATAGAGAAAAGAGGTCCTGCTCCGTCCACAGAATACAGGAAACAGCTCAATCTCCTCTTACCATTCTGGCTGTTTCAGAATGACTCTGTAAGCCACCTGGTTAACCTGAGGTGCTCAGGAAAGGGCCTTTAATGGAACAGTTCAATGGGTTCTCTGGTCTCTTTTCTTCTGTTTTAAAATTATTCACAGTGAGAACTTGAGGAAGAGCAGCTGGACGGTCCCCCACGCTGTTGGACCTGGTGCTGGAAGAGGGACGCTCCCACCTGTACATCTTGAGCTGCTGAGTTGAAGTTCCTGAGCTAGTAGAGTTGTAGAAATGGGCTGCCAAACAGATTGCCACAGGCTGAGTGTATTAAATGACAGAAGTGTATTTCTCACAATTCTGGAGGCTAAGTTCAAATCAGGGTTCTAGCACGGTCATGTCCTGGGAGAGCCTTCCTCCTGGTTTGCAGGTGGCCATCTTCCTGCCATGTCCTCGGACGATGGAGAGAGAGCAGAGGAAAGAAAGCAGGTGCTCTCATAGAGTCTGGTGTGGCTCCATCCTCAGGGCTTAATTACCTCTCAGAGACCCACTTTCAAGTATCATTGCGTCGGAGGGTAGGGTTTTGATACATGCATTTTGAGGGAACATGAACATTCTGTCCATAGCAGGACCTTTTCTCCCTCCTGGGAACTGTGTTTTCAAATTCTGACAGCAGTAACAACTGATGTTCTTTGTAATCCTTTACCATATGCAGGGCATAATTTTAAATTATGTCCTATGCTATTATCAGATTAATTTTAAAATATTGTTTATTACACCATATCACTTTTTATGCAAGCATTTTTAACTACTCTCTTGCCTATAAGAGATTCTGGATTTGGTTCTTCTAAAGCTGGCTTCTCCCAGCATACTCTGAATATTTTAGGAGTATTGACCCTCTCAAAGCAGGGCCCCTGGTTTACTTAGTTTCTCAATACACTTGATTTATTTGGCCCCTTTGATACATGCTGCACATTTCTGCTATCTGCTCTTTATCTACTTCTCACATACAGCAGTCAGTTATATCAGCATTTGGGTGTAACTTCAGCCATTTGTGATACCTTTAAATGTTTTCCTTTTTTTTTTTTTAACAGTAGAAACTGGTAATTCAGTGATTAATCGGCTTAATGCCATGTTGAGAGTATTTGGAAGACAGGCAAATACATTACAAAGGTAAGCTTTTAAAATAATTAATTTTCCTGATTATAAAAATGAGTGCATATTTGTTTTTAAAAACTTGGAAGCATAAGAAAAAAAAACCTGTGTTAAAAAGCTTAGTGTTCTTAATTTTTATGTGTATAATTTTAAACCTTAAAATTATAATAATACAGAATGTGAAGTTGTATAAGCACAGTGGAAAACAGTATGATATATCCTCAAAAAATATAATCTAGCAATTCCATTTCTGGGCATATGCCCCCCAAAATGGAAATCAGGGTTTTGATGAGATACTTGTACAGCCGTGTTCACTGGAGCATTATTTATGATAGAAAAGAGCTAGAAGCACCCCCGGTGTCCAGTGGTGGATGAACGGATAAGGAAAATGTGATACATGCATGGAACGGAATATTCACTCATTCTTTAAAAAGAAAGAAATTCCGACACACGGTGCAACATGGATGAATCCTGAGGACATGGATGCTTGAGTACAATAAGCCAGTCACAAAGAGACAGAGTTGTATAATTTCACTTATGAGGCCTTCAGCATGGCCAGATTCAAAGGGACAGAAAGTAGAGTGATGATTGTCAGTGTCGTGGGGAATGAGGAGCAGGGAGTTATTTACTGGGTGTAGAGTTTCAGTTTTTTCCAATATGAAAAGAGCTCTGGAGACTGTACAACAATATGAATATACTTATGACTACTGAACTGAACACTTAAAATGCTTAATACGGTAAATTTTATGTTATTTGTACTTTACCACAATTTTTAAAAAGCAAAATTACAGTCATACAAAGAGTATAGTCTGTGTATATACTTTCACTTAGGTATAATTCTTTGTAAACTCATATAATTCTTTTTTAAATAAATGTTTTAAATAAAGTAAAACATATCCAGAAAAGTTCACATCACAGCATTTTCAAAAATTTTCTTTGGATTCAACATTGAAAAATTGGGAAATTTTACATGATCAGATTTTCTCTAGTGATCAAGTTCGGTGGTCAAGACTTAATAGATGAGTGTACTAGATCAAGTGTGAAGAAAAGGATGTCCCGGGCAGCTGCTACAATTGGAGCTAGAGGACTCACGGCTTGCATTGTTGGGTGGCCAGGTACTTGGTATGTAATATTCAGGCTCTGTTTACTTTTTACCCACTTCTGTCTTACTGGAATCCTCCCTATCAAAAGGGTAAGGCCAGAACCTTCACAGTTTGTCAGATGAAAGCTTTTAACATGTTCCAGGAGCATTCTTAAAGTAGGAGGCTGGTTTCCACAAACATCCTTTCCCATTGGGACAGGGTATTAAAGCACTCTGTACTACTGGTTATTCTAACTGCTCGTCCTAGACTGTGGGTGCTAGTTAAAACTAGTCTTAGAATTCCTGGGCATAACAGAGCAGTGGGAAGGACTAGTTGACTGAAGGAGAGAATTTCCAGCTTGCGTTGTCTTATTCACAGAGTCAGCCTTGAACAACTGTCTGGTCAAAATATGCTTAGTATGTTTCTTTGCATGTTGAGAAGTATCTTGAAAGTGAGTGTGGGTACCCACAGTTCTTACAGGTGGCTCTTTGTTAGTTTCACTGTTGTTGAAAAAGCATGTCTCGCAGAATGAAGTCACAGAGCAGCTTTTTGCAGACTCCTTGTGCTTATTTATATTTGCTTATTTGGGCTTACTTCCCCTGCTCCTAGGTAAAGACTAGGACAGTACCGTGACTTCTCCGATCACTCTTAGATGATAAACTTAAATATCATCGTCATCAATATCCTGAATTGGAAAGTAAAATTCCCTGTCATATATTAAGTCAGTATTTTAATTTTCATTCAGAGTTAGGACTTCTCTTCCCTTCCCCTGCCCCAGTACCCCAGCTGGAGCCTGCTGGGGCATGAGGTTGGCTTTTCTCTTTCATTTCCTCCTTTCTCGCTAGTTGTAGTTTCTGTTGTCCATGTTTTTGGGAAAGCAGGGAAGAAAAGTTAAGGTATACAGGGAAGGTCTTCCTTGACTGTTACTGCCTGCCTTCTCCATAACATAACATCAACCAGTTTTCTGAGTGCCTCTCTAAGGCTTAAGGTAAGGGAAGTCATATCCACCCCTCCCTAAAGGGTTTGAATAGGGCTCAGGACACCACACGACCTTGAAAAGTTCTTTCTTCAATTATGGGATGAATTGGGAGTCCAACTAGAGATTGGACTGTAGGACAGTTTTTGAAGGCCTAGTGCCTCTTTGGTGAGCAGAGTGCTGAGATCTGGTGACTGGTCTTGGGAATGAAGTTGTCAGCATTGGTGAGAATATGACCCATCACCAGAATCATGTGTGGTCCTGATGGGAAAGCAGGTCAAGTAAGAAATCTATCATGGTGCTTTTCCTGAGGAGGCGGAAGGGTCAGAAGTAAGGGTAAAAAGCTGTCTTGGTTTTCAGACTGTCTTTAGCCCAGGTCCGTGTGTCACAGGTAGTTACGTTATGTCAGAGGTGGAGTCATCATAATTCCAATGTGGCAAATTCAAAGTCTTCAATGAATTTCAGTGGCCAGTTTGGGCACTAGCAAGGCAAAGGCGTCCATATGGCCAAAAAAATAATGACGGCTTGCTTCACTGCATCCAAAAAATTAAATTTAATGTTTATTACAGACATAAATGTAAGAAAACAAAATCGTAAACATAGGGAAGGCATCCTACTCTATCAAAATTAAAAACATCTTCAAAAATGAATCAAAGTCAGAAGATAAGCAGTGGACTGGGAGAAAATGTGTGCAGGTACAATAGAAGGAATGAGAATAAGAATGTATAATTCCACAAAAAGGGCAAGTGACCCTGAGAACTAGGCAGAGTATGTACACACACTACACGTAACTTACTGACAAACTCCTAGAAAGATACAGAGTAAACAGATTCAAGAACTAGGAAATCTGAATGGAACTGTAACATGTTAAAACATTTGATTGATAATTAAATATTTCCCAACAAGAAATGCTCAGGCTAGATGGCTTCACTGGTGAGTTCCATCAGATACAGATAGATAGATAGATAGTTATAGTCAGTTTACAATGTTGTGTCAATTTCCAGTGTAGAGCACAATTTTTCAGTTATACATGAACATACATAGATTCATTTTCACATTCTTTTTCACTGTGAGCTACCACAAGATCCTGTATTTATTTCCTTGTGCTATACAGTATAATCTTGTTTGTCTATTCTATATATGCCTGTCAGTACCTACAAATTTCAAACTCCCAGTCTGTCCTTTCCCACCCCCCTCCCCCTGGCAGCCACAAGTTTCTGTTCTACGTCTATGAGTCTGTTTCTGTTTTGTATTTATGTTCATTTGTCTTTCTCTCTCTCTTCCTTCCTTCCTTTTTCTTTTCTCTTTCTCTTTCTTTTCTTTCTTTTTTCTTCCTTCCTTCCTTCCTTCCTTCCTTCCTTCCTTCCTTCCTTCCACATATGAACAATCTCATGGTATTTTTCTTTCTTTTTCTGGCTTACTTCACTTAGAATGACATTCTCCACGGACATCCATGTCACTGCAAATGGCACTATGTTGTCATTTTTATGGCTGAGTAGTATTCCATCATATAAATATACTACATCTTCTTTATCCAGTCATCTGTCAATGGACATTTAGGCTGTTTCTATCATATTTAAGGAGGAATTAGTACCATTGTTTCACACTCTTAAGAAATAGAAGAGTTTATAATTGAAAGGAAACATATGTCCACACGAACACTTGTACATAGATATTCATGGTAGCATTATTCATAATAGTCAAAAAGTGGAAACAGTCCAAATGTCCGTAAACTGACGAATGGATAAATAAAATGAGTATATCCATCCAATGGGATATAATTTGACAGTAAAAAGTAACAAAGTATTGACACATGCTACAACACGGATGAACCTGAAAAACATGCTAAGTGTAAGAAAACAGTAAAAATACCATGTATTGTATATTTCTATTTATATGAAGTACTCAAAATGGGCAAATCTATAGCAAGAGAATGTAGACTAGTGGCTGCCAGGGCTGGGGCAGTGTTGGAAGAAATGTAGAGTTAGTCTGAAGGGCTACAGAGCTGCTTTTTGGGGTACTTAAAATGTGCTAAAATTAGATCATGACAATAGTTACTCAACTTCAGTGAATATATTAAAAGCCATTGAATTGTATACTTTGAGTGAATTTTGTGATATATTAATTGTATCTCAATAAAGCTATTAAAATTCTGATTATAATAAATAAAACATTCATTAGTGAGAACAATACAGTCCGTCCACACTGGAACAGTTGTCAGCAAACTGCAGTCCATGAATCACATCTAGCTGACAGCTTGTTTTGGTAAAGTTTTGTTAGAGCACAGCCACGCCCATTCATTTACCCACCATCTGTCGCTGCTTTTGCAGAGCTGGTTAGTGGTGACAGACATCTTCTAACCTGTAAAGTCTAAAATATTTACTATCTGGTTCTTTACAGAAAAAGTTTGCTAAATCCTGCTATAGAATAAGAAGTGGTATTTAAAAGGAGTGAGGTAGATCTGTGTTTACCAGTATAAATAGATTTAGGAAATTGTTTTAAGTGAAAAAAAGTTGAGAACAAATATACAGTGACATCATTTATGTGGAAAAGAAAGCAATACAGACATCCAGCCCACTAACAGAAATTATAGAATCAAATAGGCACATGAACTGGAATCTAAATCCATGGAACAAGTTGTGGAAAGATGCACAGCAAACTAACACTATCCTTGGGGTGGCCACTGAAGTTTTGGAATGCCAGTCAAGGTTAGCCTCTGACCTTGTTTGTATTATTTTAAGTTTTTTCTTTTTTTTCCAAAGAAATTATAACTATATTATATAAATGAAAATATAAATGTAGAATTATACACTCTAGATGTTTTTGGTTTGTTTTTCAGAGCTATGAATGATAAAGCTTTGTTGGAGGCTGTAAGTATAGCACTCTCAGTTTGAAGTTGTACTTGGTCCTTAAAGAATCTGAAAATATCTGTGTACACATATGCATATACCTGAAACTAACACTGTAAATCAACTACACATCAGTTAAAAAAAAAAAAACAAAAACCAAAAACTAAACGTACTCTTACCATATGGAATGTATTCTTAATCATATGGAAAAAAAATTGTCCTTTGTCCTTGATGTTGTCAACATATTCTAAAAATTGTCAGGATACATAATCTTACATAAAGATCTAATGCCTGCTCAGTTTATTCAAGACATTTTTTGCATATGTGAGCTGGAAAAGTTTTGTCTGTTCTTTTAATCTTAATATGCTTTATTATCAGTCAGAAGCACTTCAATTATACCAAAGTTTATTACTTTTATGAATTATTGAAGACTTTCCAACTTTAATAGTTAAGTACCCTAATAACTTCTCTGTATTGAGATACTTGCTTTTCATAATTAACGAAATTAGGATATTTGCTTGTAGAAAAACACGGAGATTCAAAATGATCTTCAAGTGTTGTCAGAGGAGAAATCGCTGTTGGAAAATGAACTACAGAAGTTGAAGAGTACAAAGGTTAGTTACCTTCTTGTCTGAAAATGGTGTACATACCAGTACTGATAATTGGTAGCAGCTGTGCTTTAAAAAATCATAAATATCAATATTCTAAATTACCATACCAGCTATCAAAACCAAAAGGATGCTGTGAAAAAGAGACATAAAATTGAAACATTCTGAATGATGTTTCTAGGCCAAATATTTAACTTTATTAAAATATCAATAAATGAGGTTTGCAAATATGTTTTAAACGCATTTTGTTGCATTGTTTGCAACTATGTAATGTGTGTGTCCCAGTTCACTCTTACCACATAGAGTGAATAGAAATACAAGGATAAAATTTGTTTCCCTTTTCCTTTCTTCTTTTCCATTTTTATATAGCTTATAAATTTCACACTATACAAGGTCAAATGGATTAGAAGCAAATTTTTATTAACTACCTAAAAATATAAGATGTATGTTTTAACACAAAACCAACATAGAATGAAAAAAATACCTTGACCACTGGTGTTAGTTACTTGGTATTTCTTCTTTACTAGGGGAGAAAGGAAAACTAGTGCCAGGTTTTCTACCTGTTCGGTCAGAGAAGCAGTGGTCCTGCGTCAGCGTCATATACAAGATCAGGGCTGTCACGTATGTTCAGTTGAGAATAGCTCCGTTTAGGTATAGTTCCACGTTGGAACAGAAAATAAACAAATTAAAAATAAAGGAGTAAATTGTCATATTAAGTAATTGAGTCGTCTGGCCAAGTGCAAGAATTTAGCAGTAGTTAATCATACACTGTTAGGTCCACATTCAGAAATCCTTGGAGCTTCTTTCGTGACTTGAAGATGCTGCAGCAGCTTCTAGTTTTGCTTCCTTGTATTGTTTCTTTGGGTTTTGTATGTTGAAACCTAAAGAAGTGTGCCAGGGTGAATGGTAAATGTGGAAGGAGCCTTTCTGCACGTGTGGGAGCAGTGTTGCATCCACACAAGGGTGGTGACCAGGAGATAAGAGAGGCAGCCTGTTTTCGGAGAAGGGGACGGTAGGCAGAGGGCAGCTGCTGCAGGGCTATGTCAGGCTCAGGATTTCTAGTAACAGCTGCATTAGTTTTCTTCCAAAGAGGCCTACTTTCCTAACGCGATCCTCTCTTAATAATTTTATTTTTGTAGACAATCTATTTTAATAATCCAAAGCCATGTTTGGTTCTCATCCTTGTTGCCAAATGTTAGGCAGTAAGTTTCCTGTTTGTCAGTTAGGGGTTTTATTCTCTTTTGTGTAAGCAGAAGAAACTGACCCTCTCTAAAGCAAGAAATGTGCTGGATGGCTCTTAGGGCATCTGAAAGGATTGAATAAGAATTGAACAATGTGCTTGGTGAAAGAGAGAGCCAGGACAACTCTTAAGAGTTACAGAAACAGACACTCCTGGACAGCCACCACTTCTGTCCTGTCAGGGAATTTCTGGAGGGAACTTAGCGATATTTTCCTCCCTTTGGGTGCTGGCTCTGGAATTACTCGGCTCCAGCGGCTTCTCTTCCATGCTGTCAGTTCTTAGATGACTGGATCTTAGTGGCCTTGCTTGGGTCAGATGTCACCAGGACGATTTGAGATAAAGGAGGTGAGAACCCTTCTAAATGTGGTGCTGTTTCTCAACAGAAGGGTGGACGGACACTGGGCACAGTTACTTGGTGTCCATTGTACTTGGTGATGTCTCTCTAATTACTGTCGTATCCGTTTACTCACTCCAGGTGTCAGTGTTTACCATAAAGGCAAGACAAGTACTCTAGGTTTGCAGGCGTGAAGTCTGTGTTGCAGCTACCCAGGCCGGCTTCTGTGGTTTGGAAATAGCCACAGGCAAAGCGTAAATGAAGGAGCATGACTGCGTTGCAGTAGAACTTCATTTACAAGAACAGGCAGCAGGGCAGATTTGGACTGCAGTTTACTGACTCCTCCTTTGTTCCATCTCTGCTCTTACCTGGCTTTCTCCTGTAGCTCCCTCAGTAGGACTGCCTAGATATGTACAGTTTGGTGTGCTGTTGCTGGAAAATGTCACTGTGGAATAAGATTTCTGCTCTTTCTGTTCTGTTCTTTTGACCTGGTTTATTCCTACACCAATGCCAGAGATTTTTAATGATTATATGTTTGGAGTGAGTCCTCATATTTTGTAGGGCAAGTCAACACACCTTGTTATTTATAAAAATTTGTTTTTGCCCTTTGCATTTTCATGTAAATTCCAGAATTAGCTTGTCCAAATCTGCAATTACATTGAACCTGTACATCAAATCTGAGAGCTTTACATCTGGGATATCAGGATACATCTTTTTGTTTATAAACATTAAACATCTCAGTTTTGGAGGCTTTTAAAAATTCTTACAATAAATACGACTTTCTTCATAAACCTCTTACTCATTTTTGTTACTTATGTTAATCTTAGGTGCTTCGTATTTTTATGCAATTTTAATTTGTATCTTTTAAAATATTTTAAAGCTATTGCTAGAGAAGTGTAACAAATTTTTGTTTATTGGATTTTGCATCTACAAACCTAGCTACCCAATCATAATGTCTTGCATAATCAAAGTGTCTGTACCTAATGATAGCCTGAATTTTCATGCTTTCCAGTTTGTAACACTTTGTTTCTTTTTCTTGTCTTGTTACACCGGCAAAGACCTCTTAAATGATACTGAATAGACATGATGAGAGTGGACATTTTTTATTCATTGCTGATTTTGAAGGGAATGTTTTCTTGTTTCTTGTGATCAGTCAGCCCGCCTTTCTCCCCACCTCAATACCATTTATCAGGTTAAAGGACTTTTTCTCTTTTCATAATATGCTAACTTTTTTTTTCATCCTTCATAAAGTTCTTCCAACCTCTGCCCACTGCCCAGTTTCAGAGCCACTTCCACAGTTTTAGTTATGTGTTGCAACAGCACCCCACTTCCAGGTGGCAACATCTGTATTACTTTTTACTTTGCTGCTCAGTGGGTTGCTTTAGGGTTTACAGTCTTGTTTGTAAGCTATTGTACTCCCTATTCAAGTGTTATTGAATCACTTCATGGTTAGGAACCTTGAAACGTGCTTTCCTTGGTCCCTTTCCAGCCTTTGTGCTCTTGTTGTCATACATTTTACTACGTACAACATAAACTGCACAACACATTGTTTGTGTTTTTACTGTAAAATACTAACTTTCAGTGAGATTTAAATAACAAGAAAGCAGTCTTTGTATTTTCCAACCTAATTACCATCTGTGGTGGTGTTCTTTCATTTGTGTATTTATTTCCATCTGGTGTCATTTTTCTTCTGCTTAAGGGGTTCCGTATCATTTTTGTTGTGCAGTTATGCTGCTCGTGTATTCTTTCAACTCTTTGATATCTGGACCAAAAAACAATATTTTTTTTACTTTCTCTTTTGAAGGATATTTTTTCTGGACAGAGAATTCTAGGTTGACCTTGTTTCCCTTCCAGTGCTGTAAAGATACCCTTTGCCTTCTGGCTTGCGTGGTTTCTGACAGGTCTGCTGTCTTCCTTATTCTTGTATATAATCTGTTTTCCTCCACTGTTTTTAAGATTTTCTCTTTATGCTGCTTTTAAATAATTTTATTATGATGTGTCTTGGAGGTAGTTTTCCTTATATTGTTGTGGATTTGTGGATATGTAGTTTTCATCAAATTTGAAAAAAATTGCCGTTATTTCTTCAAATATTTACTTTCCCCACTTCTCCTCTCCATCATGAACTCCAGTTAAAAGCATATTAATCCATTTGAAGTTGTCCCACAGCTCTGATGATCTGTTCATTATTGTTTTAGTCTTTTTTTCCCCTTTAATTACTTTAGTATTTTTTGATTGTCAATATATTAGATTTTATTAAATAGAAAATATATCCCAAAACTCATTTTAAACTAGAAAATTATTTTTGGACCTTAATAATTCTCATTAAAATGTATTATTATACTATTTTCTTTGTCTTATGAGAAATTGTTACATTTAGTGTTTAACTCGTGAGAAGTCTATACAGTGAATTTGGTATCTAATGGAAGTTGTAGTCTGAAACAGGAAATAACCTCTCAGTACCTTAATAGGTCTCTAATGTTAAGCTCATCTAATTTTTTCAATAATTATGAAATTTTTCTATATTTTCTTGTATAAAATAATCCATTAGTACATAGTAGTTCAAGAATACTTTGAAACATGTGGTCAGTTCTCTACATTTGTTTTGAAATGCAGATTTGTTCCAACATGATTCAACAGTTTGAGCGTAATGTGGATTTTACATTTGCTTACACACAAGTTCATCTGCAAAGAGTACTAGGTGAAGGTGGAAAGCAGCTTGCACAAGCTACCCTGGTTTGCCATGGTTATAGTGCACCACACCAGTCCCAGTGTGGTGGTACAGCTTTGCATCCAGTTTCAGATAACCCCCTTCCCGTGCTGTGTAGTAACTCACAAGTTGGAGACTGATGCTCACTTCCACAAACAAGCTTTATGTCTTTTTCAAGATAAAGAGCTACGTTTCTCATAGTATATACTTTTAATCATTTAACTGTGTAAAACTGGATTAATGTTCTTGTTAGGTTTCTGGTTTTTTCTGATGCATCATTGATAGTGTTTTGCATTCCGTGCACCTATCCCCATTTTCCTCAAATATCCTGCAGTTTTTATCACATGATTTTTCATGATAAGGTGGTTTTCAGGACAGCATATATCGTGTTATGGCGGAACTGGCTGTAATTTGTCAGATGATTGAATTGTTTTGATACATATTAGCTTATTTGCAGCTCATATTCAGTAAAGCACAATTGCAAACATTCTGGCTGTATTGTTAATTCTGTTTTGCTTCTGTTCAGATAATTTCCCTCGAAACAGTACGGTGAGTCTCAGAGTAAAATGGCAATCTTAGTACTATATATTATCACATGTTTGCCTGTAATTCATTGTCTCCTTAACTGTTTTTTCTGGCTTACATAAACTTTCACAGAAAACAAAGGTTACAAGTGATCGAACAAAGAAAACTCTGAAAATGGAGAAGAAAAAAGAAAAAGAAAAATCTGAGGATTTGGAAGAGTAAGACATAAAGATCCTTGTTAACATTTTTCCTTGTAAATTTATATTTTCATTACATACAATTTGAGATCATATAAATGTAACTTATTAACAGGTGTCTACAAAAATATAACTTCAGCAAATATATAGTTTATAAGCAGGCTGAGATATGATTGGGGGAGAAGGCTGAGAAGGGAAGAACAGAGAACTAAAAATGAGTAGAATGAACCCAAGATACTCAGGAAGAGGTAAACAGAATTAAATCTGTAAATAATTTTAGGGGAAAAAGGATTTACAATGTTTACTTGATGGTTTAGTTAATGATTAGTAATTTGTATGTTAATCCCCCAGCCTAGGCTGTTTCTTTTTGATGTACTTCCTGATTGTCTTATTTTATTAAAAAGTACCTATTTTTATGTATGTGGATTATTGTAGGATAGCCTTATTAAATGAATATTTTCTTTAGTAACCAAACTTGCGCATTTTGAATTTGCTTGAAGAAGCTATGAATTCAGTCTTTATGGGATTGCTATGAATTCAGTCTTTATAGAATTCCACAAATTCTGGAAAGAAATTCATGAGACAAATGGTCTTGACATTTGTCTTAGAGAAAAACAGATGACTAGAGAAGAAAAAATGACCACTGTACTTGAAAATCCTTGCCCCATCTCACCTTTTTATATTTTAATCGTACCAATGAGAAGTTAGAGAAATGTTATTCAGTTGTTTATCATTTAACCTTTATGAATTTTATGGCTTTTAAAAATATGATTTTTTTCAATTGAAATACAGTTGATAAAAACATGAAATTCCTTATGAAGATTTTATTTTTTTATATTGAAGTATCATTGATATATTGGTTACAGGCATATGACATAGTAATTCAGTATTTTTATACATTACAAAATGATCATCATGACTCTCTATCTGTCACCATAAAAGTTACTATGATATTAATGACTATCTGCCCTGTGCTGTGCATTACATCCCCATGACTTACTGATTTTATAACTGGAAGTTTCAAATTACTGCCCCTACACTGGGACTGAGAGCATGTGAGATTTTGCATGTGCACCTGAAGAGCAGAGTCTATGTTTCCTGCAGGCCCCCTGCTCTCCCATAGGCAAGCCGTGTTGGCCTTCAAAGCCAGATGTTCTTGGGGCTCTTCCAGTGTAGGACCCCCCCCGGGGTCGGGAGCCTGATGTGGAGCTCAGATCCCTTGCTCCTTGGGAAGAGCCTCTGCAGTTGTCCTAGCATTTGTGGGTCACCTATCCAGGAGTGTGTCTTTCTGTGCAGTCCTTGCCCTCCCTGTCCATCTCATTAGGGTTACTTCTTTATGCGTCTACTTGTGGAAACTCTTTTCCAAGAGTCTTCACTTCATTCTCCTCAATAGTTGCTCTGTAGATAGGTGCAATCTTGGTGTGCCTGTGGGAGGAGGTGAGTTCAGGTCCTCCTACACCACCTTGGCCGCAGCTCTCAAAATTTCACTTTTTAAAAATGATTTAAGTACCTGACAAAGTTCATGCAGGTATCATGATATATTAAAAATATTTTTTTTCAGGAAGAAGTCTGTAATAAGAGAGTCAAAAGTAAAAGAAGATACGCATCAAGTTCAGGTAGACTCTCTCTCTGCACATCAAAATCTGATTACTAAGGCTCTGATAATTATGTATGTGTGTATATATGTGTGTGTATATTTACATTATAGACAGATACATAGACAGCACTAGTGGGTGTATGCGGGTTAGTATGTGGATGTAGGATGTGTGTGTGTCTGTGTACTGAGTTTCTTCCTAAGATACTTCTTTCTTGTTGGTTGGCTTTTCTCAGCAGGTTTCAGGAAATCAGATGGTAAATCCAAACATCTTTAATGTCCAGGTTGTAAAAATCCCTACAGTTCACTCAGTTATGGGCAACATCTTGGAGGAAAGAACATCATGTAGGGTGGGAGTCAGAATGGACCTACTGGTGACAGTGGACAAGTCCCTTTAACCTACTTGAGCTTCATACTTTTCATCACTAAAGTGGGTAAAACAGTCTACCCGGTCTAACTTAAAAAATGTATGAGGTGCAAGAAACAAATACTAAAGATTTTTAGAAACTGTAAACTATATAGCCCACTCTTATGTGGTCCAATGAGAAGAATACAAGTAACCCTTTATTTCATCTGGGTTTTGGTAAACCTTCTTTTGCTACAAGATGGTTTCTTAACCATCAGCACATCATATGCTGTGTCATATGTCACTGGGTCACTCTTACCCAGTGAGTAGCTGTAAAGTGTCCCACAGGTATATACCTGTGTGATTCAAGAATCAGATAACATAAATTTGGGAAGAAAATGAGAGCACTGCTTGAGATATTGAATATGAAATGATCAGCTTTATGATGGTAGTTTTTTATTCCTGCGTAACAAGTTATCACACACTTTGCAGCTTAAAACAACTTAAATCGTCTCACAGTTTGGGTGGGTTGGGAGTCTGAGTGTGGCTTAGCTCCGTCCTCTGCTCCAGGTCTGCCCACACTGCAGTCAAGGTGGTGGCTGAGGTCTGCTTTCTGCTCACTTGGGGGTCGTCTTCCAAGCTCAGGTGGATGTGAGCTTCAGTTCCTTGCAGTTGTGGAACTGAGACACTCGGCCACGTGTCCTTCTCCATGAGCAGTTCACATTATAGCAGCTTGCTTCTTCTGTAAGGCCAGCAAAGAATCTCTCGTGTTTGCTAAGACAGAGCCTTATGTGATGTAGCATGCTCACGAGTATGACGCCTTATCACCTCAGCTGTATAGTTGATTGTTGAACAACTGGGGGTTAGGGGTACCAACCCCCCTCACAGTTGAAAATTTGTGTACTGCTGTCTCTGCCTCAGAAACGAAGGCATTGATAGATGACTCACTCACGGGCAGGAAGCTAAAGGAACTTAGATAAAATCACATCTCAGACCCTAGTTCTTTTGATTCTACAAATTGAGATCTCCAATCAAACACAAACTTTCCCCACGCTTAGTTAAACATCTGTAAAATGGAGGTACAGGTAGTATATTCATTGAAAAATATGCTTGTGTAAGTGGACCCATGCAAGCTCAAACCCATGTTCAAGGGTCAGCTGGATAATGCAGTTCAGTACAGGGGGTGCCATCTCGTCACTGTGCAGTGTTCTGGCGGCTGAAAGCGAGTCACAGGTGGTCGCGTCTGTACTCAGGGAGTGGACTATGCAGAGCGTAACTGTGGGGTGAGATCATGGAGCCATACCATACGGCTTATTTTATGTAGAATAGCATTTTGTGTATTTAAAAAATTTATTATAATCCCGTTATTAATGTCAGAAGTCTTCAAACTAGTGTCTTAGTTCATTTGGGCCATGTCTTACTCCGTGTGACTGCTTTCACAGTATTGGGGACTGGGTGGCTTAAACAATAGAAATTTACTTCTCACAGTTCTGGGGCTGGGTGTTTGGCATCATTGTGGGGCGAGGGCCCTCTTCTGGGCTTCACGCTGCTTTTTGCATCCTCACATGGCGGAAACGGCAAGGAGCCTGCTCAGGCCTCTCTTGCAGGGGGGCTGATCTCGCTCGTGCAGTCCCTGCCCTTGTGCCCTGATCGCCTCCCGCAGGCTCTCCTTCCTGATGTGACCACAGGGGCATTAGGGTTTCAGCACAGGAGTTTAGGGGGAGGAACACGATGCTGAGACCACGACAGACTTCCGTGACAAAGCAGCACCGGCGAGCAGCTTCAGTGACACTCATTTCTCATGTCTCTGGGGCTGAGAAGTCCCAGGTCAGGGCACTGGCAGGTCTGGTGCTCAGTGGGTACCCGATTCCTGCTTCCTGGCTGGCCACCATCCTGCTGTACCTTCTATAGCAGAATGGCCGGGGAGCTCTCTGGAGTCTCTTTTATGAGGATTCTGACCCCATTCATGAAGATGCTACCCTCATGACCTGTTCAAGTCCCAAAGGCTCCACCTCCAAATACCATTACACTGGGGATTTGATTTCACTATATGAATTTTGGGAGGTACAGATATTCAGTCTATAGCAGGTCATGTCATTTAGATTATTTCTTCTGAATTTAAAGTGAGAATTTCCTGTATGAGGTATACTGTGGATTTAACGACAATTTTAAAGGAATTTATTTCCCTCCTTCAAATCTCCATTATGAACTATCACTGATCTAGGCCACTTTACAGAGATCAGTGGAAGCTAAAATGTGACTTGCTTAGGGTTAGAGAACAAATGGGTAATGAAATCTGAACTGCAAACATGGTTCTTTGAATCCTGCTCAGCATTTGCAGTTGTGGTTGATCCTTGAACAACACGGGTTTGTACTGCAAGGGTCCACTTGCACGTGGACTTCTCTCAGTAAATACGTCCTATAGTGGTACACAGTCTGTGCTTGGTTGGATCTGGGGATGTGGAGTCATGTATACAAAGGGCTGAGTGTAAGATCTATGTGGGCTTTCCACGGGGTGGGTGCCTCTACCCCGACGTTGTTCAAGGGTCAACTGTTGCGAAAATGCGTTCAGTGTTGCTTCCTTAGGCAGGCATGGACACTAGAATCAGTTGATGTTGTTATCTGTCTGTCCAAGTAATTATAATGCTTATAAAATGTTTTAATAACTTACAAAATTTTGGCTTTTACATGATCTAGGGTTTTTTTTTTTTTTTGGTTTGTTTTGTTGTTGTTTTTTTGTTTTTGGTTACTGGTTAGTTGGGGTATAGATTGGATTTTGCAATCAGAGAGAACAGAGTTTTTGCAATAATTCAACTCACTCATAACCAGACTAATTATAAGTTAATTGTATTTATTCTTTGTTTTGTTAATGTGGTGTGTTGCATTGATTGATTTCTGGATGTTAAACCATTCTTGCGTGTCTGTTCAGAATCCCACCGGTTCACGTAAAGTACTTTGAGTTTTAACTCTTTCAGGTTGTTCATCTCTGTTTTACTGAGGTCTTTTTCTGGGGATTTGCCTTGGTCTTTGGTGCTGAACATACATTCCTCTGTCTCTTTATTTTGCCTGTTGCTCTGCGTTTGTATCTATCAGGTGAAATGACTACCTCCTGCAGTCCTGAAGGAGTGATCTTGTGTAGGAGCTGTTCTGTGTGGCCTAGAAGCACAACCTTCCAGGGCCACGAGAGTCAGGCTCTTCACGGGCATCTCTCATGTGGACTGTGTGCGTACACCAGCTGTGACAGGGCCAAGGCTGGTGTGCAGAGGGGGCCGGGGTTGAGTCACTTGTCCGTCCTGGCTGTGGCTAAATCTCTGTGTGGGGCGAGTGTGGCCTGGGGCCCTTGCCTGGCCCAGCTGTGCCAGTTGGCTACATGGAGAGGGAGGGCTCAGAACACTTGGCTGCCAGGCTCTGTGCGGGTGCTGCTGGATTAGCTCTTGAAATGCCCATGTTACTGAGTGTTCCAAGAAGGGGAGTCTCGTTTAACACCCAGTTTCAGGTTGGTTTAATGCCAGGCCCTCAGGTAGCAGCTTGTAAAATACGGAGACACATACCATGCTGTGGAGTCACAGTGGTAATCCCAGCTGTCCTCCAGCCCCCGAGGTCTGGAGATGTCCTCTGGGCGCCACCTGGACAGAGCAGGGCTCCTGGTAAGTGCATAAACTCCTTCCTGGGGAGTCTTGTCCAACTGCAGTGAGGCCAGGGGAACGCAGGCACAGTCTCCCTGATTCCATTCCCTGGGAGTGTGTCCTTGGCCTCTAGAAGTGTGGGAGGTCTGAAGTCGGTCCCACAGGTGTAGATCCAGGCTGAGTAAATAGGCCTTTTTCAGCTAAGAGGTTTGTGTTTTGGTCAGATATCCCTGCAGTGCCCTGAGGGTGGTGGCCTGCCAAGGACTCTCCTTCCAGCTGTTACAGTCCCACGGAGCGGAGGAACCCCAGCCCCTCCAGGGGCGTCCCTTGTGTGGGGTGAGCACCCCCCTGACCAACCAGGTGGCTGGGGAGTGTGGGAGCGGGGCGCTCTGGCTCCGGGAAGGTAGTGGGAGGGTGAGCTCGCAGAGCCGTGCGGCCAGAGAGCCCCTTAGGCCAGGCTGCCCCGGCGGTCACTTGGGGCCGGCCGGCAGAGGGGGGTTGCCCTGCCGGCTCGTGCTCACCGCCCAGCCTGCAGGTGTGGGGGGGCGGTTGTCACCCGCTGGCAGACTAGGTAGGGCGCAGGGGAATGCTGTTGCCGTCTGCTCCTGCCCACCCTCGCCGGGGTCGGGACGCTCCGGCTGCAACAGTGCGGTAGGGGTGCTGCTGGCTGGCGCACCCCCGCACCCGAGCCCTGCGGCCTGCCTGGGGCCAAGTGGGGAGGGCAGAGTGGTGCCTGCCCGTGCTTCTGCTTCCTGGGCAGCATTCCTGCTGTCCACCACCCCTCCAGCTAATGCTTTTAGGTTTGAAAATGACCCCCTTTCACATAGAGTCTTGGCAGTTTTCAAACTGCTGTTATTTCCCTGGGTCTCCAGGTGAGTGAGACCACAGGTGAGCCCTGTAACAGAGGGCCTCATTTCTATAGCATTTGGTACCCCTGGCTTTCTGAGCCAGGCATCTCAGGGTTCCTCTCTCTGGTGTAGATCCCAGGCACCGGGGGCCTGATGTGGGCACCAGTGCCTTGCTCCTCTGGGAAGAGCATCTGTCTGCTGAGGTTCCTCTCTGTTGTGTGCTGTTAGGCTGGGGTGGGGTTTTTGGCAGCAGTATTTCTCCGCCTCTCCTGCCTCTCTCCATGTAGTCCTTTTTATTCTTTGTTGTGGAGTGTGTGTTTCGCTAGTCCTCAGGTCCTTTTCGGAGGGAACTGATCTGTACGTAGGTGAATATTTCTTGACTCCTTGGGAGGAGATAAGTTCAGGCTCTTCCTGTGCCCCATCTTGAACCTCATTCCCTGTAGATGGGTTTTTCTCTTAAGAGGAAGTCTCATTTTCCTGTTTCTTCAAATTCAAATAGTTCTTAATTGCATCTTGGATATCAGGAACATCATCTTGTTGAAACTCTGGATTCTGCTGTATTCTTCTTATGATTGGTACTATTTTTGTTTGTTTTGTTTTAATATCTTATTAACATGATTGGGTGCAAAATGAAGATTCTGTATTTAGGCAGCAGCTCAAATTGCGTTTCAGTTCTAGCTCTTGCTAGGTGGCTTAGCGTCTTCCCCGTGTGTATGTGGGCAAGGGGTCGGGAGGTTTGTGTGGAGTTTGTGGGAATGGTTTGGGGCTTCTGTTCTGTGGACCCCTTCTTTGTGTGACTTCCCCTGAACCTTCCCAGTGCTTGTGATTGCCTTGAACTCTGTCCGCTGGTTTGAAAGTTCTGAAAACTCGGTTTTTTGTTTTTTTTTTTAAATCAGCTATTAGGTATCCTGCCTGGGTCGGACAGGGCTTTCCCTCAGACTGGAAGCCGGGAAGCTCTAAGACTCTTACGTAGGACTACCTCCTCTTCCAAGAGTCGCCTTCGCTCAGGAATCTGCCTTCTCTTGGTCGCTTTCTAGTGTTGATATTTGTATTTTATTTAGACTGTTTGGTGGTTACGTGTGGCAGGGTTTGTCCGTAGGTACTTACTCTCCTGTACAAGAATCAGAACTAGGGACTTGAGATACGGTTTCTCAAACTGTTGTCCATCTGGATGGAGAATCCTTGAGACTTTCCATGCATAACAGAATCTACTCATTCTAGAAAAATCAGAACTGTGTTTCTTTTAAGGACTCTCTTTTATGAACTCTATTCTTTTATGTTAAGAGTAGAATTGCTTCTTAAAATTTGAGATGTTTGTATTTAAATATTTTAGGCCTTGAGAAAAGGAGAAATGCAATGTTTAATTTATGATAGTTACAATTTCCCACATTCAAGGTCAGCTTTCCTCTGGAAAAGCAATAGGAAGCTATAGCTACAGAAGGTATCCACCATTGTGCCTGAGAAGTGTGCAGTAAGTGTGTGTGCTCAAATGATCATCTTGGCTTTCTGTGGGTTTTAGAAAGGTGACAGTTATGATAGTAGTAAAAGCAAGATACCAAATAAATACGTTTCCCCCTCATATTATATCCTAGAAAGCAACACTTGCTCTGGAAATTGAGAACAGAGTCCTCCGGGAACAACTGCAACTAGCTTTACAGGTAAAAGATATCATGTTCCTTTAAAATTGTTAACAAGTGAAGAAAATATCTTTAAAGAACTTTTAAAATGAATTTTGACCTTGTAAACTAACAGGTCTCCATTGTGTTATTTTAACAGGTTTAAAGTGTACTCATTTTGTGCAGTAGAAATATATTACTAAAATTTAATATTTATTCTTCCCAAAACAGCTGAAAGTAATGTTATCTTGCTTATTAATCAAACTAAAGAATTCTATTTCAAACTGAGACAATATTCTATGTAAAAGTAGAATACTGCAGCCTTTCCAGTTAAACTTGGTTAAACTATGATGTTGGTTCTTATGGCTTTTTTTCAAATTCTTACTAAATCATAAAACAAGGAATGAAAGAAGCTACATTTTCTTAAGTGGATAGGTGAAAGTAAAATGATTTGTATATTATATAATTTTTCTTCTGAGAAATGCAAGGTAATACATGAGTTTATTAGTGACATAGTTCAAGAAATTAGCTGGGGACAGAAGCAATATAAAAAAGCAGTAGGCTTTCTTTTACTGAAACAATTTAGAAACCATAATAGAAAAAATTCTTTTCGTAATATTAGTATATCATATTTAACAAAAACACACAGTTTTATATGAAGAAAAATATGAGGATTATAGGTAAACAGTGAAGAAATCGACATTTATACTTTTGGTTTTGAAGTCTCAATATTAAGAATATTTCAATTTTCCATTTTCTTCAAATTGACAAACGTAAAGCAGTTTATTTCTAGATATAAGAGGGACTGTTTTTGAGCTTTACCAAATTGTTATAGGATGTACTAAGATAAGAAACTAGTGATTTTCCAAACAACAATTAGGGAGGATTTGTTCATGCAAAAACCAATGTAAAATATAAAAATACAATAAGTAAAGCAGTGTGACTCTGGATTTGGTACTGAATGAAAAGTCCAGAAACGGATTCAAATGAATATAATAACTTAGTATTTTACAGTTTGTTATTAAAATTTGTTCATAGAAGGATAAAATAATCAGAAAAATGAAGTACTATGAAAAGATTGTTGAGTTCTAGTTCTGTAGGACATGTCATGTAGCACATGTAGCACACTGCAGTGAGGTGCAGATTGGTTTAAGGTCCAGAAGTAATAAATGAACTGTCAAGGTATTGGAAGAAACCCTGGGTAACAATTGCATGGTCTTGGCTACAGCAGTGCTTTTCAAGCATTATTCCGGAAAGGAATATGTTAATGTATTTAGCTATATATAAATGTAAAACTTTTTATGGTTAAAAAATTCATGAGATACAAAGATAAATGGAAATTTTTACAAAATGTCTCATATAAAGATCTTTTACAGTCTACAGGAGATATGGGTAGCCTTCCTTGTAAATAGACAAAGGACACAAATAGGCAGGTCACAGTCGAGGAACACCAGGAAGACTCGTGCAAGTATATTCCGCCTTACTAGTTACCAAATAATCACAACTTAAAATAACAGAGGGATAGATTTTTTTTACTTAATTACCATTTTGGTAGAAATTTAAGGAACAGAAATATCTAATATTTTCAGATTTATGCTGAAATCAGCAGTCTTTCACATGCTTCTGAGTATGAATTAATAACTTTTCTCAAAGAAAATTATATAGCAAAAGTCCTAGAAAGACAGTCTTTCAGTGAACCATTCCACTTCTAAAAAATTTATTGTAAAGGAGAAAAAAGTGTACAGACATTATGTACAAGTATGTAGAATATAAAATTTTAATAGCAAAATTTAAAAAATTAGCAGTATGTCCATTGATAAGAAATTCGCTAAATAAAGGTATGATACTAAAATGTATTAGCTATTCTGATTGGGGTGTATATTTATCATCATGGAAACGTATATGTGACATTATTTAATGAAAAGAGCATATTATGCTAGTATGTATAGTATGATCCAATCTAGATAACAATTTAAAACTATATATATACATATATGCATTAGCTATATTTAGAAATAATTAAATAAAAAGAATATACATCAAGGAGTCAGCAGTGAGTTTTCTGTTTGTGGTGAGATTGTGAACTCTTCTGTTGATCTGTATGTTCTTTCATACAAATAACTTGTTAATTTTGTATAACTAAACATTAAAAATGACATTTTAAAGAAAAATTTCAGTGTAGAAGAAATTATTTTTTAAGTTTTATTTTATTATTTGACGTAGATCTTAATTATGCTGGGTACATTCTATCACCTTTTACAACGTATGCATTTTATTAACTTTTATTGTGCCTGTGTAATAGTTAAAACCTTAAAAAAAATAATGGCAGAGAGAACCTCTTCGGTATAAAAATAGCCCTTTAAGTGGAAGAGATTTTTTATAGTTTTAAATTTTGATGGATCTGCTAAACTATGGATTATACCAATGGTTTAACTTAGCTTACTCCAACTCTGTAAAAATAAAATTGAGAAGTAGAGTGAGTATGAATGTATGAAGATTCCTGAAAATTGTAATATTGGCAGGAAACTGTCACAGAAATAACGGTTAATAAACAGTTAATTTTTTAAAAAATTTCAGGAAGCTGAAAGAGCTGAACATCAACTTGACTGTTTCCTAAATCAAGAAAAGGAGTTACTTAGAAGTGAGGGGAAGAGCAAGACAGCAACAGAAATGGGTACTGGTAAAATAAAAGTTAAACGCGAAGATTCAAAATACACTCCGTTGGAGAAGGAAGTGGGAAGAGCACTAGTGGCAGATTCAGGTGGACAAAAAACAAATGGTAAAGTAGAACATCTGCAGGTAAGAAAATAACCAGAATAGAAGCTGTAATATATCCTGTAAGAAGTTTGCCTTTTATATTAATTTTTACATCACTTGTATATTATTTTTTAAAATTCTCTCTCTCTCTCTTTTATTTTTTGTTCTTGGAATTTTGCTTTTTGCCTTCTGGACATATCAATTCATTATCATCAAGTATAAATCTGTAAATCAAATACATATTGATTTTTGTACTTTGTTTCATCCAAATATTTGCATCTTATTTTCAGGACAGTTGATGCAATATAGAATTGTCATTGATAAAATAATGTTTTATTTTAAAACATTTATTTATCTGTTTTGATTGCTATAGCTTTGAAATATTGTTTGAAATCAGAGAGCATGATGCCTCCAGCTTTGTTCTTCTTTCTCAAGATTGCTTTGACTATTCAGGGTCTTTTGCAGTTCCATACAAATTTCAGATTGTTTCTTCTGTTTCTGTGAAAAATGCCATTAGAAATTTGATAGGGGTTGCACTGAATCTATAGACTGCTTTGGATAGGATGGACATTTTAGCATCATTAATTCTCCCAGTCAGCGAACATGGGACCCCTTTCCATTTGTTTGTGTTGTTTCCCGTCAGTGTCGTGCAGGTTTCAGATGCAGGGCTTTCGCCTCCTTGGTTAAGTTTATTCCTAGGAATTTTATTCTTTTTGTTGGAATTGTAAATAGCATTGTTTTCTTAATTTCTCTTCTGAATGGTTAACTTTTAGTGTATAGAAATACAGTAGGTCTCTGTCTGTCAATTCTGTATCCTGTAACTTTGTTTATTGGTTCTAACAGATTTTTGGTGGGGTCTTTAGGGTTTTCTATATCATGTCATCTGCCGATAGTGACAGATTTGTTTCCTCCTTTCCAATTTAGGTGCCTAATTTTATTTCTTTTCTTGCCTAATTGCTCTGGCTAGGACTTCCAATAATATGTTGGGTAAAAGTGGCAAGAGTTGACATCCTTTTCTTGTTCCTGATCTTAGAGGAATTGCTTTTAGCTTTTCACCACTGAATGATGTAATCTGTGTGTTTGTCACACATGGCCTTTTTTATGTTGACTACATTCCCTCTGTACCCACTTTGTTGAGAGCTGGTTTTTTTTTTTATTATTATGAATGAATGTTGAATTTTATGAAATTTTTTTTGCAGCTATTGAGATGATCATACAATATTTATTCTTTATTTTGTTAATGTGGTATATTACATTGATTGATTTGTGGCTATTGAACCATTTCTGCATCCTTTTTAGAAATTCCACTTGATCATGATGTCTAATCTTTTTAATATATTGTTGAATTGGTTTGCTCGTATTTTGCTGATAATTTTACATCTATGTTAATCAGGAATATCTAATTTTATTTTCTTGTAGTGTCCTTGTCTGGTTTAGGTATCAAGGTAATGCTGGCTTTGTAAAATGAATTTGGAAGTATTCTTTTCTGTTCTACTTCTTGGAAGAGTTTGAGAAGGATTGATATTAATTCTTCTGTGAATATTTGGTGGAATTCTCCACTGAAGTGTCCTGGTTCTGGACTTTCTTGTTCATAGGGAGTTTTAAAAATTACTGACTCAATATTATTAATAGCAGTAGTCTGTCAGTTCAGATATCTTTCATGATTCAGTCTTAGAAGGTTGTATGTTGTAGAAATTCGTTCATTTATTCTAGATTGTCCATCCTGTTGGCATATAATTGTCATAGTCCTCTTTTTTGATCCTTTGTATCTCTGTGATACCAGTTACAACATTTCCTTTTTTTCCCCTGATTTTATTTTTGTGAACTTTATTTTTTTTCTTTGTGAATCTAGCTAATTGTTAATTTTGTTTCTCTTTTAAAGAACCAGCTCTTGGTTTCATTGATTTTGTTGTTGTTGTCTCTTTAGTCTCCATTTCATTTATTTCTGCTATGATCTTTGTTCCTTTCTACTACTAAACTTGGACTTTTTGGTTATTTTTCTAGTTCCTTGAGGTATACATTTATACTATTTGTTTGAGATTTTTCTTCTTTGTGAGGTAGGCATTTATTACTATGAATGAAAGTTCCTCATTAATTCACTACATCCCATGTTTCAGCATGTTGTATATTCATTTTCATTTGTCTTAAGGTATTTTTTGATTTTGGTTTTGATTTTTGTTGGAATATTGGTTTTTAAGTAGCATGTGGTTTAATCTTCACATATTTGTAAAATTTCCAGTTTTCTTCTTGTAATTGATTTGTAGTCATACTGTTGTGGTTGGAAAAGATGCTTAGTAAGATTTTAATGATTTTAATCTACCTAAATTTGTTTAAACTTGTTTTGTTGCCTAGCATATAATCTGTCCTGGAGAATGTTCTGTATGCACTTGGGAAGAATTTGTGTCCTGTTTCTTTTGGATGGAATGTTCTATGTATATCTCTTCAGTTCATCTGGCTTAACATCATTTAAAGACAAATGCCTTCTTACTGATTTTTAGTCTGGATGATCTATCTGTTGATGTAAGTGGAGTATGAAAGACCCCTACTATTACTGTATTGCTTTATATTTCTCCCTTTAGGTCTGTTAATAGTTGCTTTATATATTTATTGCTCCTATATCGGGTGCATAGTGTTATATCCTCTTGTTGGAATGACCCCTTTACCATTATGTAATGCACTTCTTTGTCTCTTATTATGGTGTCAGTTTCAAATTTTATTTGTCTCATAAAAGTATAGCTACTCTAGCTTTCATTTGGTTTTTGCTTGCATGGAATGTCTTTTGCATCCCTTCATCTTCAGTCTGTGAGTGTCTTTAGGTTTGAAGTGAGTCTCTTGTAGGCAGCTTATAGATGGTGTTTTTTTTAATCCATTCAGCCACTCTTGTTTTTTTGATTGGAGAATTTAATTTATTTATATTTAAAGTGATTATTGATAACAGTCTACTTTAAGTTGATAACAACTTCAGTGTAAACATATTGTAAAGCTCTACATTTTTACTCTCCCTCATATTTCATGTTTTTGATGTCACATTTTACATCTTTTTATCTACTGTATCCCTTAACTAATGATTGTGGTTGTAATTATTTTTTATTTTACCTTTGATTTCTAACCTTTACACAGCTTTATAAGGGACTCACCCTCTACCTTTACTGTATATTAACCTTTACCAGTGAGATTTACACTTTCACATGTTTTCTTGTTACTTTTCTTTTCCGTTTAAAGAAATTGCTTAACATTTCTTGTACGTCTTGTTTAGTGGCAGTGAACTCCTTTAGCTTTTGCTTGTCTGGAAAACTCTATCTCTCCTTTAATTCTGAATGAAAACTTTGCCTGTTAGAGTATTAGGTGGAAATTTTTTTCTTTCGGCACTTTAAGTATATTCTTCCACTCTATTCTGGCCTGTGACATTTCTGCTGAAAATCTTTTATTTAGAGTCCTTTGTACATAACAGGTTGTTTTTCTCTTGCTGCTTTTAAGATTCTCTCCTCATCTTTAACTTTTGACATTTTAATTATAACATGTCCTTGTGTGGGTCTCTTTGAGTTCACTTTATTTTGAATTCTCTGGACTTCTAGATGTGTGTGTGTGTGTGTATACATACATACATACATACATACATACATATATATATATATTTTTATTGAAGTGTAGTCAGCTTACAATGTTGTGTCAGTTTCTGGTGTACAGCACAAAGCTTCAGTCGTACATGAACATACATATATTCGTTTTCATATTCTTTTTCACCATAAGTTAGACTTCCTGGATCTAGATGTCTGTTCTTTTTCCCAGGCTAGGGAAGTTTTCATCCATTATTTCTTCACGTGAGTTTTCTACTTTTTCTCTCTCCTCCTTCTGGGACTCCTTTAATGTGAATGTTCGTCTACTTGATACTGCCCTGTTAGTCCCTTAAGCTAGCTTCACTTTTTAAAAAATTTATTTTCTTTTTGCTGCTCTGATTGGGTGAGTTCCTCTGCCCTGTCTGAGGTCACTTACCCTGTTGGCTGCTTTATCTAGTGTGCTCTTGAGCCCCTCTAGTGAATTTTTCAGTGAAGTTATTGTATTCTTCAGCTCTGTGACATCTGTTTGTAGGTTTCTTACATTTTCTGTGTCTTTGTTGAAGTTCTTACTGTGTTCATCCATTTTTTCTCCTGAGTTTGGTGAACATTATTATGTCCTGTACTTTGAACCCTTTGTCAGGTATTATCTCTGTTTCCTTAATTTTTTTTCTTTTTTTTTTTTCCTTTCCTCATTTTAAAAAAATTGAAGTAGAGTTGGTTTACAGTGTTGTATTTGTTTTTGGTATTCAGCATAGTGATGTGTATACACATTCTTTTTCATTTTCTTTTTCATTAAAGGTTACTCCAAGCCATTGAATAGCACAGGGAACTATATACAGTAGGACCTTGTTGTTTACCTACTCTGTACATAATAGTTTGTATCTGCCAATCCTAAACTCCCACTTTATCCCTCCCTCCCACCTTTTCCCTCTGGTAACCATAAGTTTATTTTCTAAGTCTGTGAGTCTCTGTTTTGTAAGTTGGTTTGTGTCATTTTTTTTTTTAGATTCCACATATAACTGATATTTTACGATAATCTGTCTTTCTCTGACTGACTGACTTCACTTAGTATGATAATCTCTAGGTCCATCCATGTTACTGCAAATGACATTATTTTATTCCTTTCTGTGGCTGAATAGTATTATATTGTAATACTATTGTGTGTATATATATATATACACAACACATTTTCTTTATGCATTCATCTATGGATAGACATTTAGGCTTCTTCCATGTCTTGGCTATTGTAACTAGTGCTGCTGTGGACACTGGGATGCATGTTATCTTTTCAAATTAGAGTTTTCGCTGGATATATGCCCAAGGGTGGGATTGCTGGATCATATGGTAACTCTTATTTTCCTTTTTTTAAGGAACCTCCACACTGTTCTCCACAGTGACTGCATCAATTTGCATTCCCATCAACATTGTAGGAGAGTTCCTTTCTCTCCACACCCTCTCCAGCATTTAATGCTTGTAGACAGTTTGATGTTGGTCATTCTGACCGGTTTTGATGTAATACCTCACTGTAGTTTTGACTTGCATTTTGTGAGTAATTAATGATGTCAAGCATCGTTTCATGTGTCTGTTGGCCATCTGTATGACGTCTTTGGAGTAATGTCTGTTGAGATCTTCTGCCCTTTTTTTGATTGGTGGTTTTTTTTTTTGCTTTTTTTTTGATACTGAGCTGTGTGAGCTGCTTGTGTATTTTGGAAATTAGTCTCTTGTCAGTCACATCATTTGCAAATATTTTCTCCCATTCTGTAGTTTGTTTTTTTCATTTTGTTTAAGGTTTCCTTTGATATGCAAAAATTTTAAGTTTTATTAGGTCCCATTTTTTTTTATTCTTGGGTTTTTTTTTTTTTTTCTATTACTCTAGGAGACGGATCCAAAAAAATATTTGTGCAATTTATGTCAGTGTTCTTCCTTTTTTTCCTCTAGGAGTTTTATAGCATCTGGTCTTATATTTATGTCTTTAATCCATTTTGAGTTTATTTTTGTATGTGTTGTTAGAGAATGTTCTAATTTCATTCTTTTATACGTAGCTGTCATTTTCTGAGTGCCACTTATTGAAGAGACTGTCTTTTCTCCATTGTATACTCATGCCTTTTCTTGTCAAAGGTTAATTGACCATACATGTGTGGGTTTGTTTCTGAGCTTTCTATCCTGTTGCATTGATCTATGTGTCTGTTTTTGTGCCAGTACCATACTGTTTTGATTCCTGTAGCTTTGTAATAAAGCCTGAAGTCAGGGAGCATGATTCCTCCAGCTCTGTTGTTCTTTCTCAAGATTATTTTGGCTGTTGGTGGTCTTTTGTGTTTCCGTACAAATTTTAACATTTTTTGTTCCAGTTCTGTGAAAAATGGCATTGGTAACTTGATAGGGATTGCATTGAATCCATAGATAGCCTTGGGTAGCATGGTCATTTTAACAGTGTTGATTCTTCCAATCCAAGATCACAGTATATCTTTCCAACTTTTGTGTCATCTTCAGTTTTTTCGAAGTTTTTTTGGTCTTTTGCTTCCTTATGTAGGTTTTTTCCTAGGTATTTTATTCTTTTTGATGTGATGGTAAATGGGGTTGCTCCCTTAATTTCACTTTCTGATCTTTCCTTGTTAGTATTTAGAAATGCAACAGATTTCTGTGTACTAATTTTGTATCCTGCAATCTTACCAAATTCATTGATGAGCTCTAGTAGTTTTCTGTTAGCATATTGAGTATTTTCTATGTATGGTACCATGTCATCTGCAAACAGTGACAGTTTTACTTCTTCTTTTTCAATTTAGATTCCTTTTATTTCTTCTCTTTCTCTTATTGCTGTGGATTGGACTTCCAAACCTCTATTGAATAAAAGTGACGAGAGAGGCATCCTTGTCTTGTTTCTGATCTTAGAGAAAATGCTTTCAGTTTTTCACCATTGAGAATAATGTTAGCTGTGGGTTTGTCATATCTGCCCTTTATTATGTTGAAGTATACTCTCTCTATCCCCACTTTCTGGAGTGTTTTTATTATAAATGGGTGTTGAATTTTGTCAAAAGCTTTTTCTGCATTTATTGAGATAATCGTCTGATTTTTACTCTTCATTTGTTAATGTGGTGTATCATACTGATTGATTTATGGATATTGAAAAATCTTTGCATCCCTGGAATAAATCCCACTTGATCATGGTGGATGATCCTTTTAATGTATTGTTGGAGTTGGTTTGCTAGGATTTTGTTGAGGATTTTTGCATCTATGCTCATCAATGATACTGGCCTGTGATTTTCTTTTGTGTGTATTATCTCTGGTTTTGGTATTAGGCTGATGGTGGCTTCATAGAATGAGTTTGGAAGTGTTCCTTCCTCTGAAATTTTTTGGAATAGTTTCAGAAGGTTAGGTGTTAGCTGTTCTCAAAATGTTTGGTAGAATTTGCCTTTGAAGCCATCCAGCCTCGAATTTTTGTTTCTTGGGACTTTTAAAATTACTGATTTGATTTTAGTGCTGGTAAATGGTCTATTCATATTTTCTGTGTCTTCCTGGTTCAGTCTTGTTAAATTGTACGTTTCTAAGAGATTGTCCAGTTTTTCTGGATTGTCCTTTGTGTTGGTGTGTAGTTGCTCATAGTAGCCTTATTATGATCCCTTGTATTTCTGTGGTGTTGGTTTTAACTTTTTCATTTCTGATTTTATTAATTTGGGCCCTCTCCCTTTTTTTTTCTTGATGAGTCTGGCTAAAGGTGTATTAATTTTGTGTATCTTTTCAAAGAACCAGCTTTCAGTTTCATTGATCTTATCTATTGTTTTTATTCTTTATTCCATTTATTCCTGCTCTAATTTTTATGATTTCTTCTATTAATTTTGGGTTTTGTTCGTTTTTCTAGTTGCTTTAGGTGTAAGGTTAGGTTGTTCATTTCAGATTGTTCTTGTTTTCTGAGGTAAGCTTGTATCGCTATAAAGTTCCTTCTTAAGATTGCTTTTGCTGTGTCTTAGAGGTTTTGGATCATCATGTTTTCATTTTCATTTGTCTCTAAGTATTTTTTGATTTCTTCAGTGATCCACTGATTGTTTAGTAGCATTTTGTTTAGCCTGCACATGTTTGTGGTTTTTGCAATTTTTTTCTTGTAGTTGATTTCTAATCTCATAATGTTTTGGCTGGAAAAGATACTTGATATGATTTCAATTTTTAAAAATTTACCAAGGCTTGTTTTGTGGGCCAGCATGTGATCTGTTCTGGAGAATATTCCATGTGCACTTGAGAAGAATGATTATTCTGCAAACAATCTGTCCTTGATCATGTAACATCCTGTGCTTACTGCAGGAGCCTGGGAACCTGGAGCCTGGGAACCTAAATAGCTTAAGATTATTAGCATTGTTTAGGTGGTATGTGAGGCATCATGCATGTCCTATATAAACCCTTTTACAAAAATCAATTAAGAGAGTAGCCATCAGCTCCCTCCACATACGGTGTGTATGTGTACATGATATCGCGACACCGACACTGACTTTCAACCTGTATTGTGTCTCCAGCTCTTAAGTGGGTCTCTTGTAGACAGCATATATATGGATCTTGTTTTTGTATCCATTCAGCCAGTCTGTCTTTTGGTTGGAGCATTTAATCCATTTATGTTGAAGGTAATTACTGATAGTTAATGTTCTTATTGCCATTTTGTTAATTTTTGGATTTTTCTGTAGATCTTCCCCCACCTCCCTTTTTTTGTTCTCTTGTGATTTGATGAGCATAGAGTTACATTTGGATTTCTCTTTTTTGTGTGTCTGTCTACTATAGATTTTTAGTGGTTACTATGAGGTTTTGGTATAGAAGTCTACATTTATACCTGATTGTTTTAAATTGCTGATCTCTTAATTTCAAATGTATTTTAGATACCCTGCCTTCATACCCTCCTCCTCTCATGATTACTGGATTTTATATCATATTCTACATCTAATTGTTTTGTGTATCTCTTAACTGCTTATTGTGGATACAGATGATTTCGCTACTTCTCTCTTTTAACTTCCCGGTTAGTTTGTATGTAGATTATTTCCTGCCTTGACTGTATGTTTGTTGGTGAGCACCCCCCATTTTGTCATTTTCCTGTTTCTAGCTGTGGCCTTCTTTTTTTCTACCTAGAGAAATTTTGTTAACATTTGTGGTAAAGCTGCTTTATTGGTGCTGAACCCTTTTAGCTTTCGCCCGTCTGTGGAGCTTGTGATTTCTGCATCAAATCCGCGTGAAAGCCTTGCTGGGTAGAGTGTTCTCGGGTGTAGATTGCCCCTTTCATCTCTTCAGATATATCACGCCGCTCCCTTCCGGCCTGCGCAGCTTCTGGTGAAAAATCAGCTGGTGGCCTTATGGGAGCTCCCGTGTGTGTCACTTGTTGCTCTTCTCTTGTTCCTTTAACGTTTTCTTCATAACTTTAACTTTTGTCAGTTTGACTGCTCTGTGCCTTGCTGTGCTCCTCTTTGGGTTGACCCTGTGTGGAATCTCTGCACTTCCTGGACTTGGGTGACTGTTTCCTCTCCCAAGTTAGGGAAGTTTTCAGCTATTGTGTGCTCAAATATTTTCTCAGGTCTTTTCTCTCTCTCTCCACTTTCTGGGACTCTATAATGTGAACATTAGTGTGCTTCATGTTTGTCCCAGAGGTCTCTTACACTATCCTCGTTTCTTTCCCTTTTTCTTCTTTTCTGTTCTGCAGTAGTGATTTCCAGTACTCTGTCTTCTAGCTCACTGATCCGTTCTTCTGCCTCATTTAGTCTATTCTTGGTTTCTTCTAGTGTGCTATTCATTTCAGTGATTTTATTCTTCAATTCTGCTTGGTTGTTCCTTTTATTTTCTAACTCTTTGCTAAAAACTTCCAACTTCTCTCTCTGTGCATCTGTTCTCTTCCTGAGTTCTCTAATCATCATCATGATCATTAGTTTGAATTCTTTCTCAGGTGCATTGACTTTCTCCTCATTACTTATTTCTTCTGGGATTTCATCTTGTATGTTTGCCTGGAACATATTCTTCTGCTGCCTCATTTTGTCTAAATTTCTGGTTGCATTTTTACGTACATTAGTTATGTTTCTCGACCTTGGAGAAGTGGCTGTCTGTAGGCGATGTCCTGTGTGTCCCAGCAGTGCACTCCCATCTCATCACCCAGGAGCCAGGGGCCAGCTGGTCCCAGGGTTGAGTAGGCCTGCATCTGTGGAGTTGTTCCGCAGGCTGTGGGATTATTGTCTTCTTCCTTCTGGTGTCTGCCCCTTTTGGGTGAAGCTGGACTAGACACTTGTGCAAGTTTCCTGGCTGGAGGACTCCGTGCCTGATATTGATGGATGGAGCTAGGTGCTGGCCCTCTGGTGGGCAGGGCCATGTACAGGGCCGTGTCTGGCAGCAGCTGTGGGCTCAGGAAGTCTTTCGGCAGCATGTCTGCTGACGAGTGGGGCTGTGTTCCCACCTAGTTTGTTCTTTGGCCTGAAGCGTCCCATCTCTTAGGCCTACAGGTTGTTGTGCGGGGCCAGGTCTTGGTGCCAATGACCCAAGCAAATTGTCAGCCTCCAGGAAATCTCATGGAGATGAACACTCCCCAGATGTCCACCGCCAGCTTTTGTGTCCCCAGGGAGAGCTGCAGCCAAGCCCCAGCTCCCCTGGAGGCCTCTGGAACAAGCGGGTCTGGCCCAGGCCCCTGTGAAATCGCTACTTCTGCCCTTGACCCTGGTGCTTGTGAGCCTGTGTGTGCTCTGTGAGAGCAGAGTCTCCTTTTCCCCCAGTCCTGTGGGGCTCCTGCGGCCAAAGCCCGCTGGCCTTCAAAGCCAGATGCTCTGGAGGCTTGACTTCCACTGCCAGATCCCCAGGCTGGGGAGCCATGTGGGGCTCAGAACTCTCCCTCCTGTGTGTGAGCCTCTGCGGTGTAATTCTTGTCCAGCTTGTGGGGGGTGGGGGTAGCTCACCCGGGGGGATGTGACGGTTCCCTCTCTGTGTCTCCAGCTGAAGATCTTTCTCAATGGGTTCCAGGCTTTTTTTTTTTTTTTTTTTTCCGTCAGTGGTTATGAAGCAGTCAGCTGTGGTTTTGTTGTGTTCGTGAGAGGTGGTGAGCTCAAGGGCTGTCTGTTCCACCACCCGGACAAGATCTCTGTGATACTCTTTCCTCTTTTAATTGATGTGTAACTGAGCCCCCATTTTATATTAGTTTCAGGTGTACAACATGGTGATTCAATTTTCTTATAGGTCACAGTCCATTTAAAGTTACTACAAGCCAGTGGTTGTGTTTCCCTGTGCGGTGCAGTATACCCTTGTTGCTCACTTATTCTATACATTGTAGTTTGTATCTCTTCTTGTTTTTTTTCCCCCTGAGATTTTATCTTGATTTTTCACTTGGAACATATTCCCCTCTTTCTTCGTTTTACTTGACTCTGTTGTTTTCTGTGCATTAGATGAAACAGTCTCCTCTCCCAGTCTCAAAGGGTTGGTCTCGTGTTGGGTGACCTTGTTTTTCAACCCTGTCTTAGGCCTGTGTTGTCTCTGATTTTAGTTGTAATATCTTCTAGTAGTTTAGGGTGTTCCATGACCAGTCAGTGTCTCAGAGGGAGGATCTCATTCAGTTTCCAGACTCAGGCTCATCTGAAGTGAGACCCTCTGCCTAACAGCTGTTAAAGAATGCACATGCGCACAGTTGTAAGGGACTGAGAGCATAAGCCTGGCTGGCCCCCGGCCTGGTACAGTGGAGGTGGCCCCAGGATAGCAGCCGCAAGAGTTGGGGTTCCAGACTAGTGTGCAGGCTCCATTTGGGAGATACCAGTGAGCTGTAGCACGGCCAAGGGCGGGTGCAAGTTTGGCATCCCCTAGTCTCTGTGCCGTGATCGCTGCTCTGTAACCCAGGCGAGTGCCAAGGCTGAGGCCTGCACCGAAGGCCAGTGTTCCCTGGTCCAGCAGGTGGGGCCCTTTCGCAGAGAGGCTGTGGGTGTGTTTCAGTTGCTGGCTACGCAGTGCCCTGGAGCTGGTAGCCTGCCAAGAACTGTCTCTCTGATTGTTCATCTGGTGAGACCCAGGAACACAAGCCCCCCTGGTTATCAGAGTCAGGTGGTCAGGGGGTACCCTGGATGATGGCTTAAAACACTAGGTCACCAGACACATAGGAGAGCTTCCCTCTGAGATACGCTAGTGTCTGGAGCCTGGCAAAGGGAGAGCGTGAAGACTGCCTGCTCTCTGATGTCTCAGGAAGTGTTTACCATCAGCCCTAGATGTGTGTTTAATTAGAACTTTTCCCCTCAGGCTGCAGCTGTAATGATAAACCAGTGGGCCTCTTAGAGAAGGGCTGAGCTCCCTGGGGCTGTGGCCTTTTGCTGTGCCCTGGGAGTGGTTGCTGTGCTGGTCACTGTCCTGTGGGGCCTGGGAGCATAAGCCCGCTGGCCACCAGAGCCAGGCGATGTGGAGGTGTCCCTGGGTGTCCACTGCTACAGTCACGGCACCAGAGAAGGGCATGAGCTTCTTTCAAAGACACCGGCGAGAGGGAGCGAGGCAGATGGGGAGGGTGAAGACTGCACGGGCCTCCGTTCCCCGAGCCCGGATCTGGAGGCCCCTGTGAGCGCAGAGCCAGCCGCCTGCGCCCAAAGCTCCTAGGCAAGCAGGGGCCTTGTTCTGAGCCAGACGGGGAGTGGGCTTCAGCCTGCTGTCCGTGTGGTGCCCTGGGAGCGGGCATCTGTGAGGAACTACGTTTTTCTTCCTTCCATTTTTGCTCAGTTACTCTTGCATATGTAGGCACATTAATAATTGAGTTGACTGACTTACCCAATTAAATCTTAAAGCTGTTACTAGTGAGTGGTCTGTTGAACACATTATGATTGATTCAGAGACCTGTTCACAAAGCAGTGTAGAAGCAGAAAGCCTGCGCCAGACCCATCAGGGCAGCGTCACCCTGGGTCAGTAAGAGGCTGCTGTCCAGCGAGAGTAAGAACAAACTGTGTCAGTGTTTCTTTCCAGTCATTGACCTGAATTACTGAGAATTCAAATTCAGTGTCCATGAGACTTATTTTTTTTTTACTGTACACATAAAATTTTAGCTTAGATTGGCCACCCAGAAAAGAGGAATTACCTAGAAGCATGTATTTCTCTGCTTCATGGCTATTTTAAATAGTTCTAGATTACAGACCCAGATGAGTTAGCAAGAATTAGGTAATGAATGTAATGACTAATCCAGTTTTAATGTCTGTAGTGATTATTTATATTTTTAAAGCATATATGTTTTTAATGTTATATCAGAAAAAATTAGACTTTGGTTTATTTACTTGTTGCTTTGTAAACTTAGGGGTCGATTTTTTTCTGTCATTTATTCCTTTACATTATAAATAATGAGTGGTCAGTAATATGGATATTTGAGAAGGTATAAGAAAAAGTCTTAATAATTATCTTCAGCTTTAATGGGACCACAACCAGCTTATGAACAGTGAAGAAATAGAAACAAAGTGTGATTCTGGTATAGTGATGTGAAGTTCATGGCAGAACGTGACGTACTACTGTACTTTTCCTTTGGAAACATGGTGAGGTTTAGGCTTTGAAAATGCTGGAAAGCCAGTGATTTGTTTGTCACCTGAAGAACATGAAGTGGTAACTTTTCATATAAGGTGTTTTTATACTGTACATTTATTGCTGCTGATGAATTTGATAGAATCTTTATGTATTTAGTGAGTGTCGGAAAGCAGAATCATTAACTTAAAGGTGCTTTAAAGAGAATCTCCAGTCCCTGTGAAGATGTAGAAAGGCAGTCTCAGTTTCTTCCTACGATCTGTTGGAAAAGTCATGTTGAGGGGCTGTGGCAGCGTTGCTGTGAGTTACTGCTACGTGGCTGATCAGTGAGAGTCAGGAATGATAATAGGACGTGGAAGAATGACCAATGGGCCAGGTGGGACTGCAGACTGAGGACGGGATGTGGAAGAATGGATGAAGTTTACTAACTTCAGGGGAAGATTATTTCAATTAAGTTTAGTTTAAATAGGGAAACATGGGCTGGCTGTCCATGCTCTGCAAGGCTCTGTGCTAGACATTTTGGGGAGTGTAAGATGGCAGCTGTGCGGTCATTGCCCTCCATGCATCGACATCCCAGTGAGACACGCAGGATGTGTGAAGAAATAAGTAGAGCACAATACAGAAGATGCATTCCATAGAAAGTTAACGAGAAGCTGCAGCAGATGGGAGGAACGGTTGTTTCTGGCTGGGCTGAGAGTAACACAGTGTGTAATTTAAGAAAGACAGTTGGGTGGATTTTAACGGGAATATGTGGAAATGGTGTTAGAAGTGCACTGAACAGTTGAAGCAAAGAGGAGTGCCTAGGATGTGCACAGTGTGCCAGGGGAAGGTCAGTTGTTACTTTTTCTGGAGCCTGTACTAAGGAGAACAGTGAGAGATAAGACATGGAATAGTGTCGTTTCAGCTTGCTAGCTTTTACAGAGTTGCCCTTAACAGCTTTAGGTTGAATATTGCTGAATATAATAAAAATTCAAACTATCAAGCATATGGCATAATATTATTTATCGAACTTCCTTTTGGGTTACTTTTTAGACCCCAACAGAATTTCTGAAGTACTTTGGAAAAGTCTCCCAAACCTTCAGAGAATGGATGGAAGTAAAGTAAGGAGATCCCACCTGAGCAGACACATGGTGTTGGTTACAATAAAGGACAGTTTTCGCACTTAACAACATTTAGCAATTTATTTTGGCTTAGGGAATGAATTAGTGGCAAATATTTAATCAGACACAACAGATGCTAGTAATTTAGTGTTTCACTTCATGCGCGTTGTCTTTTCTTAATTGTTTTACAGCATTGAAATTTACACCTTTTAGAAATGAAAATGTAAACTATTTATGTTTTATTTTTAAGAGTTACACAGCCAACCTACTTTAGTCTAAATCCTTTTTTTAGTTTTTCCCCCAGTACTGATTATATTTGCTATAAAGCACATCTGTACTAGAGAGGAAGTGCATTAATACATGTGCATTTCTTCTCCATAGATTAGATGATCAGCTGTTAAATTTGCTCATTCCCTTATTCACCAAATTCATTAATTCAGCAAATATTTTATCACCTTCATGTGAGAGTGCTCTTTTGGGCTTTAGGTTTTACTGAGAAACTACAAATAAGGCCTGTTATCCTGTGGTGTTGACAGTATAGTGACAAAGACTGGCAATAAACAAGTGAAATAAATGAGCGAGGTAATTTTAGAAAGTAGTAAATGAAGACAATAAAACTCCCTGATACAGGGAGTCACAGGGAAGGATAATTTAGATTAGATGATCAAGGAAGGCATTATGTGTGAAGAAAAGGTATTCTCTCATTATGAAATTAAAAAAAATAAAATTATTTTCTCTTTCAAATTTTTACCAGAAGAAACTTCTACAAATGAAAATTTACCTTGTCATTAAAAACACTAGGGGACGTCTCATGACTTCCTCAGTTAACTGTTGTGCAAGGAACATATTACTTACTAGTGACCCAAACTGTAGGCATAAGGTAGATTTTAAAGAGGAACCCTTACAAGCTGAAACAGGAGAGGGTCCTGTCCCTTGAGCGCACTTTGGTGCCCAGCAGCGTTTCAACTAAACACGCTAGTGTTCCGCAGCACTCCCGTGCGCACCACATTTTGTTTGGAGAGCACTTTACCCTCTCTGCATGCAGTACTGTTGGATGATCATAGCCGTTCAGACGGTTCTTCACCAGTTCATGTACTTGATCAGCAGGACAGCTGTCCAACCTGCATGGCTGTGTACCTTTGCTGGACTTAGTAATCCAGGACTTCCATATCAATTACATGATCTCAGAAAGAAACAGCAAACTCAGTTGTAATATAAAATACGAAAACGGTAGCCCTGTGTGATGGATGCCTGAGACCACCCCCATCACTAGGAGGACTCCCAGGACTCAGCATAGAGTAACTTGTTGCAGCAAAAGGACACAAAGCAAAGTCAGCAAAGGGAAAGACCCAGGAGACACCAGGTACAAGTTCCCCAGAGTCCTCTTGCACTGGAGTCTCACAGGATGCTCTCGACTCCTCCAGCAGTGAACTGTGACAGCACAGGTGAAATGTCTGCAGGGAAGCTCGTTAGAGACTCGTGTAGCGCCCTCGGACTGTCATGTGCTAAAACCCCAAACTCCCAGGAGGAGAGCAGGTGTTCTGCAGGACCACTATGTTGTATTAACAGTTTGGACATGGTAAACTGTTCTTATCAGTTCTGAGAATTGTAGGAACCCTCTCAAAGTCTAGGGCCCCAAATGCAGGCCAAGACTCCACCTTGCAGTCAGGTCTTTGGAAGAATAGCAGCTTAGTTTCTGCTGTTTGCACTCTTCTCTGTGCAGTGCGTCCCCATGGCCCTTGGCCAGGAGTAAAATTATTATCAGTGGGACCCCACACTCCAGGATGACACCAACATATAGTGTTGGTCCCAGTTATGCCTTTTAGGAGTCCTGGATGTAGCTAGTTAAAAGAAATCCTGTTAACCATATCTTAGAAATCCGAGTGGCTGCCTTACTAGTTTTCTAAGGGGGTACCAGTTCAGGTACTGCATAACTCCAGCCAGTAAGTTACAGCTGACTGCTGAGACAGTGTCATGGCCAAGACAGTGTCATGGCCGTCAGGGCACACACACAAAATATAATCACACAGAGCAGCACGTGGTACAATGGCTGTACATCCCATGAGGACATGCATTAGTCAGGCAGTAGCGGTAACAGGGCCCCCACATGGCCTCCACCCTGGGCCTCTCAACTCAGGGTCCTCAGTTCAGTACAGTTGATTTAGTTGTAGTAAGGTCTTTGTTTTATTTATTTATTTTTCTTGAAGTATAGTCAATTTACAATGTATTAATTTCTGGTGTACAGCATAGTGATTCAGTTGTACATATATATATATTCCTTTTTATATTCTTTTTTCATTATAGGATGTTACAAGGTATTAAATATAATTCCATGTGCTATACAGTATTAACTTGTCTATTTTATGTATAGCATTTAGTGTCTGCAAATCCCGAACTTCCAGTTTATCCCTTTCCACCCTCTCTCCCCTGATAACCATAAGTTTGTTTTGTCTGTAAATCTGTTTCTGTTTTGTATTAAGTTCATTAGTATTGTTTCTTTAGATTCCACATATAGGTGATATCATAGTCTTTTTCTTTCTCTTTCTGACTTACTTCACTTAGTATGATAATCTCCAGGTCCGTTTATGTTGCTGCAAGTGGCATTATTTTATTATTTTTTATGGCTGCATAGTATTCCATTGTGTATATCTACCACAACTTCTTTATTTAATCATCTGTCGATGATATTTAGGTTGCTTCCATGTCTTGGCTATTGTAAATAGTGCTGCAGTGAACATTGAGGTGCATGTGTCTTTTTGAATTAGTTTCCTCCAGATATATGTCCAGGAGTGGGATTGCTGGATCATGTGGTAAGTCTATTTTTAATTTTTAAAGGAATCTCCATACTGCTTTCCATAATGGGTGCACCAAACTGCATTCCCACCAACAGTGTAGGACAGTTCCCTTTTCTCCACACCCTCTCCAGCATTTATTATTTGGATTTTTGAATGATGGCCTTTCTGACTTGTGTGAAGTGATACCTCATTGTAGTTTTGATTTGCATTTCTCTGATAATTAGTGATATTGAGCATTTTTTCATATGCCTGTTGGCCATTTTTATGTCTTCATTGGAGAATTGCTTTTTTAGGTTATTTGCCCATTTTTGGAGTGGGTTGTTTGTTTTCTTGTTATTAAGTTGTATGAGTTGTTTGTGTATTCTGGAAATTAATCATTGTCTGTTGTATCATTTTCAAATATATTTTCTTATTCTGGAGGTTTTCTTTTTGTTTTGTGTATAGTTTCCATTGTTGTGTAAACAGCTTGTAAGTTTGATTAGGTTGCATTTGTTTATATTTGCTTTTATTTCTATTGCCTTGGTAGACTGTCCTGGGAGAACACTGGTACAAATTATGCCAGAGAATGTTTTTCCTATGTTCTCTTCTAGGAGATTTATGGTGTTCCGTATTAAGTGTTTGAGTCATTTTGAATTTATTTTTGTGTATGGTGTGAGGGAGTGTTCTAATTACCTTGATTAACATGAGGCTGTCCAGCTTTCCCAACACTACTTGTTGAAAAGACTGTCTTTTCTCCACTGTATATTCTTACCTCCTTTGAAGATTAATTGACTAAGTCTGTGGGTTTATTTCTGGGCTCTCTATTCTGTTCCATTGATCTATATGTCTGTTTTTGTGCTAGTACCATGCCATTTTGATTACCGTAGCTTTGTAGTATTGTCTGAGATCTGGGAGTGTTATTCTCCCAGCTTTGTTCTTTTTCTTCAGTATCGCTTTGGCAATTCTGGGTCTTTTGTGATTCCATATAAATTTTAGGATTATTCTAGTTCTATGAAAAATGTCCTGGGTAAATTGACAGGGATTGCATTAAATTTGTAGATTGCCTTGAGTAGTATGGCCATTTAACAATGTAAATTCTTCCAATCCAAGAGCATGGGATATCTTTCCATCTCTTTAAGTCATCTTTAACTTCCTTGATCAGTGTTTTGTAGTTCTTCACATGTAAGTCTTTCACCTCATTGGTCAGATTTATTCCTAAGTATTTTTAAATACGATTTTAAAAGGGATTTTTGTTTTTTACTTTGCTTTTCTGATATTTCATTGTTAGTGTGAAGAAATGCAACAGATTTCTGTATGTTAATGTTGTATCCTGCTACCTCGCTAAATTCTTATTTCAGGTCTAGTAGTTTCTGTGTGGAGCCTTTAGGGCTTTCTATATATAGCATCATGTCATCTGCATATATTGACAATTTTATCTCTTCTCGTCCAATTTGGATCCCTTTTATTTATTATTTATTGTCTGATTGCTGTGGCTAGAACTTCCAATACTATGTTGCGTAGAAGTGGTGAGGGTGGGCATCCTTGTCTTGTCCCAGATTTTACCAGGAAAACTTTCAACTTTTCACCACTGAGTATTATGCTGGCTGTGGGTTTGTCATATAGCTTTTATTATGTGAAGATATATTTCCTCTATACCCAGTTTGGTAAAAGTTTATATCATAAATGGGTGTTGAATTTTGTCAAATGCCTTTTCAGCATCTGTTGAGATGATCATGTGATTTTTGTCGTTTCTTTTGTTGCTTTGGTGTATCACATTGATTGATCTGTATATGTTGAATCATCCTTGCGTCCTTGGGATGAATCCAACTCGATCATGGTGTATGATCTTTTTTATGTGTTATTGGATTCTGTTTGTTAAATTTTGTTGAGAATTTTTGCATCTATGTTCATCAGTGATATTGGCCTGTAATTTTCTGTTTTGGTAGCATCTTTGGTTTTGGTATCAGGATGATAGTGGCTTCATGGAATGAGTTTGGGAATGTTCCTTCCTCTTCTGTCTCTTAGGAGGTTTTGGTAAGGATTAGTATGAGTTCTTTGTATGTTTGATAGAATTCCCCAGTGAAGCCATCTGGGCCTGGACTTTTGTTTGCAAGGAGGTTTTTTGTTTTTTGTTTTTTTTTTTTGTTTTTTTTATAATTGCTGATTGTAGTTCACTTCTAGTGATCAGTCTGTTCAAGTGATCTATATCTTCCTGATTCAGTTTTGGTAGACTGTATGTTTCTGGAAACTTGTCCATTTCTTGTAAGTTGGCCACTTTGTTGTCATATAGTTGTTCATAGTATTGTTACATATTTTTAAAATTTCAATAGTGTTGGTTGCAATTTCTCCATTTCTGTTTCTTATTTTATTTATTTGTGTCCTCTCTCTCATCTTCTTGGTGAGCCTGGCCAAAGGTATGTTAATTTTGTTTACTCTTTCAAAAAACCAGCTTTTGGTTTGATTGACTTTTTTCTATTTTTAAATCTCTGTTTTATTCCTTTCCTCCCTGATCTTTTAAATTTCTTTCCTTCTTCTAACTTTAGGTTTTAGATTCTTCTTTTTCTAATTCTTTTAGGTAGTAGGTTAGATTGTTTATTTGAGATTGTTCTTGTTTTTTGAGGAAGGCCTGTATCACTATGAACTCCCCTCTTAGGACTGCTTTTGCTGCACCCATAGATTTTGCGTGGTTGTTCTTACAGTGTCGTTTATCTCAAGGCATTTTAAAATTTCCTCTTTGATTTCATTGTTGACCCTTTGTTTTTTTAGCAGCATGTTGTTTAGTCTCCATGCGGTTGTTTTTTTCTTCTTTCTCTTTCTGTGGTTGATTTCTGGTTTCTTGGCATTGTGGTCAGAAAAGATGCTTGAAATAATTTCTGTCCTCTTAAATTTATTGAGGCTTCTTTTGTGTCTGAGTATGTGGTCTATCTTAGAAAATATTCTGTGTACACTTGAATGTATAGTCTTTCTTTAGGGGGGGGGTGTAAGGTCCTAAAAATATCAACTAAGTCTAACTGTTGTAATGTGTCATTTAGTATCTCTATTGCCTTATTGATTTTCTGTTCAGAAGACCTGTCCAATGATGTTAGTGGGGTGTTAAAGTCTCTTACTATTATATTCCCATCGGTTTCTCCCTTTATATCTGTTAGTATTTGCTTTATGAATTTGGGTGCTCCTATATTGGGTGCATATATGTTAATGACTGTAATATCCTCTTCTTGTATTGCTCCTTTAATCATTATTATAGTGTCCTTCTTTATCTTTCTTTATGGCCTTTGTTTTAAAGTCTGTTCTGTCTGATATGAGTATTGCTACTCTTGCTTTCTTGTCATTTCCATTTACATAAATATCTTCTTCCATCTTACTTTCAGTCTGTGTGTCCTTTGCCCTAAAGTGAGTCTCTTAAAGGTGGTATATTGTGGGCTCTTTTTTGTTATCTAGTCTGCCACTCTCTATATTTGTACTGGACAGTTTAGTCCATTGACTTTTACAGTAATTATTGATAGATGTCTGTTTATTGCCATTTTAAACCTTGTTTTCTAGTTGTTTATTATTTATTTGTTTCTTTTTCTTATTGTTTTTTCCTTTTTGAGTTGATGATTTTCAGTGATGCTTGATTTCTTTTATATGTGGTTACCCTGTTTTTCAAGTATATTAACGTATTACTATATCCCTTTCCTTTAGACTGGTAACCATATGGGCTCATACACATCCTAAAAAAACAAAAAAATTACATTTTCTTGCTTTTCTCTCTCACATTTTATGATTTTTATGTCCTCTTTTACACCTTGATGTTTATGGGGTTTTTTTTTTTTGTTTTTTTGTTTTTTTGTTTTTTTTGCTGTTCACTGTTGTTACTACATTTCCAATTGTGATTTTCTCTTCTATAGATTCTGCTTCTTTTCTATTTAGAAAAGACCTTTCAGTATTTCTTTTATGGTAGGTTTACTATTGCTGCGTTTTTTTAGTTTTTGCTTGTCTGAGAAATTCTCTCTCCTGTTCCAGATGATAGTTTTTCTAGGTACTAGGTTTTTCTCTTTCAGGACTTTTAATATATCTTGCTGCCTTCTTGCCAGCAGTTTTTCTGTGGAGGGTTTCCTGGTAACTCTTTTTCTCTTGCCACATTTAGAATCTTTTCTTTATTTTTAACTTTGGACGTATTAATACTAATATGTCTTGGTGTAGCTCTGTTTGTGTTCATCTTGTTTGGGACCCTCTGTGCTTCCTGCACTTGGATACCTGTTTCATTCTTTAGGGATAGGAATTTTTCAGCCATAATTTCTTCAAATACATTTCCGATCTTTCTCTGTTCTTTCTTCCCCATCTGGGGCCCCTGTTGTGCATAGACTGGCGCACTGTGTATTATACCTTAGGGCTCTTGTATTGCTTTCAACTTTTTTTCTTTTTTCTGTCTACTTTTCTGATTAAGTTTTTCCCATTATCCTGTTTTCTAAATCACTTATTTGTTCTTCTGCATTACTTGCTCTGCTTTTGACTTCTTTTAGATTGGCTTCTATCTTGGCAGTTGAGTTTTCTGATTTTAATTTTCTCCTCTTTATAGTTTCTATTTCCTTTTTCAAATATTCTGCATTTTTGTTGATAGCTCCTTCTGTGTCCTCCAGAGCATTTATCCCCTCCTTTTTGAACTCAAGTTCTGGTAGACTGTAGAGGTCTATCTCTTGGTTCATTCTTTCGGGAGTTTCTCTTGTTTTAACTGGGAGTGATTCCTCAGCATCTTCATTTTACTTTCTCTAACTCTATGGATTTAGGAATAATAGTTACCTACTGTGGTCTTTTTATGTGGACAAGCCCACGTGCAGACTGCGTGCATCTGATATTTTTGTTGTGAGAGCTGCTTTTAGTGTGGATGGTTGCCGTGCCTGTCCTGCATGTGTGCTGGCTGCTACCCACTAACTGGGGATGTGGTTGTTGATGAGTTTTCCAGAGCCTGCCCTGGATGTTGAGTGGGGCCTCCTCTTTGCTCTGTAGTTGTCACATCCCTGTTAGTGGCTGGGTCTGCTCCCCAGTTCTTGGAGTAGAAACCCCAGGTCACTTTGACTGCTGTGCATGGTTGGTTGGGCTACCCTGCTTCCACCTGGAGAGGAGATGTCCCCTGGGAGGTGCCCTCTGTGGTGTCATCGCCTGTCCCTCATTACACACAGCTTGTTAATAATAGGGCTTTCAGGATCAAGCCACACCCTGTGGGCTTGCAGAGAAGGAGTTTGCCATGGGGGTGTTGCACACCCCGTTTGCGAGAATGCATTCACCATGAGGTCTTCATGGCCGAGCAATACCCTGTGGGCTCGTAGAGGAGGAGGCCACTATGGCAGCGTCACCTTAGTCAACTGGGGAGTCTCTCCAGTGGGCCCGGGCTCTCCTGGACACACTCCCCCCGATGCTGCCTCTGCGCCATCAACCCCAGGTCTCTTCCTGGCTCCATTCTCTGCAGCCCGAACTCAGCACTCCATCCCAGCACAGCCCGCTTGCCCCTCGGGCTACGGACCCCATGGACTCCCTCTGCCCTGGATTCCTCTCCATTTTGCCTGCCCCAAAGCGGGCCTGTGCTCGCCTCTGGCCTCTGAAGCTTTCCTTCTGTTCTGCTGACCCCCTGCTGCAGAGGGGGCTCCAGTGTGAGGGCGCCCTTCCTTCTCTGCTGCTCCCTCCCCAGAGGACAGGACCTGCCCTGATGTCCTTTTGCTTTTGCTTTTTTTTTTTTTGGTAAAGATTTACATTGTAGTTCCACTTGCACGAGATCTTCCGTCAGAGCTTGGTGGGTGTTGTGTGAGAACTATTCCACGTGGAGGTGTATTTTTGATGTGTTTGTCAGGGATTGAGCCCCATGTCCTTCTACTCCACCTTGAAGCCCCTCCCCGAGGCTTAGAAACAGACAGCCTTATTCCAGCTGACAGTCAAGGCTTTCCCAAGCTGCATTTCTGTCAGTTTTAGAGCCCAAATGGACTTGCTCAAAAACGGGCACGTCGGGATGGAGAATCATCGTATTCTAAGGACCAGACATCTATTAGCAACTGAAAGTGCTTTTTAAAGCCCCAAGAGCATACCTTCAGTTAGGGGTTGCCTCTTCTGTCCCTGTTGCCTCTCCTTTCTCAGAGGTTCCAGTAGGCAAAAATCACGAATCATGGAGTCTCGTCCTCTTTTCAATATTCAAAGAACCTAAATAACCAGCCACCCCTGGTGTAAGTGCCAGGAGGATGTGTCCTGTTAACACTTTCCTTTGCAGCTTTCCCTTATCAGGATGTTGTTTAGCATTTGTGAAATTTAAAACATGGAACATTCCATGTCAATTTTTATCATATATCCACATACAGGAGCTACAAAATACAAAGCCATGAAAATAATTCCCCTTTTGTCCTCGTTGCACATTTATACTAGCTGTGAACTTAGCATTTACAGGGTTAACACTACCGCTGCAGGGGAATCACAGGTGAGACAGGGAACTGGTCGGTGCCTCGGCAGTGGCAGGGCAGGCTGAAGGGAACGCTGGCGTCCCTCCTCCTCCACCTCCACGCCCGCTTCTTCCTCCGGTTTATTTAAAGCATTGTTTCAGCTCTAGGAGCTAGTGTAACTTTTCTTTTTCCACCCAGAGGAGAGAGAAACCGCAAACTAATTTTTATTGCCTTTGGCCCATCCAGGGCTCACTTTTGGGAAATTTTCCGGTCCTCTCTCCTCCCACTTGGTGGAGAAAAAAAACCAGAGACATCACCCAGGCTGCACCTTTTCCCCTCGCTTTACTCAGCACCAGAAGAGCAGCCAGGGGATCCAGTAAGTCAGTTCTTCTGGAGTTGAATGTACCCTGTTCAGACTCCGTAGGTACCTTTACCTCTCACACCAGGCAGCGGCTCAGCTGCTGTTTCATACAGAGCAACTGCCTGGTGGTCAAAAGTTAGTCATATCCCATCCCAGCCTTTCACGACTCCTTTTCCCCCTGTTGTAGTGAGTCAGGGGCCATTGTAGTGAATCTCACTTCTGATGGCAGCTGTTTTGGGGATCCCCAAGAGCATCCTTAGGTACAGTGATTTGCTAGGAGGACTCAGAGGACTCAGTACACAGTCATCATGGTGTTACAGGAAGAGGATACAAAGCAAACTCAGTAAAGGGAGAAGGCACGTGGGGCAAAGTCTGGGAAAAATCGGGTATCAGCACGTAAGAGTCCTGTCTCAGTGAAGCCACGCTGGATGCTTTTGCTCCCTCCAGCAGCGCACTGTGGCAGCAAGCTCCTGAGACACTCGGTACCCAGGGCTGTTACTGGTGGGTGGTCAGACAGACCGAAAACCAGACTCCTAGAAGGAAAGCAGGTGTTCAGCACAAACCACATCGTTTGTACAGTCTGGGCCCAGGGAGGCACTCTGGCAAGTTTCAGGGTGGTGGGAACCCTGGCAAGCTCCCGGACGCCAGCCGGGAGCCAGCCTTATAGGGAGGACCTCCCGAGGCTGGACGTCTCCACGCGGCTCACCTCCTTTCTGCACACTGTGTAGGACTCTCAGTGCCGAGTAAGCATAGGGAGGCTTGAGGTCTCACCCTCGGGGAAGCTGAGGAGGACAGGGCTGCAGCTCCACCCTCTGTCTCAGTTTGTTCTATCTGTAACTCTTAAAATCATGCCAAACTTTGTGTCAACCCAATAGTTTCCCTCCCTTCTTTTGCTTCAAGGCCAGCTGTAGAGCAGCTCATCCCGGCAGTTTTCTCCAGCCCCTTTCAGGCTTTGCTGTTGGCCTGGGAACTGCCAGCCATACTCATGCCATTTTTTCCAGACTTCACTGAATCTGACCTCTTTCTCCTTCTTTAGGTAAAGAGTGCTCTAGCCACCTGCTTACAACTTACTGCTCCATGTCTGCCTTTTGTAGCAAATCTCTTGCTCCAGCATGTCTAAGAAATATTCCTCTTTCTGGGCTCTTGTCTCTGGATTGATTATGTGGCTGTCCCATCTACCTGGGAGTCCCAAAGCCAGTGTTTGCCCATTTTGGTAGGTTGGGCTGGATCCCAGAGTTACTGGCTGAAGGGCCGTGGTGGCCTGGGGCTGGTGTCGGCTTGCTGGTGGGTGGGCTGGGTCCTACCACGGCAGGCTGTAGGCTGTGGTGGTCCTGGGGCTGGTATCTGCTCAGTGATGGACAGGGACATGTCCCAAGGTGGCTGTGAGCTCAGGGGGTCTTAAGGCAGCTGGTGGTATGCTCCTGCCTGGAGAGCTTCCTGTTCCTAGGTGTCTGAATTCTGGTGCTGACAGACGGGAGGGTAGGGCTGGGTCCCAGTGCTGGTGAGCTAGAGGCCGTGTTCCAAAGTGGCTCCCGGCACCACCAGTGCCACGTAATGGAATGAGCTCACTCAAACGCCCGCCAATGTCTGTGTCCCCATGGGGGGCTCCGATGCCTCCTGCCTCTGCAAGGCTCTCCAAGATCAGCAGGTGGGTCTGACCCAGGCTCCTTTCAAGTTACTGCTTCTGCCCTGAGTCCTGGGGGCATGAGGTTGTGTGTGTTTCCTTTTAGAGTGGAGTCTATTTCCCGTAGCCCACCGACTCTCCCGAAAGTGAGTCCCACTGGTCTTCAAAGCCACATGCTCTAGGGCTCATCCTCTTGGTGCAGGACCCCTGGGCAGGGGAGCCCGAAGTGGGTTTGGCCCGCTGGCTCCTCCAGGAGAACCTGTGCACACATAGCTGTCTTCCCTGTGTGGCCTGTCTGCTTGGGGTGCACGTCTCCTTTGTACCATGACTCTGCCCTTCCTGCTTAGCTTGTCGTGGTTCGTCCTTTGTGTCTTTAGTGGGTCTTTTGTGTTGATCTTCCTGCTTTTCCCATCAGTAGTTGCTCTGTAAATAGGTATGATTTTGGTGTGCCTGTGAGGGGAGGTGAACTCAGGGTCTCCCATTCTGCATCCTGGCCACGCTGAGCCCGTGTGTGTGTCTGGAAGCCCAGCAGGTGTCTTGGCTTCCTATCCAGCATCACTTCATGTTTGTGTTAATATTCACTAATGAACACCTGTAACTGTGTATTCACTATTCTTATAGATTGTGAACATGAGTCTTCAGTTACAAATAAAAAATGTTCTTCAGATAACCTAATGCAGACGTTTAGTAATTCTAAACCTCAGAGAAGGGAAGAGCTAGCCCTGATACTTCAGATCTTTCACAGATCCTCGAGTCTCAGGACGGATCACATTTTCTGAAGAGTTCAGATGACGTTTTAGCTGATGGAGATCTCTTCCATATACTTTCATCAGAGACCCGTGGTAAATCATTTACAAGAGTATTACCGAGCAAGGAAATGAAAGATTCACAGTCTCCCAGAGCATCACTTCCAGGGAGTGACAGACCAACAGCACCATTCGTCGCCCCCACTGTTGTTATTAAAAGAAAGCCACTGGAGACTGACATCTCAAAGGTGAGACACAGTGCAGTAACTTGGAAGCTATTCATTTTGTGTTGCTAGACCCCTTCAGTGCTGTTGGTAAGTGTTCATTCAAAACATCAGCATTTCTTACTTAAACAGAATAAAACGTTTGCCTTTGGATACAACCTGTGTTACATTTAGGATTTTAAAGTGATATTTGGGAATCAAGGGAATATTTTAAAATAAAAATTGTAATCTGTATCAACAAAGAAGTTGTGGCTTAGAGCTTTAATGATAAATTAAAAGACATACTTTCTGACTGAGACAGGGAAATTTTTATTTCACGTTAATACACAAAAATGAGTTTTCTTTGTTAAGGTATTTGTGAAAGCATAGTCATTTTGAAATAACTTTATATGCCTTAAACGAACCCTAGAAAATTATTAGAATTGCTTTTGTTAAAATAGTGTTTAATTAAGAAATTCTTGGTGTAAAAATTCTGGGAAGAAGAGAAGTGAAACTATGGCCATACATATTTAACATATGGTCACAATGTTTTTACTGTAGAAGTTATTAAAGTGGCCTTATAAAAATAATTTTGTAAAGCCGCTTGAGTTTGTCTAGAGATTGAATCACGTGAAGATATAAATCTAAACTAGAATCATAATAAAAAGTTATTGACACGATTTACTTGGAATGATTTAAGAGGAAGAGCCCAGTAGTGCTCAGGACCCTGCCACACTCCAAGATTCCCAGATGCCAGGAAGAAGTGAAAAGTCAGATGTTTCTGTGATGACAGAGCAGATATCAAAGACGGTAATTAGAGTTCTGAAATGTATAATCTGTGATTATTTTAACTTTTGTTCTTAAGGCTACCATTTCAGAAGAGAATTTACAAAGTAAGACTGAAAAACAGACTTACCAAGAAGAAAGAGAATTGGATGGTAAGATTTCCTGTTTCATAAGATGAAAATGTTAATGATTGTGTGTTCCCATATTATAACTCTAAATAAATGAATCGAGAACATGACTTAAACGGAGAAATAACTTCTTAGACAGTCGTAAGGTAATATACAAGTATATTGACCAGTATATAAAAATTAACCTGCTGAGTTTACATATTACTCAGTCTATCTCCACTAAAATTTATGTAAAAGGGCCTTGATGGCTCTGCCTCAACCAAATGACAGCGTTGAGTGTTATGAGTCCTTAACGTGGTATTACGCCAAAGGCCATCAGGGTACAGCAGGAAAAAAGGTGACTTGAGTAATTACTTGTTTAGCTTGATTCTTTAGGTGTTTTATGTGTAACATATTTTTTAAAATAGTAAATCTGTTCTTTTTTCCAACATACATGGCTTTTCTGACCGACCCTTGTCTGATTGCATTGGCCTGGACTTCCAAACAGAATTAAATGATTGTGATGCAGAGGGAGGGCTGTGCTCTTCTTCTGTGCACTGAAGTGAGAATGCCTTTACCTGCCCCCTAGGATGATTGCTTGTCTGAGATGAATATGTCTTCTTATGGTCAGGACACTTTCTTTTGTTCATGGTTCTTAAATGAATTTTTACCAGTAGTTGAACAGAATTTATAATCAATTGACAAAAAAATTTTTTTCATTGTGGTAAAATATACATAACATAAAGTGACATTTAATCATCTTTAAAGTATACGATTCAGTGGCATTAAGTACATTCACAGCGTTGTGCAGCCGTCACCACATCTGTTTCCACCACTTTCCATCACCCAGTAAGGAACTTGTTGGGCAATGACTACCATGCACGCCTCCATCCAGCCCCCACTCACCTCTAACTTGACTTTCTGTCTCTATGAACTTGCCTGTTATGTTTCATGTAAGTGGAATCATACAATATTTGTCCTTTTGTGTCTGGCCTGTTTCACTTAGCATAATGTTTTCAAGGTTCATCCACATTGAAGCATGTGTCAGAATTTTATCACTTTTTATGGCTGAACAATATTCATTGTGTGTACATACCACATTTTGTTTATCCATTCATCTGCTGATGGACTTTTAGGTTGATTCCCCCTTTTTGGCTATTGTTCATAATGCTGCAATGAACATGGTGTACTGTATCTGTTTAAATCTCTGTTTTCAGTTGTTCAGGTAGGAGTGTAACTACTGGATCATAAGGTAATTCTGTTCGGCTTTTGGAGGACCTGCACAGCTGTTTTCCATAGTGACTGCACCATTGTGTGTTCCAGTAGCAGAGTACAAGGAGTCGCATCCTTGCCAGCACTTGCTTTCCTTTTTCTTTAAGTTGTGGTGATTCTCGTAGGCGTGAAGTGTATCTCACTGTGATTTTGATTCACATTTCTCCGATTACTAAAGATGTTAAGCGTCTTTGTGTGTGCTTGTTGGGAATTTGTTGGTAATCTTTGGCAAAAGATTGGAAAAAATGTCCATAGAACTCCTTGACCCATTTTTTAATTGATTTGTTTGTTTTGCTGAATTGTAGAGGTTCTTTATATATTCTGGATATTAAACCATTTTTGGCTATTAGAGACCCTTTGCAATTGCATATGAATTTTTGAATCAATTTTTTTCCGTTTTTGCAAATAGGCCTTTCAGATTTTGATAAGGAATGCACTCAATCTATAGATGGCCTTGGGAAGTATTGCCGTCTTAATAACACTAGTCTTCCCATCCATGAACCCAGGGTGCCTTTCCATGTATTTAGTTTACTTTAGCAATGTTTGGTAGTTTTCAGTGTACAGTTCTTGTAATTCCTTGGCTAATCGTTTTCCTAAGTATGCTACTCTTTTTGATACTCTAGTAAAGAGAATTTTTTTCTTTATTTTTAGATTACTCATGGCTGACGTTTAGAAATTACAACTGATTTTCCGTGCTCATCTTGTATTCTGAACCTTTGCTGAATTTATTAACTTCAGTGTTTTTATGCAGGGTCTTCGGGGTTTTCTGTACATAGGATCACATTACTGTGAATAGAGATAGTTTCACTTCTTCCTTGCTATGTTGGCTGCCTTTGATTTCCTTTTGTTTTCTCATTGCTCTGGGTAGAACGTCTAGTACAGTGTTGAACAGGGGTGGGAGAAACGGAGGTCTTTGTCTTGTTCCTAGTCTTTGTGGGGAAGTTTTCAGTTTTTCAGCATTGAGTAGGATGTTAGCTGTGGGTTATCATAAATGCCTTTATCATGTTGATATTTTATTCTCAGTGTCCTTTTTTTTTTTTTTAAAAAAAAAAACCTTAACGGGGTGTCAGATTTTGTCAAATGTATCTTCTGCATCATTTGAGATGGTTACATGTTTTTTCCCCTTGCTCTCTTAACGTGGTGTATTACATTGGTTTTCTTATGTTGAAGTGCATTTGCATTCCTCGAGTAGATCTCATTTGGTCTTGGTATATAGTCCATTTAATATGTTACTGGATTTGGTTTTCTGGTATTTTGTTGAGTAGTTTTGCATCTGTCTTTATAAGGGATATTGGTCTGCAATTTTCTTTCTTTTTTTTTTTTAATAGTGTTTTTATCTGGCTTCAGTAACAGGTAATGTTGGACTCCTAGAGTGATTTAGGAAGTTTTCCCTACTACTCTGTCTTTTGAAAGAATTTGAGAAGGATTGGTATTAATTATTCTTTAAGAGTTTGGTAGAATTCACCAGTGAAGCCATCCATTCTTAGACTTTTTTTCATTGGGAAGTTTTTGGCTATTGATTCGGTTCCTTACTAGTTACAGGTATTTTCAGATTTTCTCCTCCTTCATGGTTCAGTCTTAGTAGGTTGCTGTTTCTAAGGATTTGTTCATTACATTTTGATTATTCAATTTGTTGGCATACAATGATTCACAGAGTTGACTTAAAATCTTTTTTGCTTTGTAAAATTTATTCTAGTGTTCTGGCCTGCATTTCTTGTTTTAGCTGTTTGAGTTTTCTCTCTTTTTCCTTAGCTAATCTAGCTAAAAGATCGTCCGTTGTATCCTTATGTTGAATTTGGCTGGCTTGTACCCATTTCCATGAATAGAATAAGGTTTAAGTGATGCCCTGCGCCTTCTGCATGGCTCTTTTGGAATTTGCTCAGTCTTGGCAAGCTCATGTTACAGGAAGGCCACACACAGGTCTTCTGATCAGTAGTCCCAGTTGAGGCAAACATGTGAGTGATGACACTTCTAGCTTACATTGTACTTCCAGTTACAGAAGTTTTATTTTGATTAAGTCCAGTTTATCTGCATTTTCATTAGTCACATGGACTTTTGGTGCCATATGCAAGGAACTATTGCCTAACCTAAGGTTGTAAAAATTTACCCTTATATTTTCTTCTAAGAGTTTCATTATTTTGACTCATATTTATGTGTACAGTCCACTTTGAGTTGTACATAGTGTGACACTGGGATCCACTTCATTCTCTTACATGTGGGTATTTAGTAGTTCCCACCATCATTTGTTGGAAAGACTCATCTCTCCTCACTGATTTTCCTTCATGCCCTTTTGGAAAATCAGTTAATCATAAATAAATGTGAGGGTTTATTTCTGAACTCAGTTCTATTCCATCAGTATCTACGACTGTGCTTATTGCTAATATCACATTATTTTGATTATTATAGTAAGTTTTTAAATTGGGAAGTGGGAGTTCTCCAACTTTCTTCTTCTTCAAGATTGTTTTGGGTATTCTAGGTCCCTTAAATTTCTGTATGAGTTTTAGTATCACCTTACCCTTTTCTGCAAAATAGCCATCTGGGATTTTGCTAGGGATTAAACTGAGTCTGTAGATCATTTGGAGTGTATTGTGATTTTAACAATATTAAGTCTAATGTATCCATAACCAAGGATGTCTTTCATTTTACTGTATCTTATTTAATTACTTTCAGTGATGTTTTGTAGTTTTCAGTGTACAAGTCTTACACTTTTTTGTTAAATATATTAAGTGTTTTACTGATTTTGATAGTATTGAAAATGGGATTATTTTTCTTAATTTTATTTTCCAGTTATTTCTAGTGTATTGAAGTCCAGTTGAGTCAGTATGTTGATCCTATAATCTGAAACCTTTGCTGAATGTATTTATTAAAGTAGATTTTGGGTCTTTTGATTGTGTGTGTATTTCTATTTACAACACCTACGAGAAGAGATAGTTTAATTTTTTTCTTTACAGCATTGCTCTTTTATTTCTTTTTCTTGCCCAGTCGCCCTAGCTAGGAACTCTATTACATTTTGTCTTTTACTCTGTTAATAAGGTTTAGTACATTTAGTGATTTATTTTTGCTTATTAAAGCAACCAAGTGTTTCTGGGGTTGTTAATTTTCTCTATTGTTTTTCTCTTCTCTATTTTACTTATTTCTGCTCTGGTTTTTATTTCTTGCTTCCTTTTGCTTGCTTTGGGTTTAGTTTGTTTGCTGATTGTGGGCTCTCTTGTTTTTCAAAATGAGGTGTTTAGAGCTATACATTTTCCTCTAAGCACCACTTTAACTGTTCCATAAATTTTGGTATATTTTTGTTTTCCTTTATTTCAAACTGTTTTCTAGTTCCCTTGTGATTTCTTCTTTGACCTATTGGTCATTTAGGAGTGTGTTGTTTAATTCTTACTTATTTGTGGATTTCCCTAATCTCTTTCTGTTGCTGACTTCTGATGTCATTCTACAGAGTGTAAGGAACCTACCTCATATGATGTCAATCCTATTCAACTTATTGAGGTTTGATTTATAGCCTAGCATAGTGTGTATCTTGTCAAATGTTCCACATGCATTTGAGAAGAACATGTGTTCAGCTTTTGTTGGAGGGATATAGATATCTGTAGACCTCTGCAGGGCTCTAGTTAATTTATAGTGTTGTTCAGTCATTCTGTCTCCTGCTTGATCTTAGTTGCTTTATCCATTAAATTGGGGGTACTGAAATCTCCAAATAGTATTGTTGAAATGTCTGTCTGTAATTGCGTATGGTGAATCATGAATATCACACATAAGATTTTGGCCTGGAGCCGGACTCCTCAGTACACACACACGCACATTCATACGTATATATACCTACATGCACATATATGCGTATACATATAAATAGCCATGTTTAGAAATCAAGAGTTCTCATGAACATCTTCAGTTCCAGTCCATCCCCTCCGGTCGTGCTTTTCCTTTCCTTTCTTTTGTATGTATATGTCCTTTCTTCCACAGTGCACTGTGCTTGACTCTGAACAACAGCATCACATCTACTCATTTGATGGATCCTATAATGCTGCTAAGTTGTTTCAGAGTTGCTCACCACATAGCCTTAGGAAAACCAACCTGCTGGAAGGATTTCATGACTTTGCCTGCATCTCGCGCTCTTGACTCGGCCAGGCTGTGCGCCAGATTTGTACTCTTGGGTTACTTGAATTAGTGCTTTGTTTGTCCCTTCAGAAGATTTGTTTGTTTATTTATTTTCAGTGTTGCTTCCCTTTTATTATTCTATTGATTTAATTTTATTTTGGGGGGAATATGTACAACATTAACCTACTTCTCAAAGTATAATTATGCAAAAGGTATGTAGTTGCCCCCTCGGTATCCACAGGGGTTGGTTCCAGGACCCTCCTGGGTACCAGTGTCCACAGATGCTCAGGTCTCTTGTGCAGAATGGTGTAGTGTTTGCACAGGACCTGTCCTCATCCTCCATATACTTTATTTTTTTCTCCCATGTACTTTAAATCATCTCTAGATGATAATACCTAAGACAATGTAAATGCTATGCAAATAGTTACAAATACAATGGAAATTTTGTGTTGCCAGCACGTGGCAAATTAAGGTTTTCATTTTTGGAACTTTCTGGAATTTTTTTTCTGGGTATTTGCAATCTGCAGTTGGTTGAATCTGCGGATGTGGAACCTGCAGATGCAGAGGGCAGCTGTCCTTAGAGAAATACCTCCGGCATTCCTTCCCTTCACAGTCCCCAGCCCTCCTGTACCACCCCCTTGAAGGGAACTAAGTATATTACTTTCTGACTTATCTTTCTTGTGTTTCATTTTGTAAAAGTAAATGTCTGTTTCTTTCCATTCCACCCCCCTCCTTTCCCATTTGTTCTTACTCAAAAGATAGCATACTAGGTATCCTCTTTTTCATTTTTTTCACTGCACATTATGTCCTGGAAATGATAAAACAGCTTAAAACACAACTTCATTAGAACTGTTCTCACAATTTTCGTGCCAGATCTAGCATTATGGTAAATTAATTGTAACTATAAAAATGAGACAAAATGCTGCTGTGTACTTGTTTTACATCTAGAGATTTCTCAGTAAATCTGTTTTTCTGTTTAGTGGACTAAATGAGTCTCTTTATGCAGCTCAGGATGAGGAGTCAGATGGCAGCCTTCTGCCTGAGAATGAAGTACTGTCAAAACCTGACACACCAATGTTGAGACAACGAGGAAACAGACGCACTGGTAAGAATGATAATCATGGGTATCTTTAAATTATTTTAAGTTAAGTTTATCAAAAGATCTTTTTTTCCTTTGGATTTCTTTAAATAATGGGTAAAACAACTAAGATCAAGAAGGAAATAGAATAATTGAACAACACTCTAAAAATGTTTGTGCATGTATTTTGTAAACAGTTTACATTTTGATGTTAATCATGAATACCCTAAGATAACTAAAGAACTGACATGGAAGCTTTGGTACCTTTTGTTTGGTATTTGTGTGGTGAGTGTAACAAGACTGTGTGACAAGACTGCCTCCACACACACTCGTGAAAACTACTCACACCAGTTTCCCACTTCACTGTCATGGTCTGTTTAAGTAGATAGTTTGCTGCTGTAGCTTTGCAGTCCTCTTCCTGTAAAGTTGCACAAATTAGAAGACATTTTGGTGATTACTTGGCATATCCAGAAGTTTCATAATAGATCTGTTTTTCTGTTTAGCATTTCTTATAACTGAGCCAAATGATATGCTGTCTGTTAGAGATCAATGGCCTGCGGGCATAGCTTTAATGTTAAGAAGCCAACTTCAAATTAAGAATCTCAGAGCTGCTGGAAGTGACAGTTTCGATAGTAAGTAACTAACTTAAACTCTTGTAAAATTATTTTCAACTAAATTCAGCAGAGCTTTGTTCCATGGTTCATGGATATGTCTCCCACTGTTTTGCCCATTGGTGATTTATCTGTGTGCTCTAAAATTCCTGAGTTAGCTGGGTTAAATTCCCTGCTAAGATTATGGATTTCTCTCTTTCTTCTTATGTTTGGTCAAGTTTTGCTTTCTATCTTATCATACTTCATTATTGACATTTACGTAAATTTAAAATTAATAAGTTTCCTAAAGGACAGACCTTTTCATCCCAGTAAAGGGAACTCCTTGATCATTTTTACAGTTTTTGTTTGTATTTTTTTACTACCATGCTTGCTATTAATGTGGCCCTAACGTCTGGCTGGTTGTTTGCACGACACATTTTTTCTATCCTGTTGCGTTAACCTTTGTGTATCATTACGATTTTTCTGTGTCTCTAGTATATAGTATAGTATATAGTATGTAGTATAGCTTGTACTGTATATTTTTCAAATTCAGCCTGATTCTTGGTCTTTTAATTAGCACTCATAATCACACTTGGTCAAATTTTGATATTCTGAGATTTAAGTTACACCATTTTCTTTGTGCTTCCTGCCTGATAACTTTCTTTTAGTCTTGTTTCTGCTTTTTATTTTTAAATCGTTACATATTTTTTCTTAGACATATCTGGTACCCCCAGTTTAAACTTTATTGTAAAGTGTGACTATGCCAAGAAAACTAGAGAATATCAACCAATATTAAATTATTAGTTAAAGTTTTTTGATATCCCAGAGTATCTAAAAAAATAACAAGGCTGGTTCTGTTTGCTCAAGTGAAAACATATATAGTCACATATGTTTATAGTTAAGTAGGTAGTGTCTTTTAGTAGTTTATTACCACAAAGTATGCTTTGCTTGTATCATTGAACAATGTGAGAAGGTATTGGGTAATTAACATGTGTTGCGTATGGTACTGATACCACACGTCTGGTTCTCTACTTAGTGCATTTAGAAGTCTTCTTACAGCTCAGAGTGTGAGTAAAGTATCAGATGAAAATATTTTGCCTAATACTTGGAGCTGCTAGAAAGAAAAGACTCAGTAGTAAATATGATAATTATAAAAATTATTAATTTATTTTTTAAATTAATTGATTTTAAATCAAGTAAAATTTGAATCATGAATGTATAGCCTGATAACAACCTTATAAACATCACTGTAAAGTTTTTAAAACTTATATTATTTAAATTTTTTATTTCTTGGTATTCTTAAATTTGTTGTTTGTTCTACCATTTACTGAGTGATGCACATTGAATTCTATTGCTATGATTTTGGATTTATCTATTTCTCCTTGTAGTACTGCCTGTGTTATTAGTTGTATACAAATTTTTAAAAGTACATATTTCTGCTGAATTCAATGTTTTATTTATATTAAAGAGACCATCTTAATCTTTGGTAAGGTCCTTGATCTTAAATTCTACTTTGTCTGACATTGACAGAACTATAGAGGATTTATTTTGGTTAATATAGGCATAGCATATCTTTCTTCATATATTTTCTTTCCACCTTTCTGTATTTTGTATTTTCTACATTTCTAAATGTAAACTTTGGTGGTATGTCTTACAAGCAGTTTTTAGTCAGATTGCTTATAAATCCAATGTGACTTTACTTGTTTCTAGAACATGTAATCTGTTTACAATTATTATAACTATTGATTATTTGAATTTAAATATTTTGAAGTAATTTCTGTTTTTTCCCCACTAATCCATTTTTCTTTTTAAAATATGTTGAATCATTATTTTTATTTATTCCAATTTCTAAATCAATTATGTTTTAAAATGTGAAAACTTAAAAAAACTCAGTATGCTTGGAAAAATGAAGTCTGTTTTCAGCTTTCTAAGTGTGTGTATGAAACAGCAATGCCTACTCCTGCTTTCAGTAAAAACACTCTCATGGTTAGTTACACTTCATAGTCTGGACTTACTTTTTAATCATTTAAAAAATTGTGGTCATTTGCTTAAATTACTGTAAAAATGAAAGGAAACTTTGGTGGTTCTTAATAATTCAGAGGCTTCAGAATAAAACAGTTTAATGTTTTAGTGGATCAAAAACTTCTGAAAAAAATGGACATCAGGTAGTTTTAACCTCAAAAATCCCATCTCAAATTAAGAATTGTGGAAGCTCAAAAACTGGTTTTGACAATTTCACTATGATATGTTTACGTGTGGATCTCTTTGATTGCACTTTGAGTTTGTTGAGCTTCTTTATGTGAAGATTAGAGTTTTTCATAATTGGAGAAGTTAATGATTATTATTCTTCACAAATTCTTTCTTCTTTCTTTCCTGTTCCTCTGAGGTGCCCGTTACACATATGTTGGTACTCTTGTTTCCGCCAGTCTCTGAGGCTCTGTGCATTTTTCTTCATCCCTCTCTCTTTCTGACCCTTTGACTGGACAGTCTCAGTTTACCTCTAGTTTCACTGACTTGTTGCCTCTTTAGTCCTGCCTTTGGTTCCCTCTTGGCATTTCAGTCACTGTTCTTTCTGCTCTAGAATTTCTTCTTGATTCTTTAACAGATTTCTGTCATATTATTGATATTCTCTGATGGTGAGATATAATTTTTATACTTTCCTTTAATTTTAGACATGGTTTCTTTTAGTTATTTGAACATATTTATAAAAGCTGGTTAAAAATCTTTCTCTAGTAAGTTCAGTGTTTGGGCTTCCTCACTGAGAGTTTCTGTTGACTGCTTCTCTTCTGTACTGTGTATTGGCTGCTTTGTTTCTTCTCATGCCTCATTTTTTAAATTGAAGACTAGCCATTTTAAATATAATATGCAACTATGGAGATCAGGTTACTCCCCTTCCCCAGGGTTTGGTGTTTTTATTTATTTTATTGCTTAGTGAGTTTATTGGACTAGTCTATAAATTCTGTACAACTGTAGTTGTAAGCCTGTTGATTTACAAGGGAGCAGTGGACCTGGGAAGAGGAGAGTGGAATTAGGGAATAGTCACATGCTGGAAGGCTCACTGGTTTTACCAAGAATCAGTCATTTTAAAAAAATGCTTCTCAGATTACTGCAGGCCTTTATTTAAAACATGGAGTTCTGAAAATGCTGACTTTGTTGGGTTTTGGCCAGTATTTTCTTTGCTTCCACGGAGGAGTAGGTTTCAGTGTTTTTATTCTGCTAATGCATCAGTACTTTGGAGTGTTGCCTTGGATGGTATGAATATTACCATTTTTGATTGTGGTTATCTTTTAGGAAGTTTTTCTTCAGAAATAATTTTAAATTTATAGAAAAGTTAAAATAATTAGTACAAAGAAAACCTGTATGTCCTTCATCTAGATCATTAAAATTTTTTCCATTTGCTTTTTTGTCTTTATCATTTGCTCTTTTATGTAGTATAATCAGTTACGTATGTGTATATAGCATATTTTTTCTGAACTATTTGAAAACAAGTTGCGTACATCATAGCCCTGATACTTCAGCATGTATTTCCTAGGTTTAAGCTTATTTTCTGTATAGCCACGATACAATTTTCAATTGCAGTAAACTTAAGATTAATGTAATACTTTTTTAAACCTACCATTCATAATCCAGCATTTGTCATTTTACCCAATATTATCCTTTATGACATTTTTTTCTTTCCAGTACAGAATCTAGTCTAGTGTCAGGTGTTGCATGTAGTTGTTATGTTTCTAGGCTTCTTCAGTCTAGAATATTTCCTTAGCTTTTCTTTGTTTTTTTTTGACATTAACATTTTTGAAGGATATTGACTAAAGAAAGGGTCCTCATTTTGGACTTGTCTGATGTAATTCTTAGGTCATCACATCCAGCGCTGCACTGTGTATATCCGTCATTAATCTGTGATTTTAATAATGATCACCTGTCAACGTGCTTTCTGATTTCTCTACCTTACTATTTTTTCCTTATCTAGTAATAAGTAATCTATCAAAGATACTTTAAGATCATGCAGATATCCTATTCCCTGTCAAAATTGCCTAGATTCAGGATGTGTCGCAATGCTTCCCTGAACTAATCTCTGCTTTGACGCTTCCACGATGGTGGTTCCCCCACTCCGGCACCACCTCTGTGTTCGAGCAGTTGGCACCTGGTCTGCCCTGCCCTCACCCGCACTTCTTCCTTCCTCCACTTACTGTTTTACTGTCGATGTGAAGCTGTGGATTCTCGTCTTCTCTGCGGTTTTATAGCTCATACTTTTCTTCTTTTTTAGTTCTAAAATTACCCTAGCATTGGCAAGTAGGAATTTATTCAAGATAATTTCTGTGTCCTTATATGACCCCAGTGCTCCTAGTCACTGAGAAACGCCCTGCTATTTAGTATGACAAGATGTCCCTCGCCGACTTGCACGTTTCCTGTCTCATAGCTGACGTCAGCTGTTGTTCCTAGGAGCCTTGATGGTTTTAAGTGGGAAATGTTGTTAGAAACAAAGATCTGATTGTTCCCATGGGGTGTCTTTGAGGTGTTCTGAGCACCCAGACTAGAAAATACACACAAACACTTGCGTATATCCTAACATACATGTACATATTCATGCATACATAGACCTGCACACATACTTGTGCGTACGTGCATGTATGTACACACAGCCATATTTAGAAGTGATGAATTCCTGCAGATGCTTCTGGTTCCAATCCACCCCTCAGGCGTGTCCTTTCCTCCCTCTGTGCACGGCATCCTTTCTTTCATGGTGTAAATCCTAACTCTGTACAACATCCGCCTGTTTACTCGCTTGTCCTGTGTGGCCCTGACGTTGCTTATAACTGATTAGCTCACACCAGTAGGAAAACAAACCAGGTAGAAGAGTCCATGATTTTATTGCTCTTACCAGAGACGGAGATATGACGCTGTGTTCATGAGTTACTTGGATCAGGGCTTGGTTTCTTTTTTAGTTCATTTGGTTCAGTTCTTAAGTTGCTTTCATGTTTAGTGCTCTCTTCACATCCTTGTTAGTATAATTGGGGGGGGGATATGCAGAATATTCACCTACTTCTAAGAGAGACACAGAGAGAGCTAGAGCGCGTGCGCGCACGCACATCCTTTCCTGAACCCCTCCGCCAGCTTCCTCCGTTTGCCTTCTGTTGTGTGGGACTGTCGGTATTGTTTTCTGCTTTATCATTCCTGTTTCATTGTGTAATGTAAGTGCTTCTGTATTTTTCTCAGTTTCCCCCCTAACTTCCCCTCCTTTCTTACTTACCTCAAAGGTATTACACTGGATACCTGCTTTTTCACTTTTATTTTTCACTTGACATTCTCTCTTGGAAATTCTTTCATGTCAGTTTGGGAGAACTTTTTTATTCACTTTATGGCTATGTGTACAGCTGTTTATGTCAGATTATGTACCATTATTTATACCACATCATAGACTATAGTATATATCTTGGGTTATTCAAAGAATAAGTGATGGATATTTTAGGTGGTTTTGAATATTATGCAACTATAAATGATGCTATAATGAGTAACCTTGTGCATATGTGTTTTCATTATTTGGCCTATGATTATATAGTAACAAAGTATGAATAACAAAACATGAGATTTACAGAAATGTGTTCAAAACACTCATTAAAACTTCTCTCGATTTTCATGTCATATCTAGCACTATGGTAATTTATTTTTAACTTTATCAAAATGAAAGATAATTCTGCTGTACACTTGTATGAGGTTGGAGTCTAGGTATTTCATAGTAGATCTGTTTTTTGATTTAGTAGATTCAGTGCATTTCTTTATGTAGGTTATGATGAAGTGTCAGATGAAAAGGATTCAGTAGCAAAAACTCAAATGCCTGTAAAGAAGCAAAGAACTCTCAAGAGTGAAAGACTCTCTAGTAGGTTTAGTGATCATCAATATTATCAGACACATGGTTTGCAAGTGTCTCCCCCTATTCTGTAGGTTGTTTCTTTACTCTCCTGGTTGTTTCCTTGGCTGTGCAGAAGCTGTTTAGTATGATGCAATCATGTTCATTTTGTTTCTGTTAGTTGTATTTTGGGGGTTGTTAAAAAAAAAGATCATAAGTAACTTCACATTATTTTAAATTAAACTCCTCAGAAGATCTTTTTTATTTGCTTCCTGGAGATATATTTCAGCTTATACTTTGTGGAAATTTTACATGTTGATTTGAAGTGTGAGTACCCTAAGATGACCAGAGAACAGAGGTGAAATTACTGATACAGTTTAGTTGGAATTCCTGATCGTAAGACTATTCCACGTTCAGTATCTGTGAAGGGCAATCCCTTAACAGGTGGATAGTTGACTCGCAAAGGGTGTGTGCCTTTCAGCCAGCCCTGGGAGATTCCTGCTGCAAAAGGCCAACAGACCTCTGACCTGTGTCAGTGTCCTTTTGCAGTAGTTCCAGTGGGTGAAGAGATGTTGCTGAGCTCAGTCACCAGCAAGCAGCAGGGGTCAGAGAGGCCCAGGGAAGGCAGCGTGGGTGGCCTATTGGAAGTCCTCTGGAGCGTCTTGCTGGTTGGGTTTCCACTCAGAGGGAACAACCCTTATGCTCACCCCGTCCATGTGAGCCGTCAGGTCCCTGCGGGAAGAACGCAAGTATGTTAGTAGTCAGAGTCCCACCAGCCTTCAGGCTCTGTATAACTTGGGGAAGAGAGGGCCAAGAGATTTGCAGACGTCTCCTCTGGAATAAGATGTTACATTTGCTGTAGGTCACATGGCCTGGAGTTTCACTTGGACATGAGGCCCTTGTCTGTATTAATGGCCCAGCCGCGTTGCCCCATGTGGATGAGCAGGAGTGCAGCCCTGTGGGATGGCGCCTTTGTCTGGGCCCCCCAGAGGGATGCTGTCAGTGTAGTGGAAGGCTAGGAGTCCCTCTGAGTGGGCTTTGTCCATGTCCTGCCCGACTGGCTGAAGACACGCAGATGGGGAACTTAGGGAGCCCTGGGGAAGGACGTTAGTGGCATATTTCAGTTACCCCTACATTAGGGTTCACTGATCCTGTCATGTGCATGAAGAGGGTTGCTGTGTGCCAGGTCTCTTCCTCTTGGGCGACAGCATCCACGGCAGGCACAGCGTTCGTGCCTCCTTGGTACTGGCACTTTGTGCAGCCTTAATCAGCCCCCAGACCGTCGTGCGTAAGCCACGCGGGGCTGCTGAGTGGAGAAATCGTCCATGGAATGTGCTGGCTTCTGTAAGCTCAGCAGCAAGGACACGTTTGTTGTTTACACCCAGGTGGTCAGTATTGCTTTTGGAAGATAGGGGCACTGGATTCTGGTCATTGGGTGGCTGAAGATTCTCCGCCTGTTAACATATCCTAACTTCAGCAAATCCCATCAGAATTTAGAGTGAGTGAGAGTGCTGGGTCACATAAATGGCACATCTCTGCCAAAAGTGCATTCAGTAGTAGAGGCGGTAACAATGGAATGGACCAGAGTCTGGCCGGAGGAGGTTTCTGTCGGTGCTGGTGGCCCCAGATCAGACAGCATGGTTTGTTTTCCCCTCATCCTGTTGTGAGGCTGGTAGGGACTATGGTTACTAGTGTACAGGTGTCCAGAAAGCCCCAGAAGTACGATTACCCTCCACCTGCAGTGTGAACTTCGTCCGTGGAACGGGCCCTCGTGTCTTCCCTGGGGACGTAGGTGCCTCGGTGTAACCCCATGCTGTTTGTTTGGATTGGCAGCTGCAGTAGGGATGAGTGTGTGTGGCGGTGTCTGATGCATCTCAGGGTTGACTGAGGGAGAGCAGCACCTGCTGTATACACGGCGGCCACCACAGAGTGGGCCCTAGTGGGGCTACCCGTGGGGTCCTCACAGCCCGTAATCTGACCAGCGCTCTGCCTTGGCGGGGAGCATTACTTTACTCCTCTGGGGACCCTAAGTTACGGCTGTTGCCCACGTCATCCAGGAGAGGGAGCATTATCACCATTTTTACGTCACTTTTCCTTTCTGGGCAGCAGCCAATTTTTGTGTGCCTGAAACTTTGCCAACTAAGATCTGACTGTGTGACAACTGATGGCCACAGCTTATGGGGAGACTTGATTGAGCTTGGTAACCAGCGAGAGTCACAGAAGCGAACCTAGTAACCTGGGTCTGGTGCGACCCACTCTTTGGGGTTCTCTCCGGGTCAGTGGAAGAAGTGTTCCAAAGCCCTTTTACGTTCTTTCTCACTGAAAGCAGGGGTCTCACTGTCAGGCCTCACAACTAACAGTGGTCGGAGAGTGTGACTGAGCTTGTAGGGTCTCTGATGACATCTGGTCCACCTGGAGAACCGTAGCCATTAACCTGGGAAATGCTGCCCTCACTTTCTCAGCCCTGAGGTCAGAGGGACATCAGGGGAAGTTGACCAGAGCTTGGAGGCTAAAGTGAAGGACCAGTGTTCCCCTCAAACTGACAGTCGTATTTAACAGTTCTCGAGAACCTTCTGGGGTGCTCTGCGGCCTCACCAGCGCTCCTCGAGTTGCACTGGCATGACTGGCAGAGGTTCCCATTGGAGCCTCACCCTCTGGAGTGCTGCTTTTGCCCAGCCCCAGTGACCCACCTGTTCCCCGGCACCTCCTGCCCCAGAGTGACCCACTCGTTCCCCGGCACCTCCTGCCCCAGGGTGACCCACTCGTTCCCCGGCACCTCCTGCCCCAGGGTGACCCACCTGTTCCCCGACACCTCCTGCCCCAGGGTGACCCACCTGTTTTCTGACACCTGCGAGTGCTGTGTAGGGTCTACAGGGATTTTACTTTTTTGGAAAAGCATTTTGTTCTGTTGATCAGTTTGCTCACTGTACCAGAGAGAGAGCTGCCAGTTGCCAAGTTGGCCAATTAAGATAACAAACCAAACAAAGTAAAAGTAAGCATTTATTCACTTAGCCTGATATAGTATAAGCAGGAATCTAAACAGAAAAGGGCTGAAGCTCTACCAGTCTGCATTTTCCAGCACTGGTCAAGGGTCAGGTGTGTCATTAGAGACAGGAGAGGGTGGGGCAGGATTTCCCTGGCCCACACAAAAGGCTCCTGCTGTTTGAAAGAGCCCTGGGCCCTGGGCCCTGAGGTTGACAAGGCAGAGTTGAGAGTGGATGAGTACTTTACCCTGAGTCAGACTGTGAAAAGTGCCTTCCAGGTGCACCTAATAAGGTGGTCTAGGCAGAGGCGTCTGAGCAGTGCAGTGTCTCAGGAGGCCTCCGAGTGGAGATGCCTGGGCTGGAACGCAGGTGCGTGTGGGACCCTGGTCAGCTGGAGTGGGGCTCGGGGTCAGCAGCGGTGCACGCAGGACTGCGCGTCGCGTCAGCGTGGGCTGGAGGCTTCTGCTATGCGGACTCCAGTCATTCTGTGAGTTCCTGTGGGGCTGAGAGGTCACACACAGGATGTGCACACACACATCCATCCACACGTATACCTGCGAACACAGACACACTTTGGAATCCTGCGCTCTTCCTGGCCCCTCAGCTCCAGCTGGCCCCTCAGGGCTCGTTCCTGCCTCCCTCCACCCTCTATGTGTGTCCTTGCACAGTGGCTTCCAGCAGCGTCAGCACGTTTAAACTCTCACTCCTTCCTGTAGCACTTCTAAAATTGCTCACAACAGCCTAGCTGACGCCACCAGGAAAACGCCCACTGACATTTTTGTGGATGTTTTTTACATCCCACTCTCTTGCCCAAGGCTGAGAGTGTGTCGAGTCCTGTTGGTAAGGTGCTTGGCTTTGTGCTTCTCTTTTCCTTCAGCAAGTTCGTTACGTTGGCTTTCAGTTTTAGTCTTCATTTTTATATTTTTTAATTAAATTTAATTTTCTAGTGTGTGTGGCTACTTTTAACTCTTTTCCTAGGAGTCTCTCTCCTGCTTCTTCTCAGGAACTGTGTTGGTGGCTTCTGCTACGTTCCTCAGCCTGTGAGCTCCTGCTCCTCCGTCATTTGCACAGCTTCATACTTCCGCAGCTCTGATGCGTCATGGCACTCGCCTTTGTTTTCAGCAGCCTTTAACTTGGGACCCAGCTCTGCAGCTGTCCCCATCCAACTCACCAGGTCAGGCAAGACAGAAACCAGTGCCGCAGGCACTGCCTAGACATGCCAGAAAGTTGCATGCAAGTTTCACTCTTTTTACCCCAGTGGAGGAGCTGGAAATTAGAAGGCTTCCTTGTGATTGTGGCGCACTGTGCAGGGCAGGTGGGGAGGGCTACGATGGGCAAGATGCCATGAGCTTTCCTACCCTTTTTGGTGCAGGTTTTCTTGGTAAATAATCCACATAAGTGATGCAGATTCTTAACTGGTTTCTAGAGTTCACATCAAGGTATTTTGGCCGGTGTATGTTGCTACCTCTGTGTCCATGGGGGAAAGAGGGCCTTGGAGCTTCTTTAGTCCTCTGTCTTGCTGGTGTTTGATGCTGTATTTAAGCTTTAACTTACATGAAAAGCTTAGGAAAAAGAGAAATAATATAAAGCATATTTGATGCCTAGGATTTTTAATAAAATGTTGAGACACTTTCAACATATACCAACTAAGACTCTTCTATTTTCATATTAGATCTGGCATTATGGTAATCTACATATGACTATAAAAATGAGGAAAATGTATGCTGTGCATAAATCTCTGTAAATGTGAGTTAGGGGTCTCACAGTAGATCTGTCTTTCTGTTTGATTATGTGCTTCTCCTTAAGTAGCTCAGGATAAGGTACCAGATGGAAATCTTACATATGAGCATCAAACCTTACCATCGACAACACAAGAGCAAGCAAACACACAAAGGACACCTGGAGGTGAAACAGACGTTAGTAAGTATGATAATTTCAGATAAATTTAAATTATTTTGATTAAGCTCGGCAGATTTTTTTATTTCATGAATATGTGTCTGACATTACATTTTATGCAACATTTCTCGTTTCTTGGGCCATCGTTGTAAATACGCTAAGACCATTAGACAACAAAAGTCAGAGAGTTCATAGCTTTCGCTGGTATTGCCAGTTGTATTGTTTCACAGCCGTGGGGCATACAGTCGGACACTCAGTTTCAGAGCAATAATTTTCTTGCAGAGGACACGTACCTTCCAGCAGGCTGGAAGAGCAGAGGGCGCCGCGCCCTGTGGCAGTAGTCTTCTGCCACAGACTGTGACTGGTGAGCAGAACTGTTGCTGAGAGCTGTAACTCAAACAGCAACTGGGGATCAGTGGGTGCAAGGGAAGGGTATCCTGAGAGGCCTGTTGGGGAGCCTCAAGTGCCTCCTCTGTGGCTCCACTGAAAGGAGTGGTCTTTTTGGTAACCTAATGGGCAGATGCCACCAAGAACCCCCGTAAGGAAGATGAGAGTGCCGGTAGCCAAACATCCCACTCACCGCGGGGCCTCGCTTTCATTTGCTGAGGTGGAGGGGGCCGGGGCTTGGCAGGCTTCCTCTTTGGAATGGGAGGTTACAGGTCACGCCCAGGGGCTTCGGTTAGGTGCTGGGTAACTGTAGTAATGGTCCAGCCACGTTGCTGCATGTGGGTCAGGAGGACCACTGGCCCTTGTTTGGTGGTGCCCTTGGGGGATGTGCTCCCTCTGGGTGCAGGATGTTTCCCAGGCATGGCTGTCTGATGACGGAGAGTTGAGTTTATGTAGCTTTCTGGAAGGACATCAGTGAGGCGTTGCAATCCATTCCCCATGTGGCAAGCTGACCGTGATGCTGCCTCGGGTGTTTCATTGTCTGTTATAAAACACCAAATCCCCTCACCTGGACAGTAGCTTCTGTGGCAGTCACAACGTCACAGACAGCTGGTGCCTGGGACTGCGTCACTGAGCTGCCAGTCGTCACTGGAGCTGTGCACACACAAGGACCTATGCCCAGGTCCACTGAGCTATTGAATGAAGAAGCAATCTCAGGGACAGTTTCTGCTTCATTAAGCTGACCAGTAAGGACAATTACTTATTCTTCTTCCTTAGGCATTTCTTTTTGGGAAGCAAGGCACTAGATTCTGGTAGTTGGGCGGTGTCACAGCCTTCTGCCCGTCTTGCTAAAGTGGCAGTTTCCATCAGGACTTAGGGGTGGTGCAGGTGGGGCTTCGTGTTAGCAGTACAGCTATACCAATGATACGTTCTGTAGCGGGGGCCACAGCATAGGGATTTTGAGGTGGCCTGAGTGGGCACACTGTTGATGTGGGGTCTGGGGAGTTTTCCCGTGGTTGGTGGCTTTGGACGACCGCCTCAGCGTTATCACTGCCCCCTCACCGGGTGTTGGGGGTTGTGGGGAACACAGTGGTCAGAGCACCAGCACCCCAAAGGCCCGGGCATGCAGTTCTCCTGCACGTCTCTGCTGAACTCTGACTTCAGCACAAGTCCTCACATTCCCCCTGGGTACCTGGGGCCTGCCCTAACCCGTGGTCTTGTTTATTCTGAAACCCATAACATCTTGGTAGAAGTTGGGAGAGTGCTCTGATTTGTGGTGCGTGTCCCTGGGAAAAGCAGAAGCGTGGTGTCTGCGTTAGTCCGGCTCGCCTCACCCCACTGCCCGGTCCTTGGTACACAGCCCATCAGTCTGCTCCTTTGAGACCCTGTTTTGGGGTAAACACACGCTTTGATCTCTTTAAGGCCTTTGCCCACATGGTCCAGGAGGGGTTACTACCCTGCCGTTTTTACATCACTCTCTCTTCTGATCAGTCATTTTTTCCTGGCGTTATCCACTACTATGTGTCCAGAAAGTTGTCAGTTAAGGTCAAGGTTATGTTGTGTTCCACTGCACACATATGCTACATCTTCTTTATCCATTCATCTAGTGATGTGCGCTTAGGGTGCTTCCGTATCTTGGCAGTTATAAATAGTGTTGCTGTTAATAGTGGGGTGTATATATCTTTTTGAATTAATATTTTTGTTTTTCTCAGATATATGCCCAGGAGTGGAATTGCTGGGCCATATGGTGGTTCTACTTTTTGGTTTTTGAGAAACCTCCATATTATTTTCCATAGTGGCTGCACCAATTTGCATTCCCACCAAGAGTGTACAAGGGTTCCCTTTTCTCTGCATCCTTGCCAACATTTATGTTTGTGTTGTTTTTGATGGTGGCCATTCTGACAGGTGTGAGATGGTGTCTCATTGTGATTCTGAGTTGCATTTTCCTGATATTAGTGATGTTGAGCAACTTTTCATGTTCCTGTTGGCTGTCTGCTTTTCCTCTTTTGGAAAAGTGTCTGTTCAGTTCTTCTGCCCATATTTTAAATGGGTTAGTTGGTAGTTTGTTTGCTTTTTAACTGAAGTACAGTTGATTTAAAATGTTGGAAAAAAGATTATGTTGTAGACCAATTTCCCAGACCTTATGAAGATGTTTGATTGAGTTTGGTGTCCAGGAGTAGTGGCACAAATGAACCGAGAAACCTGAGTCTGGTTAAAAAAAAAAATTCTCATCATCTACATCATTATTCCTTCACTGTGTATCCTGGTACCACCAGGGTGGCTCATGGAGTCCCTGTGGTCTTTTCAAGTACACTCAGAACAGGTTCTACACAGACAAAGATGAGCCATCTGTCACATCCTGACCAGGACCCAGCCAAGCAAGGAGAGAGTCTTGGATGTTGGCTGTGTTTTTTCGTACTCCTTTCTTGCACCTCCTTGTGCGATGTGGCCATTGCCAAGTCCTCCAGGAGCGGGTTTCTGTATTAGCCACGCAGCAGGTTTACAGGATCACTTCTTTAACAGAATGCTTCTTTAAGTGTGAAGATGAGCTACCCACATCTCTAAGGTCTCCTCAGGTCGCTGGGAGAATTGGTGCTAAGCACTCTGCCTTCCTTGTCATTAAATCTTGCATCTCAGGAGTCACTGCGTCGCAGGCCGAGTGTCAGTTCCAGGAGCATTGGAACTAACGGTAGTCATTGAGTGCAGGGTCGCCAACAGCTTTCAGGCCCATGACTGATGGAACTGTAATTAACCTAGGAATTGCTTCCCAGTTTTGTCAAAATCCCTCTGTTTGATGTTTAATTTGACCCAGCCACTGGTCATCTTGGCCAGTAAAACAGGGCTGTTAAAATAGAAGGACCGTAGTTCCTTCAGAGAACAAACAAGCGGCTGTAACGATGAAACAGCGCTCTCCTAAAGCACCTTGCACAGTCCGCCAGCACCTCCTGAGACGCGGTGACCGGAGTGCTCACGTGCCCGGGGGGCCTCTGACTCTTGTAGATGAGCCGGTCGTGCCCCTTACAGAGCCCTGAGGACGCACTGCGGCTCCTTCCAGGAGGGGACTGCGCTCCGTTGACCACACTGATGGCTGCGCTGACTTGTCAGGGAGAGGGCTGCCGGTTCTTGAGTTGGTCACTTAAGATAGAAAGTAAATTGAAAGCGGGAGTAAGCGTTAACCACACACTGTGGTAGCAGAAGAGTCTGCACAGGCTGGTCCCAGCTGCACCAGGGCTCTGTCCCCCGAGAGCAGCCTTGATGGGGGTCAGAGGTAGCCGTGCTGACAGGGCTGGCTGGAGGGTGGTCGCCACAGCGGGGGGAGCCCCAGACAGAGAGCTGTTTCTGTCTGTTGACTGGAGGCTGAGATGAGGTGGAAGTGGAGAGGGCTAGGAATGCGAAAGCACTGGAAACGGAGTCAGAACCAGTGAGAGTGTCTGCGGGGGCCAGTGGAAGGTGGTCTGGGTCAGTGTGCTGCCTGAGGGGACCCACCAAAGAATGCCTTGGCGTCGAGGCACCCAGACTAAGAATGCAGATCCTGCCAGCCTGGAGGGGCCTTAGTCCATGACTGCAGCTTCCTCCGGTGTCTGCAGGGCCCTGGCCGAGCCTCGAGTGCAGTGGGGGGGGGAGGACTTCCCCCACGACAGCTGACAGTCAAGCCTTTGTGATTGTCTGAGGTTGGGCCTGGAAGATCACACGTAGGATGTTGGCCTGGAGTCAGTGCCTCAGTTTGAACACATGCACATCCACATACAGGTGCACGTAGTGAGCTTACGCATACAGTCATCCTGACGTGTGCCTCCATTCCGCGTAAGGCAGACTGATCCTGGTCTTCTGTGCGAACAGGAGTATTTAAAAGGGCGTTTGTGGCATCAGCTGCTGCATACCTGCTTCTCTCAGCTGGACAGTAAGCCTCTGTGGAGGTCACAGCCAGCAGGTACCCCCGGGTCCAGAGCTGTCCTGTGGCCCTGAGCCACACGCATCCGTTAGAAACCCTTCTCGCCATTTTTATATCGCATCTAGCATTACGAACATTATAATTCTTTAAAATGGGAGAAAGTGCTGAGGTACGTTTGTCAATAACTTAAAAGTATAGAGTCAAACAGTATTTCTGTTTTTCCGTTTTTTGGACTGAATACCTCTCTTTATGTAGCTCATGATGAAGGACCAGCTGAAAACCCTGTGCTTGAGCACCAGGACTCAGTGTTGGAAACCCAGCTGGAAGCAAAGAAACAAAGACCTTCTGAAGGGAAAAGACTCAGTGGTAAGTATACTAATTATAGATAACTTTAAATTATTTTCAGTTAAGCTCCTCAGAAGGTCTTTTCTTTGGTTCATGAATATGTATTTGAACATATATTTTATAGAAACCTTACATCTTGACTTACAGTGTGACTACCCTAATTTAACTAGAGAACTAAGACAAAATTACCCGTGCCCTTTGGTTGGTATTTCTGGCCCCGTGGGTGTTCCGTGGTCATAGGTCAACCACTCAGTATCCACCATGGTTCTGTAATAGGCCAGTAAATGTCTTGTAAAGATTGTGTACCTTCCAGCTGGCTCCTGGAGATAGGAGTTTGAAAGCGCAAAGGGGCACCTCTGCCCTGTGTTGGTGGTCTTCTGCCATAGCCTCCAGTTGGTACACAGAGATACTGCCGAGTTCTGTAACTCAGAGAGCACGTTGGGTAGAAGGGTGCAGGGGGAGGCAGGGCCTCGCAGGGCCTCCATGGCATCCCCTTGGTCGTGGCCTCACTGAAGGGAGGTGCCCTCACGGACCCTGCATGGGGAATAGGAGCGTGCACGTCATGTAACTACCCCGCCGGCACTGGGCCTTCTTTCCACTTGTTGCGGTGGAGAGGACCAGCGCCTGGGACTCATCTCTGGAGTGAGGTGTCTGCCCCTTACAGATCATACTCAGGAATTTTATCAGGGCACCAGGTAACTCTGCCTTGTCTGTAGTAAAGGCCCCACTGAGTTGCCGCATGTGGGTCTGCTGGGCATCCAGCCTTTGGCAGTGCCCATGTTGGGCCCACTGAGAGGATGTCATCAACAGAGAGGACGTCTTCTGTGCCCTGAGTGGGACTGTGAGCTTGTGTGTAGCGAGCTGAAGGGCCACGACCCCCGCTGGGTCTGGGTAAGGAGCCCATTGGTAATAGCCTCCGACCCGATGGCCTGGGACCCTTACCCGGACCCCGTGCCCTCACCTAGTGGACACTGTGTCTCTGCCTCACCCCGGTGTCGGGGCTGAGGTCAGCCCCAGTCCCGTTATCCAAAAGGCCGAGAGATCCAGCTCTTCCCCGCCTCCCCATTGACCCCTGACCTTAGCCTAGGTCGTCACGCTCCCGCTGAGGAATGAGGGACCTGGTCTAACCCACTGTCTTGCTCATCTTTGAAAGTGGAGAGTGCTTGATAAGGGCTGGTGGGCTCTCAGATTCTGGTGAAGATTCAGCAGAAGGAGATGATGACAGCACATGTGTTGCTCACAGGGGCTGTCAGCACGTGGCCCCCAGGTCAGCCTCCTTCTGGGCATCCCTCGGCCCCTGCAGGCCGGGTTCCTTGGTAGCGAGCCCTTTGGCCTGCTTCTTTGACCCTCATCACTGGATGTTCCTGTAGGTCTCTTCTAGAGATCTAGGCCCGGATTGTCTGGGAGCAGGTTCCTGGGGACCATTTTCACGTTGCTTTATGGTTGGTAAGTCGCTGCTGCCCTGGCAGCAGCGCCAGCAGGTTGTCAGTTAATGCCCAGGTTGTGCGCTGCCCAGCGACCAGAGCTTATGGGGAGGTTTACTTGAGTTTGAAATTAGAAAGACTGGAATAAATGAATCAAGAAGTCTGGGTCTGGTGAAGAATCTCCATCCTCACTCCATCGGTGTAGACTCTGGGACCACCAGCGTGGCTCAGAGGGACGCTCTCATTTCTGCACTGGTGGTGTGGACATGGCTTTCGGTGGCGGGGAACTCATCAGAGGTGGGCCATCCTGTCAGAGCCAGAACTGTGCCCAGCTGAGGACGGAGGGGGTCTCCAGTGTTTGCTCTTTTCACTCCCGCCTTTCCCACCTCGTCAGCCAACGTGACTGCTCCCAAGACTCTCTGAAGAACGTGTTGTGTAGTGACAAGCTCAACAGTGCGTGCGCCCTTTTCCACTAAGTTTAACAAGATGAATTCCTTCAACGTGGAGGCAGGCTACCAGGGTTTAAGATCTCTTTCATAGCTGGGAAAAGTGACCCCATGGTTCTCATGTTTGTTTTCACTAAAGCACATGGCCCAGTAAGTCACAGGCTGACCTCGGTTCCAGGAACAAGCTCAGAGCCGAGCACGGTCCCTGGGTGCTCCGCGACGAGGGGTGGCCCCGGTGACGTTGGCCCCACCGCTGGCAGCACTGCCGGACCCCCAGCAGTCGCCGCAGGTTGCGTCCCTGGGCTTCTCAGAGCCCCTCTGCCGAGTCTCTAACTTGACTGCCCTGCAGGTGTCCTGGCCAGTGGATCAAGATCTGAAGGGAAGAACCTTTGCCCCCCCAAGCTGAAAGCCCATCTGCAAGTGACCCTTGCCCCCGGGAGCGCCCGCGTGGCCGCAGCGCTTTCTGCACGCGCTGGCCCCCTGCTGATGGCCCTGCAGCGCCCTCCCCCATCCCAGCCCGCCGTGCCCCCAGACTCACTACGCCCCCTGGGCTCTGCCTTCCATAGAGCACTGGGCTTACTGCCCCTGCTTGCTGCTCCAATTTGAGGGGGAGGTGCCAGTTCCCGGGATGGCCAATTAAAGTAACAAGCCAAACTCAAAGTAACAATCAAGCCTTTATTCATGTACTGCAATAGTGCAAGCGAGAGGAAAGGGCCCAGCTCCAGCAGCGTTCTGTTCCCGCTCTTGAAACAGCAGGGCTGAGGGTAGATGCACCATTGCAGACTGGCCTGAGACGTGGGAGAGGACGGTCCCACAGCTGAAGGAGCCCAGACAAAAGGCTCTTGCTGTTTTGTGGGTCCTGTGTCCTTGGGAGGTAGTGGTGGGAGGGCTGGGTGGAGGCTCGTCCTGAGTGCCAAGTCGGGCCTGAGGAAAGGGTCTTCCAGCCCCACCCACAAGGCAATGTAGGCAGTGTGGTGCGTGAGTGGGCCGCTGCACAGGTCAGTGCCCAGTGAGCCCCCGCTTACCCCCACCCCTGCCAGGAGGCTTCCCGTGAGGTGAGCGGACTCAGAAAGCAGCAGGATGAGAGCGTGGCGGGGAAGGCAGCGGTGTCCACGACCACAGCTACCTCGAGTCTCTTGTGGGCTGAGGCGCTCCTTTCCCCATGAAAACTGCCGGGTCGGCCTCTGATTGTCTGTGATTGTGCCCAGCCTGGAGTCAGCCTCCTTAAGTACATTCACGTGTTTACATAAACGTATATACGTATCCACATATGATTCATACACACGTGTGCCCGCAGACTTGCACGTGTGCGTACAAGCCTGCATAGACGCGCTTAGAGTTCATGATAAATCTTGGAAATCTTCGATTTGGTCCATTCCCTCAGGGCTTGTTCTTGCCTTCTTCTATTTCCTGTGTGTGTATTTCTTCCACGTGTGAGTCCTGACGGAATAAACATAACACGTTACTCGTTTGTTCCATCTTGCTGTGCTTCTAACATGATTTTGGAATTGCTTAGCACAGAGGTCTAGAAACACCAGCCAACTGAAGATGCTCGCCGTGTGTTTACAGTCTCCAGCCTCTGCCCGCGGGTGTCAGACACTGTGCTGACGAGTTGCTGGCCTTAGTGCTTTTCTCTCTCACTAGGCTCATTTCTTTAAGTTTGCTTTCAGTTTTAGTTCCTTTTTTGTGATTTAATTTATTTTTGAAATATTTGGAAGATGAACCTGTTTCTCAAGGTAAAAATTAATGCATCCAGGTGTCTTAGAGGAGAGCCGTCTCTCCCCCAGCTCTCTCCCTTTCTTCCTGCAGGTAACCAGCTCCATTATTTTCTGTCTCACTTATTTCATTTTGTAAAGGTAAGTATCTCTAATTCTCTTTCTTATTTCCCTTTCTTCCTTATCTAGTGTGTACCCTGCAAGTTTTTCCCTTTTGGGTTTTTTCCCCTGCTTAATATTGTCTCCTTAAAATCTCTCCAATTCAGTTTATAGAGGTTCATTTGATTCCTTTTAACTATCTACACACAGCTGTTTGAACCATATTTACCGTAATTGATGAAGTTTATAGTACATACTAGCTTATTCATTCACTCCCATGCATGAGCATTTATGTGCAATTACAAGTAATGCTGTAATTAGCAAATTGTACATATGCGTTTTATTGGTTGGTCTATGAAGTCAACATGATCTACAAAACATAAATAACCTAAGAGAAACAGAGACAAATATAAACTATATGTAATGCCTAGAAATGTTTATGAAGTAACGAGAAAGCTTCAAAACACATCTATTAAAATGCTTCTCACAATAACCTTACTAGATCTAGCATTATGGTAATTTAGTTACAACTTCATAAAAATGAGAATGTTACTGTGTGTTTGTTATAAATTTGACATATAGAGATTTCACAATAGATGTATTTTTCTATTTAGTGGACTAAATATATATCTCACGTAGGTTATGATAGAGCATCATATGAAAATCGTACGCCGGAGCACCAGGAACCAGCGTCAGAAACCCAACCAGAAGCACAGAGACAGAGAGAGAAGAGACTCCGTAAGTGTAAGTACAGGTAGCTTTAAATGACTGAAGATCGATTACAGCCAAAGACCTTGTCCTCTGGCTCATAAATCTATTTCACTGTAGATCTTGTGGAAACGTTATGCTTGGACTCGAAGCATAACCTGCCCTCAGGTGACCGGGGCGCCAAGGCTGGAGCGTCCGCGGCTTTGCTCGGGATTTCCGGTTTTCGTAGCCGTGGGTCACGTGCTCATTATCCACTAACACCAGTAAAAGGCAAATAATTGTCCTTCAAAAGGTGTGTGCCTTTCAGGTAACTCCCCGAAGTGCGGAGCCCACCAGCCCAATGCAGTCCAGTGTCCCGTGTAGCCGCCTCCTTCCAGAGGCTCCAGCTGCTGGACAGAGGAGGTGCTGCGAGCTGTAACTCAGCAGCAGGTCAGGGGCCTTGGGGAGGAGAGGCCGGGGAGGCCCGTTCGCTGGCCTCCAGAGCATCCTGTTGGCTGACAGCCACTTGAATGAAGAGGCCTTTTGGGTAACTCAACAGATGGTTGCAGTTAGCACCGCACTGGGGAGCACGTGAGTGCGAGCGGTGGATAATCCCACAGGTTTCCGGCCCTTCCTGTGTTTGCTGCGGCCGAGAGGACAGGCGTTGGCAGTTGTCTCCCCTGCAGTGACGCACGTTGCCGTTTTCCCTGGGTTCGCCTGGGTGCGAGGTCCTTGCACCACATCCCCGTTAACGACCCGGCTGTGTTGCAGAACGCAGGTGAACGTAGTGTCCTGTCCTGGTTCGGTAGTTCCCTTGCCTGGGCCCTCCAGGACGATGTCACCAGTGTAGTGGGAGGCTAATGCCCCATCTGGGAGCAGGACTTGTTTCTGCTTGTGGCCTTGTGAAAGGACATTTCAGGTGTGTTGCAGCCCATTACCCACAAAGCTAACTGACCCTGAGCATTTACGTGGACAGGGCGCTGCAGAGGGCATTTGCAACACGAGTGGCTTCGCACCTGCTTCCCTGGGCTCAGGCAGTGGCCTCTGTGGCCGTCACAGTGGCAGGCAGTACCAGCGTCCTGATCTGTCTGCACCACAGGGTTAAACTGCCTGTAACCAGTTGAGTCGACAGGCACCTGAGGCCGTGCTGACTTAGGTACTGACTCGGGGAGTGGTCTCAAAGAGGTCTTTGGTTTGCTTAAGCTCAGCAAAGAGGGCAGTAATTTCTTTCTCTTCCCTTAGTGGCTGTCTTTGGAGGCAGATCTCTAGCACTGGTGGTCTGGTAGGTTTTCAGTCTTGCATCTGCCCCCCTGCCATGGCCCCGACGGCAGCGCTACTCCCCAGGGCTGGGAGCTGATGCGAGTTGAAGTTCACAAAGAAGATACGTCTGTACTAATAACGCACTCAGTCATGGGAGCTAGAAAACTAGAGGCTTGTGGTGCCCAGGGGAGTCCCCCCGAGCCTGTGGTCGGGTGTAAGTGAGGGTCAGATGGCACTGACTTTCCCCCTCCTCCTGGTGTCAGAGCTGTGGAAATAACAGTCATTGGCAGACTGGTATCCAGATGACCCAAGGAGTGCAGGCTCCTCCCACTGTCTCCTGGAAGTCTGAGTTGGCGTACATCCTCAGATGCCACTGGGAACATAGGGACCTTGGCCCAACCCCTAATCGGTTTACTCTTAAACTCAAGCATTCCGGCAAACATAGGCTGAGCTCTCTGATTCTGGGAGGGGCAGAGAGAGGGGCATGTGTCCTGGCACTAAGTGTCCTCACCGTTTGGTTCTCGTGGGGCTGCGTGTTGGCCCCCGTGGCTTCCTGGCATAAGATGCTCGGTGGAGAGTCCGTGCCTCCCGTCCTCGGGGCGCTGTTGCTGAGGAACTAGGTGGTGCCAGGGCGCTCATCGTGGGTGGACGAGCCTCTCAGAAACCAAATGTCAGCCAGCAGCAGGAGGACTGTGTCAGGTGTTGGTGTCTTTTCTTCCCCGTCCCCTTCCTTGACCTCACTGGACAAAGTGGCCCCTGCCAGGGCACTCAGAACCAGGGGTCTGCAGTGACGTGGCCAGCAGCTGCCGCTGTCCCTCCCCTCGTTCACAAGGGGCGCGCCTCCAGGGTGGCGGCTCCATCTCCTCAGGCTGCTGGTCAAGTGAGACTGAGAGGTCTGGATTCTTTTTCAGTAAACACGAGTCTCAGAAACTCGCTGTATCACAGCCTGTCCATCAGTGCTACAGACGTGCTGAGAGCTGCCCGGAGCCACTGGCACAGCTGGGCCGGCAGTGTCTGCAGTGACTCGTGTGCGCAGCGACACCGCTGAGTGGTGTTTCACTTTGTACAGCTTCCCTTTCCTTCTTGCTCGAAAGGCAGCATGCTGGATACTCTCTTCCGGGTGTTTCCCCACTAGGCATCATTCCTGAGAAATGCTTCCCGGTCAGCTTGTCGGGGTCCTTTTCGCTCCTGTTACGACGTGTATGTGCAGCTGCTGGTACCACATTACGTCCCGTGTCTGTGTTACCACGGCTTCCGTGCGGTACTCAGTCTCAGTCTCCTGTGCTCAGGTGTTCACGTCGTTCTGAGTGTCCTGCCGTTACAGGTGTGCCGTCATGAAGAAGCTTGCGCACATGTGTTTTCATTGCTTGGAATATATAGTAACTAAGAATATTAAAAAACTAAGAAAATCAGGACCAATATAAAACATATTTAAAGTCGAGGAATATTAATGATTTGATAAAACACCTTACACACGCACAGCTGTCTAAACTTTTCTCACAGTTTTCATGTCAGATCTCCCATTATGGTAATTTAATTATAACTTTATAAAAATGAGAGAAAGTGTGGCTGTTCACTGGTTATAAATTGGAATCTGGAGATTTCACCGTAGATCTCCTTTTTATTTCGGGGACTGAGTTCTTCTCTTCATGTAGCCTGGGATGGAGGACCAGACGGAAACCCTGAGCTTGAGCCATGGGACTCAGTGTCACAGCCAGAAATTCCAGTGAAGAGCGCGTGCTCACAGAGGGGAACAGCTTCCTGGCGAGGGGAACAGTCACAGAAGGCATTCAGTTATTTTACAGTAACCCCGCTGGAAGATTTTTGCATCTGGGTTCACACATAGGTGTTTGGGCAAATGCTTATAGACGTTTACGCTCTGACTAAAGCGTGAGTGCCACCGCTGTTTCCGAGGTCTGTAACGCAGACGCCGGCTGAGGCGCGGAAGGCCTGGTCGAGGGCCTTCCGGGTGTCCTCTTGGATGTGTCCTTGCTGAGAGGCAGCAAGGACGCCACACAGGAAAGTGGAAATGCAGGTAGTTGAAGAACTCTTCACTGTCTGTTGGGCCTCTTTTTGTTTGTTGCGGTTGAATGGCCAAAGCGTGGCCATCTCCTCCCCTGGAGTGAGGTGTCATGCCCCGTAGAGACCACGGCCCGGAATTTCACTAGGGTGCAGGCAGTGGGGCCCCGTCTGTGCTGGCGGCCCGGTCGGGAGCTGTGGGCGGTCGGCAGGGCGTCTGCTCCTTCTTGGGTGCTGTCCGCCTCGGGCTTACTTGGGCAGCAGGCAGCACGCCCTCTCGGAGCAGGCCCCTCAGAGGTCATGACTGTGCGTTAACTGAGTCTCTGCGCTGATGGCAGACACCTGAGCGGCCTGTAGCCACGTGGAGGACGTTGGTGGGCTGTTGCAGCTGACTCCATGTGAGTTAAGCTGCCCTTATCATTTGTGTGCAGAGGGATGCAGCAAAGGGCATTTGACTGGTTGGCTGCTGGATGTCGAGTCCTTCCTGTTAGGAAGACAGCCTGTGTGACAGCTGCAGTATCAGGTCCCATCAGGACTCGGGGCTGCACTGCAGACCTGGCCTGCCAGAATCGTCCACTGAGTCACCTGCACCCGAGGCTGTGTGCAAAGGTCAAGTTCATTATTAGAGTGGGAAATGGTCTCATGGAGAGTTTTCTCTTCGTTGAGCTCAGCAATGACAGCAGTTATTTCTTTTTGTTCCAGGAATGTGTTTTGGGAGACACAGGTGCTGGGCACTGTCCAGCGTGGAGGTTTACAGTCTTCCACGCGCCCCACGAGCAGTTCCCCCAGGGCTTAGAGCTGAATGCCTCTACACCAACCTGCACTCAGTGGTGAGGGCTATAAAAACGGAGTCTTGTGATTGAGAGGATATACTCAGAGCAGTGTTTAAGTACCGGTTGCCTCGGTGATGGCCTCAGATGGAAAACCATGGAGCGTTACCTCTTTCCCCCAGTACGTGGGCTCAGATGTTATGGGGGTCAGTCACCTGTGCAGCGATGTCCTAAAAGGCCTAAAAATGCAGTACTCCCCCACCCCGCTTTGAATTCTGACCTTGGCGTGCATTCCCAGACCACTGCTGCTGACGTAGGAATCTTGACCTGGTACCTGTTTTTTTTTTTTTTGGAGCTGAGAAGTCTGGGTGGAAGGAGTGAAGGGTTCTCTGAGTCATTCCAGCGGCACTTGGAGGAGCAGAGGGAGGAGCGTTAGTATCAGTCATAGGGGCGTCACAGTTTGGCTGTTAGCTGGGGACGTGCGCTGGGGTCCATGGCCAGTGCCTGGCCTAGAGGTCTTCGGTGGGAAGTCCAGCAGCGTTCTCCTGAGAGTCCACTGTTGAGTAACCAGACCTAGAGACTTGGAGGGGTGGATCTTTAACCAGATCATCCTGGAGTGGGAGCCCTTTACCATCTTCAGGTCTGCTCAGTGGTCAGACAGTACTGACAGTCCTGACCAAATGACAGACTGTCTTGTTGGTAGCTGCTTTTTCCATGCCTGGAAATCTGCCAGTTAAGATCCGGACGGTGCCGTGAGCCAGCTGATGTCACTCTGTAAGTAGGTTTAATTGGGCTGGGGAATCAGCATGGTTGGCCTGAATGGAACTGGAAATCTAAGTCTGGTTAAAGTTTGTATTATTCCTGTGCTCACTCCGTCCGCCACTTGAGAGACCAGTCAGGTGGTGCACGGAGACTTCAGAGCCTCTTCACATGGTGATCCAGGTGTGTTTTTCAGGGGCAGGGACCTCACAGTGGGTGGGCTACCCTGTTGGCGCCAAAGTAGTACCCAACCAAGGAGTGAGGAAGGTCTCAGATGTGCGAGTCTTTCGTCCTCCTTTTCCTCTGCCCCCTTGGGCAGTATGGGGCTGTCAGGTTCTGCAGTGGGGTTCCACAGTGACAAACCCTACACTAAGTTGAGCAAGATCACCCTCTTTTTCATGCTACCTGAGTTGCTAAGCAAAGCAATCCTCAGGACTCCACATGCTTTCTCATTTAAGTGTGAGTCTCAGTAACTCCCTGCATCAAAGGCTGTCCCTTAGTCCCAGGGGTGTGCTACAGCTAACGGCAGGCACTGGTGCCAGTCAGCATGCAGGGTCTGCAACGTTTTTGGACCCATCAGTAGCTATACAACTGCTTCCCTAGTTTTCTCACAGACCATCTGTTGAGTCTTCCATTTGACTTACTGAGCATCTTGGTTGGTGAATCAGGCTAAAGAGAAAGACAGTTGTTTTCCTTCAGAACTGAAAAGCTTATGGAAGCAACCCATTGACAGATGATTGGATTAAGAAGATTTTATACACACACACACACACACACTGTAGAATATTATTCAGCCATAAAAAAGAATGAAATACTGCCATTTGCAGCAATGTGGGTGGACCTAGAGGATATTATATAGTGAAGTAAGTCAGACAGAGAAAGACAAATACTGTATGATATCACTTATGTGGAGTCTAAAAAATGATACAAATGAATATATATACACACAAAACAAACAGACTCACAGATACAGAAAACACACTTGTTATCAAAAGGGAAACAGAAGAGGACAAAGACAAATTAGGGATATGAGATTGACAGATACAAACTGCTATGTATAAAATAGATAAGTACAAGGATATACTGTATGGCATGGAAATATACCCATTCTCTTGTAATAACGTGTAATGGAATATAATCTGCAAAATACTGAATCACCATGCTGTATACTTGAAACTGACACAATATTGTGAATCAGATACATTTCAATTAAAAAAAGCGCATGTAAACAATGCGGTGGCTCTCTCGAGAGCCCCTCTAGTACTTCATGGGACTCGTTTACCTCACAGGCAAAGTGCCCTGTTGGTGTCCTGCAAGTCACCCAGTGGTGCCTCCCTGCCCACCAGTCCTGCCTCCTACTAGCACCTCTCAGAAAAGCATTGTGCTTCACGGACCAGCCTCCTTTTTGTACTAATTTGTGAGAGAGACAGAGAGAGAGAGAGAGAGAGAGAGAGAGAGAGGAGAGAGATACAAGTTTCTTGAGTTGGTCTATTCAGGTAACAAGCCAAACAATTGTACAAAGTAACAATTAACCCTTATTTACCTATTGGTTTTTATTTTTAGTTCTATGAATTTGTGTTAGCGTAAAGTGAAAACTGGCACCTGTGCATGCATATTAGATGCCTGAAGATGTCAGTGACGCAGCCTCTCCTTGATCCACGTGCCCCCAGAGCACAGGCGGTGGTCCAGACAGGGGCGCCAGCTTCACTGCTGTTCTGTTCTAGCCCTTGGAGCAGCACTCGCCAAGGGCTGGACCCAGCAGTGCAGGCAGAGCTGAGGGATGGCCTCACAGCAGAAGGAACCCAGACAGAGGCTCTTGCTACATTAGGGACCTTACGGCCGGGGGAGCTGGATTCTGAGCGTCATCAGCACATCTGCTCGTTTGCTCAGTCCTGTAATGCTTCTCAGACGGTTTCAGAATTGCTCAGCACACACCACTAGAAAAACCAACCAGGGTTTAAAGGATGTCATGATTTGTCTGCGGTCTGCCTCCCCACACGCCCGACCCTCCTGTCCGACAGAGGGCTTGTGTTAAATGTTGCATTGATGGGTCACTGCTTTTATTTTCCCTTCAGCAGTTTCGTTTCATTTGCTTTCTTGTCTTCATCCCGTCTTCTTAGCCTTCTTGATTTAGGTTTATTTTGAAATATATAGAAATGAACCGAAAAGCTGTGCTTAGAGGGCTGCCTCCCCTCCCTTGGTCCTCCCTCTCGTTCTGGGGGTCACCAGGCTTGCTGTTCTGTGACGGCTTTCCTGTGTCTCCTCTATTTTTTCTGTTTTTCTCATTTCTTTTTTTTTCTTACCCAGAGAGTACAAGTTTGCCCCTTTTAAGTTTTCATTTTTTAACTTCCTATTATTTCTAGAAATTCCTCCAAGTCAGTTTATGGAGATCTGCTTCACTGGGGTGATAGCCCTGTGTACAGCTATTTGTTCCACATTATTTACTGTACTTTGTATTATACCACAGTGCATAATATATACCTGATTTATTTAACTAATCTCTGCTTGAAAATTTATAGGTTTTGAATATTTTACAATTACAAGTATGTTATGAGTAACTCTGTACATAATCATTTTTATTTTTAGTTCTATGAATATGTATTAGCCTAAAGTATAAATACCCTAAGAAAATTAGACTGTATATATGTTTATATATGTTTATATATATGTAAGACACCTAGAAATATTAGTGATACTCTCAACATAAATGCATTAAAAATGCTCTCACAATTTGTATGTCACATCTGACATTATGGTAATTTACTTATAACTTCATCAGAGTGAGAGAAAAATTTTGCTGTATGTCATCAATTTAAAATTCAAAGATTTCACAGTAGATCTGTTTTTCTGTTAAGCAACTAAACACATCTCTTTATGTAGCTCGTGATGACATTCCAGACAGAAACCCTGTGCTTAAGCCTCAGGACTCAGTGCTAAAGCTCCAAATGCAGGTACAGAAGCAAGTAACGTCCGGAAGGGGAAGACCTGATAGTAAGTATAACAATTAGAGGTGACTTAACGTTTAGAAAAATTAATCAGATCTTTTTTCTTTAGTTCATGAATATGTATTTGACCATATAATTTATAGAAATCTTCCATTTTGATAGAAATGTGAATACCATAAAACAACTAGAGAACAAAAACCATGTAACATTTGGTTGGAGGCTATTTGCTGACGTGACTTCTGCGCTCGGTGCCCACCAAGGCGCGGTACCTACCAAGGCTCGGTAACTGGTCACTGGTCCTCCGGGAGGCGTTTGCGCTCAGCCCTCCGGGAGATCATGGGTCTCAAAGTCCAGCTGGCGCCTGGCTCGTGAGGCAGCTTTCCTTTGCCACAGGATCCAGTTGGCAGAGAGACGGCTGAGACCGTCGACTTAAAAGGCAGTGGATTCAGGGGGGCGAGGAACGGGTTGCCTGTGTAGCCAGCTGGAGGGTCTCCAGGGCATCCTGGTGTCTTTTCGGTACTTGATTGACGGGTGCTGTCATCAGGGTGGCCACGCAGGGATCCATGAGGACCGGTAGCTGAACAGCCGCATCCACTGCTGGGCATCCTTCATACTTGTTGGGGCTGAGAGCTTGAGCATGATAAAAACTTGGCAAATTGTTGCCTCTGGAGAGGGATATACTGTCCCTTCAAAGTTTATTCCGAGGACCTTCACGTGGGTCATAGGTGCTTGTGCCTTGTCCGTATTAATGTCCTAGATGTGTTGCTACATGTTGGTCGGAAGGGCGTCCAGCCTGGTTGGGCAGTACCCTTGTCTGGACCCACCAGGAGGGTGTTACCAGTGTTGTGGGAGGCTGGCACCCCGTCTGGGAGTGGGACTCCTTCCTGTTGTGGCCTCGTGGAAGGACATTATAGGTGCATCGCAGCCCATTAAGCATGAAGCTTGCTGACCGTGATCATTATGTGGACTGGGTGCTGCAGAGGGCATCTGTGATGTGAATGGCTTCACACCTGCTTCCCCGAGATCGGGCAGTAGCCTCCGTGGCCGTCACAGCGGCAGGCGGTGCCCGCGTCAAGGGCCGTGTTGCACTGATGAGCCACGGATGCCTCACTGAGTTTCCAGGGGCCTGAAGCCTTGGGCGAAGGTCAGATGTGAACCTGGGCTTCCTTAAGCACAGCAGTGAGGGCAGCTTTTTTTTTTTTCTTCCAATTCCTGAGACAGCTGGTGCTGTTTTGAGAGACAGAGCGCTAGCACCAGCAGTGTGGTAGGTCTCCAGGCGTCCATACGCCCCACAGAGACGGTCCCGCCTGCAGCACCTTCCTTCAGGGCTTGGAGTGCCTGCAGTCAGGGGTGCACACGACAGGGCACCAGCCACAGCAGTCCCTGCAGTGGGGGTCCCCCCTGCAGGAGTAGGGGGCTGCAGCTGCAGTCAGGTCTGGGTAGGGGCCTTGGTGGTGGTGTCTTCAGACAGGAAGCCAGAGAGCTTTAATTTCCCCCTCATTCACAAGCAAGGGGGCTTGGGGGTCACAGGCCCCTGTACACCATTGTCCAAAGGCCCAAGAAATGCAGTCCCCACCCCCACATCTGCTTTGAAATGTGACCCACGGCATAGGGCTTCCATTCCTCACTGTGGACGAAAGGACACTGGACGTTTCATTGTCTCATTTTCTTTAAGCCAGAAAGGCTGGGTAAAACTTGGGCGGGGGGGGCTCTCTGACCCCCCCCCCCCCCCCGCCCGGGAGCTTACAGGGCGAAGCAGAAGGAACCGCCCTTGCGTTAGTCGTAGGGGTCCCTGCCGGGTGGCCCCGGAGCAGCTGCCACTTGGCCCCTAATGGCACCCTGTGTGGCCGTGAGCTCCCAGCTGCAGAGCCCAGTCGTCTCTTCTTTTGAGCTCCCATTGTGTGAAAACCAGACCTGGAGGTATATTTGGGAAAACCCTTACCTGGATCCCCCGGGAGTGTATGCTCATAGCATGGTGATTTTCATGTCGCTCTCTGTGACATTCCTTCTCTGCCGTTTTGGCAGGAGTCGCTTTTTTCCTGCCCAGGGATTTGTCAGTGACGGTCTGGATTATGTCACTGATGAATGGGCAGACTTAGAAGGAGGTTTATTGAGCTTGATAACCAGCAGGGGGGACACCGGTGAGCTGGAGTCTCGTTAACAGCCTTCCCGTCCACGACTGTCACTGAGGCCTAGCAGTGTGGCTCACAGTGCGCTGTCACCTCTGGAAGCTCAGTCCAGACACGCATTTAGTCCTCGGGAGCCCATGGGGTGGGGGGCAGAGCTGTCAGAGCCCAGTGGTTCCCAGCTGGGGAAGAGGGGCTTGGCTGCTCCCCGCAGCCTCCTTGAGCCGACTTTCTGCTGTCAGGACACTCTTAAGGAGGGAGGGACTTTATAGCGACACAGCCCACAAGTTACACTGTCTCTCACTACCTGTAAGATTACCTCCTTGAAATCAGTGCCTTCTGTACTTTGCTTGCTTGCAAACCTTATGAATTAAGCAAATTATCAGACTAGAATTAGAAAGTATACAAAAGGAAGAAAAGGAAAGAAGGTCACCTCCTTCACCGTGCAACCCGACCAGGTCTCTGAGGCTTCTTTACATCCTGGGCCTGCGGCCCCAGGGTCCTGTCCTCACTGCGCTAGGTCATGAGCGTCAGCAGCGTGCTGTGCTGTGGCCTGCCCGTCGTTGTCCGGGGCCTCGTTAACGTACAGCAGTTGCTGGGTGCGCTTAGCTTGCAGAGTACGCGGCAGGTTTTGTCCCGTCATCAGAGGACAGTAGCAGTAGCCAAGGAATCGCTTCCCTAGAGTTCCCAGAGCCCCTCTGTTTCATCTCTGATTGGACCCCCCGGGCATGTGGGCAGGGAGTCTGGGGCTGAACAGAAGGACCCCTGGTCCCCTGTCACCCAGAAGCTTCCATAAGCAGCCGGCTAGCACTCCCCAGAGGGCTGCACGGCACCCCTGACTCAGCGCTTCTGAGCCTCGCTGGTGTGGCTGGCCAGGCGTGCTGCTGCACCCTCAGCCTCTTGCAGTTGACCAGCTAGTGCTCCCCGAGAAGCCCGTAGACTTCCCTAGCATCTCCCCAAAGTGCCCTGGGGGATCTCCATGCTTTTTGCTTTTCCAGAAAGACATTGTGCTGAATTGGGCCACCCCACCTGCAGCCATCTGTCAGTGAGAAGGAGCTGCCAGTTGTGCAGGTGGTCTGTAAAGACACCGAACAGAACTGACAGTAACAGTTAAGCCTTTATTCAGCTACTGCAGTAATATAAGTGAGAGTCTAAACAGAAAAGGGCACCAGCTCCACCAGTGTTTCAGCCAGTCTGTCATCTTTGCATGAAATGATGGCGTGCAAGCGTCCAGTGTATGAGTGCAGATGGGGAGGGAGTGTCTCGCTCTGTGTACAGATACTTACGTCTGACGTAAACACCCTTGCCTCCTGTTGCAGCAGCACTTAGCTGCACCGGCGCATAGCTGGTGTGTGTGTGTCCAGCTTATTCCCCCAGTCTCCTGTGCTTGAACACTTGGATGGTTGTGAAGTGTGTTGCAGTTAGAGTGACCTTGTGTGCGGCATTTAAATTGCTTGTTCTGTTATTATGTATCAACCTGACATAAAAAGCTGGTGAAAGCTGAAGACCAGTATACAATGCATTTGCTGTTTAGGGTTATTTATGAAATAATGAGACTGCTTCAACATCATCCATTTTTATCACAGATCTAGTATTATAATAATTTATTTTATAAAAATGAGAGAAAACGCTATTGAATACTTGTTATAAATTTGAAATCTGGAGATTTCACAATAGATGTGTCTCTCCGTTTAGTGGACTAACTGCATCTCTTTATAAAGGTTACTATGGAGCGCCAGATAAAGACCTTACGTTCGTGAATCAGGATTCAGTTTCAAAACCCCAAGTGCAAGTAAAGAAACAAATAACTTCCAAAGGGGAAAGACGCCACAGTAAGTACGATAATTAAAGGAAACTTCACATTTTTAAATGAAACTCATCAAAACACTTTTTTCCCCTTTGGTTCATGAATATGTATTTGAGCATATATTTTATAGAAATAAAAATAAATGACCCTAAGGTGTGGATACCCTGAGATAATTAGAGAACCGAAGTAAACGCCATCATCCCTTTGGGTGGGTATTTGCATAGTCAGTAATTGCTAAGTAACAAGACACACACTTGTGAAAACTCTTCACCTGGTTTTTCTCACGTCACCTACCTGGAAAGAAAAATTGATGATTATTTGGCATATCCAGATGTTCCATTACACATGTATTTTTTTTCTACTTAGCATTTCCTCTTGAAAACCAGAAAAAGAACACGACAACACTTGGAAATCTCCCTCCTGAGAGGGAAGATTTATTTTCGAGGAACCAGTCTCAGGCTAAGAAACTTGGAGCTACCAGAAAGGAGGATCTGGATAGTAAGTAGTTAAATATAAATCTTACAGTTATTTCTAATTAAACCCAGATCACTGTTTTGTTTATGACTGTGTTTTCAACTCTCTGCTTCTGTAGCAATTATCGCCATGACCTTGGATCTTTGCTGATGATTTATCTGTTTCTGTTAGAATTCCTGAATTTGATGTGTTAAACCTCACACTTGGGGGATTTCTCTATTTCTCCCTGTAGTTGTGGGAGGCTTTGGTTTATATCTTATGACACTCTCCTATTGACATGCATATAAATTTTAAGTTGATAGTATTTTCAGGAGACAAGACATTTTGTCCTAATGAAGAGACTAACTCCATCATTTTTATAGTTTTTATTTATTTTCCTTTAAAACTGTCTTATCTGCTGTCAGTGTTTCTTCTGGTCGGTGTTTGCATGATACATTTTTTTCTGACCTTTAATTTTCCTGTATGTTTATGATTTTGCTGTATCTCTTACAAAGAAACTTATAAGTATATGTATTTTAAAATTCAGCCTGATTGTTGTCTTTTAATTACCTCTCCTAATCATCTGCGGTTTAATTACGGATATTTTTGGGTCTAACTCCACCACTTTCTTGGCGCGCCCCATTTTTCCCGTCTGATATGTTTCTTTCACTCTTTCACCCTCTGTATTTTTTATTATTATGTGTATTTTTTATTATTATATGTTTTTTTATTATTATATGTATTTTCCTCATTCATGTTTGATACCAACAATTTTAAACTTTATTCAAAAGTATGAATATTGTAGGAAAACTAAATAATTCAAAACATTTATAATAGTGTTAATAATATTTCTAATTAATATATTTAATACTTCTGTATATCCAGAAAGTAACAAGACTGCATCTATATACACACATGTGAAAAGTGTATTCACGTGTTTACACTTCAGTTAGATGTGTTTGTTTACCGTTAAAAAGTGAGATAAAATATTTTCGGATAACGAACACGTGTTGTAAATCTAGAGGCTCCACCACAGATCTGGTTCTCTATCTAGTGCTTTTTAAGCCTTTCTTCCTGAAGCCCAGAAAACAGACGAGGCATCAGATGAAAAGCATTCTAATTATGAGTATATTCAATCATTTTACATTTTAATTGTTTTAAGGAGAGTTTTGTTTATGAATGTGTATCTGCTACAAGCTTACAGACATCTAAGTCAAATTTTATTGTTCTTTAAATTCCTGTTTCTTGGTTTTCTTGAATCGTGTTCACTCTGTCAGTTGTGGAGCAGTGTGTTCTGAACCCTCGCACTGTGACTGCGGTTTACCTGTTTCCTGTGGTATTGTCCTTTTCCTGCTAGTGTCTGTGTTGTTAGGTGCATGCAAATAAAGATGTTGGATATTCCATATGGACTCAACATTTCCTTTTTATGAAAGTCTGTCTTCAGTAAGACCTTTTGAATAAAACCCTGTCTTGTATGACATTGATATGGCTACGGCAGACTGTTTTGGTTGGTGTTTGCGCGGTACATCTTTTCCCACCTCTTTACTTTTCAGTTGCCTATATTCTTATAATTCAGTGATCTCTCTTATAAATAAATGATAGTTAAACTGTTCATAAATCTTGTATGACTGTCTTTGTCTATCCCTACAACCTGTAATCCACTTAAAATTATTGTGCTTATTAATACATTTGGATTTAAATATTTCCTTTTTTGGGTGCTTTCTGTTTTTCTTCCTGATCCAGGTTTCTTTCTATTTTCTTTCCTTATTTTGGAATTATTACTTTTTAATCAGTCTAACTTTTAAATCAGTCGTGTATGTTGTTAAAAATTTTAAAGTATTTTTAAAATGTGAATACCCTTAGTAAGATAAAGTCTATAATTACAACTTTCTAAGTGTATTATGAAGCAACAAGAATCCTCCACAGTTTCAGGAAAGCACTCTGGTGATTTTTATAGTTACTTTCATAATCTGTTTTGAAAATGCACCAGAGGGTTTTTATGGGGGGGAAGACGAGGCAGGAGAAGGGGGTAGGATGATCTGATCATTTGTTTAAATTGTGTGTGTTTGCTTAAATTGTTACAAAACTGGAAGGAAAGTTTGAGTTGTTTTTGGTATGAATTAATAATCCAGAGGTTTCACAACGCAGCTATTTGACTTTCTGTTGGAGTAAGAGCCTCTACTGTAGCTGAGAAAATGGATGAAAAATCAGATGAAAATCTTTCACCTAAAGATGCAGTTTAAACCTTAAAAAGCTCATCTCTAAGACACTTGGAACTGCCAGAGAAGTGAGACTTGGTAGTATGTATAATTATTAAGAATATTGTATAATTATTTTTAACTAAATTTCTTTCTTTAGTTTTTGAATATTCAATCACGTACATGCTATATGCTGTATCATGTATACATGTGTGCACACATGCACCTAACATATAAAACGTGTGTGTGCACGTACGTTCTCCATTAGGTGAAGTTGATGTGTTGTTTTTACCGTCTTAATTTCATTGAAGCCCTACGCTTATTTTATCATTTGTGAGAAACGTACGTTAACGTACGTAACGTACGTAACGTACGTTACTTTGAGTGTTTGTTTCTCCATTACTCTCTGTAGTTCTGTCAGTTTTAGTTTTATGTTTCCAAAGTTTTTGTATCATAGGGAAAATACACAGATACATATGTATTACATACAGATTATAGGTAATGAACATACACGTTTAAAACTGTTATATATTCTTAGTGAACTGAAACCCGTCTCTGTGATGGACACTTCGTAGTAGCTTTTTGTGCCTTTTGTCTCTTGTGCCTTATGTTAGCTCAGTATCTGTCTTTATGTAACTATTTGCATAAAATAATTTTTCATCATTTTACTTTAACCTTTTTATATTGTTTTGACTTAACTGTATATGATTAGTTATTTTTTAATCCAGTGCAACAATCTTTGTGCTTTAATGGAGCATTTAATACATTTACCTTTATGGGAAGTATGGGTATTTGAGAAGTAAGTGTATCATCACTTGTATTTTCTGTCTTTCTTACCTAATCTGTTTTTGAATCTTCTTCTAAATTTATTTTGAATGTATTATTTATCATTTCTTTTTTTCTCACCCATATCAGTTACGAAAATACTGAATTGAATCCTAAAATGTGAATGCCTTGTAAAACTATTCTTTTGAAAAGCACTTCCATTATTTCGACACTTCACGTACTCACTTTGTAATTCACTTTCTCAATAATGTGGTATTTGACTTTGTTTCAAAACATGAGAAGGAATATTCCTGGATAATTAACAGGTATTTGAATTACAGAGGATTTTCAATAAATGCAGTTTTCTGTTTAATGGATTAAAAACATCTTTCTTGTAGCTCAGAAAGCGGCACTAAATCTCTTAACCGAGGAGGAAGTGGAATTGTCAAAAAACCAGCCTCAGACTAAGAAACTTTGGCCTGTCGAAATGGAAACACTAAGTAGTAAGTATGATAAGTTTCAATATCATCGATTTATTTTTAGTTGAAGTGAGCATAGAACCCCTCTGTCTTAGATTTATGAACGTTGAAGCACATCTTTTGTGTACATCTGTCAGATCACATTTGTTTACTATGGTGATCAGTGCTTCTTTAATTTCGTTGAAGTTCTGTTTGTTCATTTTGTGTTACCAAGATGTTACAGTCTCCCACTGTGATGGTAGATTTCTTATGTTTCCTGGTAGTTTTGCCAGATTTGTTCATATATTTGAAAATGATGTTATTTCATGGGTACAAGTTATACTTGTTAGACTTACCTGGTAGACATGAGCCTTTGTCTCTGTAAAAGTACACTCTTTATCTCTAAAAACACCTTTTTTGCCTTAATGTTTATTTTGTCTGATAATAGTATAACTATTTGCTTTCTTGTGGTAAGTGTTTGCACAGTCTTTTATAAACAGTTCAGACAGAAGTTCATGGTGTCTGTACGGTTTCAGTAATTTTTTCATAATGATCCTAAACCACAAGAAAGTTCAATGGCTTTTTTCTTCATTCATTGTGTCCAAACCGCTTAGCACCCATTGGGTACTGACTGCATAACTTTTGTGGGAACATCGATTTTCAGCACTGTTAGGTAAATACTGAGGGGCACGATTGCTGGACCATATGGTAGAACTGTGTTTACCTTTGTAGGAAATTGCCAAACCGTCTTCAAAGTGGCTGTAGTGTATTGTGTTCGCACCAGCTACACACCAGTGTTTCCATTGCTCCACATCCCTGACATCATTTGTTGTGCCCAGCATTTAGATTTCGCTATAGGTGTGTAGTGGTATCTCGTCTGAATTTGCGATTCCCTGTGAACATCTTTTCATATGTTTATTTGCTGTCTAAGTGACTTCTTTGGTAAGATATTTGTTCAGTCTTTGCCTATGTTGTAATTGGGTTGTTTGTTTTCTGATTGTCAGGGTTTAAGAGTTCTTTGTGTATTTTGGATAACAGTTGTTTATCAGATGTGTTCTGCAAATACTTCCTTCCCGCCCGCAGCTTGTGTTATCATTCTCTTAACAGTGTCTTTCACAGAGCAGAAGTTGCGTGCATGTGTTTGTTTTCTTAAAAATGATGTCTATGGGATTTCAAAATGTAGACTAGATAAACAAGATTGTAAACTGTGTAGCACAGGGAAGTATATGCAGGATCTTGTGGTGGCTCACAGCGGAAGAGAATGTGACAGTGAATGTATGTATGTTCATGTATAACTGAAAAATTGTGCTCTACACTGGAATTTGACACAACATTGTAAAATGACTATAACTCAATAAAAAATGTTAAACTTAAAAGAAATGATGTCTAACTTACCAGGTTTTTTTTTTTTTTTCGGGGGCAGGGGGAAGATTGTGCTTTTGGTGTTGTGTCTACAAAGTCAACACCAAACTGAAGATCACCTAGACATTCACCTGTTATCTTCCAGGAGGTTTAGAGTTTTGCATGTTCCATTTGGGTCTGTGCCCCATTCTGTGTTAGTTTTGGTAAGGTGACGAGTCTGTGTCTAGATTCACCTTTTTCGTGTCAGTACTATTAACTGAAAAGACTTGTTTCTCCTTGAATAGCCTTTGCCTTTTTGTCAGAGATCATCGACCACATTTGTGTAGGTCTGTGTCTCTTTGTTCTGTTACAGTCGACCTATTCCTCTGTTCTTTCACCAGCTGTCTTGGTTTCTGTAACTCTGTAGGAAGTCTTGAAGTTGGGTAGCATCAGTCCTGTGACCTTATTTTTCTTCAGTTTATTGAGAGTTTTATCATGAATGGGTTTTGGGTTTTTTTTTTTTAATGCTTTTCTGCTTTGCTGATCATATAATTTTTTCTTTAGTCTGTTGATGTGATGGATTATATTAATTGATTTTTGAATACTGAATCAGCATTCCATACCTGGAATAAATCCTACTTGGTCATGGTATGTAATTATTTTTAGACACTCAATTTACAAATATTTTGTTAGCTAATGTGGGTATTTTGCTAGCTAATGTGGGTATTTTGCTTTTCCATATAAACTTTAGAATCAGTTTCTCCAAAACTCACAAAAATAGCTTATTGGAATTTTGATTGTGATTGCATTGAATCAAGTTGGAAAGAGCTGACAGCTTTTCAATATTGAGCCTTTCTATCCATGAACATGGAACATCTCTACATTAAATCTTTGATGTCTCTCTTACATTTGTTAGATTTATACTTAGATATTTCATTTTTGGTGCTAATATGAATGCTGTTGTGTTTAACTTCAAATTCCACTTGTTCATTGCTGGTATATAGGAAATCAGTTGACTTTTATGTATTGACCTGTATCTGGAAAACTTATTATAACAGCTTATAATTCCAGGTGTTCCGTTGCTGTTGTTGATCCACAAAAAAAGTTCTGCTTATTTTTCTCAATTTATATACCTTTATTCCCTTTTCTTGACTTACTACATTAGCTGGGACTTCGAGTGTGAGATTGCACAGGAGTGATGAGAAGGGGCATCCTTGACTTATTCAAGACCTGAGAGGCAAAGCATTTAGTTTCTTACCATTAAGTGTGATGTTATCTGTTGATTTTTTTTTGGTAGATGTTCTTTATCAGATTGAGGAAGTTCCCCACTATTCTTAGTTTATTGAGAGTTTTATCATGAATGGGTTTTGGGTTTTGTTTTTTTTAATGCTTTTCTGCTTCGCTGATCATATAATTTTTTCTTTAGTCTGTTGATGTGATGGATTGTATTAATTGATTTTTGAATACTGAATCAGCATTCCGTACCTGGAATAAATCCTACTTGGTCATGGTATATAATTATTTTTAGACACTCAATTTACAAATATTTTGTTCAGGATTTTTGCATCTTATTTGTGAAGTATATTTTCTGTATTGTAATATCTTTGTCTAGCTTTGGCATTAGAGTAATGTAGCTTAAATCTATCGTGGTCTTAGTGTGTACTTCATACATTTTCTATTCTATTAAATTTTCTAAGGTATGGATTTTCAGCCTGCTGTATCTGTCAATTACTGATAAGATGATATTGAAAGCTGCAAATATAATAATAGATTAGTCTCTTTCTCCCTGCAGTTCTGTTTTTGCCTCATGTATTTTGTTGCTCTGTTGTAAGGTGCATGCTCATTAAGAATTGTTATGTTTTCTGTGGTATTGACCCCTGTATTATTATGTAGTGCTCTTTTTATCCCTGGTAATTTTCCTTGCTCTGAAGTCTGCCTTGTCTCATATTAATATAGCTTCTCCAGCTTTACTTTGATTGGTGTTAGCATAATATGTTTCTCCATCCCTCTATTTTTAGTCTACCTTATCTTTATATTTAAAGTGAGTTTCTTATAGACAACGTATAGTTGGGTTAGTTTATTTATTGACCCTGACAATCTTTTTAAATTGATATTAGACCATTTAATTAGACCATTCACATTTAGAGTGATTATTGATATATTTGATTTAATATTAACCGTATTTGTAACTATTTTCTCTTCAATGCCCAAGTACTTTATTTTTCATCTTCCACTCTTCTCCTACCTTCTCTGCCTTTAATCACATATTTAATATGATTCCATATTCTTTCCTTTCTTAGCATATCAATTACACTTCTTTAAAATTTTTTTTTAGTGATTGTCTTAGAATTTGCAGTATACATTTACAACTAATTGAAAGCCACTTTCAAATAACACTGTGCCACTTCATGAGTAGTATAGGTAATCTGATAATTATAATCCCAATTCCTTCTTCCTGCTCCTTTTAACATTTTTGTCATTCATTCATTCATTTTATTTCCCTATAAGCTATAATCACTGAATACATTGTTTCTATTATTATTATGAATAAACTGTTACCTGTTATATCAACCAAGTTTGAGGAAAAAAATGTTCTATTACTTACGTTCATTTATTTCTTCTCTAATGCCATTCCTCTCTTTATGTAAATCTACATTTCTGATTTGTATCATATTCCTTCTCTCTGAAGAACTTCTTTTAACATTTTCTTGCAATTGCAAGCCTATTGGCAATACATTTCTTCATTTCTTTTTTTAAATCTGAGAAAGTCATTTTATCTCAGTTTTGGAGGATAATTTTTCAGGATACAGAATTCTAGATTGGTTGATTTTGTTTTTCTTTCAACACCTTAAATATTTCTCTCCATTCTCTACTTGCTAGCGTAATTTGATGAGAAGTACAAGATATTTTTACCCTCTGTAGATAAGGTATTTTTGTATTTTGTTTTTGTTTTGCTCTGGAATCTTTCAAGATTTTCTCTTTGACTTTGATTTTCTGCAATTTGAGTATGATATGTATAGGTGTAGACTTTTTAGTATTTATCCTTTTTTGGTGTTCTCTGAGTTTCTGTGATCAATGGTTTGATGTCTGTCATTAATTTTTGAAAACTCTCAGCCAATATTTCTTCTGTTGCATTGTTTCTCCTTTTGATATTCTCATTATGTGTATATCACACCTTTTGTAATTGTCCAAAAGATCTCTAATACTCTGTTCCTTTTTTTTTCCATTAATTTTCTCTTTTCTTTTCAGTTTGGGGAGTGTTTAGTGTCATCTCTTGAAGCTCACTGATTTTTTCCTTGACTATGTCCAATCTAATGATGAGGACATCAAAGCATTCTATGTTTTTGTTGTAGTATTGTTGATTTGTAACATTTTCTTTTGATTTTTTTTTCTTAGAGATTCCAAATGATCTCTGCTTACCTTACCCTTCTGTTTTTGCATGTTGCATCTTTTTCTGTGAGAGCTCTTAGCATATTAATTATTTGAAACACCCAGTATGATAATTCTAAAATCTCTGTCATACGAGTCTGGTGCTGATAGTCTTCAGACTGGTTTTTGACATTTAGCATGCCTTGCATTTGTTGTTGTGGTTGTTGTTGCTCTCTAGAATAATTCAAGCCTTCTGTTTCTTTACTGATTTTACTTATATTTATTTATTTTTCTTTACTGATTTTCTGTCTAGATGATCCGTCCATTATTGTAAATGGATTATTAAAGTCTCCTATTATTGATTTGCTATTTCTCTCTTCAGATCTGTCCATGTTTGCTTTATATGTTTAGGTGATCATTTGTTGGGTGCATATATATTTTAACTTGTTACATCCTCCTGTTTAATTGATCCTTTCATCATTATGTAATAACCTTCTTTTTGTGTTTTGGGAGGGTTTTCTATTAGTCTTTTTTTGTCTGACATGAGTATAGCTACCTCTGATATCCTTTGATTACCATTTGCTTGACATATCTTTTCCCATCCCTTCCTTTTCAGCCTATGTATGTCCTTAAGTCTAAACTGGATCTTTTGTTAATAGCATGTAATAGCATCTTATTTTTTATCCATTCTCCAATCTATGTGTTTTGATTGAAGACTATAATTTATTTATATTTAAAGTAATTTTGATAGTTAAGGACTTAGTATTGCCATTTTATTAGTTGTTTTCTGTCTCTCTTGTAGTTGTGAGGTGTCTGCTTAGAAATCCACTGTAATCTTATGGGGGGTTCTCTTGTATGCAGTAAGTTTTTTGCTGCTTTCAGAACTCTTTCTTCGTCTTTTAGCTTTGACAACTTAATTATATGTTTCAGCATAGACTTCTTTGGGTTCAGTCTATTTTCAGTCTTTCGAGATCCATGAGTTTGGATGTCAAGTTCCCTCCTCAGATTTCGAAAGTGTTATGCCATTATTTCTTTAAATATGCTTCCTGTGCTTTTCTCATTCTCTTCTCCTTCTGGAACGCCTGTCTTGTGTGTAACTGTTCAGTTGATGGCATCTCTTAAGTCCTGTAGGCTTTCTTCACTCTTTTCCTTTTTGTTGTTCTACTGGGTAGTTTCAAATTACCTGTGTTTGAGCTCAGTGATTTCTTTTTCCTTTGCTGATCAAGTCTGCTTACTGAAAGCTTTCTATTAAATTCTTCGGTTAGTCATTGTGTTCTTCAGCTCCAGAATTTGTTTGGTTCTTTTATCTGGATTCTATCTCTTGTTGAACTTCTCATTTTGTATATGTATTGTTTTCCTGATTTTATTTAATTGTATATTTGTGTTCTCTTGTAGCTCATTGAGCAGCTTTAAGATGATTTTGAGTTTTCATCATATTAAAAAAATGTATATGACAGATCTATACTGACAGATCTGTATGGTTAGTCATGTAAGAAATATTAGCCGAAGATCATCATAATTTCTGCCTCATATATTTACCATACCAGCTTTACCAGAACTAAACAATTGTTAACATAATAATGATTCATAATTCTAGTTTACTTTATAATTTTGATAGGAATATCTTTTGGTGCTTCACCATAAATCAAGGTGTTAACTTTTGGATTGAGACAGAAATATATTCTGTACTAAGCAAATGAATGCCTAGGAGTGAATTGATAATTCTGCTTTTTCACAGAGTTTTATCAAGCATAAACATTAAACTCTGTTAAATGAACTTCTGGCATTCACTAAGTAATCACTTTTTTCTTCTTACCTGACGTAGTATGAAAGAATATTTTCCTAACCTTCTTGGAATTAGGCCCCAATAGATAGTCTCAGTCGTGTTTCCTGTGTTTAATTTACTGAAAGTTCTCTTTATCTTGATTGATGAAGATGTGGATGAACTCTCAGATGAGACTTTTACACTTAACGATGTAGAATCAGCTGCAGGATACAAGGATCAAATTCAAACAAGTGGAGTTTACCTCTTGGAAAGACTGGGAGGTATGTATGATATTGACATTTAAACATAGTTGTCATAAAACACTTGACAATTTAAAAATACATTTAAGTGTACAGCTACTTTATGTTCTTAGGTGAATATTTTCCTGAAGTTAAATGTTTTAGAACACACTTTACCAAAACTTGGATTTCTGCGGAACTTGTAAATGCTTTAATGCTATTAGCACCCCTCACTACTTCTCATGGTCTTTATTATTCTAATTCTTATAGTATATTTCTTAAATTTATTGAGGAAGGAACTCTACCTTTCTCATTTTTTGGAATATTGTTTCATAGAGAACAAGTTTAGGAAATATTTTTCATGGAATCTTATAGAGCTATTATGGTTACTTCATTTTTAAAGGTAAGACATTTAGCCAGCATTCACATTTCAGTTCTTGTCAAGTATCATTATCTGCTAAAACGTATTTGTTGTTATTCAGTACACCTGTTCTTGATACTGTAATCTGGTTTCAAGAAGGGAAAAGGAGCATTCATTCTTTACTGGATCTTGCTTTTGATATTGCTCTGTATTTTCTACTGTAATTCTTGATATTGGTATATTTTTTGGTGTATATTTTAAATAAATTTATTTATCTATTTTTTTCTATTTGCTTCAAAAATGGATTTGAGGAAAAATGGAGATTATCAGAAGGACTAGAAAATTTTTATTTGGATTTTTAACTTAGTATAATAGAGAATTTAATCTATCTTTGAGCATCTTATGAACCAAATAAAACCCAGGTGTTTTAGATTCCGTTACTTTTATTTTCAAATATGGAAAGGTATAAGAATTAATGTAATGAACACTGGTGTGTCTGTTTCCAGCTTAACAAATATAACGTGTCTTTCGTATTTTAAGTCCTCCCTCTATTCTTCGCACATCACTGCTTCCTGCTGTTCTGAGTGTGGTGTTTGTCGTTGCAGTGCATTTCTTTACACTTGCATCAGGGGTGCTTTCGTCTGTAAAGGGTTTGTGCTGTTGGTTGTTTATAGTTGTGCTGTACGTCTTCTTAGGCAACTTGCTTTTTTGGTTCAACATCACTGTTGATAATTGTAGTTCTTGTTCATTTGGTTTTATTGCCGATTACCCTTCATAATGTGAGTGGGCATGTTTCCTCAGTTAAAGACCTTAAGAGAAAAAAAACTGAAGTCTTCTAGAGAGGAAGGAATTCTGCCTCCATACTGCCTTAGACTTAAGACTGAAACATTGATTCCTGCCAGAATTTCCAGCCTGCAATCCAGCCGTATAGATTTTGGACTTGTCAACCCCCACAATTGATGAGCCAATTCCTTAAAATCTCTTTCTCTTTCTCCTCTGGAGAGCCCAACCTGGTACAGATTTTGGAAGAGAATCTCAAGGATGAATTTTCCAAATTGGTTCTGGGTTTTTTAAGTTAGTTTTCTAATCTGATTAGTTTTAAATGCACAGATGACTATTTCCAGCAGTAAAGAGAACACTGATGGTTCATGGTTTGATGTTGCAAGAGAAATCTACCAAAAATCACCATTGACTTCTCATAATCAAATAATTACGATGTAGGCTTCTGGGTGACCATCTCTTTGATACTTTAGAACATTTTTGTCAAACTAATGAATATAATGAGGTTGACTGGTTGCTCCTGATTGTGCTGGACAAGATGGGGGAAAGTAAACGGCGAGCTCAGGTGGGAGTCACATTCCCAGCTCAAGCACCACATAAATGACTGGAAAGCTTCTATGTCTACTGCGAAAGGAACTCGCATCTCCTGCAGCTGCAGGGCTGAGATTGCTGAAAACCAAATCTAGTGTCTTCTTGAAAGTGGCTGAATTATAAAACACACTGAATTCCAACCTTACAGAGTTTCTGCTATTAAGATGAGAACTTTGATTGGAAAGGAGTGGGATCTTGAAAAGTGGAGTGGTGATACATGGGAAGATAGTGATGAAGCCAGGGACACTGACACTTGAATCCTGCTGAGTCTTCCTTGTCCTTACAAGAAGGCTTCCCACCTTTGTATGATGAGATTAAGCTTTGACTGAGGAAACTGTAATCGCCTCCTTTGAGGTGGTCACCATGCAAGACACTCCTGATTTTCCTCAAGACTCATCCCATCTCTCCTCTTTGCTTCTCGACCTGTAACTAGGCTCAAGTTTCAGCAGACCTCTGAACATGAAGTACAAGGTGTGATCTATGAGGAGGTATGCTGCACTCCAAAAGAACTGTATTCTTTTTTCCAATTGATAACAGTTAGAAATCTTGGAAATATGTGTAGGAATTGATACTAAGGGTGTAATATAATGGTGAAGGAACATAAAGTTTGATCACATCAATTTTTTTATATAGACCCAATAAGAAGAAATTCTGCATTTAATGTTGCATCTTGGAAGGTTAGAAAGTGCTTTAACAGTTTTTTCGTTTGGCGGAAACATGGAACAAAAAGTGTCCCACAGTAAATGAAATTAAAATGCAGAGCTAAAGTAAACCAAGGAACCTATTTTCACCTCTAGTATAAAAGTTAAAAAAAATTTTAAATAACTGTGGCTACAATGATTTGTTATTGGATGCACAATGTAAAAAGATATGAAGTGTGATATCAGTAGCATAAAATGTGGGAGGTGAAGAAAAATGTAAAGTTTTTGTATGTGATTGAAGTAAGTTGTTACCAGCTTACAATAGACTATGTCTGTAACATGTAGTATGTGAGCCTCATGGCAACCACAAAGAAAATATTTGTGGTAAAAACATGTGTAAGGAGAAAGGAATGAAAGCATATCACTACAAAAAATAAATCACCGCAGAAGACAGCAAGAGAGGAAGAAAGGAACAAAGGAACTAAAAGAAACATTAACAAAACGAAAATAACAAGATCTTACCTATCAGTAATTACTCAGAAACAGTGAATGGGTGAATGGATTAAAAAGAAAAATCCAACAGTAGGCTACCTCCAAGAGACCTGCTTTAGCTTTAAGGAAATTTATAGGCCCAAAGTGAAGGGACAGAACAAGATATTCCATGTAAACGACAACCAGAAGAGAGCAGGAGTGGCTGTACTTGTATCACATAAAACAGAGTTTCAGTCAAAATTGGTCCAAAGAGACAAAGGAGGTCACTATATAGTGATAAAGGGGTCAGTTCAACAAGAAGATACAATTTTGTGTGTATATCTATACATATACACACATAATTATATCCTTTTGTTGAATAAGATATGTATGATTATTTAGATGCTCCAGTGTTGAGAACATTAGAACATCTCAGTAAAGCAAATATTAGCATAACTGAAGGGAGAAATACACAGCAATACAATAATAGTAGGGTTGTTCAGTGCCCCACTTCCAACATTATAGATCATCTAGACAAAATTAAAACACAATAGACCTGAATAACATTATAGACCAGAGGTTCCTAAAAGACATCATAACATTCCATCCAACCTGACGTGAATACACATTCTTATTCTCAAGCTCACACAGAAAATTTTCCACAATAGATCATATACAGGACTACAAAGAAAATCAACAAAATTAAGAGGATTGGAATTATGTCACGCATCTTTAACAAGAATGCTATGAAACTAGAAATCAATAACAGGGAGAAAATGGAAAATGTTACAGATACATGGAATTAAACAGCAGACTCCTGAACAGCCAGTCTGTCAAAGAAGAAACCAAAAAGGAAATCAGAATGCATCTTGAGACAAATGAAAATGAAAAATAATGTGCTGATGAGATACAGCAAAGTGGTTCTAAGAGGGAAATTTACAGCAATAAATCCTACACTAAGATAAAAGGAAGCTCTCATGTCAATAGCCTAAGTATACGTAAAGGAATTAGAGAAGGAAGAATAACCCCCAAGTTAGCAGTAGGAAGAAAATAATAGACTAAAGCAAAAATAAATGAAGTAGAGACTAGAAAGATAATAGAAAAATATCAGTGAAACAAAGAGTTGATTATTTGAAAAGATAAACAATATTGGAAATCCTTTAGGTAGACTAACAAAAAACAAACAAACAAAAGGACTCAAATTTATAACTGAAAGAGGAAACAATACTGACCAGTAGAATACTGCGCACCAAGGGAGCAGGTGCTGTTCATTGGTTACTAAGTTCAGGCGAGGACTCTGAGCACTTTTGCCCATTTCCTCTTGGTATCAGAATTGCTAATGAAAACACAATACAGTCGAACACTGGGTGAAACAATTTCTGCTTACATGAGAAGAGCCAGAGCAAGGTGAGCCTCAGTACTGTCGGTCCCCACGGTTAGCAGGTCTCTCCCCGGGGCCAGTGGAAGGCGACTTGCCTATGCACGCTCCTCCTGTGCCACAGAGGAAGAGCCCTCTTCCTGCCCCACGGGAGACAGAGAAGACAGTGGGGCAGATTCCACAAGACCCAGAATCTCCGCACTTGAACGAGAGCACGCACACGCACTGAGTGTGAAACAAGGAAAGATTTCCCCCACACAAAGTGATCAGTTTGACAGAGTCTGTGTGTGTTCTTTATCTCTTGGTAAAAAGTGTTCCCAGCCCCAGGCTTGTTCTTACGTGGGCAAGTAGGAGCTCAAAGACCGCATGCATGAGACCACGTTTCCCCCAAATTACAGCTGAACGTCACAGAAATACAGAAGATCATAATAGACTATATGAACATCAGTACACTGGATAACCCAGAAAAAATGGATCAATTCCTAGAAACGTAAAACCTATAAAGATTGAATCATGAAACTGTGAAAGAAATATCTGAATTACTTTTCTGTACACCTGAAACGAACAACATATTAAATCAACTATACTTCAATAAAAAAGAAAATGACAGTCCAGTATCCATGGTGACCATAAATACCAAAATCCTCAATAAAATGCTATCAAAGTAAATTCAATAGTATAAGATTATACACTGTAATCAAGTGGGAATCATTCAGAATGCAAGGATGGTCTAACATTTACAAGCCAGTAAATGTGCCTGATCACTACATTAACAAAATGAAGGACGAAAATCATATGATCATCCCAAGAGATGCAGAAAAAAAAGCATTTGACGAAAACCAGCATTTATTCATGATCAAAACCCAACAAAGTGGTACAGGAGAATCATAGTCAACATCCTAAGGGCCATATATGACAAACCCACAGCTAGTAATATAGTCAACTGTGAAAAGCTGAAAGGTTTTCACCTGATGTTAGAAATGAGACCAGGTGCCCACTCTCTCCACTCCTAGTCAGCAAAATAATGGAAGTCCTAGCTGAAAGCAGTGAGCCACAGGAAAGAGAGAAGAGGCATCCGGGTCAGAAAGGAAGAGGCAGAAGTAGCTGTTTGCAGATGGCGTGGTGGTGTGTGTGGGAGGCCCCCGAGACACCACCAAGACCTTTCAGAAGAAAAAAGAGTTTTCAGTGAAGTTTCAGGATACAGATCAATATAGAAAAATGAGTTGTGTTTCTGTACACTAGCAAAGAATGAAAGAAAAAACTACCTGGAAAAGAGAAAAATCTCATTTAAAATAGCATCAAAACAATAAATTACTTAGGAATAAATTTAGCCAAGGCGGTGAAAATCTGTATACTAGAAACTGTAAGATTTTGATGAAAAAAAAAATGGTTTGGGTCACAAGTAAATGGAACAATATCCTGTGTTTGTGGGGTAGAAGAATTAAATATTGTTAAAAAGTGCATACCTCCCAAAACATTGATAGATATAATGCAGTCTCTATCAAAATTCCAGCAGCATTTCAACAGAAATTGAAATGCTATTCTATATTTTGTGTGGAACTGAAAGACCCCAAACAGCCAAAGCATCCCGAGAAAGAAGAGCAGACCTGGAGACATAGCACCTCCTGATTGCAGACTACATCCTGCGAAGATGCTGCCATCATGACTGTGTGGTGCTGGCATAAAAACAGACACAGTGATGAATGGAACAGAGTCGAGAGTCCAGAAGTAAACCTGGGCATATAAGGTAAACTAATACTTCACAAGGGAGCCAAGAATACCCAGTGGGGAAAGGTAGTCTCTTAAATTAATGTGCTGGGAAAATTGGGTATCTACCTGCGAAAGAATGAAATTGATCCCTCAGCCTATACATGACACAAAAGTCAACTTGAAATGGATTAAAATATGCAACATATGACCAAAAACCATAAATTTTCTAGAAGAAAACATAGAGGAAAAGCCCCTTGACAGTGGGGTCCTGGCAGTGAGTTTTTTTTTGGGGGGGATATGACTACAAAAGCAAAAACAAGTAGGACAACATCAAACCAGAATACTTCTGCACAGCGAAAGGAACAACCCACAAAATGAAGAGGCGCCCTACAGTAAAGGAGAAAATATGTGCAAATTACATATTGGGTAAGATATCAATATCCAAAATGTAAAGAAGTTACACAACTCAATAGTAAAATCTCTAAAAATCCAATTGAAAAATGGGCAGATGATCTAAACAGACATTTCCCAAAGAAAACATACAAATGGCCAGCAGGTACATAAAAAGATGCACACATTCTTTAAAAATTTTCTCCAGCTTTGTTGAGATATAATTGACATATAACATTATGTAAGTTTAAGGTTTACCATGTGATGATTTGATACACACTTACATTGCAAAATGAATTCCACAGAAAGATAAACATGTCTGTCACCTCACATAATTTTTTTTTTTTTGGAGTAAAACTTTTAAGTTCTATTCTCTAGGAAACTTTGAAGTATAGTACAACATTGTTGACTACAATCACCATACTGTATCTCTTACTCTTATAACTAGAAGTTTAGGACCCTTTAATTTCCCCATTTTCCCCATCCTTGGGTCCCTGGCAAACAGCAGTCTACTCGGTGTGTTTCTGTGCGTTTGGGACTTTCTAGGTTCCACATAAAAGTGAGGTCATACAGTACTTGTCTTTCTCTGTCAAACATTTCACTGAGCATAGTATCGTCGAGGTCCATCATGTTGTCACAAATGGCAAGATTTCCTTATCTATATGGTTGGATAATATTCCCTTCTATATATATATATACACACCATGTTTCTTTCATCCACCGTCTGTTGAAAGGCACCTAGATTGTTCCCGTATCTTGGCTATTGTGATTAATGCTATAACGAACGTGGGAGTGCAGATCTCTCTCCAAGATTCTGACTTAGTTTCCTTCAGATACATATCCAGAAGTGGGAGTGCTGAATCGTGTGGCAGTTTCATTTTTAATTTTTTGAGAAACCGCCATGTGTTTCTCGCTGGCAGTACTAATTTACATTCCCACCAGAAGCACACAAGGGTTCCCTTTTCTCCATGTCCTCGCCAACACTTATCACTCGTCCTTTTTTGTTGTTGTTTTTGATAAGGCAAGGCTGAGTTTATTGCTCACAGTGATGGGAGGAAACACTCCGCAGGGCCTGCATACCTCCCAAAGTGGGAGGCCAAGCTGTGGTTTTTACTTATAAGCTTTTGCACAGAAAAGATAAATAGAAACAAAACAGGAAGGTAACCTACGGAATAGGAGAAAGTATTTGCAAATAATAATATATAATATATATTATTATTAATATTAATTAATATTAATATATTAATTAATATATTAATATTAATATATTGATTAATATTAATATTAATATATATAATAATAATAATATATAAACAGCTCATATACCCTAATAACTAAAAAACAAACAACCCAATCCAAAAATTGGCAGAAGACCTATATAAGCATTTCTCGAGTGAAGGCATATAAATGGCCAACAGGCACATGAAAAAATGGTCAATATTGCTAATTATCAGAGAAATGCAAATCAAAACTGCAATTGAAGTATCACCTCACACCAGTCAGAATGGCCATCATTGAAAAGTCCACAAATGACAAATGCTGGAGATGCTGTGGAGGAAAGGGAGCCCTCCTGCACTGCTGGTGGGAATGCAGTTTGGTGCAGCCACTGTGGAAAACAGTGTGGAGGTTCCTCAAAAGACTAGGAATAGACTTACCATGTGATTCAGCAATCCCACTCCTAGGCATACATCTGGAGGAAGCTCTCATTTTAAAAGATACGTGCACCCCAGTGTTCGCAGCAGCACTATACACAATAGCCAAAACATGCAGACAACCGAAATGTCCATCGGCAGATGACTGGATACAGGAGCTGTGGTATATTTATACAATGGAGTACTACTCAGCCATAAGAAAGAATAAAATGATGCCATTTGCAGCAACATGGATGGAACTTGGAGATTGTCATTCTAAGTGAAGTAAACCAGAAAGAGAAAGAAAAATACCATATGATGTTACTTATATGTGGAATCTAAAACCTTGACACAAATGAACTCATTTACAAAACAGAAAGAGACTCCCAGACATAGAAAACTCATGGTTACCAAGGGGGAAGGGGGTGGGAAGGGATAAATTGGGAGTTTCAGATTCACAGATACTATTATATGTAAACTAAACAAACAACAAGTATAGTAACCTGTGGTGAACAATAATATGAAAAGGAATGTATGTGTGTAACACATGTGACTGAAACCTTATGCTGTGCACCAGAAATTTGACAACATGGTGAACTGACTATACTTCAAATAAAAAACAAAGAAAAATGGCACTGATGGACTTGCTCCGTGCATGGTTGCCACACACCTTCAGTTTGCAAAGAGCAGTATCTGTGACGTGCAGTAAAGTGCGGTGTGCCTGTGCCCTCGCCTTGCATCTGCCGCTCGTGCTACTGCGCGTCAGGTTACGGTGCACTCACGTCACATGCCCAGTCCCAGAGGACATTTGAGTTCGCTTGCTGGAGAATAAGTTTTGGAGTCTAAAAGAACAAAATTCATTTCAAGCTCCTGCACTTAACAACACTGTGTGACCTTTGAAAGTATGCATAATCTCTCTAAACTCTACTTCCCCCATCTGTTCAATGAGAATAAAAATACCTACTTCCTAGAATTCTTGTGAGGATTAAATGAGATAATATGTGAAAAATGCTCGTTATCATGGCTGGCCTCTAGTAGCTATTAAGCTTTTAAAAATTATTAGCCCTGTTTGTATTTAATTGAATAAGCAGTATATTAAGTTATTAATTAAACAGGATTAAGTAATTGTAAGGTAACATATCTCTAATTAATTTTATGTACTATAATTTTACCCCAACAAAATGTTAGTTTTAAATCAACTAATCTGGTAATCTTTTATTATTACAGTTAAAAATAAAGCAGCTTCAGAACTTCCAGATACAGCAGAAAATCTTCCAGATACAGCAGAAAACCTTCCAGATACAGCAGAAAACCTTCCAGATACAGCAGAAAATCTTCCAGAAATGAATCCATCAGTTAGTGACCTAATATTTCAATTAGGTTTAAACAAAGTGGTAGGTGAGTAGAGGTTTGCGTTTGGGCACAGTGGAGCCGATGCCGGGAGTTAAAGCAGCTCAGCTGTGTAGCGCAGTTACAAAAGAAAACAGAAGACTCAAACGTGGAGCAGTTGAATACATTTGGTCCTCTGTGCCCCTTGGTTTCGCATCTGCAGGTTCAGTCGACCACAGATCAAAAATATTCAGGAAAAAAATTTTTCAGAAATTTCCAAAAAGCAAAACTTGAATTTTCCATGCACTGGCAACTGTTTACATGGCATTTACTTTGTATTTACAACAACTTGTGTAGCATGTACGTGGTATTAGGTATTACAGTCATCTAGAGAGGATTTAAAGTGTACGGAAGGATGAGCATAGGTTATGAAGATACTCAGCCATTTCATGTAAGGAACTCGAGCATCTGTGGATTTTGGTATCCACAGGGGGTCCTGGAGCCAATCCCCTGCAGATAACTGAGGGACAACTATAATAATTTCATTCTAACTAACCAATCTATGTATCACTTAACGTGTGTCTTTAAAAGAATTTCTCATGTGCTCATGAGGTATCTCCTCACACCAGTCAGAATGGCCATCATTCAAAAGTCCACAAACAATAAATGCTGGAGAGGCTGTGGAGAAAAGGGAACCCTCCTACACTGCTGGTGGGAATGCAGTTTGGTGCAGCCACTGTGGAGAACGGTATGGAGATTCTTCAAAAAACTGAAAATAGAGTTACCACATGATCCAGCAAATCCCACTCCTGGGCAGGTATCTAGAGGAAACTCTAATTTGAAAAGCTACATGCACCGCAGTGTTCACAGCAGCACTGTTTACAGTAGCCAAGGCATGCAGCCTAAATGTCCGTCAACATTTGAATCCCCTAAAAAAAAGGCTGGGTACAAGTAATTCTGTAATTACAAAGGACAGTATACATACATGTACATAAGGAAATAAACAGTTAAACAATAATTGAACAAAATTTTAACAATTGTAATAATTATATGATAGGTTATTATATTTATAATATGTATAACAATAGTGCAAAAATGGGGAAGAAAGACTAATACTATATAAAGGTAGCATTTCTGTACCTCACTGGAATTACTGGAATTTAATTACAAGTCTGAAGTAAATTCTTCTTTCAATTGAGAAAAAATTGACATAGAGCATTGTATATTTAAAATTTACATGTCGATTTGATACATTTGTATATTGCAACATGATTACTGCCCTAGTTTTAGCTAACACCTCCATCATGTCATATAACTATTTCTTTTTTGTGGTCAGAACATTGTCTAGTCTCTTCTAAAATTGTGATGGTTATAGAACTTTGAATATATTTTTTAAAGCATTAAAATGAACAATTTAAATGGGCACATTGTATGATTTGTCATATAGTTTTTAAAAACTACCTGTGTGTCCAGCAAGACTCTCATTCAGACTTGATGGAGAAATCAAAAGCTTCACAGATAAACAAAAGCTGAAAGATTTCAGCACCACCAAACCAGCTTTGCAACACATGTTAAAGGACCTTCTCTAGGCATCAGACCGTAAGAAAAGAGAACAAAAAGAAGAGGAAAAAAAAAAAAAAGACTTACAAAAGATTGCTTTGGCAGTGCAGGGTCTTTTATGGTTCCATATTAATTTTGGAATTGTTTTAGTTTTGTGAAAAATGTCGTGAGTATTTTGAGAGAGGCTGCATTGGATCTGTGAAGTGTTTTGGGTAGTACAGCCATTTTGATAATGTTGATGCTTCCAATCCAAGAGCACAAGATATCTTTCCATTCTTTGTATCATCTTCAGTTTCCTTCGTCAGTGTTTTACAGTTTTCCAAGTATAGGTACCCTCCTCGGTTAAGTTTATTTCTATGTGTTTTGTTGTTTTTTATGCAATGGAAATGTTTATGCCAGTTATAAAATTCTGGTTTTGAAGTGAAAAAAAGAGTGAATGAAGGGCTGCAAAAGGCAAAACATCCTTCCTCAGGGGTGCGCTGTGCTCCACTGCATGTATGTGCTGCACCTTCCTTGTCCGTCCGTCTGTCGGTGTGCACTTGGGACACTTCCATGTCTTCGCGGTTGTGAATAATGTTGCTGTTAATAGCACGGTGTGTGTGTCTTTTTTAAATAATTCTTATTTTGTGGTTGGCTTTTTTCCTCTGATAACTATGTAAGATTAAAAAGCTAAAGCTCTAAATGTTCTTAGAAACAGTGAACAGTACATATATGTAAATTTAAAAATATATGCAGTATATTGTGTATATGTATTTACATGCAATATATTGTGTATGTGCAAACAGTAATAATCCTACCTAATAAAACTGAAAAATGAAAAGAAAAAGGAAAAAAAAAACTGGCTCAGTGAACACCAACAAGAATAGGCTAAAAAAATCTGAGAAATGGGAGGATACGGAGAAAACTGTGACTTTTACTAGAATATAAATTTAAAAGCTATTATAAATTATAAAAATTTCCAGCACATACGTTTTAATTCCTAGTACCTGACCTGACCTTGTGTCATTGCCTCTTGCTTACTTGAGGATTCTTTGCTTCCTTACTTCAGATGAACAAGTCCTCCCCACTAAAGAACCAGAGAAGCTAAAGTTTATCTGCTAACATTCCCCAGCTTTATTTTGCTGTGGATCTTTAATCCTTTCACAGTGTGCTGTTACTTGATTGTTGAAAACGTGCTCTGCCTCCTCTGAGCCCCTCTGTTCGTTCTCTTGGCGGCGCTGTAGCAGTAGCCGCTTGGTGCAGGCTGCACAGCCTCTCGTCCGCCTGACCCAGCCACTTTCCCAGGACAGACTTCCATCTGGTGTCTTGATGGTGACAGGTTTCTAACTTCAGGTACTAGCTCTGCTAGAACCAAATTCACCACAACTTTCAGACCCAGTAGTTGATCGTTCCTAATTATTTCTTTTTTAGTATAAACTCTCCTTTAATAACGTGCATGTATTTTTCCTGTAATTGGACCTAGTTGCAGTTTTCAAATCAAGCAAAAATTTAAAATCACATTAAAAACTCAAATGGAAGGAGGCCCAATCTCAGTCCTGGTACTTGTACAGATGTAACCATTTCCTCCTCCCAAGCTACAGGGTCTTCAAGCCTCAGGGACCTGGGAGAGCACTCTTCTCTCAGTCTGCAAAACGTCCTGTTACTGTTTTCCATCACTGATGCCCACTTTGTTTACAATTAAGTAACAGAAGGGCATTAATATTTATTCCTGGATGAGTCCAAGAATTTCTTCTCCATGGTGACAGTGCAGACCATGGTTTGCAACATAACTTGTGAGAAAAAAATTTTACGTTCCACATCAGTGGATATGTACCCCTACAGTATGATTATGACTCTAATGGAAACTTAAAAGTTACTTTATTATCATAAACCCTTCAGGATAAAGAATTATAAGCTGTAAGGTTATACAGCAAGTTTGTCATTGTCTGGATACACAGTCTCTGTCAAATCATCAGCGTCTCAAAGCGTCAGTGGTTTGGAAGCTTAACAAGGCTCAGCCCTTCCAGTTCTCAGGCTTGGTGACTCTGCAGCCCAAACGTCGCATCGTGCTGCCCACTCGTTAGTGAGATGGCTAACGAACATCTTGCTACACACACACACACACACACACACGCACATGCGCGCGCGTGCACATGCACAATCACGTTAGGATCACTTTATAAAGTGTTTTGATATTTGTTTATTTCTGTAGAAACTGACCTAGAACGTTTGAAAGATACTGTTGGAAGACGCCTCTTAGCGGGGGAAGTGAAGATAGAACCAAAGAGCCTCCCTGGTAAGAACAAGAGTTATGCAAGTCTAATCTCTGTGGTTCATTTACCTTCTTTGGAGTTTAATTAAGTATGAATTTTTAATGACAGGAGTACCCATGTGTTGTTGTTATATAGGTACAATCTTTGTGAATATTCTGATAATTGGTTGTACTGTGGTATTTATTAGACATTTAAAAATTAGCTAGGTATTATGAGTTTTAGAAATCATCTGTTTAGAAATTAAGTTATAAAATTAATGTTACAGGGACCTCAGAATATACTTGATGTGAGTATGTTCAGTTTCGTTCTGCTCTCTACTTCCGGCTGAGATAGAAAGTTGCTTGCAGTGGCCAAAGGAGAAAGGCCCTGGTGAATGAATGTGACAGTGACAAGAGGAGTGAACAGATGGCTAATTCCTTGGTTACCAGTGCTCTCCATCTCCATCTATTGGGAAGATCAGGCACATTTATTGTGTCTCCTCGGTAGTAGAGTAGAGCCCGTTAGTTGTGTTGGGTAGTTCAGAGATCACGCTGCGGCCTCGACTCCTGTAAGTGATAGACACACTGCCCTCGGGCTTCTGGTGTGACACCCAGAGGCAGACAGCAGAGACCTGACGGAAGGAGACAGACAGCACTGCTAAAGCCACCGAAGTCCAGAGGGGACTGCATATCCGAGGCTTCTTCCCTTGGAGAGCAATTCTCGTGGCTTCAAACTGCAGAGGGAAATGATTTCAGTAAAATATTTCAGCCAAATAACTAAAAATACAAACAAGAAAACAGTAATAGTATGCCCTGAAAGAGGATGAAGTCAGTATGGTGAGAGGCTGTATTATGAATCTAAAATACCCAGTTTTCAGCATCTGGTTATGGGTCATGCAAAGAAACAGTAAAATGTGATGTACAACAGGGAAGAAGGCACATAGCAGAAACTGCGCACGAGCACGCAAGGCTTTGGACTTAAAGAACAACTGAAAAACAGTTATTATGAATATGTTCAAAGAAGTAAATGTAACATTATTAAGAAGGAAGCGAAGGTATGATGACAGTGTTTCACCAAATAGGGAGTATACACCACTTAGAAAGAGAAATATGTCACCTAGAAGGGACCACATGGTAATCCAGGAGTTGAAAGTACAGTAACTGAAAGTTTAGCAGCCGGTGGAGAGTTCAGTACGTTTACACCGTCAGAAGGAAGAATCAGCAGCTCAAAGTGCAGGGCACAGCGAGGACGGCAGAGGTCAGACGGTGTGGTTCTGAATAATGGCAGAGACGGGAGCCAGACGTCACACACAAGACGGGTATTATATAAACACTGCACATGCATGCACTGTCTTCTCTCAGTTTCTCTTAAGGACGTGAAGTTATGTAAATAATTAAAAAAGCAATTGTGATAAGCGAATTTATGCTTACACATTACAAATATAAAAATAGGGTAACAAGTTATAAAGAGAACTATAAATGTAGAATATGAAGGTAACATTTCTAAATCTACCTAGAATTTACTCTGTGTGGTATAAATCTGAAGCAGATTCTAAAATTGACTGTGGTGATTGTTACACAGTTCCGTGAATATATTAGTAAGCATTTTTAAAGCAGGAAACCAAACAATTTAATAAGACTTGAAAATCTGACCTTTTTACATACACATACATATATATTTTTTCAGATTTTCATCTGTTGTTACAAGAAATTCAGTATAGTTCCCTGTGCTACAGTCGGTCCCTGTTGTCTGTTTTATCCATAGTACTGTGTATCTGTTAATCCCAAACTCCTAATTTTATCCCTCCCCTGCGCTTCCCCCTGTGGTACCCATAGTTTGTTTTCTATGTTCATGAGTCTGTTTTGGTTTGTGAATAAGATTTGTATCGTTTTTTTCTTAGATTCCACATGTAAGTGATATCATATGTCATTTGTCTGTGAGCTACTTCACTTAATGATCTCTAGGTCCATCCATGCTGCTGTGAATGGCATCATTTCATAGAATAGACATTTTAAAAGGGAAAATTGTATATACTATGTAACATGTTTTTAAAAAAAGTTCAGGGAACTCCAAGCAGGATAGGATTTTTTTAAAAACTTAAGAGCAATGGGAAGATACTGTGAAGGAGTAAAACTGTGGCTCCTAGTAGACTCGGTCTCTCCTGCGCTCACCGTTCCCGCCCGCGAGGGCTGCCCTCGGCGCCTCCCTGCTTATTTGAGGGCCCTCTGCTTCCTCGACTCAGACAAGTCAGTTCCTCTAATTGTGTGTGTTGCAGAAGGGTCGGAGGGCTGAAGCGTGCCTGCTCGTGTCCCCAGTCACGTGTCGCTGTAGCACACGTTACTTTAAAATGCTGCCAGCTGGATTGCTGAGAACCTGTCCTGCCCAGTCCAGCGTGCCTTTGGTTTCAGTCTTTTGCTTAGACTGCAGTGGTGATAGAGTTGTGCTGCCCTGGTAATGCATGCTGGGCATGCTGGTGGGCAACCCCTTCTCCAAAACAAGACTTCTGGTGTATACTATCTGGATACGACAGGTTCCAGTTCGAATTACTTGCTGTGCTAGAACCAAATGTGGCCCACAAAACTTAACCCAATAGGTGACTCTTGACCCAGAGTCACCAATTCTAATGATTCCTTTTGCAATATGAAATCTTTTACCTACATTCCAATTTCTTTTCCTGACATTGGACCTAGAGAGTAGTGTCTGAATCCAGCAGAAAGGAAGAAGCACGTACAGACCCAAGCGGAAAGGGCTGCGCGGCCACGCGGCTCCCGCAGGCGACCCGCGGCCTCCTCCGCGGGCAGAAGGCCTTCCGCTGAGAGCGCTCGAGAGCGCGCCTGCCTCTGTCCGCAGGTTACTTGTTCTTTTCCGTCACGGTGCCGACTTGACTTAACAATCCTTTTTTAAAAAAAGACATTAAAGTATTCCTGGATGTGACAAGAATCTCTGCCTCACAGCAACATTCTGTGAGTCTGACGCCCATACTTCGTAACTCGACCTGGGAAGAAATGTTATGTCCGCTTCACAGGTATATCCTTACCATAGGAATGTGTTTTTAATGTACACACGTGAATGTATCTTAATGTTTATTGAGGTAAACTCTCCTAGGATGACAAATGTGCACAAGACGTTGTATTTTATGAGACAAGTCCTAGTTAAGGAAATTATGAGGCATGAGTTACGGACCAGCGTGTCATTACCTGGATCCGTGGCCTTGGTCGCCTCTCGACACATCTCTGAGCCTCAGTGCGATGAAGCTTGTATGATGGCTTACTGGCTCTTTCTGTTCTAAAGCCTTTTGATTCTGCAGGTCAGACATTTCATTAGAACTCTTCTTGTGTAATGAAATAATGCTGATTAAAGGAGCATTGCACACACACAACCTCACGCAACAAGTCAGTATTTACCTTGCAAAGTGTTTTGAAATTGTTTATTTCTGTAGAGACCGATACAGAGCGCTTCCCAGGTGCTGTCGGGAAAGGTCTACGAAAGGGTGAAGTCAAGACGCAATCCAAGAGTCATCTCGGTAAGAACAAGGATACTGCAAGTATCTTTCTGGTTTGTTTATCTTCTCTAGAGTTTCTTTAAGTCTGAGTCTTGAATGGTTACAGCACCTGTGTGGTGGTACTACACGGTACACTGTCGTCCTAAATTCCCTGCTGTGATCAGTGGAGCTCCAGCAGTTACCATCAACGGGAGATTAACTACAGGGCGTACATTTCAGGACTCCTTCATTTCAAACGTGAGCCTCAGACATTCAGGGCCGTGGTGAGGTTGGAATGTGCTTGACGGAAGCATGTCAGATGCGGTTCTAATCACTGTGTTTTCAGGCTAGAGGGATAGCTGCTTTGGATTTGCACAGACAGAAAGGCTAGCTTACGAATGAGACTGAAAGAGGGATTTAGCAGACAGTTCCTTCACTAATTACGAGCTCCCTCTGCACAATTAAAATATCGGGCACGTTGTCAGTAGCGCAGGGGAAGTAGACGTCCTCAGTCTTGTCATGTGGTTCACACGCTCCCGCCCCTTGTCCGACGTAACAGCCTGACACACTTCGTCTTGATCTTCGGTGTGAACTGAGAGGAGGCAGAGAGCTTACCAGAAGAACGGGGGAAAGGGACAGTCAGAAGGGAAACAGCTGTCGTCCAGCGCGCACGGCGGTGCCCGCAGAGCAGCGCCGCTAGCTTCTCACCGCCCAGAAGGAGACTCAGTGCTGCAGGCCCTGCGGGAGCCTCGTCACCACGTCGCAGTCAGGCAGCAGCCAGCCCCCGAGGGGAGGGCGCCCTGCGTGCTGCTTTCCTGCAGGGCGTCCTCTCGCATGCCCGGGATTCACCCCCCAAACAGGAGACAGGCAAAGAAGCAGTGCAGTGCGGACCATGTCCTAGGGAGTCCAGGAGAGCAGGCTGGAAAGTAACTTAGGCAGTGGGGGTGGGGTGTCGTGAAGGAGGGTGACGGTGATTCTTTCTAGATTACTCTAGCACATTTCTTTTTTTTTTCTCGTCCTTAATTCTGTCTGCTGTGAAATGCTCTTCTTCATGCTTCCTTGCTGATAGAAGCATCTTTGTGTGCTCTTTGCAAAGAGGCCTTTCATCTCATGGTTTTAGAGAACTCGTGGCGTTCTCTAGCTGAGTTTTATAACTCACAGACACTGCCTTAGTCCTGGATTATCATAGTGTTAGATGCATTTCTCTTTGATGCAAGAAATTCTGTAGTTTTGAAGAATTGATCTTGAAAGCTAGAATTTGAAAGTAGCTGAACTCTCAGATACTCACTTTTGTTCCTTAAAAAGTATTGTTAAAAAGTGAATCAAATAAAAATACTTACTTTTAACTGGGGAAAAGCTGGTGATGTAAAAATGAAACCTTCTCTGTGTTTCACTCTGACAGACTTGGTCTGTGTGATGAGCCGTTTTCCTGTGTCTTTAATTGTCAGCGTATTGTCGTCTAGGTTCTCTCAGTTTCTGATTTAGTTGCTTTTCAGCTGTGAATAAGAGCCTTAGGGACAGCAGCAAAGTGTTCCCATTTACATCCATTCAATTTAAAATGTCTTCTTGAGAGGATTAACAGACACACACTACTGTATATAAAATAAACAGCAAGGGTCTACTGTACAGCACAGCGAAGTGTATTCAGTTTCTTGTAATAAGCTACAATGGAAAAGAATCTGAAAAGAAAAAATACATGTATAAATATGTAGAACTGAGTAATTTTGCTGTACACCTGAAACCAGCATCGTAAGTCAAGTACCCTTCAAAAGAAAGTAAAATTTAAGAAAATAAAATGTCTCAAGAACAAAATTAACTTCATTACATTATTAATGGGAAATACATAAGTAAATGCTCTAAATAAAATTTGAGCAATAAAAATTGCTAGGAGGAAAGGAGCTGAAAGGAGAGCACAGATGAAATACAGAAAGGGGAAGTGTCCCGTCCTGCCTCACAGGGCACGTCCTTACCATGTGCGTGTGTTTTTATTGTATACATGAGAGTTATGTTTATGAGAACTCTCTAGGAGACTTAAATTTACCAAAGCCTTTGGATTTTATACAGAAAGCCCTGAGTAAGGAATTACAAGGCGTCAGTGTATGGCCCATTTTGTCGTTACCTGATTACATGGCCTTGGTCACCTCACTGAACGTTTCTGAGCCTCAGCATAATGAACCTTGTATGATTGCTCATGTCCCTTCCGATTCTAAGGTCTTATGATTCTGCACTCCAGACATTTCATTTTAACTCTTCTCTATAATAAAAAGGTCTAATTAAAGGGTACATTACACACACACAAAATACACATTTTACTATTGATCTTACAAAAGTGTTTTACAACTGTTTATTTCTATAGAGACTAATACAGAATCCTTCCCAGATATTATTGGAAGAGGTATTGTGAAGACTGAAATCAAGACATGGTCCAAGAGTCATCTTGGTAAGAACAAGAATGTTTGAAGCCTGTTTCTTACGTACCTACTCTGGAGTTAGCTGCAGTCTGGCTCGTCAACGGCTGCAGCACCTGTCTGCTGTTACTGCAGGGTAACAAGTCTTCACAAATTCCCTCCCGTAGTCACGGGAGCTCTAGCAGTGACGACCACTGGAGCACTAGCTGCTGAGTGCTAATTTCAGAATTGATTCAATCAAAAATGGTCCATGATTATTCAGTGACACAGTGAGCTTAGAACGTGCTTGATGGAAGCGTGTCAGATATTACCATGCTCACTCTGCTTTTCAGGCCAGGGAAGGGAAGCTGTCTTGTATTTGCAGAAGCAGAACTGCAACCTTGTGGATGAGAGTGAAAGAGGAATTTAACAGATAGTTATTTCATTAATTACGCATTTCCCTGTATAATTAAAATTGTAGCCCACTGACGGTATGGCAGCTGCAGTAGAGATTGTGGCTTCGTGTGCACATGTGCACACCCAGGACGTCCCCTCTCAGTCCCAGTCCTGGTCATCCCTTCTCAGTATGAATACCTTCTTAGTCAATCCCAGGAGTTCTACATGTCATTGAACGTAGTTAATAGTTGTTAATTATTTGCCAAAAGTTCAAATCACAGAAGAACTCAAATGGAAATGGATCCAGTCAGAGTCTTGGCTCTGGAACAAATTTCACCATTTCCTCTGCTAGGCAAGACGTAAGGTCTGCATGCTGGAGGAATCTCAGAGGCACCTTCTCCCAACCCAGTGATGCCTCCGTGATTTACAGTTACATAGCCTAAATGGTATTAAAATTCTCCTGGGTTAAGTAAGAGAATTTCTGGCTCAAGCTAAGTTTCTGTGACTAAGAAGATTGGTTTGCATCTTGTCCTGTTAGGAAAAAATACTAAGTTCTGCCTTATCAGGATCCCTACAGAATAAATGTACTTTTAATGTAAACCTGGAAATTCTCTGGGATGATTTCAGTTTGCATAAGAGATAGCAGTCTATAGAAAAGAAAACACTAGCAAGGAATTATGCAGTTTTGTCATTCCTTGGGTATTTGGTTTTGGTCTGTTACTGAAAATCTCTAAACTTCAGTGTAACATGGCTAGTATAATTGCTTAATCTTTTCCAACGTAAGGTTTTGTGATTCTGTAAACCAGACGGTTCAACATAAGTCATCTTCCACAATAAAAAATGCTGATTAAATTCGTCCCCCACAAATGTGCAAGCACACATATTAGTATGTAAATGGTTACCATGCAAAGTGTTTTGAAATTTGTTCCTTCCTACAGGGACTAAGGTAGAACGGTTGGCAGAAAAAATTCAAAGAAATGTAATGAACGGAGAGTTCAAGGTACAATCAATGCATCTCCCTGGTAAGAACAAGAATTTTACAGATCTGAGATTTTAGGTTTACTTATCTCCTCTGGAGTTTAATTAAATACGGATCATTAGTAACAACATTGATGGTTTCTTATATGGGCAAAAGTTTTCATGCATTCCCTCCTTTAATTAGTTGAATTGTGGTATTAAATATCAATGTAAAACTTGCTACATATTATTAATTTTAGAACTCATTCGTTTAGGATATAATCCATAAAAAACAATCTTTAATAACCTTAGAATATGCTTGGTACAAATATACCCAACTATATTCTGTTCACTTTGTATTTTCAGCCTAGACATGTCTCCTGAATTTGCAAATGCAGGAGGGCTAGCTGAGGAATGTGGGAGGAAGAATATGACAGATGGTTGCTTCATTGGTTATCAATTCCCTCTTTATTAGGCCTGGAGTAACAGAGTTAGACACACTTTTCTGTGCTGTTTTCTGTGATGTTGAAAGAAGAAAACACTGGGATTTCAAAACTGTAGAACAGATAAACAAGATTACACTGTATAGCACAGGGAAATATACACAAAATGTTATGATAACTCACAGAGAAAAAAATGTGACAATGAGTGTGTATATGTCCATGAATGACTGAAAAATTGTGCTGAACACTGGAATTTGACACAACATTGTAAAATGATTATAAATCAATAAAAAATGTTAAAAAAAAAAAAAGAAAACACCTTAAGAGAGAAAAAAGGGAAATGGATGTTCAGAGCCTGTTAAAGCATGAACCTCAGAAGGCAGCTGTGTGCAGCCAAGGACATGCCTCTGAGGGGCAGCACTGGGGCTGCACACATCAGGCGAGAGAGGTGCTAGTGGGAGAGCTCTGAAAAACCCCAACCAACCAGCCAGCCAACCAGCCCCAGAAAGGGGAACGGAAACAGAATCCAGAGATGATATATTGTCTGAAACACCCAGTTATTAGCAAAAGAGAAAAAAACTAGACATGCAAAGAAATAGTAAATTGTGACCCAAGCGTAGGAAGAAGCAGGAAACAGAGTGTGCTTGTGAGAATCCTGGATGTGGCACCCAGCGGACAGTGACTGCCTCACAGTTATTATAAACGTGTTCAGAGAATTAAAGGAAACAACACCTAAAGAAGAAAAGAAAGATATGAAAGTATTTTGTCAAATAGACAGTATCAACAAGAAATAAAACGTAATGTCAAAGAACCAAATGTAAACTCTGAAAATATTGCCAAAGGGTTCAAGAGAAGAAAACAACGAACGTGAGGTTCTGGGAATGACAGGAAACAGAGCGAGAAAGGGGCAGTAAAAATGTTCGAAAAGACAGCCGAGAAGTATGAAAACTAATCAGTGAAAACTATGAATCCACACATTCAAGCTCAGTGAAATGTAAGTAGAATGAGCACAGAGAAACCACAGCCAGACCCGTGAGAGTGAAAACGTAAAGCTGGTAAAACACAAGGGCAAAGGTAAAATCTTGAGAGCGACAGGAGAAAACCAGCTGAGGTTGTTAAACGGGCCCCCAGGAACCTTCGTTAGGGACAGAGATTACGGGTCCAGGAGGCAGCAGATGGAACGTTGAAACAATGAAAGGATAATCTGTCAGCCAAGGAATTGACGGCAGGCAAATGTCTTTCAAAGCTGACAGTGAGATTAAAGAGATTCCCAACCAAATAAAAATTCAAACAGTTCATTGCTAACAGCTCTGCTTTACAAGAAATGCCAAAGGAACTTCTTGCCACTGAAAGTGATCTCACACAGTAAATTGAATTCACAAGAAAGAAATAAAAAACCAAACAACACAACCAAAAACACAGTTTAGAATAACTCCAAAATTACAAAAGACTGTATAAATGCTTAATTGTCTCTTTCTTTCTCTCAGTTGATTTAAAGACGATTGTAATAACACAAGAGATATAAATGTGTGGTTGGGCCGCTAACGTATGGACATACACTTCACAAGAGCAGCACAAAGAAGAGGATTGATGTGAACAAGGATGAACTCAGGTTAGAGAAAGACACCAGACGGTAACTTGAATCCACAGGAACCAACTAAAAGAACCACAGATTGTAAATAAGAATGCTGGTTTCACAGACACTGTAAAAATACCCTACACTCATTCTACCTTTCTCAGCTACTTTAAAAGTTATGAAGTTTCATAAAGAAATGATTATAGGAATAATTTTAACACTGTTTTTAATTTTTTAGGTGTAACATAAGTTAGCACAAAAATGGGGATAAGGGAACAAAACTACATGGGAATCATGTTTCTCCATCTCCCTGGAATTTAATCGGTATAAGTATGAAGTTGATTCTAAAATCGGCTATGATGATTGTTACACAATTCAAGAAGACACATGCACCCCAGTGTTCACAGCTGCACTATTTACAATAGCCAAGACATGGAAACAACCTAAATGTCCATCGTCAGATGCCTGGATAAAGAAGTTGTGAGATAGGTGTGTGTATGTATACGTGTATATGTATATATGTATATATGTAATGGAATACTACTCAGCCATAAGAAAGAATAAAATAATGCTATTTGCAGCGACATGGATGGGCCTGGAGATCATCATTACTAAGCGAAGTAAGTCAGACAGAAAAAGAAAACTACCACATGATATCACTCATATGTGGAATCTAAAAATATGACACTAATGAACTTCAATTAAAAAATACAGAATTTAAAAAAATTTTTAAAGCAACATACTGTGAAGGAGGCAACTGTGGCTCTAGTAGACGCGGTCTCTCCTGTGCGCACCGTTCCCGCTCCTGCGCTCACCGTTCCCGCCCACGAGGGCTGCCCTCGGCGCCTCCCTGCTTATTTGAGGGCCCTCTGCTTCCTCGACTCAGACAAGTCAGTTCCTCTAATTGTGTGTGTTGCAGAAGGGTCGGAGGGCTGAAGCGTGCCTGCTCGTGTCCCCAGTCACGTGTCGCTGTAGCACACGTTACTTTACAAATGCTGCCAGCTGGATTGCTGAGAACCTGTCCTGCCCAGTCCAGCGTGCCTTTGGTTTCAGTCTTTTGCTTAGACTGCAGTGGTGATAGAGTTGTGCTGCCCTGGTAACGCATGCTGGGCATGCTGGTGGGCAACCCCTTCTCCAAAACAAGACTTCTGGTGTATACTATCTGGATACGACAGGTTCCAGTTCGAATTACTTGCTGTGCTAGAACCAAATGTGGCCCACAAAACTTAACCCAATAGGTGACTCTTGACCCAGAGTCACCAATTCTAATGATTCCTTTTGCAATATGAAATCTTTTACCTACATTCCAATTTCTTTTCCTGACATTGGACCTAGAGAGTAGTGTCTGAATCCAGCAGAAAGGAAGAAGCACGTACAGACCCAAGCGGAAAGGGCTGCGCGGCCACGCGGCTCCCGCAGGCGACCCGCGGCCTCCTCCGCGGGCAGAAGGCCTTCCGCTGAGAGCGCTCGAGAGCGCGCCTGCCTCTGTCCGCAGGTTACTTGTTCTTTTCCGTCACGGTGCCGACTTGACTTAACAATCCTTTTTTAAAAAAAGACATTAAAGTATTCCTGGATGTGACAAGAATCTCTGCCTCACAGCAACATTCTGTGAGTCTGACGCCCATACTTCGTAACTCGACCTGGGAAGAAATGTTATGTCCGCTTCACAGGTATATCCTTACCATAGGAATGTGTTTTTAATGTACACACGTGAATGTATCTTAATGTTTATTGAGGTAAACTCTCCTAGGATGACAAATGTGCACAAGACGTTGTATTTTATGAGACAAGTCCTAGTTAAGGAAATTATGAGGCATGAGTTACGGACCAGCGTGTCATTACCTGGATCCGTGGCCTTGGTCGCCTCTCGACACATCTCTGAGCCTCAGTGCGATGAAGCTTGTATGATGGCTTACTGGCTCTTTCTGTTCTAAAGCCTTTTGATTCTGCAGGTCAGACATTTCATTAGAACTCTTCTTGTGTAATGAAATAATGCTGATTAAAGGAGCATTGCACACACACAACCTCACGCAACAAGTCAGTATTTACCTTGCAAAGTGTTTTGAAATTGTTTATTTCTGTAGAGACCGATACAGAGCGCTTCCCAGGTGCTGTCGGGAAAGGTCTACGAAAGGGTGAAGTCAAGACGCAATCCAAGAGTCATCTCGGTAAGAACAAGGATACTGCAAGTATCTTTCTGGTTTGTTTATCTTCTCTAGAGTTTCTTTAAGTCTGAGTCTTGAATGGTTACAGCACCTGTGTGGTGGTACTACACGGTACACTGTCATCCTAAATTCCCTGCTGTGATGAGTGGAGCTCCAGCAGTTACCATCAACGGGAGATTAACTACAGGGCGTACATTTCAGGACTCCTTCATTTCAAACGTGAGCCTCAGACATTCAGGGCCGTGGTGAGGTTGGAATGTGCTTGACGGAAGCATGTCAGATGCGGTTCTAATCACTGTGTTTTCAGGCTAGAGGGATAGCTGCTTTGGATTTGCACAGACAGAAAGGCTAGCTTACGAATGAGACTGAAAGAGGGATTTAGCAGACAGTTCCTTCACTAATTACGAGCTCCCTCTGCACAATTAAAATATCGGGCACGTTGTCAGTAGCGCAGGGGAAGTAGACGTCCTCAGTCTTGTCATGTGGTTCACACGCTCCCGCCCCTTGTCCGACGTAACAGCCTGACACACTTCGTCTTGATCTTCGGTGTGAACTGAGAGGAGGCAGAGAGCTTACCAGAAGAACGGGGGAAAGGGACAGTCAGAAGGGAAACAGCTGTCGTCCAGCGCGCACGGCGGTGCCCGCAGAGCAGCGCCGCTAGCTTCTCACCGCCCAGAAGGAGACTCAGTGCTGCAGGCCCTGCGGGAGCCTCGTCACCACGTCGCAGTCAGGCAGCAGCCAGCCCCCGAGGGGAGGGCGCCCTGCGTGCTGCTTTCCTGCAGGGCGTCCTCTCGCATGCCCGGGATTCACCCCCCAAACAGGAGACAGGCAAAGAAGCAGTGCAGTGCGGACCATGTCCTAGGGAGTCCAGGAGAGCAGGCTGGAAAGTAACTTAGGCAGTGGGGGTGGGGTGTCGTGAAGGAGGGTGACGGTGATTCTTTCTAGATTACTCTAGCACATTTCTTTTTTTTTTCTCGTCCTTAATTCTGTCTGCTGTGAAATGCTCTTCTTCATGCTTCCTTGCTGATAGAAGCATCTTTGTGTGCTCTTTGCAAAGAGGCCTTTCATTCTCCCCTGTACCAGGTGGAGGGAACCAGAGCCTCGGTCATACCGCTGACACCTCTCATTGTGCGTCGCCATAGCTCATGTCACTCTCACAAAATATTGTGACGCACTTACTGAAACTTGTTCTTCCCAACTGTAAGTTTTGTGGATCGTTTTGGTGACGATACCCAAGCTGGTTGCCACCTCTTTTTGGATTTTGATGTGTATTTTGGCTCCAGAGTTCGTAGTGTAGTCTTTACACCTAGTCCTGGTCTCAGCTGTTACAGCAAAGTAAGAGCTGCCTAATAATAGTGCTGGGTTCCGGGTAGGTTTCCAGCCTCTGGTACATGCCCTTCTGTAATCAACATTCTTTACTTATCCCTTTCCAATTTGAATTTTTCTTTAATAACTTTTGTGTATTTTTCCTCTGATTTGACGTAGTTATTCATTTCTAAATCCATCGAAATGTTCAAATCACATCATAAAAACTCAAACGGAGTGGGATGCAGCCCCAGCGGTGGTGCTACTGCTGATCACATGAACTCCCCAAGACCCTTAACATCATATGAGAGATGGCATTGTGTATAAAAGCACTGGTTATGGAATTAATGGGGCATCCGCTTGTGCTTAGTTTTTAGTTGTCCTGATACGTGTTCTCAATCACATCACGGAACACCTGCAGCTTCAGGGTCGTGAGGCTGACATGACGGCTAGCAGCCTTCCAGTGCTAAGGCTTCTGATTCTGCAGTCCAGATACTTATCGTGACTCTTCATCTGCAGTAACGAATACTAATTAAGCCAGCGCTACGCACACACACATACAGACAGACGTGTGCACTGATGTCACCTCAGAGAGTGTTTTAAAACCTGTGTTATGTCCGTAGAGACTTTCATAGAACTTGTGACAGAGGGACAATGGGTGATGAAATCAAGACGCAATTTAAGAATCACCCTGGTAATAACAGGAAGTTTTCAAGTTCAGCATTTATGCTCTGTGCTGTCTCTGGGATCCAGTTAACTGTGCATCGTTAGTGACAGCAGTAACTATATGTTAGTGTTAATGATCAGAAATCTTCATGAATTTCCTCTTCTATTTAGTTAAACTCTAGTATTTACTATCAATGGAAATTTAGCTAGATATTACTTAGTTCTTAAACTCATCCATTTGGAAAGTAATCCACCAAATCTAATGCAAAATGACTCTGGAATATTCTTGGTTTATATTTGCAGCTGCCATTCTGCTCACTGTCTTTGCTGGCTTAGAAAGGAATGTTGCTTTGAATTTGCAAAAGCAAAAAGGCTAGGTGGTGAGCGGTACGAGAGGGCTGCTTCACTGGTTGGCAGGTAACGGTGTCTGTATTAGAGTGGCGTTTTCTAGCCGAGCTGCACAATTCACAGTTACCACGTTAGTCCTAATAGTAACAGTGTTAGACACATTTCTGTTTGATGCAAGAAGTACTGTAGTTATGAACTTTCTGCAGAATTGATGTTGAAAGCTAGAATTTGAAAGTAACTGAATCTTCAGATACAAGCACCCACATGTGTGTTTTCACTGAAATTTAAGATTAAGGCAAGAGTTCTGAAACTTTGCTTTTGAATGCTTTATTTTATTACATCCTCACTTTTGTTCCTGAAAAAAGTATTGTTAAAAATGAATCATATAAAAATTATTTACTCAAGCAGCTTTTAATGGGGGAAAAGCTGGTGATGTAAAAATGAAATTGTTTGAACCAAGCAGTTAAATCTGTTTTGTGTTTTACTCGTGACAAATTTGATCTGTTACAATGAGCCATTTTCCACGTCTTTAATTTTTAGAGTATTGTTGTCTAGGTTTTTTCAGTTACTTTTGCTTCATTGTTGCTTATTAATGGGGTCCTTGTCATTTCTGAGCAACAGCCTTAGTCACGGCGGTAAAGTGCTCCCACTTACAGCCAAATACAATGTCATGCCTTTTAACAACAAAATTAGCTTAATTATTTTATAGTTATTTATTAAGGGTGAGTTTATAATTAAATGCTCTGAATAAAATTTGAGCAATATAAATTACTAAGAGAAAAGGAATTGAAAGGAGAGTACAGGTCAAATATGGACATGGATATTCTTGTTTAAGGTGAAATATGGTTGGATTAAAGATCAAAATTAAGTAAGATGCTGAGTCAGACCGCAGAACAAAGAAAACAAAGCAAAAATGAAGGAATTGTTCATACAGACTGGAGTGGTGAAGTGGCCACCCCGTCCTCACGAGGGAGGCAGAATTCACAGGCACAGAAACGAAGACTAAGTTACAGAGACTGGGGAGCAGTGTGCACACAGTGACCATGTCTTGTTAATTTTAGGTGTGAATTTATTTGAAGACAAAGATATGTCCCCACAGCATCAAGCAGATCTTTTTACTTGGCCCATTGCACCAGCTAAATTTTCAACAAACAAGATCAATGTTTCACCTGTTGACAGTCAAGGTAAAAGATATGATATAAAATAAATATCTGACTATTTAGAGTACTTTTTGTAGTATGCTTTTTAAAGTTTAGTCTTTAGGAAATATTTTAAACACTCAGAAAATACGTAGCACTAACTTAAAAAACACAGCACTCTGATGTTTCTCCGCGCTGTTACCATCCCGTCCCTCCGCTCAGCTTCTGTCATAGGCGGCCGCCAGCTGTACATACTGAAGTCCTGTTTGGGGGTATTTTATTTTAAACTGCTTGACTGTGCCTTCTTTATTTTTTATTTGTCTTTATTGTGGAGTCTCCCACCTTGTCTTCTCCCCGACTGCCCACATTACTGCAGGTCAGCCAGGCTTATAAAACATGTGCGCACACGCACATGCACACTCCTTTCTAGCACAAACTCCCAATTTAGATGCTTTTACTTCCTTTTTGGTCTCTAGAGTATATTTTTATGCCATCTCAGCAATACTTTTTTACAGTGTATTTTTTAATCTACGTTTTAGTTGTTGGAACTCGAGAGGTCATGTGAGGTATTACCTCTACCGCCTGCATCCAGAATGGTATTGACACTGGATACTAAAGTTTACCAAATACCTTCATGCAAATGGTGTAGCCTTGATGCTTTCATGAAAATAAGGTCAAGAACACATGCAAACGTGACAGTGAGGACCCATGACCCTAACGCGCCTTAAGGCTTTGATTTTTAGTGATTTAAATACCCTCCCCAGACTTTACTCTTACTCGACAAATATGAATGGCTAGCTTAGAGTCATAGTTTCTAAATAAATTATGTCAGCAATGTTTATTTTCTCACTTACAACCTCTTGGCCCTGTGGCTTTAGTTTACTCTCTAGCCACTGGTTAAGTACATTAGGAGGTTTACAATCTTTGTTTAAATGGGAGTGTTCTACAACTGTACCTGTTACATTCACAAGGAAGTAAGGCTTATGAAAAGTAAGTCTAGCGAGCGCTGACTGACTGGGGTGAGGGGAGGCCAGTGTTCCATGCGTGGAGCTCTGATCTCTGAAGTGACTCCTGTACACACGTCCTTCTAAATGTAGTACACAGAAGAAAGGAAGAAGTGAATATTCTGCTTCAAAGTATTACAGGGTTGGGAAAAAGGGTCAATATTAAGGAAGATGCTAAGAATGGAAAGTGTTCATCAGTGTGCCACCCTCCACGTCAGGTTAAAAACACACAGTGAGGGCTCTGCTGCTGATCACTCTAATTCACCCCCAAAGTGCCCTTGTACATCTGTGTTTGCAGGTACTAAAAACACCACATCAAAATGCTATAAAAGAACCTTCCTCTACAAGAGAATTTTTCTCAACCAGATGGGGGAAAGCTGTCTAAATGACTGAAGAACTGGACATATCAGAGAGATGATACAATACATAGGAAAGTTATTAAGAGAGTAAATCCTGGCAGTAAATCTCCTGACAGGCAAAACATTTTTTCTGTTTTTCTGTCTTTTCTTTTTGTTGTGTTTATATGAGACGCTGGATGTTACCTCGGTCTGTTGTGGTAACCATTGCACAATACATGTAAGCTGAGCCCTCCTGCTGCACACTTTAAACTTACACAGCTGTGTATGTCAGTTACTTCTCAGTGAAACTGGGGAGAAACATGCAATAGGCATCCAAGTTGGAAAGGAATTTGATGTGAAATTATCATGTAATTTTTCTTTTTAAATTTTATTTTAGGTATGAATTTACTTGAAAACAAAAACGCATTCTCACATCAGGATCTGTATTCCAGGCACAACACAGCAAGTAAATACACAACGAGAGTGATTCACTTAGCGCCCTTTGACAACGAAGGTAAACGCTGCAGAGGGAACTGTAAAGTAGTGTGTGATTTCCTAGCATAGTTATTATAGTACAGTTTCTTGTTATGTCTCACTTTTTGTTCAGAAATATCGTAGATAAATCCTGGCAAGCCTGAACATGAAATGGCTTTAATTTACCCTTTTTTCCTGGCAGTAGAATAGTAGCCTTTTGATACAGTATTTGGCATCTGTGCCAGAGACCACAGCCTTATGACCTGTGGTCATTTGAGAGGCAGCTCCTGTGGCGTGACTTGCCACAAAACACACACACACACACACACACACACACTCTCTCTCTCTCTCTCTCTCTCTACACACACTCTCTACACACAATGGAATACTATTCCTCTAGTCTATCAACATTGAATTTACTTCTTTATTTAGATTTCTTTAATTTCCCTCAGCAGCATTTTGTAACTTTTAGTACAAGCCATGCCCCTCTGTTAAGTTTATTACTATTATTTTTGATGCTATTGCAAACAAAATTGTTTCCCTAATGTAGTTTTTGAATAATTCAATGCTCTTATGTAGAAGTAAAATTGAGTTTTATTTTATACATCCAGCAATAGTTTTATGCTTAAAAGGACTGCTGCATAAGAGAGAAGAAATTACATTGTCATTTATATCTACCTACATAATGACCTGTAAGGTGCTTTTTTATTTCTTCATGTGGATTTGAGTTACTATCTGGTGTCATTTTGTCTTGGCCTTTTAAGACTTGGCTGGTAGTATAAAAACAAAATCTCTTCTTTTTTTAATCTGGAAATGCCTTTGTTTCATCTTTGGTCTTTGAATGATAGTTTTCCTGGGTATAAAATTCTTTTTTGCAAATTTTTGCTTTCATCACTTTGAAAACAATCCCACTGCCTTCTGTCCTCTGGTCCTCCTAGTCCCCCAGCCCGAGGCAACCACTACACCAATTTCTGTCTCTATGAAATTTACCTGCACTGGATATTTCACAGAAATGGGGTCTTATGATGCCTTCTGTGATTTGCTTTTTCCCTTAGCTTTGATCCCCAAACGGTCCTTCTAAGTATATATATATCTTTATTATTTTACTTATCTCCAAGAATTTTCATTAATTTTCTAAATTTTATCTTTATTGGCCACTAACTTATTGTGTGAGTATTAAAAATAAAACTAGTTATCAATGTGACCCATCTTACAGCTAGCATATTTTCTAACTATTTCTAGAAGAACCTTCCGAGTACTTTTCACCCCCTGTGACTGGACATCCAAAACCACTTCACAGAGCGTTGGGGGCTGGACCAAGTGCTTATAAAACCAAGCAGCTTCCTTCACCGGACAAAGGACATTCAGGTATTTCTAATATTCTTAGTGTACGGTATGGTTTTTTAATGACTAAAGATTTAATTATATGAAAATAATCAGATTTTACTAGCTTTAGCCATATAACCAGTTTAGCAAAATATCAGAGAAACTAAACTCTGAACGAAGTTTGTCTGACACACGTGCCTTCTCGGCGAATGAGCAGTGTCTGGCGCAGCTCCCCCTTCCCCACTGCTGAGTCGGAACCAGTTTGTTCTCAACCTTTCCGTCTCCCACGCTGTCACAGGTCCTGCAAATGACTGACACAAACCCATCTTGTTCCTCTTCCTTATATTTACGTATTTCTCTTTTGTCCAGTCCCAGGCAAGTCCAACAGAAAGACTAAACATGAGGGTAAGTGTGAAGGAAAATAAATATTATGTTCATTTTCTTCCATTCCCTTCGTTACCATCTCCCAACCATCTAATCTACTAACATTTAAGAACTCATTTGCAGACCCTGTTTCTTACCCACTGCTCCAGTGGTGTTATATAATCATGCCTTATGTCTCTGTGAGCTATATATTGTGAAAACTAAACACATTAATGTAGGTTTTTCTATTAACTTTGAGAAAGTGCCATCTAAATTCTCCACATTCTGCTTTTTATTTTAATGTATTTTTCTTCAAGTGAGCATATTGAACTTGTCATTATTACACAGTTTTGTTTCTGACAGTGCTCAAAATATGTCTCTTTAAAATAGCATTTCTTTAGCATACCCCCCTCTATTCTAGCTCTCGACTTTTTCACCGTAGGAATACAGACTTTTCTTTAAGGTATGCTGTCTCATTTACAGATAAAAACTTTGAGAATTTATTGACTGGATTGCTTAAGTATTTTTTTCTTTTTACTGACCTATTTAAAAAGGTCTTTCTCTAACATATTATGTAATTTTTGTTATTTCTTTTTCTTCATTTATACTCTTACTGTTTATGTTTATAAATACCAAATACCCAGCAACAGAAAACCAGAGAAAATATCTGGGTTAATAAAGCTGCTTTATGTAAATTATTGAAAAATATACAGAAGCTGTACTTTAGAAGTGGATTAATAAGATTTTAAGTTTCTAAAAGTTGAAAGAAGGTCATTTCTAGAATAATTTAATGAAACTAGTCTCCGCTTTTTTAGGGCATCAAAAAAAATTGACCTCAGGGAATAAAAAGGTTGACCTTAAAGATACTCTGCCTGCTATGATCTCTACAGCTGTAAAACCTATCTATAAAGGTAAAGAATCCTTGCCGTACAAAGGTGTACGAAATGAAACCTCATACCGTGGTTCCAGCGACCACATTTCCCAGTCGCCTAAAACCTATGGGCCCTCCCCCAGACAGACAGACAACCAGGAGGCAGGTAAATTTTTCCAAGCCTTTCTTCTTATCTGTCCATCTGTCTCTTTTTTTCTTATATATATGTGCATGGATCTTCCTTACCTCTGATCCAGGTAAATTGACATAGGTCTTTTATTTCTCACACCTTTAAGTTGCTGCATGATATTCTGTAATATGAATGTGCTGTAACTGATTTAACCATTTCTCGACTGACAGGCATTTCCATTTCTTTTATTGATGTATAGTTATCTACAATATTCTGTTACTTTCAGATGTACAGTATAGTGATTCATTATTTTTGCAGATTATATTCCATTATAGTTTATTACAAGATAATTCCCTGTGCCATACAGTATATCCTTGTTGCTTATCTATTTTATACATAGTAGTTTGTATCTGTTAATCCCACAACCCTAATTTGTACCCCCTTCCCTCTCCCCTCTGATAACCACAAATTTGTTTTCTGTATCTGAGTTGTTTGTTTTGTATATACATTTATTTGTACCATTTTTCAGATTCTGCATGTGATACCATGTTTTTCCTTGTCTGACTTAATTCACTAAACACGGTCTTCTCCAAGTCAGTCCACGTTGCTGCACGCGACAGTGTTCTTTCTCACGGCTGAGTAGTAGCCCGTTACACACACAAGCATGCCGCATTTAGCTAACCCAGTCCTCTGCTGGTGGGCCTGTGGGTTGCACCCATGTCTTGGCTGTTGTAATTAGTGCTGCTGTGAACCCTGGGGTGCACATGTCTTTTCAAATTAGTGTTTCCGTTTTTCCTGAATGTACACCCGGGAGGCTGCTGGATCATATGGTAGTTCTGTTTTTAGTTTTTAAAGAACCTTCTGTACTGTTTTCCACAGTGGCTGCAGCAACAGACATTCCCACCAATGGTGTACAGTAGTTTCCTTTTCTCCATGGCCTCGCCAACATTTGTTATTTGTAGACTTGATTAGATAGTCATTCTGATACGTGTGAGTTGATACCTCATTGCTTTTGGTTTGCATTTCTCTAATAATTAGCAATGTTGAGCATCTTTTCATGGCTTTGTGTAGACATTTTCACAACAGTAATTCTTCTAATTTAAGAATACAAGATATCTTACATTTATTTGTGTCTAATTTCTTTCATTAATGTCTTATAATTTTTAAGATAGTTTTTGCTTAAATTTATTCCTAAGTATTGTTTTTTCATGGTATTGCAAAATGGATTATTTTCTCATTTTCTCTTGCAGATGTTTCATTGTTAGTGTATAAGAATTCAACTGATTTCTGAATTTTGATTTTGTATCTTGCAACTTTATTGAATTTGTTGGTTCTGACTGTGTGTGTGTGTGGAGTCTTTTGGGCTTTCTGTGTAAGATCGTATCACCTGAAAACAGCTACACTTCACTTCTTCCTTTCTGACTTGGGCGCCTTTCCTTGTTCTTCTCTGACTGCTATGACTGGAACTTCCAGTACTGTTCTGAGTAGAAATGGTGAGCATGGACATCTTGTCTTGTTCCTGATCTGAGATGAAAAGTTCTTAACTTCGAACCTAACTGAGTACGTTAGCTGTGAGCTTGTCACATGTGGCCTTTATTAGGTACATTCCTTCTATTAGGTACATTCCTTCTATATGTCGGACTTGAGAGATTTTACCATGAGTGGTGTTGAAATATGTCAGATTTTTTCTTCATCTATTGAGATTTTTATCCTTAATGTTGTCAGTGGGGCATATCACATTCATTGATTTCCTTGCATCTCAGGGATAAATTGCATTTGATCATGGTGTATAATCCTTTTGATGTTCTCTTGAATTCTGTTTGCTAGTATTTTGTTAAGAATGTCTGTGTGTGTCTGTCAAGGACTGGCCTGTTGTCTCCCTTGTGCTGCTGTTGTCTGGTCTGGCATCTGAGATGTGGGTGTGTGCAGTTGTCCTGCGGAAATGAGGCCTAGGTCAACGGCACGGGCTCTGGGGTGACAGGGTGGTGATGGCTTGGGCCCCGCGAGCAGGTGCAGTAGCAGCGTGACCTGGGGATGGTGGGTCAAGGTCACAGCTCTGGCCCAAGGAGGCAGTCACAGAGCAGCAGCAGGGCATCCAGGTGATGACCCATTCGAGCCAGAACGTGGAGTGCAGAGCAGCAGGAGCTTGGCCTCGTAATGGCCCCGGGGTGGGTCTCAGAGCAGTGGCAGCCCCTCTGGTTTCACAGGTGGAGAGGCGCTATGGCTTCTCAACATCAGAGAATGGGACATGCCAGCAGCTGGGTCCTGGGGGCAGGTCTTCAGCACAGGGACAGGGACAGCACCTGCCCCAGGGGGTGATGGGGAGGGGATGGTAAGACGGACTCCAGGCAGCCTGGTCAGCTCAGGACGAGCCTCGGTGCAGCTGTGCGGGTCCTTCATGGCGGTGAGGCTGCTGGGGTCCTCTCCTTTCCCCCCAGGGGCCGCCTTGGGCTGGAGGACGAGCTGACTCAGGGGAAGTGCTTCCTACACTTCCCAGTGCAGCCACCCTTGGATTCTGAGCGCCTCCGAGTCTCTGCTGCTTTTCTCTGAGCAGAGCTCCCCGGGGCTGTTCTCATTGGTTTGTTGTGCCGGTTGCTTCCACGTGGGAGGCGAGCACGGGGCTCCTGGCCCTCCGCCTTTATTGTTGTGTATTCAAAGAAATCATGCATTATTTTTACTCCTTTATTTTTCAAAGCATAATAATAAATCTTGAAAATCTTTCCAGATCAGCACATCCAAAGCAGCCTAATTCCTTTCCAGTCCTTTGTATTTGTGCATTTCAAAGTTTGTGTAACTGGGCCTCTGTGAAACGGGCACTTTGCTGGTTTCCAGTTTGCAATCTGGTTACAGTGTCGCAGCAAACGTCCCTGGAGTTGACAGCCGTGTGCCGTCCACTCTGGACCCCATGAACTCACAGACGAGTCCTCTCCTCAGAGGAGCTGCGCGGATTTCTTTTGATACCTTTCTTTTGCAGCTCAGAAATTGATTTTCATTTAAAACTTTTTTTTTTGAAGAACTGTAGATATATTATGCATACACATTTTATGTATTCTAAAAAACGAAATTCTAGTGAATTTGAACCTTTTAAATTCCTCTGTCAGTGCTTCTCAAGGTGTGGTCTCTGGACTAGCAGCTTGGGCATTAATTGGAAGCCTATTAGAAATACACATTCGTGGACCCTATCTCAGATCTACTGAAACAGAAGCTGTATGTTGGTTCAAGCCCACTAACCGGCTTTAACAAGCTCTCTGGGTACTGTGATGTGAACTGTTTCCATGCAAACAGGGAGTCAGACCTAAGTACTCCTTTTCCATTTCTGTTGTTAATACTCATATTTGACAGTGTTTTTCATATAAAAATTGTGTTAACTACAATGAAATTAAACTTCTGTGGCATTTTTTAAAGTGCGGGATGGTTGATTTACAATGTGTTGGTTTGAGGTGTACAGCAAAGTAATTCAGTTATACGTACTTAAAGTAACCTACCATGGAAAAGAACTTTAAGCAGAATACATGTATATATGTACGTAGGACAGTGAATCTAGTTCCCTGTGCTGTGCAGTAGGTCCTTGCTGTTCATCTATTTTATATACAGTAGTGTGTGTCTGTTAATCCCGCGCTCCTAATTTATACCCACAGCCCACTTTCCCCTTTGGTCACCATAAGTATGATAAAACTATTTTTTTTAATCCCGCAATAACTTTCCTTTAAAGTGCCACGTACAGCTGCCCAAAAACCTGTAACCCGCCCACACTTCTGAGGATAAATAAATAACGAGCAGATTTGTGGAGACAGTAGTGAAACTGCGGGAGTGGAAGCCTTATGAAAACAACAGGCCTGGAGCCCACGGTGCGTCCTGAACGGCAGCGGGAGGGGCCGCTGCCCATGGAGTGCTCTGATCGGCAGCAGGTGAGTTTGAATGTTTGAACTGCTTTTCCTTTTTTCTAATTTTGAAAGTATCACAGTCGTCTTTTGTTAGGGGAGGGTGTAGGTTTATTGATTTTTTTAATGAAGGCGCTGAGGATGGAACCCAGGACCACATGCATGCTAAGCATGTGCTCTACCACTGCGCGCCACTGTACCCTGCTCCCTGCCAGCTGTCTTCTAAATTTCAAACGATGAAAATACTCCCGATTCAAGATGGTACTGTTCAAACACTGCACGACCAACGTCAAAAAGGAAAGGAAGGAAACATAAATGCCTCGTGACAGGAACCTCACTGACACGTGAGAGCAAGTCTGAAGGGGTGCAAACACAAGTGATGGGAGTGGTAACCGTGAATCTTGCCTATCAGTGTTAACAGCACTGTTGCTAACATCAGTCTTATATTTATTATAATTATATGTTATATATTTTATTAATATGAAAATCAGCATTATTGGTAATGTTTATAATGATAAAGGTGTTTCTAGCCACAGTTGGACTGTGCTCTGGAAAGCATAAGTATCATTAGATGGGACTGTCTTAAATCCAGTTTGGGTTATTACTGACACAGGTATTTAAACTTACATAGAATCCTTTTGCACCTTGAATGTTACATTGCCGCAGCAGGAATTAGAGCAATGAACAATACTAACCTAAGTATTTCGGAGTTCTGTTGTGTATCAACATTGAATAAGGAAATATTGGATTTCTAAAAAAACAATATGAAGTAGAATAAAATGAATGAAATAGTGGTTATCCCCTATAATCTCTCAGTATACAGATATTTATACTTTACACAGCAGTAAAAATATGTATAACATACATAAAAAGAAATCATGAATTGAGCATGAAGTATCAGTCAAGAAAATAAACAGTAATCCTTCCCTGATAACATTATTTTCTGAAGCTTCCAAAGATCCCAGAGATTATATAAAAATGAAATGTATTAATAACTTTTGTCAAAGTTTTGGAGAGAATACATGAAGGAAAGAGAACTGTGGCTAAGTTGCCACTAGCTGGATTGTGAGCAATGTAAGTTTTATGCTTCTTTGTGGAATCACTTTTCCCACATGAGTTCTAGTTCGGCACGGCGGCCCGCCCCATCAGTGGTGACTGCTGGAACCAGTGCTGCATCTGTCTGCTTCTGTGCACTGTCCAGATGACAGTGGGTAGGATTTATGTTATGTGATCATCTGATTAAATGAGCTAACGTGTGTGCTACAGCAGTGCTGACTTTCAAGCCTGTCTACAAAGTGAGCCCCCCCTGGGGTGCTCTAAAGGCCACGCGCTCTCGGCCCCAGTTAAAGCAGACTCTAGAGGTGACTTGGACGTGCAGCCCGTGTGGACACGATGCTTCTACTTGAGGTTTTAAGGGAAGTCAACTAATACCTCAGCCCATATACAAATTGTTGCGGCTGATTTTTTTTATTTTTTTAATCTGAATCTTAAAGCCACTGGCAGAGCGGGGCCCAAAAAATAGACTCAGTCTGTCCTGGCTTCACGTTGGTGTTCCTCCCAGACACCTCTTCCTGGGCAACCACAGCCCGCTCCCCAAGACTCCCTTGTGGTAACGGACGTGTTCTGTACCTGGGCCCTCCGGGACGGGCGCTGTGAGCCACCCGCAGCTACTGAGCTCTTGAAGTGTGGCTGGTGGGGCTGAGAATCTAGAGGTTAAATTTTTTTATTTAATTTTACTTCGCTGAAATCTAAGTAGCCGGCAGACTTGTGGCTCCTACGATGGGCAGACAGCACACAGCTCGAGGACTGCCAGTGATTAGAGATCCTGACAGGGCTGGGGAGGGCGGGGGGCTGTTCGGCAACCTCCCTGCTGATCTGCGCCAGGTGCAGCTGTGTGCAGCTCCCGGAGAGGTAGGAGCCGGCGTGGGATTTCAGCGGAGCTGCTGGCGGGGGGTGGGGGGGGGGTGCTTCTTAGGACGGCAGGGCGGCCCTCAGTAGTGGGCAGGAGACCTCAGTCTCGACCAGGGACTCTGAGCAGCCTGCATTAGTCCAGGATTAGTGGGCACAAGTGAGTAGGGTCTTTGGAAGGCGTGGCTGCCATCAACTATCAGGCAGGTCAGACAGAGATCACACTGATGCTTCAAGTAAACTGAAAAAGCTCCAGACCGTGTGTATCCCTTTCATCTCTTGAATACCTTTGTGCTCTGGCTGTTCTAAAGGCGGTGAGATGCAGAAGACAGACCTGGACTGCCTCAGCCAGAGGGTTCTGAGAGGCCCACTCTGGTATGTAAATTAGAGTATCATCTTTATAAACAAGCTCTGTGCAGAAGCTAGGAGAAAAATTTTTTATTCATAAAAACTACGGGCTCACTGACACCGTCAAGGCGCACTCAGGTGGCGGGAGCGCCTGCAGCACGCCGTTTTCCATCTGTCACCATCTCTAATCAGCAGCTGATGTCCCGAATACTCAGTTCCAAAGTCTCGCATGGAGCTGGTCCAGGGGAGCCGAGTCCCAGCAGGAGCAGAGGGTGATCTAAGTGTAACCATTTGATGCCTTAGTACTTAATGAGAGGAAAACATCTTCCCAGAAGAACAGGAGGCTTGACTTTGGGGAGGGTTAGGGAACGCACTTCCCCTGTCGTGTGTTGGCGGCTACCTTCATGTGCAGGGCCCTGGTGTCCAGGGCTGAGGGTGAGCGTGTTCACTGGGAGGTCCCCCAGCACCAGCAGATGTCACAGTGAGTCAGGGGGCAGGGGCGACGTGCACTTTCTGATCAGAAAACAGTTCTCAGTGTGCTGCGCCCTTCTCCGGGGTGGTGAGCACTGCGCTGGTAAAATCGCTAAATAGTATTTTGAAAAATGCCATGTACTGTGAAATGTAGTCTAATGATGAGAAACGCACAAAACTTGAGTTTTAGAAATGCTTGTGTGTGTATCAGAGGCTGAATTAAGTGAAAAATCCAGTAACTTTGTTTATTCTCAGAACTCTACTGTCTGGAACAAACGAGGAACTCGAAGATCAAAGCCTCTGTGTTGCCAATGGTAAGAAAGGACTCTGTGCTGAAGTCCTCCTGGCTTCTGTTCACTAATGTCCCAGCCGTGCCTCTGCTGTGAAAGCAATTAAACGAAACGTGTGCTCCACGTGTTCTGATACTGTCATGGTTATTTAAGGGTCAGTTATTTGCAGAGCCGTTCTTTATGACACTGTGTAAAGCCACCTCCATACATTTACACGTCCAGGTAGAGGAACTGAATTCAGAAAAGAACTTGCTTTAGTTTCCTTGTTTTATATTAAAGCTGAAATTCACTAAAGAGATCAAAGCCTTTAGTATTTATATAATACTTACTAAACCTAGTGAGACTTACAAATCATACTACTAACTCTCGCTGAACTATAAAAGATCATTTATAAACTCAAAGAACTTATTCCATGTGAGAGTGTTATTAATATCAAGTTTCACTGATACTGGTGTTAAAGGGACACTGAAAAGAATGGGAGGAAAAAACTTGTAAATACTGGCTGAGTTTTAATAGCCTGGTGTCTTTGTTGTTTTGTTTTATATTTTTGGCCCTGAGATTGGTGAATTTTCATTCCTGTTTTTATCTAATCATGTGCCTCTTTTTATGTGAAGCTTTATTTATTATATTTTTACCAGCTTCTAATATTTCTAAATAGTATTATTAAATATTTTGGTTCCTTATCTGTTTGAAAACCCAAATGAAATAAAACTAAATAATGCTCTTATGTATTTAGATTTTTCCCAGTATCCAGAATTACTGCAACATTTCAAACCATGCTTATCACTACTGCATTAGTGAAAACAGTGTCAGGAGGTATTTAAAGTTCTACAGTTTAAAGATTTAATCTCTTGGCTCAAGAAATGAAAGAGGAATTACAACCAATACCACAGAAATGCAAAAAACCCTAAGAAAATGCTGTGAACTAGAAGCATAAAGCACACCAAAACTGAATCAAGAAGAAATACATAATTTGAACAGACAGATCACCAGAAGTGAAACAGAATCTGTAATTTAAAAAACTCCTTGCAAACCAAAGTCCAGGACCAGATGGCTTCCACTGGGGAATTCTATCAAACATACAAAAGAAGAGCTCAAACCAACCCTTCACAAACTCTTCCAAAAGGCTAAAGGGGGGGGGATACAGCTCAGTGGTAGAGCTCATGCCTCGCATGCACGAGGTCCTGGGTTCAATCTCCAGTACCCCCATTACATAAATAACCTAATTACCTTCCCCCACTAAAAAAAAAGAAAAGACTAAAGAAGGGGAACACTCTCAAACTCATTCTGTGAAGCCACCATCACCTTGACACCAAAACCAAAGACGCTACTAAAAAAGAAAATTACAGGCCAATATCACTGATGAACATAGATGCAAAAGTCCTCAACAAAATATTAGCATACAGAATCCAACAGCACATAAAAAAAGATCATACACCGTCATCAAGTCAGATTCACACAAGGATGGTTCAACACACACAAGTCAATCAAAGTGATACCACAGCAATGAGGGAATGGACAAAAATCACAGTCATCTCAATAGATGCAAAAAAAAAAAAGGCATTTGATAAAATGCAACATCTATTCATGATTAAAAAAAAAAACCAAAAAACTCTTTTACCAAAGTGGGTATAGAGGGAACATAGCTCAACATAATAAAAGCTATTTAGGACAAACCCACAGCCAGCATAGTACTCAACAAAATGGCCATACTACCCACCCAAGACAACTACAGATTTCATGCAGTCCCTATCAAATTACCCAGGACGTTTTTCTCAGAACTAGAACAAATCCTAATATTTATATTATATATATTTTTTCATTGTCCGTTACAGCCAAGGATGTTATTTAATTTCTGAACGCGATCAATGTAAAAATGACTAATGACATAGTTTATATTCCCTTTCTGGTATTGAGCTCCCAAAATCCATCTTGTGCTTCGCACTTACAGCACAGTCCTACTTTGTAAGGGGAATCGTACCCAACATACCTACTCCATATTTAGATTTTTGTAAGGTTCACAGCTGTAAAATGTGATTCACATGTCTCAATTGTTCCAAACATACTTAGCCATTTTCCACTTAAAGATCATGTCAGCTGAATAATGAAAAGTTCCATGTTTGGCCTAGTAACAAAGTGGTGATTGTGCCCTTACCAGGTGGAAACCCCCAAAGAATGGTGAAGTCCGACGGAAGGGTGGGGAGGTCTGAGGAGGTTGGAGGTGAGATGACAGAGACACACAATCAAATGACCTTTCTCAGTGGTTCACAACTCAGGAGTGGAGGGATGGTGGCTGAGAGCCCCAGGAACATGAGGTGACAGGTTTCTGTGGAGTTCGGAGAGATCGGAAGGTATTTAAATGCTGATGGAAAGATTCAGTAGAAAAGGAGAGGTTGAAAATACTGAGGTTTTGTGTCAGGATCCTGAATTTACTAAGGATGAAGGGATGAAGACCAGATCACCACTGGAGGAGAAAAGAAGTTTGTGTTAGTATAATCAGGTGAAATTTGGGAACAATGGAATCTCAGAGATGTTTGCAGATCTGGCAACTACCAGGGTAAAGCTTCCACCTAGTAGTTAGCAGTAGTTATTCTCTGTGAGATACCCGACAAGTTAAGGGACATAGGGTGTGTGTGAAGGAAAAAGGAAATTGGAGAACACCTGAAACAGACTTTGGAAAAAAATCAGAAAGTAAATATGCCAGCACATACAAAGAAAGTTAAACTTCCAGGCATTGTGGATGCTTTCCAGTAGATGCAGATGATTTTGGATTTTCCATGGTGAGGACTTCGCAGAGGAAGCATCGTGACTGGGGAAAACAGTTCCAACCAAAGCCAGGTTGAAACATCTCCATCCCTTTGAGGATGTCCACTTACATATTCGAGACCAGTTACTAGAATCCCATCCCATCCCGGCAATGAGGTCAGATGCTGCCACGAGGAGGAAACCCTGGACACCCCCCCCAGCAGCTGTGCTGGCAGAGGAGACCGCAAGGACTCCAGGCACGCAGCAGCACAGGAGAACCACTGAGTCCTCTGGATCTTGCCAAAGCCTTGCAAAAACTTGTACCAAGATGCGCTGGTGAATCCCTGCCAGGGGTGCACACAGGCGGTCCCAACCCCAGCCCCGGGACCACCTCTGCCCAGTCTTCAGATTTGTCAGAGATGACTCCAGGAGCTGGTCTGGGCATCCCGCAGCTCCTCTGCAGACAGTGTCTGGTCACTGAGGAGGAGATCAGTGATCAGGAAAGGAAAGTGAAGACAGCGAGAGAGAGACTGGCAATAGCACTGACTGCAGACAGACTGGCGAGCAAGGCAGAGAGAATGAGGGGCCAAGAAGGATGTCCTGACAAACACCACGACAAGGAGAGATGATGGTGCCAATGAAATTCTGCACGGCGCTTTATTAATGTCTCTTTGCAGCGTTCTTGCTTTGAGTTTGTGAAACTTTAAGATATACTAATAAAAAAAACTTAAACAACAACTATACTTTAAAAGAGAAAAAAAAGTATACTAATACTTTCCTTTATTGTAAACTCATTTGTGTAACATAGAAAACAAAGACAGGGCTTTCTGGGGTAAGAAATTGAGTTTCAGGTGGGGAGAGAAAGATGATCTTACCTCTGTGTTGTTGTTTCATTTCTGTTCAATTAGTATGTTATTTATCTGTGTTTTAAAGTTAACAGTTACCAAAGTCATGGGATTGATCAGGTTGTTGCCCTCAGTTACAGAGCACCAGCTACCTAGTCAGAATGGGTTATTCGTTTGAGGTGATATTCCCCAATAGATCCCAAAACATTTCATCGGGTTTCAATGGATTTTATATCTATGTTCTCAAATAAGATATCTATTTCTATTTTTCTGGGGTTTGTTGCATGTAATGAAAGGCCAGACTTTCCCTTTTTTCCTAGATCTGTATGTGTTTGAAGTTTGATTCATGAAAATCGACATGCCATTGGGGGGACCCATGCTGCCGAGAGAGACTATTTGCAGCATCATTAATCTAACAAGAAGCCTGAGCTTGGTTGTATCCATTTGTCTATTTGCCTGGTCACGTGGGTTGTACTAGTCAGATTCTCTTCATCATTACTTACTTTTGCCAGATGGATTTATCAGTTTCTTGAAGAGATGTGTTAAAAAAAGTAAGAGTATATGTATATCTTCCCTAAACCGAGTTATATTAAAATGGAATCTTCTTGGGGAGGGAGGGCATAGCTCAAGCGGTAGAGTGCATGCTTAGTGTGCACGAAGTCCTGGGTTCAATCCCCAGAACTTCCATTAAAAAATAAATAAATAAATAGACCTAGTGACCTCACCCCCCCAAAAAATTTTGAAATACATAAAACAATAAAAAATAAAATTGTATCTTCTCTACCATGTGATAATCATCCAGAACTTTAGTTAGAATGTCTTTTACCATTTGTAGCAACATGGATGCTCCTGAAGAATGTCATTCTAAGCGAAGTAAGCCAGAAAGAGAAAGAAAAATACCATATGAGATCACTCATATGTGGAATCTAAAAGAAAAAAAAACACAAAGCATAAATAACAAAACAGAAATAGACTCATAGACATAGAATACAAACTTGTGGTTGCCAAGGGGGCGGAGGGTGGGAAGGGATAGACTGGGATTTCAAAATTGTAGAATAGATAAACAAGGTTATACTGTACAGCACAGGGAAATATATGCAAGATCTTATGGTAGCTCATGGAGGAAAAAAATGTGACAATGAATATATGTATGTTCATGTATAACTGAAAAATTGTGCTCTACACTGGAATTTGATACAACATTGTAAAATGATTATAAATCAATAAAAAATGTTAAAAAAGAATGTATTTTAACGTCTTGTTTTAAAACCAATGATTATTTAGCCACACTGATTTTTTTTTCTTTTCCTCATGACTCCTTATATGTTTTGGCGGTTTCACATTGCTTCTTCATGATGTACATTCTTTACTGGTTCACTTCACGTGGGCCAGGAGCAGAGACACCCTTTCAGAACTCCCCAGACGTGGAGATTGAAGGAACGTTCACAGGCAGACCAAAACCCCAGAAATGTGGGAGTCTTTATCTTAATTTTTATTTTTTTTAGATTTTACTTCCATTTTGTTTTTATTTTTACTTCCAGGTTTATTGAGGTTTAATTGGCAAACAGCACCATGTAAGTTTAAGGTGTGCAGCACAACGATTTGACTTATGAAGTGATGACCACAGTCAGTTTAGTGAACATCTGTCATCTCACCTAGATGCAACATTAAACAGGAAAAAACACTGTCCTTGTGTTGAGAACTCAGGATCTACTCTCTTAACGACTTTCATACCTACCATGCAGTATGTTAATCCTCTTTACCGTGTCGCACACCCCTAGTACTTATTTATCTGAGAACCAGAAGTTTGTATCTTTTGACCGCCTTCATCCAATTCCCCTTCCTCCCATTCCTGACTGTAGCAACCACAAATCTGATCTCTTCTTCAATGAGTTTCTGTGTTTGCTTGTTTGTTTCTCAAGTATAATCAACCTGTGAAACTATGTTAGTTCCTGGTACACAACATACTGCTTCAGTATTTCTATGCATTTCAAAATAATCACCATGGTAAGTCTAGCGGTCATCTGTCACCACACAAAATACAAAGTTATTGACTATATTCACCATACTGTACATTTCATACCAGTGACTCATGTATTTTTTAATCTGAAATTTTAATCTCTCTCACCTATGTCTCTCCTCCCTCCATCCTTTCTCCTCTGGAGAGTTTCTCCTCTGCTATCCATGACTCTGTTTCTGTTTTGTTATGTTTGTTCATTTGCTTTGTCTTTTAGATTCCACACATAAGTGAAATCGTGCAGTATTTGCCTTTCTCTGATTTATTTCCTTCATAATAATACCCTCTAGGTCCAAACATGTTTTTGCAAATGGCAAGATTTTATTCTTTTTTATGGCTGAGTAGTACTACATGATATATATATATTGCAAATAAAAGCACACATGAATTCAGGTGCATGCGTACAGCTTAACAGCTGTGTGTTACTAAGTTGTTCTTCCAGAAGAACAGCATAAATATCCTTGAGCTGAAAACAGAACTTTTCAAGTGCTACTGAAATTCAGCAGAGAATTAAACTTGAGTGCTCACTTCATCACATTAGCAATAGTCTAACCTGTATTGGCAAAAGATATACTTTTAATTTTTAAAAGAACAATAAAATCAAGAGAAACTGAGATATAGATATAGATACAGATAGAGAGCTCACATCTGCCTTATCCATTCATCTACTGACTGGACTGACTGGCATTTACATTGCTCCTATATCCTGGCTGTCACAAGCAATGTTGCCATGAATATAGGGGTGCATATATCTTCTCAAAGTAGCTAAATGCTTAGGAGTGGAATTGCTGGATTGGATGGTAGTTCTATCACTAATTTTTGAGGACTCTCCATAATGTTTTTCATATTGGCTGCGCAAATTTACATTGCCACCAACCGAGTATTAAGAGTTCCCATGTCCCCACATCCGTACCAACACTATTTTTTTGTTGTCTTTTTGAGGACAGCCATTCTGACAGGTGTGAGGTGATAACTTCACTGTGGTTTTTGACTTGCACTTTCCTGATGATGAGTGATGGTGAGCATCTTGTCATGTTCCTGCAGGCCGTCTGTATGTCCTCTTTGGAAAAAATGTAAGGTCCTGCATATTTTTTAATTGGGTTTTTTTTTTGTAAGTCAAGCTGCATGAGTTATTTTGGTTTTTTTTTTTTTTTTTTGCATAAGTTCTTTATATATGTTGGATACTAACCCCTTGTTGGACACACCATTCGCAAATACATTATCCCATTTGGTAGGTGGCCTTTTCATTTTGTTGATCATTTCTTTCACTGTGCAAACGTTTTTTAGTTTGATATAGTCCCATTTGTTTTTTTATTCTCATTTCCCTTGCCTGAGGAGGCAGTGCCAAAAAGAAAATTCCTAAAGCCAGTGTCAAAGAGCATATACTGCCTATGTCTTCTAGAAATTTTATGGTCTCAGGTCTTACATTAAAGTCTTTATTTAATCCATTTTGAATTTATTTTTGTATATAGTACAAAAGGAGTCCAATTTGATTCTTTTGTGTGTAGCTGTCAACTTTTCTCAACACCATTTATAGAAGAGGCTGTCTTTTAACCATTGTATATTCTTGCCTCCTTTGTTGCAGATTAACTATCCATATAAGTTTGGGCTTATTTCAATGCTGTCTATTCTGTTCCATTGATCTATGTGTCTGTTTTTGTGCCAGTACCACACTGTTTTGATTACTATAGCTTTGTAGTAGAATTTGAAATCAGGAAGATTGCTACCTCCTCTTTTTTCTTCTTACTAAGACTGTGTTGGCTGTTTGCAGTCTTTTGTGTTTCCATACACATTTTAGAAGTACTTGTTCTAGGAGGGAGGGTATAGTTCAAGTGGTAGAGGGTGTGCTTAGCATGCAGGAGGTCCAGGTTCAATCCCCAGCACCTCCTCTAAGAATAAATAAATAAACCTAATTACCTCCGCCACCAAAAAAAATTGCTTGTTTTAGTTCTGTGAAAAATGTAATTGGTATCTTGATAGGGATTGCATTGAATCTGTAGATTGTTGTGCATTTCCTGATCTTGGAGAATTGGCCTTCTGTCGGAAATGCCCTGGCAGCTTTAGCACACTCCCCTCTGAAGCAGAACTACATTCCCTAGGAGTGGCCCTCTGTGGGCTGCATGGGTCCTACTGCTGTGGTGGGGTGACAACTGTAAACATGCTGGTAGGTATGGTTGGCCCCCTGTGTGCATGGTTGAAGTCCCTGCCTTGTGTGAAGGATACTGGTCGTTGGTGGGTGAGGCTGGGTCCTGGCACGCTGGCTGCTTCGCCAGAGGAGGTCTTGGTGCTGGTCTTGGTGCTGGCTCACTGGTGGATGGAGCCTAGTCCCAGCATGGTTGGCTGCAGGCCCAGGGGTCCCAGAACTAGTGTGCTGCTGTTCATGGACAGGACCGTGGCCTGGAGGCCCCACGGTTGGTGTTGCCCTGCTGGTGGGGAGTCCAGCTCCTGACACGGCTTGCTGTGGGGTCTACTGTGCCCAGGAACTGGTGACGGTCCACTTGTGCATGGGTCCAGATCCCAGAGCAGCCGGCTGAGGGGCTCAAGGTGTCCCAGAGCTGGTGTGGCTGATGTAGGATGGAGCTGTTTCCCACCCACTAGTGGGTAATGTCACACCCCAGGGCTGGTGCCAGCCCACTGATGGGTGGACTGGGTCCTGGGTGCTATGGCTTGGGACCTGAAGATGCTGGTGCAGGTGGGTGGGGCAAGGACCACAGTGGGTGCCAGGGCTGGTGCTCACCTACTGTTGTGCAGGGCCAGGCAAACCTGAGGAGTTCAGGTGTTTTTTTTTTCCTAACGTATAATTTTTTTGAATATTTCATGATTATGGTCCTATAGCTTTCGTTGTGGAAAGTTTTTTTATAATTGTTTTTGGTTAGTTGTTTTGGCTTTTCAACTATTGATTTGATTCATCTACTAGACATATGCAATTTCTTATCTTATTTTTTGTGTCAGTTTTGGTACAGTGGTTTTTATAACATGGGGAATTTCAACCTCTGTTGTCTAATTATTAGTTTCAGGGTGAAGCCCAGTGTCTGCCAAGGGCAGGAGGGAGGAAAGTGCCCTGGAGACCTTAGTGCGACGTTTTCACCCTGGTCTTGCCTCTGACTGAGACCAACCCTCACATGGGCACCTCCTTGCCAAGCATCCAGGCTCTGCTGGCCTTAGGAAAGGACCCAGAACAAGACCAGGACAGGCCCAGGGCTCTGCATGGTCCTGAGGAGGTGGGGGGGGGCACTTCCCACTTCCCAAGGCCCTCTAACCCCTAACCCTAAAACATGTTCACTAACTGTCCTGACATTTTGTGCAGGATTTGGATGAAGGTGTGAGTCTGAAGAGAGCTCTTCACCTGGTGATGGGTTGTGTGGGTAAGAGTGGGGAAAAAGACGGGTTGTGGAGGCCAGTTATTTACATCAATCACCATTTGGGGGAACGATAAATCCTAAGGTTGACGTGACTCTGGGAGACTGGGGTGCTCACTGTGTGTGTGTTGATGGGAGAAAGTGGGTGATGTCTGAGATCCCAGAATTGGGGTAAATGAGAGAGTAAAGTGTTCATGAATTATGGGATTGAAGTAAGGAGATTAGGGAAACTAACAAGTTACTAGAAAGTTTGATGAACAACAGGATGTTTACATAGCTTCAAAGCACCACCTGCTAAAATACTTACACAAAGAATAAAAGAAGAACTTTATGGTGGAGAAGCTTGGCTGGCAAAATCCGAACCAGGCGGTCGAGATGAACACCACTGGAGATGAGGTGAGCAAAACCATGTGCTGCTGGGAGGACATGGCGAGGCCCCAGCGGCATTTCCAGGATATCCTTTCTAAAAATGTACACCCCAAGTTCCAGGGCAACGTCAGACATGGCACTTGGGGGTGTTCTACACAGTAACTGGCTTGTAGTCCTCCAGTATCAAGGTCATGGGAGCCCAGGAAAAACCAGGGACTGCTCCAGGCTGAAGGGCTCTGAAAGAGGTGTCAGGTAAACGTAGCCCATGTTATGAGGCAGAGTTGGATTCTTTCACAATTCAGGGCATTCTTGGGACAACTAACAACTTTCATGGGGGCTGGCAACTAGGAGGGGGCAAAGCATTGAGGCCCTGATTTTGATGAATTCTACCCTGCGGCTGTGAGGGCAGAGTTCCGTATCCGATAGAAACACAAACAAGTCCCAAGAACGGTGGGGCACCAGCTAAGTGACTCATTCTTAAATGGTTCAAGGACAGAAATCTCTGTATCCTGTGTTCAACATTCTGTAAGTTTTCGACTGGTTCAAAATAAAAGCATGTTTTAAAATGGAAAGACCTGAGTTGGAGGGAACCTAGCCTGGGAGCAGCTGTCCAAATGGACTGCCTGTCACTCCTGAGGGAGGTGGGGTGATGGTGAGGTGGGAAGCCCCATAAAAAATACCGAAAGGACCCCCACTGGGTTCTGCAACTCTCCGAGTGCTGCTTGGCTTCTCGCCCGGATCCAGGTGGCTGTCACAACCGAGCTGTAACACCGAGCTGTGACGCACTTTTCTGCGACAACGGGAAGGGTGCAGCCGAGGGCCCTTGGGCGGGAGACTGAGCACAGGTGGTCTCAGCTGAGACACCCCCTCCCCGGGAAGCTCCCGTGTCTTCCAGGCATCCAGGTTTCTCAGAGGCGCCACACCTCACCCCACCCCCCAACAACTGCAAGTGCCCCTGACTCCCCAGCTTCCCTGCCCCGTCCTGTGAGCCCTGAGGGCACAGATGTGGCTTTGCCCCCTGCTGTATCTCATCTGTGACCCCCAACAAGGGGGAGGCCAGGTCAGGGGCCCTTTCCTGGAGGTGGCTGTCCTGGGCGTCAAAGTCACCAGGCAGAGAGGGTCAGCGGCACCAGGGTCTGTGCGCTTGGCCCCGCTGCTTCCTCCTCCGGGGCGGTTTCTTGTTCCCAGGAGGAACCAGGTAAAGGGCGGCCTGCAGAGATGCCCACTGGACGCTGCTTGTAAAACAGAGATGCCAGAAATGATCTGAACGCCCATCCGTCCGGGACCAGTGCACCGACTGTGCATTCGCCTGTGAAAGGCCGGCCGGGCATGAGAGGGCCAGATGTCCAAGACACACGAGTGAATGAGAATGAGGGAGTTCAGAACATCAAACTTTAATTGAACAGAACATCGGTGCAGCAAACACAGTGAATCCCAGGCTGAGGGGAAAGCGCCCGTCCCACCCTGGCTGGCTGTCCCCAAGCACTCGTGCCTCCGAGGAAGCCCCGGACACAGCCATGTCCAACGCAGCCCACACTGCACTCACCAAGTCAGAGAGGCCTTGTCACAGGACAGGACAGGCGAGAGGGTGGCCAGCAGTGCCACCTCCCTTTCTGGAGAAGGGCTTCACTGCCCAGCCCTGCCCAGGAGCCTAGCTGCAGCCAGCTGCTGCCTGAGAACAGACCCACCTTGACTTCTGACCTCAGGTGCTGCCTCCAGTCTAGGGAGTTGCCAACCAAACTTTTCCAACATGGCAGGGGGCTCAGCTGCCCTCGGTGCTTCTCAGCAGGACCCCAGGGGACTCTGGGGACCTCCCTCCAGTGGGGACAAGGCTCTGAAACTTGTGTTGCTGGATGTCCACACATGCTCCCCCTGGGGCACCGGCCGGGCTCCTGAAGGGCAGCTCAGCCCAGGCTGCCCCCTGAATGCTCAAGGGGCATCCTGGCTCCCCAGCAGGCGTCACTGGAGGCCTGGCCATCAGGACACAGCACCTGGAAGGCCAACAAAGCGTCACACACGGAGGGACCCTCTGCCACCTCTGCCATCCCACTGGGCACCCTGGACCCTGGGACCCAGCCCCTCTGGACTCAGTGAGGAACACTGCGTCCAGTCCTCATTCCACTGAAGTTCAGCCTCAAGACACCACTGCCCCGTGGTCACCTCTGCCCGTTTTACTCACACTAAAGGCACGAGCTGAGGGTGCAGGAGGGAGGAGGGAAACCACGGAACCTCATAGGAGGGCTCACCTGGCCAGAGGGCAGGGGCTGGCTCAGCTCCACGGCAGGCAAGGGGCCAGGAAAGGCAGGCGGGGCTGGGGCCAGCTCCGGGGTGCTGGAAAAGGGACAGGGTCGGGACAGGCCCTTTTCCAGGCCCTCTTGGAGGGTGACACAGTCCACCATGAGCAGTGTGCCCTGAGAGCTCTCTGCCCATCAGGGGCCCTTCCAGGTGCCTCTTCAGGACCAGCCTCTGCCTGCAGGGCTCTCGGGTGGGTGGGGTGTGGGAGGGGCCTGTGTGGCACCTGAAGCAGGTGGCTCGGGACGTCTAAGTACATCCGCACAGGCTCACAGAGAAGGGGACAGCCAGCGGGGATGTGAAGGAAGAAAAGGCCACAAAGAAGGGGCAGGCCTCAGGCGGGAAGGAGTCAGGAGGCCCTCAGGGCCAACTCAGGGGAGGTAACAGGTGCGGCCCCTCAGAACAGCGGCCAGGCGGATCCTTAAAAGTCTGACCGCACCTGGTCACCCACTCCTAGGGGTCCTCCCCCAGAGACACAAAGGCAAACGTGCAGGTCACCAGGCATACGGGAAGGCTCACAGCAGCCCCCAGACCAGGCTCCCAAGTGCCCGCCCATCGGTGATGTCGACCCGGGCCGAGGACAGGACTCACAATGAGGAGGAGGGGACTGTGGGGACCCAAAGTACCGGGGTGGGTCTCGGAGGAGTCAGGCAGAGTGCTGCACCCCCCCAAAAAAGAGCATGTGCTGTACGATTTCATTTGTACGAAATTCCAGAAAATGTAGCTGAAGAAAGCAGATCCCCGATGCTGGGGAGGTGGGGGTGGAGGCGAGTGGAAACAGCCTGCATGGCCGAGACCTGCAGCTCGGTTATGGGCTGTGGCGGACACACGCGTCACACTCAGAAAACTATCATCTGTAACAACTGAACACGTCTGGTCACTTTAAGCCAGTTAGACCCCCAACAAAGCTGTTCTTACAGAAGGAGTCAAGGTCACCAGAGCAAGGATGGGCCAGGGCAGTAGGGCCCAAGGGCAAGTCGGCCAGTGGAGAAGCCACAAGGGGACCCCGTGAAGGCCTCTGGTCTGTGCGGCGCCCAGTCATAAATGGAAAAGTGAGTCCGTCAGCACGGGCTGGATTTTCTCACTGTCTGGCTATTTCCCAAGCAGGGCCTGCGACTTGGGGGGGGGGGCTCCTCCTCTCTCACACGTCCCCCTGTGACTCTGCCCAGATTAGGGAGCTCCTGCACCCTGGGGACCCAGTCCTGTGGCCGCTACCATAGATTCCCTCTGCTGCAGAGGCCCCCTTGCCTAACAGGCTGCGCTCTGGAGGTCACCTGGATGGCTGCCCCAGCCCCACCGCCACAGTGTGCAGCCCCTGGGCTGCTCACTGCCTTCCAGAGCCCTTTTACAACTACAATTTGGAATATAAAGCCAAGACCCTGCTGCTGTTCAGAAACGAAGTCTTTGGGGAAAAGAAACTGCCTGAAGAGGGGAGGGTGTAGCTCAGTGGTAGAGTGCATGCCTAGCATGCACAAGGTCCTGGGTTCAATCCCCAGTACCTCCAGTAAATAAATAAATACATCTGATTACCACCACACCTTCCTCCCCCACTGCACAAAAAAAAAAGAGAAGTTGCCTGAAAGAGGCAGCCGGGGCCCAGGGAGATCTCTGGGGGAAGGGGCGACGCCTGAGCACCGGCCACAGAATGTGTGCCCATAACTCCTCCGGTATTTCCGTGTGTTCTTTACTCTTGGGGAAAGTACAACCTTCATTCAGTCGAGGGCCATCAGGAAAGAGCTGCACACTTGGAGGGCAAATCTCCTCACCAGGACTGGCCTCTTTACGGCCCATGGCATGTGTGGCCTGAGCTCCAGGGCTCTGAGGCTTACCTCTGGGCAAGGATGAATTTGGGAGCCTGCGCTGGGGGCTGTGTCATCAGGAAGCCACGCGCCAGTCCCTCTGCCCGGCCACCGCTGGTGCCTGGACCTTCCTGCAGGTACGTGCTCTGGGGGTTGACGCTGGGAGGGTCAGCAAATCCTGCACAGGAAGAAATGCCACAACTCAGGGCTGGAAAAGGCAGCAGGGTCCCCATGCAGCACGACAGAGAATCCTGCAGAGAGGCCGCGTCCAACCTGTCCAGCCCCAGGCTCAGCTCCCTCGCTGAGGGGAGGGCAGCCACCACTGGTGAGCTCAGTGGCCTCTTCAGGCTCCCAAAGACCCGAACAAAGTAACAGTTTGCTGACTTCAAATTCTGCTTTGTCATTGCAGACCTCACGCCAGCCCCTAGTGCGGAAGATCCAGAATCCAACTGAACTATGACGCTGTCCACCAGAAACACACAACAGTGTGAACTGACTGTACTTCAATGAAAGAAGAAGACTCAGCATCCAGACCTGCCCCATGTCCACTGCGCCGCCTACGGACAGACAGGTGGGCATCCGCTTCCTCCTTGCCTCTCGTACTCGTTCGCCAGAGGCTGGGCTGTTTCCTTCCCCTTTCACCTTGGGCTTCACCCCGACGTCACTGAGGTGCGAGGTGTCACTACCTTACTCTGCACTTTCCCTCCGCTTAAAATGTTTCAGCAAACATCTCAGGGGACCTTGGCCTCTCTAAGGCAAGCCACTGTGGATTTGATCAGTTCTGGTCGACAGATGTTTAGGAGCAAAGCGAGCTAAGAAGGACGGCCCATTTCTGCCCTAAGTCTGTCAGGTGGTAAAGCGAGCCTGAGTCCCTGGTCTCAGATCCTCGGCAACAGTCCCTCCTCCTGTCTGCCAGCCAGCTGCCCAGATCTCCCCCGCCATTTGGTACACAACTCCACCCCTGTTTTATGCTGTTTCCTCTTTCCTGCACAACTTTCAAGATATTCTGAGGTCCAGGAAATTCGTTTAAGCACTAATTTGAACATTTCTATTTCAAACGTAATAGATCAATGAGATATCTTCTTCCTCCAGGAGAAAGAGAAATAAAAAGCCCCAAGCCCAGAACAAAGCAGGTGTCAGGGGATGGGTAACCAGCAGGGGAGAGAGGTCCCTGTTCTGCAAACACAGAGCACGGGTCCATCCCACCCAGGTGGCAGGTGTCTGAGGGGAAGCCAAGGCCAAGGACCCTGAGAAGCTCGCAGCGAGGGAGGCGGAGCGGGGTGGCCTCCTGGTGCTCAGGCGGTCGGTCAGCAGGGAGCTGGACACCTCCCGGAGACCACCACCCCTCACACACACGGGACGCGGCGTGAAGACCAGCTCCCCTCACCCCCGGGTGAGGCTGCCCAAGGCCCTCCCGACTCCAGCCCTGTTAGTAAATATGGGCAGGCAAAGGCAAGCCTCTGAAACAGAAGACCAGTCTGCTCAGACGGAAAAGCTGCCTCGGAGAAACCAGACTCGAGCTCTCCCTCTTTGGGGCCCCGCCTCCTCCACTCAAGGAAGGACCCAAATCCAGGATCCCAACATTCCCCACTTCAGGCAGCAAAAGGTACTTCCTGAAACTTCTAATTAGGATACTCAGAGAAATAGAAGCTATCGCATCTAGAAAAGTAACAGGATCTCTGAAGAAAGGAAAATCAGTAACGGCACCACAGAGCCTGGAGCTCTCTTAAACTATGTAACGGTCAGAATAAAGTATCAGAAGACCGAATTTAAGGCAAAAGCACACACAATAAAAACATTTTTTTTTTAAAAGATAAGAATTTTGGGAGATTGCTCCAGGATTTCCAACATCCAAACAACATTCGTGCTCTCAAGGGAGAACTGGAGGGAGGAGATTATCAAAGAAACTATCCAAGAGTATCATCCCAGAATAAGTCAGCTACACTTCAGTCTAATAAAATGCCCAGAGCGTAACAGAGACCTTGTTCACAGACTCTTTAAATTGAAAGCTGACAAAGTTAATTTAAAAGACTCACACCCAGTCTCAGGACCATTCTGAAATTTCAGAACACCAAGATAAAAAGCTCCGAGGGAGGAAAGATACGTGAACATCGGAAAGACATCTGACTTAAAATGACAACACCGGATGCTCCAAGGATGAGATGCTTTCAGATTTCTAAGGGGAAAGGATTTTAAACTCAGAATTCTGTCCCTGACAAAGTGGTCATCAAATATGGGGGTAGATTAAAGACCATTTCAGAACATGCAAGGACTCGGAAAATGTCCCTTGCAGGCACCCTTCCTCGTAAAGTTCACTGAAGACATTCTCTAACAAAACAAGAGTCAGGAAAGAAAGAATAAGGCCTGCAATTCAATTTGCCAAAGCAGACCCAGGGAGGCAGCCACAGGGGCCCTGGGGGGCGGCTCCCCTCAGGCCGAGAGAGCGAGCACTTGGATGGGAGCAGGAAGCAGGCTCCCGGCAGGCAGCCTTCAGAGGGGACGCGTGAAACACGGGGAGACGTTAACGACGTGGTAAGAGCAGACAATGCACGAAAAAGGAAAAGCACTGAGAAACTCCAAGAAAACGTGTGTGACCATCGAAGACTAAGAAACTGAGGTCACGGGCCGAGTTCAGTGCCGATATCCTCCTTACCAGCTGGGCTGTCACAAGATGCTGTCATGTTTGGTGGACAAAATATATACCTGAATACATATTCTTGGAAGGTATTCAGATCTACAATTATAACTCAGAAAGAAACTCCAACCAGAGAAGGGGGGCCGCAGGGGTGTGAGCAGCTCAGCCCTCCTGGGCTGTAACAGGTGTTGACAAGTTACGGGGACTGGAGTGGAGACTGCCGGGGTGGCAGCCGTTTCATTTCATTTTTCTCTTTCCTCGCTGTCTTGTTTTTTCAGGCAGGTGCACATTTTTTTTTTTTTTTTGGAAACAAAAATAAAGGGGACCTATTCGGGCTGTCTGTGGGAAGAGCATGTGTTCCAGCTGCACTGGGTTGGGGTTGATCCAAGTAACACGGGATCTGAGCAGAAAGTCCAAGCACCTCAAAATTCTGCCCCCTCAAACAGGACGCAAGCAGTTACAGCATCTGATGCAGAAGCATGGGGTCTGTCTAGAGTGGACCCACCTGTGGGGCTGGGCTCACTGGGGGCAGCGATGGACGCAGCCACAGCAGCATCAGGAGGGTGCATGGCCAAGTCCACCCCAAGACCGCGGACCAGCTGCCCAGTCTGGAGGGGATCTTCCTTGGAGGACGCCAGTGCATGGGACATCAGCCATGACTTGGGGGCAGCCAGAGAGGGGTCCAGTGTGTCGTTGCCAGCAGCCAGAGGGCAGAGGCCCGGGCTAGGGCGGACAGTGGGGAGAGCGGCAGGACCGTGGCCAGGTCCCCCCGGTACCTCTCACCACCTTGCAGAGACCTGGGGAACACAGCACACATCATCCCTTGGTGGGCAGAGGCTCTCTCAGGCCGGGACAGGGGGACCTGGGGGAGACTCCAGCCCAGTTAGCGATTCTGGGCTCCCAACGCCACTTAGCCTCTGACGGCTGTGGGGTCCTCCCCATCTCCAGTCACACTGCCTTCACAGTTCTCCCTGGGGCTGCAAGGTTTCCAGACACACAAAAACTACCACTGCTAGAAGCCAAAGCCACGTTGGCAGTTGACTGACAAGGCCCTTCAATGAAGCGTTGCTGCACAGTACTGACAGTGGGAAGTGACTAGGAAGCCCTAAGAGTTGAGTAAACACATGAAGGTGGATCTTTAAGGAATATTAGGCAGCAGTTAGTAACTTAAAGAGTGAATATTCCACAAATGCTAGCGGCATCTCAGACACCACTCCTGGGCTTTTGTTAACAACTCCCCACCCCTATCTTCTGTGGACCAACCCGCATGGCACTGGTGGTCCTATTGCTACCTCCATTTCACAGGTGAACAAAAGTGAGACACTGAGGTCACAGGGACTTGCCTGCGGTCACACATCTGGGCAGTGCCGGCCTGGGTGTAAGCTGCCAGCCCGGTGGCGTCATGAGAGACGCTGCCCACACAAGGGTAAGTGGAAGAGGTGGGCACAGCTTGCTGGTGACACATAGTGGACCTGGCCCCACGCTCAAACTTCGTCCTGCTGCTGACCCACACTTCCCTCAGCCTCACTGCATTCATGCAGCGTCCCAGGAGGTGACGGAAAGAGCTTGAACAGTGCCTGATCCACAGTAGGAACTCAAGAACTGCTGCCTGTTACTAACTCGAATAAATACTACCTGGACCAAATGCTAGAGAAACAAACCACGAGAATAGATGGTTTGTCTTGGAGGTAGGTCTGCGTGTGTGTCTTTCCAAGTCTGTGTTTCCCAGTCTCCAAAATTGACGTGAAGCCAGACTATGAGTCAGGTTCCGGGCAGCCAGTGTGGGTCCCCGACGTGGGCTCCTTGCCAGTGGCTCCCCCATCCCTGGGGTCACAGCCATCTCTGTTCTCAGCCGTCCTCGACCTGGTCCCAGTGTCCAGCAGGCTTTCCCACGCCCACCTCAGGTCTGGTCTCCCACCGAGGACGGGGGAGCTGAGCAGGAAGACGGTCCCATGGCCTATGAGGGGGGCAGTACCCGGAAGCCAGTGATTGTGGCATAGTCCCATCTCCAGAGAAGTCCGGGGTCGGGGCCAGGGGCTCCCACGGCCCTTGGGTGGCCTCCTGGGTCTGTACAGGCCCACCTTCCTCAGGTCCTGCTGAAAATGCACCAGACACGAGAGGCGGCTGGGGGTGCTCTGAATCCCAGACCCCTTCCCAGCAGGTTAAGAGCAACCACACCAGCTGGAAAAGGTTGTCGCCCAGCATTCTGTTTGTCCCTTGATCTGTCTTTGGCCTGAACGGCAATTACCAGCCCAGGACATCCTAAGTTCTGGCACTTGGCTCACTTCCCACTGCCTCCTGGCCCTGACCACACAGTAAACTCGAAGGCAAAACGCTGCTGCAGCACCACCCAGGCCCATCCTGAGTCCAACCTGACTCAGCTTCAGGGATCTCACTCCCCACGGGGTGAAGTCTTGAACGTGTGGAGTGGGGGAGGGTGTCCTGTAACCAGGGACCCTACCTCAGCCTGGCCATAGACATAGGTTTTGTGAGACGGGCCACTCACCTGACCACTGAGGCCTGTCCACACACCTAAAGCCAAGGTGGGGGTGGCCTACAGGCTGCAGAGGGCGTGGACCTGCCTCCGTCGCGCTGGGGTTGTCCACCGCGTCTTGGGCTGGCGCTGCACGCTGCACAAGGGCCCTCTGGCGCCGCCGGTAATTGGCAAACCAGTTGGTGACCTGCTCCACGGTCAAGCACGTCTCCGAGGCCAGGTCCTCCTGCCTCAAAACAATGCACCTCTAGGCCAGCCGGCTCCTGAAGCGCCAGGCCGGGACAGTGAGCCAGCCTGGACACCAGGCAGCAGGGGCACGGAGCGGGCTGGGACACGGAGCCGATGGGCAGACTGGCCTCTGGCCTCATTCCTCAGTCACACTGCCGCACCGCCGACAACCACCCAGAGTCTGGAGGCCTAGGGCAGGGCCTGCAGACTGGACCCTCCAGAGGTGACACCAGACCACTGTCCGCCGGCCCGCTCGGTGTGACAGCGCGTCTGCCACGATCGACCCTGCGATCAGGCACCTGTCCTTCCTCTGTCCTTCCTCTGGACCCAGATCCCAACCACCTTCACGGGCCCCGGCACCAAGCTCTGGGAGAGAACCCAGCCGATGAGACAGAAAGAGAATGTGCGGGGCGGTCACTGCCAGACTCCGGGTGATTGGAGACAGAGAGGAGGGGCGGGGCAGTCACTGGGAGAGGGAAGGGGGTGGGGCGTCATTGGGAGAGTCCAGCTGATTGGACGGGGAGGGAAGGGGCGGGGCGGCCACTGAGCAAGGCCCCCGGATCAGACTCGGAGAGAAGGAAGCAAGCCAGCTTTCCGACTTGCAGGACTCCCACTCGCACCCCCTCAGCCCACTCCCTGAGAGCTCAGCCCCTCCATCCCTCCTGCTGGAGCCCTGGCCGCCGCGAGTGCTCGGTGAGCACCTGTCGAAGCCACACTGGAGGACAGGATATCGAGACACCCTTGAGGAAACCAGACCCCGTACTTCCGCAAGCTGGACCGACGTTCAGGGGCCGCCAGCCAAAGAACGCCGTCCCCAGGGCAGTTCAAAGGAGGCAGAGCCCACCAGCGCCCTGGCAGACAGGCCACTAGGGCGATGGGGTGAGTAGGGGGTCGGATGAGGGGTGACTGAGGTTGTGGACCAGTCACTAGGGGTGTGGTATCACCTCAGGGTGGGGTTCTCCTAAGGATGGGGCTTCCCCTAAAAGTGGGCGTCCCCAAAGGGTGCATGGTCACCTAAGGGTCGGCGGTCAGGCACCTAGTGATGGGTGTCCCTAAGGACAGAGAGGGTCGGGTAAAGGGAGGGGTGTGTGGCCTGGCTCTCACTGCTCTTACCCGCTGGGCCTTGCTGGGGTTGGCGCTCACTCTCGAGGCAAAGTCCTGCAGCTTCTGGCGAACTTCTCTGGGGAAGTTCCGGCTCTTGAGGCCGTCAGGGCAGAGGGAGGGAGGCGGTGGGTTCCTGGATGAGGGCAGTGGGGAGGTGGTTACAGATCCCTTCTTCTGCGCCCAGCTGTGTGCTCGCCTAGACCTCCTCTCCTCTCACTGGCTACTCTCCTTGCGGGCTGTGTGCTGCAGCCCCCCAGTCCATCCCCCGAACAAGGGAGGGGCCTGGCACTGCCACACTCTCACCAGACTTCCCAGGACCAGTCACTGACCAATGGTCCATGACTGTTGAAGCTGGATGATGAGGATACTGAAGCTGGATACACTATTCTCTTGACTGTGTGTATATTGGAATTTTTCCAAAAGAAAAAAGTGACATATAAACAAACAGCAACCTGTCTCTACACGATCTGCTACCCAAATGTCAACTGAACAAATCCCCATGAAGGACAAAAACGCACCCACACATCCCACCTCCCAGTGAAGCTCCACCCCCCACCCCCAGCCCTTCCTGGGTATCCAGTGATAGACCACCACGCGCCAGCCAATCAGGCCGAGAGCCCCGGAGCCCAGGTTGTTTCCCTTTACCTTCTCCAGTCCATCCAGCCTGCCAGCAAATCCTCCAGAGCCCATCCTGACACCACCCTTTCTCCAGCCACAGCCACTCCCCGGAACTCCAAGAACCTCCTGCCTCTGCTCCTGCACTGGCCATCTGCTGTGACTCCCATGTCACCCCTCCTTAGGCCCAGAGAGAGCTGTCCCCATGCTCAGGCCTCTCCCAGGCTCGCCAGGTCCCTGCTGCAGCCCCCACCACAACAAAGGGCCAATGCATCACAGCCGCTACAGAACGTGTCCCATCTAGCAGTTCTTGCTCTGAATTATGGGACCTGCTGTTTCCTGGTCTATGGTCCACCAACCACGCTCCCGGGCAGCTCCAGGAGAGCAGGGCCCCAGCAACCAGAGGCCTCTTCACCAACACCCCATGCTGGTCCCCCAGTCATTTACTCTGCAGAACCACCCTCTGGCAGGCTGTCAGGACCTGTACTGAGGTTCATGACTGCATCCCCGAAAACTCCAGGACGGATTAACTGCTGGGCTTCAAAGTCGTAACTGGCAGGCACCAGAGAACAATTCGCTCTGACCCAAAAAGATTCCACCTCTTCCGTCAGTCAAGCCCATGGCTCAGCAACCCCTGTCCCTTGGGCTGTCAGGAGCCCAGAGCGAGTCCTGCAGCCCCTCCTGGCCAGTGGGGAGCACCTAGGAACAAAGGCTCCACAGTCTTGATGTCTAGGCTGGAATCCTGCATCTCTCTAGTGCGGAACCTGGGGCAAACCCTTCTGTGCCTCGGTTTCCTCATCCATGAATGGTGAGGATGGAAACAGCCAGAACCGGTCGTGACGTTTACTTAGTGCTGACCATGGTCATGGTGGTAATTACCATGAACATCCACTCAGCAGCTATCGTGTGCCAGACAGTCTTCTAAGCACTACGTTGATCAAATCGTGCCTGCAGCACCCTCGTGTTTCTCTCTCTTTCAAGGGTCCTGCAGCCCTGAGGGGCCGTGCTGGGGTCCAGGCCAGGCCATCTGCAGTGTCTGACCATGGGGATTAGCCAACCTGAGGGACATCCATCCCTCGGAAGGAGGGTGGGATCAGAGTGTCCGCCCACTGACTCCCTCCCTGTGGGGTCCTGCCGGATGGACAGTGGCTCCTGCTGCAGCTTGGACTCTTGCCTGGGTCCCAAGAAGGGCTCCCCCTCCTCGCCCTGCAGGCATTGGTCTCCACAGCCGGTGGGGCAGGAGGAGAGTGTGGCTGAGTGTAGGGCACCAGCTGATGGCGCACCTATTACCCTGACTGTTCCTGCTTCTCCTGGCTTTTCCTGCCCTTATCTCCCTGCCTCTACTGCCCTTCAGCCCATCTGTGGCTTTGGACGGCAGATCCCTTGGGGGCCGCAGGGACTCTGGGCAAATCAAGGCAGGCACCTACCTCTTCCTGCACCTGAACTTCTGCACGGGGGTCAGCAGGGCCACGCCAAGCCTCCTCATGAGCAGACAGTAGTGAATGTCATTCCAGAGCTGCACCAGCTCGGGGCTGCCTCCTGGCACCCGGCATCCCTGCGGACGACAGCCTGATGAGACCTGAGCCCTGGCCAGCCCGGGAGCCCTGGGACGAGCTGCTGGCTGGCACCCACTGGCTGGCACCTCATGGCCAGCCGGGCTCCAGTCCCCACCAGGCTAGGTGGGAAGTCCCTGGGGGCTCAGCCTCACCCACTGACTGAGCACTGCTGCCCTTCCAGAAGACAAGGTGGGCAAAGCACTCCATCACTGCCCACTGGTGAGGAGCACCGGCAAGAGGACCAGGGACGAGCCTGCGGCCATAACACACAAGGCAGAGCTGCACCGCAAACCACAGGTCAGGTTTGAGGGGCCCGAGGCTTGTCCCCCATCTTGCATGGAAGACCTTTCTCTCCCACCAGCAGGGCGGGCTCCTGGGGCTCAGTGAGCACATTCTGAGATGGGGGAATGAAGGGGTCCCGGCCTGTGCCAGTTGACAGCTCACCAACCCAGTGTGCCTTGGTCCTGGAACCAGGCTTGGGAGCTGGCCAAAGACGCCAAGTTGGGCCTACCCTGGACACAGGCCCTATGGTCAGTGTGTGGTTCCTGCCTTCAACCCCAGTGTTCCTGGGACCATCTTGGTGAGGGAGGTGCTGAGAATCATTTAGCTTTCACTCCACAGCATCAGGAAAAGCCCATTTTGCTGGGCTGAGGCCTGTAGTCTTCTGCAGAATGCAGCAGTCGGCCTTAGGCACAATCGTCAGGGAAGCCACGCGGGGCTTCCCCGCCTGCAGGAGTGGCCAATGGCCATAAACGCCCTTTCTCAATGTGGTGGCCCTGTCCTCTGTCTCAGGTCTCAGAGCACATCACCTCCCGATACTTCTGGACCATCCTGACCGAGTTATAGTCCCTCCCCTGGGAGTTTTTCATCATCGGTTGCCTTCACAGCAGCTGTTACAAGCCTGTGTGTTCATCCATTTATTCAGACATATTTGGAAAATGGAGCCCTCTTCTGTTCCAGGTGTTATGTTGGGATCATTTAATGAGCAGAACTGAGGCGTTCTCGATCCTGGGGCCTGCGGTGCAGGAGCGGAGGCAGACCATACACAGACTGACAGAGAAACAGGTTGTTCATTCTGAACTGAGGAAGGAGCCACGAAGGGACACGAGGGACTCTCCTTGAGAATAAAGAAGCACTAGCTGGACTGGGTGACGCTGAAAGCAGACACCAGACTGGCAGGAAGGCACCAGCCACACAAAGAGCAGGGCTCCAACCTCTGGCCGAGGGAGTGGCTCACACGGGGTCAAAGACAAAGAGCTGGGGACTTCGAGGACAGCACGGAAGCCAGTAAGGCCACTGTCGGGACTGGAGAGCAGGCTCTGGGGCCACTGCCTGGGTGCACACCGGGGTGCCACCTGCTGTCTTAAACCCCCCTCTGGCTGGTGCGTGAAGACTAGATTGAGAGGGCCGGAGAGGACCGGGGGAGGGCAGCCAGGAGGACGCCCCGGGGCTGGGATGGGGGTGGGGAGCAGAAACAGAAGGCACAGGGAAGAACTGGGCAGCCTGAAGGCAACAGCAGCATGTAACAGGGAGTGAAAGAGGGAAACACAGCCCCCCACACGTCCTACTGCAATCCTGTGAGCCAGATGGATTTTGGAATTCAGAATTTCTCAGATTTTAGACAGTAATACAGGCAGAAAGTGCGTAATCTGCACCACCCCAGCATAGCCTGGGGCAGGCAGCATCCTGCAAGCAAACATGCCAGTATTTAGGTAGTAAAATGTACCAGTCACCTTAAGCGAGCAAATAAAGAGCATAAGTAGCTTCACATGCACGCAGCTCAGGTTTTGGCGCCAAATGAGCTGAGGTTCAAAGTACCACCAGAGGAGTGACCCAGAAACCTGCAGTTTCAGACTTCCCAAATGGAGACCAGGAGCCTAGGGTCTGTTTCACTGTTTGTCTCACTACCTGGGATGCCGACTGTCCCAGCCAGGACCACCCTTCTAGGCCCATCGGGATTTGATAAACGGAGAGTTTTGTCTCAGACTACCCAGTGAGGAATTCTCACTGGCTGAGAGTAAATGGTTCCAACTTGGTGTACAGCATCTCTCCCCAGGCTCTTGCTGACTTCTGGGGATTTCTGTCACGTCTGGGGAGGTGGTGGCTTCCGCACCTCTGTCTGCACCCCCGTGCAGACCAGTCCTACCTCTAACAAATGGCGGGCGGCCAGGTACTGCTGCTGCTGGGCCAGCACGCGGGCGCACACCAGGGCCACGTCCACGCTGTTCAGGAGGTGCAGGCGGAGCTGGCTGTTCAGCACCGCCGTGACCAAGGGCTGCGCCCGGGCGGGGTCGTCCTGGACCTCCCGGCACATCCTGCCTGTGAAGCTCACCAGCTCCGCCAGGGGCGGAACTGCGCCGCCCCTGCCACTCAGCAGCTGCAGGAGGCGCTGCATCCGGAGTCCGCTGGGGCCCCTCTGTGAACAAGACAACGGTCATGACAAGGGCCCGCGACGACCACAGGCTGACCACACAGCAATCCGCAGACCAGCTCTGCGAGGCCCGTCCCGCCGCATGTGCTTGGAAGGCGGGGGTCAGGAGAGAAGGCGTGGCATTGTTGCCCCCCAGAGTTGCCTCGTAGTCCCCACAACTGTCCAGCCCTTGGTTGTGCACCAGGTCCCAGCCCTGTGCTGACGCTGGGAGTTCGCCTCGCTCCTCTGAACCTTCCCTCTGTTCTGCTGCTGCCTCCTCCCCGTACCTCCTCCTCTCCACTTCCCCCACATCTCACGCACGTGGTCACTACGGTTCCTGTGCTTCTCCTCTGCGTTCAGTGGGGGCGGGGCCCACCCGGGTCCGGTCATCAGATTTCCCCAGCATCTGCCAGAAGGGTGTCCAGGCCTCTCTAAATGGTGGCCGGGGTTGGGGGGGGGGCGGTGCCCTGGGCCGGGGGCAGGGCAGAGGCCCTTCTCGCTCCTGCGAAGGGGAGTCCAGGGGCCCAACCCCGCGACAGGATCAGCAAAATGTGGTTTTAACTCTTGATTTTGAAAAAAAGTTTATATTTGAAAACCAGTAAGATTTAAAGGTTGCCCTCATCTGACAAATTAATAAAAGAAGAAAGGAAAGGGGAGAAAAGGGAAGAAGGAAGGAGAGAAAGAGAGAAGGGGGTGGAGGGGGGGAATCTACACAAAGGGATGAACCCGCGCCAGCCTCCCTGGCCCAGCCCTGCTGGAGTTCCGGGCCCTCGCCCTCACATCGCTGCGGGCACCGAGCTTCCCCTCTGCCGGGAGAGGACTGAGGATGAGACAGTGGAGGTGCCTTGCCTCTGCCCGGAAGTGGGGCCCGAGGCAGGCTGACTTGTGTGTTCAAGGAGGGAACCCTGACATGTTACTCTCAAAACCCCGCTCTGCTGCGCCCCCTGCTCTGCCCTCCCACCCTCCACACAAACAGGTGAGCCACGCCGAGCTGGACTGAAGGCGTTTTAACAGCTGGGAGAGCTTGTTTCTGGCGGTACTTAATCTGGCCAGCACCGCAGAGAAAACTCCTGGTCTCTGCCCGGGCCTGCAAAGCACCCCACGAAAGGAGGGGCGGCAGCCTGCAGCAACGCCTCCCCAGCCCTGGACGTTCAGGCAGCATGCCAGGGACCGCTTTTTCCAGGATAACGTTCAGACCTGTGTTCACAACTGCCCCTACTCCTATGGAGCAGACGCCTGGAAGCGAGGTTAAAGGGTGCGATCTGAGGAGACGCTGCCAAACCACTCTCCACACAGGCTGTGAGAATCCGCAGAGAACAGCCGGGCTCCTGGCAGAGGGTCTGGCCTGTTTCCAGCCCGCTCCGCCCCACACTGCTTCCAGGGGCGCCCGCCGGGGGTGGGGGTGGGGACTCCCGTCTATGCCACCTTTGCCCAGCCTTAGCGCCCTGTCACCAGCTCTAGATACAGGACCTCACGTTTCTGCCGGTCACGACTGGCAGGAGGCGAGGGACCCTGGTTTCCTCCCGCACCAACCCCACCTCCACGCCTGGCTCCAGGAAGGGCAGGAAGGAGGCCAAAGCCGGGCGCATAAGGACGGGACTCCGGAGTTCTGGAAGTAGTGCCGGGGCGCACTGTGAACACGCAGGGGATCCGGCCCAGTGGGGGCGGGGGGCTCCGCTGTGCGTCCTGCCTGGTCACCCTCTGCTTGGCCCTGGCTCTGCGCCCCCGGTACCGTGCTCCCCGCGCGGGCTGAGATGCCTGCCCCAGAGGCCCACCCGGGACCCAGACTCAGTCACCCCCACCCAGACGCCTCCCAAATTCACTCACCTTCACCCAGATGCCTCCGGCTCACCCCAGCCCGGAACTGGCTCCCGGCTTCTGCGCTCGGCGCGCACACGTGCTCTGCCCGCACCTGCCCGCACCGCCTTGGAGGCGCCGGAAAAGGAACGGTCGCTACAAAGTGTTGAGGCTTCTCCCAATCCGGGCAAGCGCCCCGCCCAACGACCCGGGCCTGTGCTCTGCGCCCCCGTCCGGGGGCCTGGGGATCCGCCTGGGTTCGGGGTGGGGGGTGGGGATTCTTCTGGTTCTCCATGAGCTGAGGGCGTCTCGGGGTCTGAAGGTTCCAGAGTGTGTGGAAGGAGCGGCTCCGGGGTCCTGGAGTCATGGGCTAGGGTGGAGGAGGGGGCGCCACGACCCCCACCCACTGCAGCAGGAGGAAGCTGTGACCCTGGACTAACCCCATGCCTCCGCCCTGGTGCTCTGCAGAGCTAAAGCCCTGCCAGGGCCGAGATCCGCACGCCGCAGCCTGTCCCCCGCGGGAAGGGGTGCCTTCAAGGAGACCTGGTCGTAGCAAAGGCCACTGCGAATCCTACCCCCTGCAGGATCCTGCGCACATATCTCCACGCTCTGGGGAGAGGCCTTTGCGATTGTGGGTCTGGGTCCTCGCCAACCCTGGTCAAATACGCAGGGGAAACCACGGACCCGCCGTCGCCCTGGCTCGGACACGTCTGGCCTCTCCCCTGTGCCGCTGACAGTTTTGTGAGTTGTTGCGCACAGCAAGCTGGAGGGGGCTCTAGACATAAGACAAAGAGGACTTCAAGTTGGTTTTGAAAGGGTGGGCAGGGTCAAAATTCTCTGACGTCAAACGGCAGACTGAAACATTTCAGCGTTTGTTCACGTGAAAATCTGGAAAGAATCCAAGCGTCTGGTGGAAGATTTGCTAAATAAATCACACTAAAGAAAGTGGACAGGCTCCTGGAAGGTAATCTGTCATGGTGCCGAGGAAGAATGCTATCAACCCAACTAGTGATCACCATACTTTGTGCAAGAAAAACTGCGTGGTGCAAACCTGTGTGTGATACAAGCCCATTTGAGAAGTACAGACATAAAATGACACATGCCACATTGTTAAACTCTGGTTGCCACCGGTTCACAAAATTTCTATTTTGTTTTTTTTTTTACTTGGCTTTTTAATTTTCTTCTTTTTGCTTACCCATGTTTTATAAAAAAAAGATCATCTTCTGCTTTTCTCTTTTTAAGCTTCTTTTCAAGAAGTGGAAGAAAAATTAGAGACAAGCGGGTTGGCGGAAGCAATCCCCACCGACCAAGGATACTGAAGCAGAAGCAACCCTGACTCGCGCAAACAGGGGAAATGAGCGGTCGGACGCGGCAAACCCGCCTGCAGTGGGAAGGCAGCCGCAGCCCTCTAGGACGGGCTGGGTGCTCAGTGACAACACTCCCGAGTCCTCTCCACCCGAAAAGCACCGATGAGTTTCACCCGTCAGTGGGGCCCAACGTGCCCAAGTATCTACCGTATTAAATTACATTTAAATGTATTTCAAGACATTTTATGAGTTTCCTTCTTTGGTTGCCATTGACTGAACACTCAGTACATCCCAGGTAAGATGTTACGGTTTACACCCGTCTTCTTTGAGGCTCCCAAGGCCCCTCCAAGAGAGAGTTAGGTCCCTTTTTCATGTTACTAATAAGGAAATAGGACCGGTGAATTTTACAACAAACACTTTCCAGAAGCCCTCCACCTATAAGGGGCCTCCTTTAACTGTCAGGCTCAAAAGCACACATTTTAACTTAAGCACATAACAATTTTAAGTATCCTAAATCAGGGTAAACTCCTCATAAGCTTCACTTTCAATAGAGGCCTGCTCTTCCAGCAAAAGGTAGGCCAAAATGTGATTCTCCAACATGCACTGATAATAGAGGCGGCCTCTCTCCTCTTCTCTCGGGCTGTTGAGTCTGAAATGCAGCCCTTATCGCCTAATGCATTCTAGTACGTACTTCCTTACTATCTCCAGATTTTCTATTCTCTTCTGGACCCAGGCTACCTGAGGTGGATTCCCAGTTCGATTACTTATAGCTGTGTTACTGACCCCCTCTGTACTCTCTCTCCTCTTGGGTAGTTTATTATTTGTAATCATAACAGGACCACTTTCCTCATTGCATTGAGATAATTAAGTGCGTCAATACTCAACATGTGCTATGTCCATCATTTCCTTATCTACGCTGTTTATTTTTAAGACATTCAAAACCTGGCAAGGTAACTTCCCCCCTCTCAGAAATTTCCTGGTGATTCGTGAACTTTCCCCATAATGATTAACTGAACACATTTTTTTAAAAAAAATCCCAGATCCACAGGAGGCTGGAAGGCCATTTAGATCAGCCTCCTCAGAACGTCTACCTCACCCTGAACCCCTCTTTGCCCTCCAGGAAGTTGCCTCCTCCCCAGGGGTTCCCCTGAGGGAGTTGCTGCCCAACCTCCACTGCCCCACGAAGCCTTCTGGAAGGCTCCAGGGTAAGTACCTCTTGGGAGACTCATCAGATCTGCTGAATGTCTGTCTGCATTAGGGGTGCTGGTGGCTGTTGGAGACCAGTGCTCTGGACCCTCCATTGGGTTCACAGAACTACAAGTAGATAGATGCCTAATGGAAAAAAGAGACAGGGTATCTGATGTCCTGGGCAGGTTGCTGTGAGGGACAGGAGGAGCAAAAACAGGAGCTTGAGAGAGTGACTCAGCTGTCCTCCCTCCCTCCCTTTCTTGGAAGACAGCAGATGCAGGTGGGGCCGGAAGCAGGAGACACCCCCACCCACGTACTGACCCAGAGGCACTAGGAGTGCTCCATGTTTTTGCTTTGCCCGAGGCAGTTCAGGCTGACAGCCGCAGAGGAGGGTTGGACCCTGTTCTTTTATAAGCTCAGATGAGTGGCACCTCCAGCTGAAGGTCTTCCAGGGGGTCCAAGCCATGCATGGCCCCTGCCCAGGGCATGCCTCCTTCATCACCCTGGGTTCCAGGCTCACTACTCAGGGCAGCAACCCAGCAGGTGGTGCCCAACACTCCCTGGAGTCTGTATCAGTAAGGTCCAGGCCAGAGTCCTGCGTCTTCCAAATAAGGCTGGGATTAGGGAGAGGCAAGCGAGGAATCACAAAACAAACCATTAAGGTAAGTCACATTTTAATACAGTATTTTTGAAAATGATCAATTATTTTTGCCAGAGAATCTATGATGAACAAAACATTAAAAACAATTTTTTTTAAAGATGAGTATTACTGGTTTTCCCTTTTGCTTCAGGCTCAAAGGTGCCTGGGCAGTGATGCTGTGACCAAGCAAGGCCCCTTTACCTGCTACAAACCTTTGCCTCCGCTGGTAGTTCAGGGCGAGGTGGGGTCAGGGGCTCGGAGCCCAGGGCTGTTTACTGAGCACACAAGACTCTCTGAGGTGGGTAATTGGCCACCATTTCCAAATGACAAGATTCTTGAAATATTTGTTACTCATAACATTTTTGCTTACAAGTTTTAGCATTCATCGTAACTCCTGCCTGAAACAGTCCTCACTATAGTGGCTGCCAAATAACAATCTTTCTAACTTCATCATTTCTTCTACATTTACCAGCTGGAATTCCACGGTCATAGTTTTTCTCCTGCTTCCTCTATTATTTCAGTGCATCTTATTTCTATTCACCTTTCTGTTCTGTGTGGTTCTTTGTTCTTTCAAATAGCTTACTTCGTAATTTAGAAGGCTTCGTAATTTTGTTCCAGCTGTTACTTTTGTATTGTCCTGAATCCCACATTTCTCCGTTTTTATTATCAGCCAGTCAGTTAAAGGGGTTCCCTTTGGTTTCCTCCTAATATTAATGGCAATCTCTTACTGCTCCCTCTCGCCTGTTCCCATGCTGACTCAGAGCTTTACTACTTTACCAGAAATTCTTTATATAGCATTCTTCCATCCTGGCTCAACCCTCATAGTCTTAGATATGAAATTAAATATATTAAATGCTAACAACCAGCCCTTTAGCAGGGTAAAGCTCAGCCTCTGATATAGTCCTGAGAAAATTAACTTTTGTATGTGGTGAAAGTACAGATCAAGACTTTTTTTTTTTCTTGCAGACGTGCAAGTTTAGCACCATTAAAAAAAAATACTGTCGTCTTTCCAATGAACTATTTTTCTAACTTTGATACAAACTGACTATAGAGTATTTTTTTTTTCAGGACTCTAATCTGTATGTCCCTCCTTTCACGAAACTACAGTGTCATAGCTACTGAAGCTGACGGTTAGGCCTTGAAATAAAATGGTGTGTCTTGCAACATTGTTTTCCCTGTTCAACACTGTATGTAGTTCTTCTGCTGTTCCACGTAAATCTCAGTATCACACTTGTCAACTTTTACAGCAAACGCTCCTGGGAATTTGATTGGAATGGGATACAGTCTATAGATCCGCGTGGGGAACACGACGCTGTAACAGCACTGAACCTCCCACTCCACCAACGCAGCACGTCCGCCCGTTGTCCTGGCCATCGTCTCCTCTTCTGCATTGTTCTCGGCATATAGTTCACTTGACTTCATTCCATGGGTTTTTGTGGTACTATCATAAATAGTAGTGCATTTTAATCAAATTTCCAGTTGTCTATTGCAAGTATGTAAAAATACAACTATTTTTGAATATTGATTTTATATTCTAGATTTCTAAACTGACATGTGTATTATGGTGGCTTCTTTTTTTTTTTTTTGGTAAAGTTTTTTAAAAGTTTCAGTGAAGGCAATCATGCTGTCTCTGAATAAAGTTGTTCTTGCTTTCCAATCTGTATCTTTTAAATCTCTTTTTCTTGCCTTATGCAGTCAGCTAAGCCTTGCACTACAATGTTGAATTGGAGTGGTCACAGTGAGCATCTTTGATTTGTTCTCAATCTTGGGGGAGCTATTCAGTTTTTCTCCATTATAACATTAACTATAGACATTTTCCAGATGTGCTTTATTAGTCTGAGGAAGCTACTTCCTACCCCTGGTTGAATACGGAATCCATCTCAGCTTTGCAGTCCCAAGATAAACTCCAGTTTGCCTTCATGTATTACCCCTTTTATATACTGGTGAATTAAATTAACTAGCATTTTATTTAGGATTTTTACCTCTATGTTCATGTGGAACATTCGTAGGCTTTTTGATAACATCGGGGTTTTTTAAATTTTATTTTACTGAGTTATAGTCAGTTCACAATGTTGTGTCAATTTCCAGTGTAGAGCACAATTTTTCAGTCATACACGAACATACATATATTCATTGTCACATTGTTTTTCACCGTGGGCCACCACGAGATCGTGTATATATTTCCCTGTGCTACACAGTATAATCCTGTTTATCCATTCTGTATATACCTGTCAGTATCACATCTTTTAAAAACAATCAGTGTAACACAGACTTCATGAGTTAAGAAGTACCTGTCACCTATTTTCTGACAGTTTGTATAGAACTGGTATTCTTTCTTTCTTAAAAGTTCATGGAAATCATCAGTGAGATGATCTGAGCCTGGATTTTTTTCTTGTTGGGAGATTTTTAACTGTGAATTTAATTTCTTTTATAACTGTAGCAACTTTCAGGTTACCTATTTCTTCGAGTAAGCTTTGCTAGTTGGTTTCTTTCAAGAATTTAGTCCATTTCATCAAAGTTGTCAAATCTGTGTTCTTTATTCCCTTCCACTCTTTGTTCCATTAGTTTCTAGTCTTTTTATTTCACTCCTGTTTACACTGGGCTTATTTTACTCTTTTTTCTAGTTTCTTAAGGTAGGAGTTTAAATTATTGATGTGAGACCTTCATTCTTTTTTAATATAAGCATTTCAGTGCTATGAATTTCCCTTGAAGCACTGATTTTTCTGCATCTCAGAAATTTTGGTCTGTTGTATTTTAATTTGCATGTTTTATAGAATAATACTTTAAGATTTTCCATATTTCTCTTGAAATTTCTCAGACCCATGAATTATTTGGAATTGGGTTGCTTAATTTCCAAGTGTTCTGAGATTTTCCTGTTCTTTTTACAATTGAGTCTTGTTAAACTGCATTATAGTCTGAACACATTTTGTACAATTTCAATTATTTAAAAATTTTTAAGATTAGTGGGCGAGGACATGAACTATTGGCGAATGCCTCGCATGCAACGGAAAACAGTGTGTTTTCTGCTGTTGGCTGCTCTAGACGTGTCCACCACGTCGTTTGCCGATGATGTTATTCAGCCCTTCCACAGCCTTGCTGAGTTTGGTCTCTAAGTCATGTTACCGAGAAAGAAACGCTGAAGTGTCCACCTAAATTGGTAGAGTGTATTTCTCCTTTTAGCTGTGTCTTTGCATGACCTTGAGGCTTTGTTGTTATGTGCATGCCCGTTTAAGGGGCTGTCTTTGGTGAAACACTGCTTTTATCATTATTCACATTCCTGATCATTTTGGTTTTTTTGTTTGTTTAACATTTTTTATTGTTACAGTCATTTTACAATGTTCTGATCATTTTCTTTGCTCTGATTATATATTTACTTCTAGAAAAGGGAACGTATGTTCTAATGCCAGCTCTCAGGTTGGGGCCCAATCAATCTGATCTGTTTCAGCTGTTCGAGCTTTGTCGCAACTTCTGATTGATTTAGCACAAAACTGCCTTCAGACGTTTGGAGGGCAGGAAGTCTTCCTCAGCAGGGCCTGGGATCTGAGTACGAAGGAACTGTAGGGATGTGCTTGTGCTCAAGGCCAAGCCGCAAGCTCTCGGAGCCGTGTGAAACATCTCCTTGCCTTACAGCCTGTAGTTGTTTTTTTTTGTTGTTGTTGAGATTTTAAACATTTTTTATTGAGTTATAGTCATTTTACAACGTTGTATCAAACTCCAGTGTAGAGCACAATTTTTCAGTTATACATGAATGTACATATACTCACTGTCACATTTTTTTCGCTGTGAGCTACCACAAGATCTTGTATATCTTTCCCTGTGCTATACAGTATAATCTTGTTTATCTAGTCTACATTTTGAAGTCCCAGTCTGTCCCTTCCCACCCCACCCCCTGCCCCCTTGGCAACCACAAGTTTGTATTCTATGCCTATGAGTTACAGCCTGTAGTTTAAACATCTGCCTGTAGTTTATGTTGGTTTTTCTAAATGAAAATCTTACCTACAAAAAAATAGGACTTTTGTTTCTGTCCCAACCCCTAATTCCTTACAACTTTTTGTTATCACACATTGGCCAGAACTGCCATTACACTGCTCAATAAAAGTCATGAGCATTCTTTAATTTTCTTAATTTCATGGTATGTATCTGTTTTACCACTAACAAGAAATTTGACCATTTTTTAAACATATCCCCTACAAAGTTAAAGGAGTTACTTTCTATTTCCAACTTAGTAATATTTAAAATCATCCATGGGTATTACAGTCCATCAAATGATTTACCTACACGTAGTGAGACACTCATATGGCTTTCTTCTGGTATAGTGGTTAATTTTACATAAAGAATTTCTAATTCAATCTTTCAAACATCCTAACATGTCTCAACTAGGATCAGATTCCGCTTCACACGACAGAACCAAATCTCCTCCCAATCAAAACGAACAATGCCTTGAACAAGATCGCTCGTGTCTCTTTTGTGTAAGAAGGTGCCCAGATTTGGTCGTCTGGGGCTGGCACAACCACACCATTATCACCAGAGAGCCCAGACACTCTTATTTCTCTGCTCAACTCTAGCAGATGGCTTCCATCCTCAAGAAGAATTCTAAGATGGTTTTACAATGGCTACTGAGTCTCCAAACGTCTGATGTGTTGCATGTTAAAAAGAGGAAAGATGAAAGGACACTGGGAGAGCTCTCCCTAGCTGTATGTTTTCCTTCTGAAGAACATTCCCATTATACCCTCTCAGCAACTTCTATTTCCATTTCATTGCTCAGAATTTATAGCGTGATCACACTCAGCTACAACAAAGATGGAGAAATGTAGCTTTTTAGCTGGGCACACAGACATCACGAAAATTGCAGCGATCCCGTTAGTCATGAAGAAACACTGGGTTCACTACTAGTGGCCTGCTACACATCGTGACTTTAAAAAATAAAAACTCTACATTATTAGATACATTTTTGTGGTAAGTCCATTTAGGATTTTTAAATATATGTTCACAAATGACTTCATCATTTTTTTCCAAAATGTCTTATTTTCTGTGAAGTACTGTAAAATGTTAGAATTAGCTTTCCTGAAAATTATCTACTCCTACTGAAAATCGCTGGACCCTCCTTCTCTTCCGGGGCTGGGGCAGAGTTAGAGGAGCAAGGTAGATTTTCAAGCCAGAGACTGTTTTTAACTTTTCTATTTTGTTTACTGGCTACAGACCTATTCATTTCTGCTAAGTTTCATTTATCTGGTAACTTTTCCATTTCATTTAAGATCAGACCCAATGCAGCATTATCCATTCACACAGTATCTGACTTATACCTTCAACATTATGCTAACATCTCTGGCTTCTAGTGGGCAAGGCTGCAGGTGGGTCTGCATCACACAATACAGCAAGCTTTAAACTAACTGGCTCTGGGAAGAGGATGAACAGTATGTGTTCATTCTTTCTTTAATATGTGTATGTATGTTCCTTGGGATAGCAATACATGGGCAACATACACAGTATTTTCCAGGTTTAACTGTAGCAAGTACCTGAAACTCTTTGCTTATGCAAGACTCTTCTTCCCTTCTGTGAATCAACGTTCTCCACCCCCGGTGTCTTGACTTTGGGTCCTGCATTATGCGCTGAGCACACAAGGATCAGGCATTCAGAAAATCATTAAGTACATCCTTCAAGAAAGAAAGTTGCTATGGGTAAGAGACGGGATTCCCTGCTGAAGTGAAGAGCACAAAGCAGTGGGTGTTTCAGAAATACCTGCAGTTTTGAATCCTCGTATTCCTCCAAGGTAGCCCTGACCCACTTTCCAGGGTCCCAGCTCTTTCCAGACTACTGCTCATGCACATAAGGTAACTGGTGTGGTTGTGAAAAAACACCGACTCTCTACGTAAGCAATCAGCAGGATGATTTCCCACCACCCTGAGTCTACAGCTACAGGTGCACATTGCAGGAGCACCACTCAATGTACTGAGAGGACACCAGGTACGTCAAAGCAAAAGAGAGGTGAACTAGGATTAAAAAGTGACGGTAATGAAAGCTACTCTGGGTAATCTACATAGAAGGAATTAATTGAGAATTGCAGCAAGATGCCACCAGAGAACAAAAGCTAAGCTTTCTTTTCTGTATGGAGGGGGTCCATTAAAAATGTAAATCCTGGAGCATCTCGGCCAGCTCTGGGCCACGTGGGTGAGGGTCCCGTCGTGACTGCACGCGCTGTAGACGCTCCTGAAGAAAACCACGGTGTTCTCACCAGTGATGACAGAACAGATTCTAGCACACAGCCACATAAAACAGGCACTACATTGATTACGTAACTAAAGAGGTAGTTGTCAGGCCCACTTACAAAGGGCACAAAGTAACAGAAAAGTCTGGAAGTGCTGAGATGCATTTTAACTGCCATATTGTTATAGTAACAGGTTGTATTTCTTAATAAGAATGCTGCTGTCCAGAGTAGAAATACCTGAGAAGCGGTACTGTTACCTGGCAAATTTCTCTATCAAATGTGGTATTCACAAGCAAAATGCCAAACTACACGAAACATATTTTATAGTACAGAGAGGAACAGAACACCTGAGTATCCCTGTAGGCCTTACGATGTAGTCCTGTTACCCTGATTATTTATTTACACACTTTCAAAAATCTTTATGTTCTGTTATGAACATGCTTATCATTGATACTTGAATATTTTCTCCAATCTTTTCCTAAAAGTTTGGAACATCTGGAACATAATTTCCCTTACTTGTAAAGGAATGAATCAAAGTAATAGTGATATAACCTTCCTGCTGAGAATTTACCCCACTTGAAACATTCATATATCTTCGTGTGTGTGTGTGTGTGTGTGTAGACATATATAGTATGAATTATACTCTATTCTGCTACAAGTTTATCACTTCTAGATGAAGAATTTCCCTAACTTACAGCATGGTTTCTCCAAGGCATGAGATTCTGATACCTGAAATTCAATGGTTTTACATTTTCTCATTGAAATCCTAGTGGTTAATAGATCATGAATTTCAAAAGACTGTATTCCATATTCATTTCCATTATGGAATTTCCCTTGTAAATGCTAGCATATTAAAAAATTACTGACATTCACTTCATTTGTGTATTTCTTCACCTGCATAAGATTAAAGGTATGACTTCCTCCTGATAACTTTCACAGGGTTCACAGATTTCACAGGGTTCCTGTGACATGTAGTGACGTTTTTTGAGTGCAGAGGAAACAGCTTTCTCTGAATGTCCTTCCACGTGCTGTAAACACACGAGGCTTCTCTTCAGGATGGGTTTTCTGGTGTACAGAGATGGTTCCATTTATAGAGTTTCTCTTCTATATGAATTTTCTGGAATTTCCTGAGAAATGGTTTCTTACACTTAACTCACCAACATATTTCTCATCTGCATGAATTCTCTGATGCGTGATGAGCTGTGACTTCCAACAAAAGGCTCTCCCACAGCCACTGCATCCACAGGGTCTCCCCCCTGAATGAGCCCTCTGATGCACAACGGGCTATTTCCTAATGAAGGCCTTTTCACACTCATTGCATTCGTAGGGCTTCTCTCTTGTGTGCATCCTCTGATGTACAATGAGCCGGAATTTTCCACTGAAGGATTTCTCACACTGACTGCACTTATACGGGTTTTCCCCTTCATGCGTTCACTCATGTACAATGAGTAGTGACTTCCAAATGAAGGCTTTCCCACGTCTGTGACATTCATATTGTTTCTCCCCTGAATGAGTTCTCATGTGTATAATGAGTTGGACTTGCTGCTAAAGGCTTTCCCACATTTGCTGCACCCATGAGGTTTTTCCCCAGCATGAGTTCTTTGATGAGAGATGAGCTGATATTTTCTATTAAACGTCTTCCCACATTCACATTCATAAGGGTTTTCTCCTGTGTGAATTCTCTGATGCACAATAAGGTGTGAATTGAAACTGAAGGATTTCCCACATTCACTGCATTCGTGCGGTTTCTCTCCTGTGTGAGTCCTCATGTGTATAATGAGGTAGGACTTGCTCCTGAAAGCTTTCCCACATTCACTGCACCCATACGGTTTCACTCCCATGTGACTTCTCTGATGTACAATGAGTTGTGAACTGAAACTGAAGGATTTCCCACATTCACTGCATTCATGGAGTTTCTCTCCTGTGTGAGTCCTCACGTGTATAATGAGGTAGGACTTGCTCCTGAAAGCTTTCCCACATTCACTGCATACGTAAGGTTTCACTCCTGTGTGACTTCTCTGATGTACGAGCTGTGACCTCAAACTGAAGGCTTTTCCACACTGATTACATCCATAGTGTTTTACCCCAGTGTGTGCCCCCTGGTGTACAATGAGCTGTGACTTGAAGGTAAAGGTTTTCCCACACTCACCACAACCATAGGGCTTCTCCCCCGAGTGGGTTCTCTGATGCACCATAAGATTAGACTTTGTATTAAAGGCTTTCTGACATTCACTGCATTCATAGGGTTTCTCTCCTGTATGGGTTCTCTGATGTATCATGAGCTGTGACTTCAAACCAAAAGCCTTCCCACATTCATTACACCCATAGGGTTTCTGTCCTGAATGCGTTCTCCGGTGTGAAACGAGCTGGTCTTTCCTACCAAAGACTTTTCCACATTCACAGCACTCACAGGGATTCTCCCCGGTGTGAATTCTCTGATGTATGATGAGTTGTGAGCTGAAACGGAAAGTTTTCCCACATTCACTGCACTCATGAAGTGTCTCTCCTGAGTGAGTTCTCTGATGCACAACGAGGCAGGCCTTGCTGCTGAAGTCTTTCCCACATCCATTACATCTGCAGGGGTTTTCTTCTGCAGGATTTCGCTGATCCACCACAAGGCATGACTTGCTGCTGAAGGCCTCCCTACAGGAACTGCATTCAAAGGGCTTTCCTGCCACGTGCATTTGTTGGCATATGAGCTGTGACTCTCTTTTGACATTTTTTCCAGATCCACTATTTTCACAGTATTTTTTTCCAGTAACAGCTTGCTCATGTTTAGAATGGAATAATGATTCCCTAAGATCATGAAACCCACTGGGATATTTCCCAGCAAAATTACTACTAGAATCTATATATTTCAAACTCTTTCCATGTGTAACACATTTATGAAGTTCTTGTCTTGAAGAAACATAATTTGTACTATGAAGAGATAGTCTTCCAAACGCAGTACACTGGTAGCTTTCTGGTCTGCTTCCCAGCTTGCCGTGACTTCCCTGATGCCATTCCACACGATCATCAATTTCCTGGACTTCATCTAGAGAGGAAAATACTCATATGTCATAAATAGCAACATGATCCTAGTATATAGCACAGAGTGACCTTAAAAACGCCATGTCGTGAGGTTTTTCTTAGTTTCATGTATCAGTTCTGAATGTAAATAAAATCTAAAGTGTAAGCGTACCCAAACTCTTGTGCTCTGGGTAAAATAAAACGAAACATGAAAATAGGCATGAGGAACTGACAATAAATACAGTCTTCAAAGAAGGAAAGAACATACAATGGAGGAAAGATAGTCTCTTCAGTGACTGGTGATGGGAAAGCTGGGCAGGTGAACATGAATCGGCGGAGCCAGGACACTTCCGCACACCACACACACAAATACCCTCAAAGCGGCTTAAAGACTGCAACATAGGACAAGACACTGTAAGCGTCCTGAAGAAAACACAGGCAAAATATTTTCTGACATAAATCTTAACAATGTTCTCCTAGGGCAGTCTACCCAGGCAATAGAAATAAAAGCAAAAATAAACTGGGACCTAATTAAACTTACAAGCTTTTCCACTACAAAGAAAACCATAAACAAAATAAAAAGACAGCCTATGGCAAGGGAGAAAATATTTGCAAATGATGAGACTGACAAGGGCTTCATTTCCACAATATACAAACAGCTTATACAACTTAATAACAAAAAAAAAAAAAACAACCCAATTCCAAAATGGGCAGAAGACCAAAAGAAGCATTTCTCCATGAAGACCTACAAACGGCCAAAAGACACATGGAAAAATGCTCAATATTGCTAATTATCAGAGAATTGCAAATCAAAACTACAATGAGGTATCACCTCACGTAGGTCAGAATGGCCATCATTAAAAAGTCCATGAACTACAAATGCTGGAACCCTCCTACACTGCTGCTGGGAATGCAGTGTGCTGCAGCCACTATGGAAAACAGCATGGAGACTCCTTAAGAAACTAAAAATAGACTTACCATATGATCCAGCAACCCTACTCCTGAGCATATATCTGGAGGGAACTTTAATTCGAAAAGATACATGCACCCAAATGTTCATAGCAGCACTATTTACCATAGCCAAGATATGAAAACAACTTAAATGTCCATCAACAGACGACTGGATAAAGAAGATATGGTTTATTTATATAATGGAATACTACTCAGCCATAAAAAAAGAATAAAATAATGCCAATTGCAACAACATAAATGGACCTGGAGACCATCACTCTAAATGAAGGAAGCCAAAAAGAGAAAGAAAAATAGCATATGATATCACTTACATTTAGAATCTAAAATGTGATACAAATGACCTTATTTACAAGACAGAATTAGACTCAAAGACACAGAAAATTTATGGTTAGCAGAGGGAAAGGGAGGGTGAAGGGATATAATGGGAGTTTGAGATATACAGGTGCTAACTACTGTATATAAAATAGATAAACAACAAGGTCCTGCTGTGTATAGCACAGGGAACTGTATTCAGTATCTTCTAGCAACCTATAATGAAAAAGAATATGAAAACAAATGTGTATGTATGACTGAAACATTATGCTGTACATGAGAAATTGACACAATACTATAAACTGACTACACTTCAATTTTAAAAAAGTAAAAAAACAAAAATAAAAAGTAAAATTTTGCATAATGCCTTCCTCAGAAGGCACAAGGAAAAGTGAGCAAACTATAAAGAGGTGGGCGGGGATCTCTGCTCATCACTTTCACTGAACAAACAGCGGCTGAATACCTATTCCGTGCCAAACACGCTCAGCCCAGGAGAAGCAGCGGAAACGCTGCAGACTAGTCACACGCCTCCTGGGAGCAGTTACGCTGACGCCCAAGCAGATGGAAACAGACTCCCAAGAAGCATCGCTGTGATGACGGTGACTGACAATAAGCAGTGGCTACTCAAGGGTCCAGGAAAAAAAACAAAAAACCTCACAGAACGGATCAAAATTTGGAATGGCATCTGAATTCTCATTAGCATCTCAAGAGGAGAGAAAACAGAGCATTCAGGAGTTAAGTATAAACATTTTCAGAGCACAGGTCTCAAAATTTATACCAAATGCACCCTTTCACAGGCAGCTATTGTGAAAACAAACCAAGAAAAAAGATGACACAATGAAAACAGACAATAAAATCTGAAAGGAGATTCCAGGGTAATAATTGTACAGCCACGTCTTGAGGAAAATTAGGTTTCACTGGAGCAAGTCAAACGACACGGGAGTGTTGTCACCACGAGGGTGAAATGGACAGAATCACCAATTGAGCCGAATACACCAAAAGAGTATTCAGATATATGAAGAAGAATCTGTTGTTAAATTAATTATAAAAACATTAATGAGAACAGAGGAAGGTGGGCAGGCAAATGAAACAACTCAAGGAAAAAATGATTTATGAACAAAAACTAACCATCGTGCACCTGCATGATTTACCCGTGAACAGAAATTACAGTCGTAAAGACGTAAAAACTGAAGACTGATCTAACCACAAGTACGATTAGGACGATGAGGGTCTGGGACCAGGCAGCGTGTGTATCCTGGGGAGTCTGAGGAAGGAGCATGAGAGAGAATTAAATCTCTACCCTTCCTACTGAGTAACTACAGGAGAGAGTGAAGGTGCAGTAGCAGAAGCTGGTTATTCAGAAAGCATGGAGGTAAATGCCAGAAGAAGGAGCTAAGAGAGATGAAAACGGTTTTTCTCTGGGGGAATGAAAAACACAGGGGGCAAGGTGGACAGAATGCTGTTTAAACATCGACGCAAAGGTACCAGTGGACAGGGAACCAGACACAGGCCTATGCCCTCAGGCACAGTGACAAATACTTGGAGGCTGACTACAGAGAGAATGCGGAGAGTCGGCCCAGATGTCCCAAAGGAACCTGCTGACCAAGGAATGGACAGAAAAGGGTATTCAGGGAGCACAGCAGCAGCCAGGTTTGAAGACAGCACATCACAGGATCTTAACACCGCACTCCAAGTTTCACTACATCCTAAACCTGAACGCTCATTCATTTTGCACACAGGCTCCAAACTGTATTTTCCCAAACACTGATTCCCAGCTGGGGCAGTACCCGCCTTGGATGCACTGAGCAATGGACATGAGCCTGTTCGACTATGACAATGGCTTCGGAGGGAGTATAACTGTCTATCACATGGTCTTAAAGTCAGAACTATTTCCAGAAGAAGAACACAGGCCAGTGAGTAATTAATCTGTGCCCTCGAGTCAGACCTGCTCGAATGTTTGCCTGTCAGTGTTGTCCCTGAAGACTTGCAAAGTTCAATAACTGCAGAAAATGAGGTCACTGCTGGTGTCTCAAGGAGCAGCACAACAAACTAAGGAACAAGGAAGGAACAGCGGAGCCAGAGAGCAGGAGGCAGGAGTTCACAAGGTTACAGACGATTCGAACACGATTCAGGCCTGTGTTAATCACTATTACTGGCCGTGGCCCATCTTGAGTTTAGCCACAGGAGACAGCGGAAAAGGAAATTAAGCTCAGAGAGCAGAACCAAGGGCTCACTAGGCCACAGTCTGCCCAACCAGGGGCCCCACGCACTGCAAACCAGTGGCTTCTCTGTGGTGCCCACTGTTGCTGCTCTCCCAGAACAGCGTTCCTGTTGCACCCGCCCCACACCTCTCTCTGCCGCTCCATCTGTCTGGTTGGCCGTACGTGGATCACTTACCTTTAGTTAGCGATCCCCAGACCACAGAGAACCACCACCAGGTCTGATTACCAACAGGGACCCTACACTTGCACTTACACAGGACAAGCATGAGGGCAGGAGTGGCAGAATGGTTTTGAAGATGGGTGGATGGAAGGAAGGGTGCGACTGGACGCGACGTGGCTAAGGAGGCAGATGGAGGAGGGCAGTGCCGCCTGCCCAGCAGCTCTCCTGCCCGTTCCTGGGCAGCCGAGCCTGGCCTTTGCTTCCCACCTCATCCGCGCACTTCAGGCGGGCACATGGGGACCCACCTCCACGCCGGCCCCCTTGGAGGTGACGTGTGCTTCTCCTGAGCCAGCAGGGGTGCTTCCACTCCCCTCGCCAGCGTCTCCTTCAGACAAGTGTGTGTGATCACAGCCCGGCCTAACGAGCACGGGGAGTCTGCGGGGCCTCCTGGAGCAGATTTTACTGCCTGGGAAACAGGCTTATGTGGGAAGACACAGTCTTCCTTACTCCACTGGCCACAGGTACAGCTGCAGGTGTCGGCTGGAACTGTGACAGCCATCTGATGGCCATGAGGGAGGAAATCTGAGGAAAATACTGATGCACTTAGATGACAAGGCAGAGAGAGACCTCTGGGGATTTAGTTACCCCCACAGGTGCCCCACTTCAGGACGCTCTGCAATGTATGGTAATAAATCACTTTTGCTTAAATAGGCTGACTTGGATTAATAAAAAAAATTTGCACCTGCAACAATCCTAACGATACAAGATTAACTGCTGATTTACTCTCTCATGCTCATGACAGAACACACAGGTGCAGAGGGAAACGTCTGACAGTAACACCAAAGTGAACTAGGAGTGTAGGAGGAAAAGGGATGAACCTGGCTAACAAGTAGAACAATCAAGAAATGAAGTAATGCTGACCTCGTCTGGGGTGAGAATGGAGAAGACGGAGGCCTTAAAAGACTTCTTTTTAAAGGACCAAAACAGTACCATATTACGGCAAGACTAGTGAAGAGAAGTGTGTACAAAGGAGATTTAAGCTGACACCCCAGTGCCAGGAGAAAAGCCAGGAGCACAGAGGAACCAGCCATCAGAAAGGTGAGAGGACGTTCCCATATAGTGATGGGGCAGTGGGAGAGACATTCCAATTCCACTTTCTGAAAGTGAGATAAGGGGGTGGCACATGCAGAAAAGATGCCCTGGGCACTGACTGAATCCAGTACCAAAGGGCAGACGAAAGAGGGACAGGGCTGTCGGTCACCGACAGAGAAAAAAGAGCTTAAATCTTCAGAATGGAAGTCTTTTGAACTTCCAACATACGAGGAAACTGGAGAATATAAGAAAAGACCCCTCTGGACTCAGAGGGGAGAGCAAGAGGGGCCAGTAAACCATGAGGAGGCTGAGCCCTTTGTGATGCAGCGTGAGAGGGGCTCAGTGGGGTGACCTGAGTAACAGGGCAGGGAGTGGCTCAGGCAGGAGAGCATGGTGGCAAGGTGGTCAGCAAGGAGACATGGAAGGGGTGGTATCTCCTAATCAGTAGGTTCCAAGGAGAAGGAAACTGGAACTGTGGTTGTTGAATATAAACGTAAGACATTTTTTAAAAAAACAGGAATGAGAAGGGGTGTGAAAGTCATACCGAGGGCAGTAAACAGGGAACACTTGCTTCAATGCATAATGAAATGAGTCTATTACCACGGGAACGTAAGAAGGAAGCTGAGACGGCCAGAGAGGGGAGTAACGAAGACAGGATAGTTAAAACGAGACAGAAGTACAAACCCAAAGGGAGAGTCACGTCAGAACTCAGCCCAGGTCTGGGCACGGAGGAAAAGCACTCCGTGTCCTGCTCACTCACCTGCATGGCCCTGACTTGGGATCTGCATCATCCACAGCTCTTCTTGTTCCAACTGGAAAACGACACTGGGTTTGGTGTGCTGGTGCCCTGTGAGTGGAAAATCACACACAACCTCGCCAAGATTGCCCAGGATCCAGGAATTCTCAAGAATGGGGAGACTCGGTTCAGAGGCAGCACGGTGAAGCTGCCCTTGGGCACTCTGGCGCAGTAAACACCATTCAGCAGCATAATGTGATGCCAAAGGGAGAATAAGAAAACCTGGTCTCTAAATATAAGCACAGAAACACCAAACATTTTACAGAAGTCCCTTAGCTTTCAGCAACCAAGAAGGGGAGGCTGGAGATTCCATACCCTCTTTCCAGGGAGGCAGTACTTACCCAGGGACGCCAGGTTGTTATAGTTCTCCAACATCACACTCCTGTACAGGTGCTTCTGAGCTGGGTCCAGCAGCCGCCACTCCTCCCAGGTAAAGTCCACAAACACGTCCATGAATGACAGTGGTCCCTGGAACAGCATATTCCCATCCAATGTCAAATTATTTTACTCAGTTCTCATAAACAAAAGGCTGCCAAGGGTGGCCATTCTTCACATGTTGTTTTGTGAGAAAAGCAAAAATTTATTGAAAGCATTCCATCTATATGCATTAAATCAGTTAACCTTTCATTAAACAAATGCAAATACCATGTGCCAGGTATTCAATTAGGTGTAGGTGATATAAAAATGGATGCAAGGCAGTCATGCCTGCAAGAAGTGTTCAGCATGGCAGAGGAAAGCAAACTTAAATACACAAAAATGCAACAGGGAGTAAAGAAGCTCAGATAAAAGAACCTGCAGAGAACATGGGCAGAACAGAGGAACGGGCAGCGCTGCCGAGAAGTGTCAACTGAGTTGAGAAAGGGGCCGGTAGGAGCTGCCATGGAAGAGAAGACTTGTGAAAATTTGGAGGAATAAAAAAAGGCAACGGATGTAAGTAGCCACCACTTTGTGGGGCAAAAGATCTGAACGTGAAGATGCACGGATGGCAAATAAGCACATGACTCGATGCTCAACATCATATATCCTTAAGGAGCTGCAAATTAAAACGGCCAGACATCATACACACCTAGAATGGCTAAAATTTTCAAAAACTGACAACACCAAATTTGAAAATGAAATTTCAAATGTGATGAAAGACATGAATATAAACATCCAAGAAGCTCAGCAGACTCCCAAAACTGAGACATGATATAATCAAATTTTCTACAAAGGCAAAACCGTGAAAGCATCAGAAGACAAATGACTTGTCACACAAAAGGGCTGCTCAGTAAGAGTATAAGCTGATTTCTCATCAGAAGATCAGAGACCAAAAGGCAATGAACCCATACACTCAAAGAGCTAAAACAAAATAACTGTGAGCCAAGACTCCTACACCTGACAAAACTGTCCTTCAAAAGTGAGGTAAAATTAAGACATCACCAGAGAAACAAAGTAAGTTTGCTACCACTAGACTTGCTCTGCAAGAAATGCTTAAGGGAGTCCCGCAGGTGAAACAAAAGGACCCTAGAGGGGGAGTACAGCGCAAGTGGCAGAGCACATGCTCAGCACTCAAGACGTCCTGGCTTCAATCCCCAGTACCTCCTCCAAACAGAAATAAATGAATAAATCTAATTACCTTCCCCTCATGAAAAACAAAGCAAGCAAAATGTGTGCTTGGATACCGTTCTATAAATCTGTCTCATCCTTTAAAAAAATAAAAGTGAAAAAGGACACTAGAGAATACCTTGAAGCTGCCTAAAGAAACATCTAATAAAGGTAACATCTGGGCAATAATTAATGGTAGTTATTATTTTAACTTTGATTTGTAACTCTACATTTTCTTTTCTACATAATTAGAAAAGACTAATGCTTTTGAAATAACTATTGTTTTATGTTTCAGAGCACACAACGTATAAAGATGTAATTGTGTGACGTCAACAACCAAAAGGGGTGGGACAGAGCCCCAAAGGAGCATAGTGTCTGTATGTTTTTGGAGTTAAGCTGGTATAAATTCAAGTCAGAATGCTATAACTTTAGGAAGTTAAATATAATCCTATGGCAACCACAAAGAAAATAGTTATAAAACTTATATGAAAGCAAATGAAAAAGGAATTTAGATATTCCACTACAATAATTCAACTAATCACAAAAGACAGTAATGCAGGAATTGAATGACCAAAATGCTATAAGGTATATAAAAAGCAAAGAGCAAATGACAGAAATAAACCTCTCCTTATGAGTAATTACTGTAAGTGTAAATCAGCTAAACTCCCCAGTGAAAAGACAGAGTTTGGAAGAATGGATTAAAAAACATGACCCAATATATGCTGTCTATGAGAAACTCATTTTAGACCCAAAGACACAAACAGACTGGAAATGAAAGGATGAACAGAGATATTCCATGCAAGCAGTAACCAAAAGAGAGCAGGGGTGGCCACACTAACATCAGACAAATCAAAAGAGATTATAAGAGACAAAGAAGGAAATTACAGGTTATTACAGTTTAATACAGCAAGAAGACTGACAATTATAAATAGTTATACCTAATAATAGATCGTAAAAATACATGAAGCAAAATCTGACAGAACTGAAAGAAGAAATAGTTTTATAATAATAATAGGAAACTTCAACATTCCACTCTCAAACATGGATGGAACAATCAGACAGAAAATAAGGAAACAGAATTTAAATAAACTCATTAGTTCTAACAGACATATACAGAAAACTCTAACCAACAACAGACACATTCTTCTCAAGTACACATGAGATATTTTCCAGGACAGATCGTAATGTTAGGCTACAAATTAAGTCTCAATAGATTTAAAAGATAAATATTATACAAAGTATCTTCCCTGGCCACAAAGGATCAAGTTAAGCATCACTAAAAAAGTGGGGGAAAAGGAAAATTCACAAACTTTAAAAAAAAATTAAACAACACAGTATTAACCAACAGATCAAAGAAATCAAAATGGAAATTAGTAAACACTTGGACATGAATGAAAACAAAACAGAACAAAACTGACAGGATGCTGCAAAAGCAGTGTTGAGGAGAAAGCTTACAGTTATAAATAATTATATTTAAAACAAGAGACATCTCAAACCAACAATCTAACTCTACAAGTTAAGGAAATGGGAAAAAACCAAACTAAACACAAAAATAGCAACAGAAAGGAAATAATATAGATTAGATACAGATAAACAAAATAGAGACTAGAAAAATAGGAAAAAAAATCAATGAAACCATAGCTTAGTTCTTTAAAGAGATCAACAAAATTGATAAACCTTCAGATAAATGGACTAAGAAAAAAAAAGAAGATCTGAATTACTAAAATCAGAAACGACAGTGGGGAAATCAGTAATGATTAGTTCAGACTCAAAAATGATTATCTGAAAGGACTATGAAAAACTGTGTGCCAAGAAACTGGATAACCTAGTTGAAATGAGTAAATTCCATTTGCCTTTCAATCAACATTACATCACAAAGAAATAGAAAATTTGAAAGGAACTGTAACTAGGAGATTGAGTCTGTAGTAAAAAAAATTTCCCAAAAATAGAAAAGCCAAGGCTTCACTGGTGAATTTTATCAAACATTTAAAGAAGTACTAACATTGATCTTTCTCAAGTTTTTACAAAAAACTAAAGAGGAGGGAACACTTCCTAATCCATTCTGTAAGACCAGGATTACCCTGATAGCAAAGCCAGACAAGGATACTGCAAGGAAACTACTAAAGACTAGCACTCCTTATGAAATAGATGCAAAAATCCTCAATACAACAACAACACATCAAATTCAGCAGCTTATTAAGAAGATTACACACCATGACCAATGGGATTTATTCCTGGAATGCAAGGATGGCTCAACATTTGAAAATCCCTCGGTGTGATACACCACATTAACAGAATGAAGTTAAAAAAATGACTATCTCAACTGATGCAAAAAAAAGCATTTGACAGATCTGAGCAACTTTTCATGATAAAAACACTCAATAAAGTAGGGATAGAAGGAAAGCACGTCAAGATAATAAAAACTCAGTGAATAGCATTCTCAATGGTGAAAGACTGAAAACTTTTCCTCAAAGATCAGGAACAAGGCAAGGATGCCTGCTTTTACCATTTCTATTCAACATAGTGCTGGAGATTCTAGCCAGAGCAACTGAACAAGAAGAAATAAAAGGCATCCAGCTTAGGAAACAGGGAGTAAAATTCTCTCTGTTCATGGACAAAATGATCCTATTGTAGAAAACCTTAAAGATCTAAAAAAAAAAAAAAAACACAAAACCAGTTACAACAAATGAATTCAGCAAACAGCAGGATTCAAAGTCAAAACACCAAAATCAGTTCCATTTCTATACACTAATAATGATCAATCTGAAAAGCAAATTATGAAAACGATTCCATTTAAAACTGCATCACAAAGTAGTAACTTAACCATGTAGTTAAATGACTTGTAGAATGAAAACTAAAAATAGTACTAAGTGAAATTAAAGAGACAGAAATAAACATAAATGTTATTTTCCTTAATAACATGTCAATACTACCCAAAATGATCTACAAACTCAATGCAGTCCCTAATAAAATTCCAATGATGTTTTCTGCGATGCATAAAAACTAAAATACATATGAAAGCTCAAGGAACCCTGAGGAGCCTAAAGAATCTTGAAAAAGGGATTTCCGGTCAAGATGACGGAGAGGTAGGACCACGAGCTTGCCTCTCCTCGCAACTACAACAAAACCACAACTGAATGCTAAACAACCATCGAAAAAAGACTGGAACCTAGCAAAAAAGATCTTTTGCAACTGGAAACATGAAGAGGGAACCACGGCAGGACAGTAGGAGGGGGGTGCTCACAATATAATCGGGCCCCATACCTCTCGGGTGGGCGACCCACAAGCTGAAGATCTGTTAAGTCGCAGAGGCCCTCCCACAGGAGTGAGAACTCTAAGCCCCACATCAGGCTGCCCAGCTCGGGTTCCAGCATTGCAAAGAGGAGGAGACCCCAGGACAACTGGTTTTGAAGGCCAGGGGTATATAGAGAACCAAAACTCAACCAAAAAAGCCAGCCTATTCAAAAGTGGTCAGAGGACCGGAATAGACATTTCTCCAAAGAAGATACACAAGTGGCCAATAAGCATGTGAAGATGCTGAACATCACTAATCATAAGGGAAATGCAAATGAAAACTATAATGAGCTTTCCACCTCACACCAGTTAGGCTGAAAATCACAAGGGTTGGCGAGGATGTGGACTAAGTAGCACACTTGTGCGTTGTTGGTGGGGATACAACACGGTGCGGTTGCTGTGGAAAACAGCATGGTGGCTCCTCAAAAAATAAAAAATTAGAATTACCATGTGGTCCAGCAATTCCACTTCTGGGTATATCCCCAAAGGAAGTGGGGTCTTAAAGAGATATCTGTACATCCACGTTCACAGAAGCAGCATTATTATTCACGGTAGCTAAAACGCAGAGGCAATCTAAGAGTCCGTCGATGGATGAATGGGTAAGCAAACGGTGGTAGATACATAAGTGAATCAGTGTTCAGCCTTAAAAAGGAAGTCCTGCAATGTGCTATAACATGCATTAACCCTGTGGACATTATGTCAAATAATAAGCCAGCCACAAAAAGACAACTACTGTATGAGTCCACTTACATGAGCTATCTAGAGTAGTCAAAATCCTAGAGACAGAAAGTAGGATGGTGGTTACAGGGGCGGGGAGTGGGAACGTGAAAACTGGGAGTTATTGTTTAATGGGTACAGAGCTTCAGTTTTACAAGAGGAGGAGTGCTGTGGAGATGGGTGGTGGTTATGACTACCAACTTCATGAATGTATTTAAACCCACTGAATTGTTACTTAAAATGGTGCAGGTGAGAAAAGAAAATACAAGTGCAGAACATGAATGCATAAAACTACAAACAGTGGTTTAAAAAAATCAAAGATCTAAAAAAGTGGAAAGGTACAGGGTGTTTGTGGATTGGAAAACTCAGTATTGCTAAGATGTAAATTCTTCCTAATTCGCTTCATAGATTCGATGAAATTCCAATCAAAGTCCTTACAAGCTTTTTTTTTTTATAGCTATCCACAAGCTCTTCTATAATTAATATGGAAAAGCAAAAAACTGGAGTAGCCAAAACAATTCTGAAGAAGAACAAAGGTACCACACCCCCACTAGCGCACTCTAAGACTTCCTACACAATCCAGGTGGGGGTACTGGTGAAAGATTAGACACAGCGATCAAAGGAACACAAGAGAGAGCCTAGAAATAGACCCACATAAACACTGTCTCTTGAATCTCTTTTTTTCCCCCTACAAAGACACCAGCAATTCAATGGAGAAAGGATAATCTTTTCAACAAGTGGTGCTGGCACAGCACAGACTTGCACATCCATAGGCAAAAAAGTGAACCTCAACACATACCCCACACCTGATACAAAAATTAACTAAAAAAGGGTCACAGACTTAAATGCAAAGCTAAAACTATAAAAGTTCCAGAGGAAAGTTTTTTTTTTAATTTGAGCACTTTGGTTTGGGTAATGAGATTTTAGATACGAAACCAAAAGCAAAACCCATTTTAGAAAATTCAAATCTTGGTAAGCCACAAAGTTGTTGAATAAAAGCAGATTATTATAAGACTTTTTAAAAAAATTTAAGAAAATAAGCATTATCAAAGGTAAAATATTTTGCCCTGTGGAAGTTGGTATTATGGAAATGAAAAAACAAACCAGAGACGGAGAGAAAATATTGGCAAATCACATTTTTTATGAGGGACTGAAATCGAGGATAACAAAGAACTCTTGATCAGTAACAAGAAAACCACCTGGCTGAAAAATGGGGGAAAGCCCTGGGCAGATACTTCACCAAAGATCCACAGAGAATAAAACATGTGAAAAAATAATCAGTAACACTAGCTGTCCATTAGGGAAAAGCAACTGAAAACCACAATAAAACAGCACCTCACATCTAATAGACTAGGCAAAATTTTTAACAACCTGATGCTCCCCAGCACTGGTCAGGGCGAGGAACAACAGGGGTTCTCACTCTCTGCTGGCGGGAATGCACAACTGCACAGCCACGTTGGAGGATGGTTTTTCACAAACCTAACCATAGAATCGCCATGTAACCCAGCAATCCTGCTCCTGGGTACTTAACCAACTGCTCTGAGAACACATGTCTACGCAAGGACCCACATGTGACTGCTGGCAGCTTTCAAAATCACCCAGAACTAGAAGTATGTGGATAGCAAGACTTATTACCAAATAAGGACAGTGTGACGTTGGCCTAAGGACAGAAGAGGAGGAGATGGAACAGAATAAAGAGTTCTGAAACCAAACCATAAGTATGGTTTATGGACACCTGACATACGACACGGTGGCACTGCAGAGTCACAGGCAGAGGTCAACCACTTCAGTGAGACTGGGGCAGTTAGACAACTTTATGAAAAAAGTAAATCTGGATGCTTAAATCACCAAAAAAAAAATTAATTCTAGATGTCTGTGAGCCTAAATGTGAATGGTAAATGTGAACAAAAAAATTTCTTCATAAGCACTGAGTAAGAAAAAAGTTCTTAGAAAAAGCACTAATAATAAAAGCAAAAAAATGTGTAAACTGAATTAAGTTAAAATGAGAAATAGCTATTCATCAAAAGACAGCACTGGAAGGGAGGGTAGAGCGTGTGCTTAGCGTGTGCTTAGCATGCATGAGGTCCTGCGTTCAATCTCCAGTCCATCCATTAAAAATAAAATAAATAAATATAAATAAGTAAGCCTAATTACCACCCCCCAAAAAAGATGAAAAAAAAAAACCAGCATTAATAGAATGAAAAGGCAAGACAGGAAAAAAAAAACCCAACTTGCAAGGAAATACTGAACAAGAGTTAGTGTTATGCATCGTGAAGTATTTAGAGGGAGGCATGCTGATGTCTGAAATATAAGAAATGCACCAAAAATCAGGTGGGTTAATAGATGCATAGATGGATGGAAAGATGGAACATGCGATAAAGTAAGTATATAGTAAGATGTTAAAGGTGAGTATACAGATGGTCACTGTAAAGTCCTTCAACTGTGGCATGTTTGAAAACTGTCCTAACAAAATACTGGATGTAAGGGAAGCACCTCACATAAAATTTGAATATGGATCTGATACCGAGCTTGCTTTAAACGTCAACGTGCATGAATCACTGAATCCTGCTGAAACGTGGAGTCTGATATGACAGGACTGAGGTGGGGCCTGAAATTCAGCATTACTAATAAGCTTCCAGAATATGAAGACCTCCTTTAAGTCAGTAAGACAGAAAACATCCACAAAAGGTAACAAATGTCCAAAAACCACCTCTTTAGCCAGCAGGAAATGCAAAGCAAAGCCGTACAGGGTCCCACCACGCCAGGATGGCTCAAATGGAAAAGAACAACAATTGAGAGTCAGAGGAGACCAGGGAGGGTGCGACTCAGCAGTAGAGCACATGCCTAGCACGCATGAGGTCCTGGGTTCCATCCTCAGAACCTCCACTAAAAAAATATAATGAGTAAATAAATAAACCTAATTACCCCCTCCCCCCCAAAAAAATGCAGAGGAAAAAAAGCAGAAATAAAAAAAAAAGTCGGCGCAGACTGTGAGGCAAGTGCAGGATAAGCTGGGGAGTCTACGAGGATGAGAAATAAAAGCAGTACAGCAGGACTCACACGTGCATGCCACCCACACACACAGAAATGCAGGCACAGCAAAAACAGTACACATTTTGTAAACAAAACAACATCCATTAAAAGAGTAATTCTGGGGAGCGGAGAAGCAGCTGAAAATTGAGTCTGGGGACACCAGGAAACAGATCTCACACGATCTGAAGTTAATTTAACTCTCCCTCCTAAGAATCCCCAGCCCCCTCCCCACCAAAAACAGGCACAGGCAAGATGTGGAAAGAAAAAAGCAGCTCACCCAAGCATCGCTGGTTTTCAGCTGGTCTTGAGAAACACACAGCCACCTGAGGAGCTGCTCTGTCCCGGGACTCTGGCGCCTCTGCCAGGCTCCTCCAGGGACGGGCCTCTGGTCAGGGGTCCCAGGACCCAGGATGGATTCCTTGCCTTGGAGCTTTCTAATCCCACCGCAAGGACTGTCTCGTTCCTGGAGAGGTGGGACCTGTGGACCCAAGAGCAAGCTCACTTTAGCAAACACATTTTGTCTGGGCCCCAGCCTTGGTCCCCTTTGTGGGTGAACATACGAGGCTTGGCTGCGGGTTCCGCAGACTGTGGTCAGTGCTGCTGAGGGGCAGGAGTGAGGGTGAAGGGAAACGGGGGACCCATCGCACAGACAAGTCCCCCCTCCCAGACTCTGCACAGGCCCCCAGAAGCCCCGAAAGTGCAGCAGCCCCCAAGCTTTCAGGAAGCAAATAGCCCTACTGTCGGCAGGAGACCGCAAGGAACAGCTTTTGAATGAGATAGTCAGTCTGCGTTCCAGCAGGTCGCTTCTCTCGATAGCTGACGTCCAAGAACAATTCACTTCACCTCTCTGAGTCTTTTCATTGCTAACATGATGAGAGCAGGAGGAGAGCAAGGCAGCAGGGTCGTTTTTGAATCTCCCAATAAAAACAGAAGAGGCCTCCAAGAAGAGGAAAAGAAAAAGCCCAGAGATGGCCACAGACAGACAAACGGACCCAGGTGGCAGATCTCCAGCACGCTGCAGGTCCCCCAAGTCACCACTAAGTAGGCACCCCCGACAGGAGGGGGCCTCCCGAGGGGAACCTGAGCCCGTCAGCCCAGAGCTGCAAGTGACTAAGAGAAGTGTCCCCAAGGGTGCTAAGGGCACTAAGGGTGCTGGGTCCCCGAGGAACACGAAGGTCGGAGGAACGATGGGTCTTCACTGTGAGGGAGAGCCGCCGGGAGGGGAGGGAAACTGCTCAGCACAAGAGCGAGAAAGGAGATCCGGGCAGAGAGGGAGACGAGAGAACGGCGATTCAGAGAACGTGGGAAAGGAGAGAAAGGGAGGAGACAGAAGTACGAGTTGGTCAGAGGGAAGGGTCCAGAGGAAGCTCTTTCCAGAAACCATTTTAACAACAAAAAACACAAAGTAAAAATGGGAGAGATACAAGGAAGACGAGGCACACTGGACTCTAAGGGACATGGGGTCAGAGGCAGAAAAAGGCTTCCTGATGAGGCTTAGCGTAGAGTCAGGTCGGGGGCGTGTGTACATGTATGTCTGCTTCTATTTACAAAAGAATCCCTGAGAAGATGAACCAGGAACTGAAAAACGGTCACCTCCGGGGGAAGGAAGAACAGAGCAGGAGGGACAGAGGCTTGTCTGAAGGCACCATTTACATTTTCTACTTTTAATTATCACCTAAATATTTCACATGACCCAAAAGGAGGCAGGCAATCCCTGAAGTTGAAAATAAATGTCAACAGATACATTTGTTTTTCCGACTGGAAACAAAACTACAAGAGACAATACTTTTTTTAACTGACCTTAATGTGTGGTATTTAACTGTATTCTTCGGATAAAATGAGCTACAAATACATACTGAACTTTACTTAGTCTCCCTGTTAGCAGTTAAAAAAACAAAACTGTTACCTTACAACCATTGCATGTATGCTACAGGACATGACAGTTACGTTACCGTTACTAAGGACCAAGGTATCCAGCACGTGAGGGAGAGATGCAAGGGGAAGCCTCGTGCATGGCTGGTGGGAATGTAACCTGGCGCCACTGCTTCGGACCCAGCTTGGCAGCTCCTCAAATTCTTAAACCCAGAATTACTGAATTACCCAGCAATCCCACTCCTAGGTATCCGCTCAGGAGAATTAAAAACCTACGTCCATAGAAACATTTACCCAGAAATGTTTGTGACAGCATTATTCATCATAGCCAAAAACTGGAAACAGCCCAAACATCTCTGAATGGTGGAATGGATAAACAAAACATGGTCTCTACCAACAAAGGTACCCTATGTAGCCATAAAAAGGAATGAAGTACCGAAAAATGCTACTAGGTGATGAACGTTTGTAGTATAGCTGCCTCACAATGAGCTGTTTTTGACTGTAATGCAAGTACCTGACTGTACAGAAAGCCTCTGACGTCAAGGACATCTGTCTTGGATGCACACAGCTGCTACACAACTTGAGGAAGAGCCCAGCCACCCCACCCTGAGGATCCATCGGAGACAGTCTGGGGGCCGAAAATCGCTTGCTTGAGTGACCCTACTCTCCCCTTCCTATGTCTTAATTCTCACCTTATATTTTAAATTCACCGATAAACAATGAACCTGCAACCCCCCAATCCAACCCCAATAAAGCAGAACCCCAGATCCCCTTCTCATTCATCCTCTCTCTCCTCCCCTTTCTCTCTCAAACCTATCAGTCATCACATTAATCATAACAAAATGCTCCAGTTATGAAACCGACAAAGGCTTGATCTCCAGAATATATAAGCAGCAAATATGACTTAATAAGAAAAAAAAAAAAAAACCCAATCCAAAAACGGGCAAAAGACCTAAACAAGCAATTCTCCAAGGAAGAAATACAAATGATCAATAGGCACATGAAAAAATGCTCAATATCACTAATTATCAGAGAAATGCAAATCAAAACTACAATGAGCTATCATCTCACACCAGTCAGAATGGCCGTCATTTAAAAGTCCACAAATGACAAATGCTGGAGAGGCTGTGGAGAAAAGGGAACCCTCCTATACTGCTGGTGGGAATGCAGTTTGGTGCAGCCACTATGGAAAACAGTGTGGAGATTCCTCAAAAGACTAGAAATAGACTTACCATATGACCCAGGAATCCCACTCCTGGGCTTATATCCAGAAGGAACCCTACTTCAAAATGACACCTGCACCCCAATGTTCATAGCAGCACTATTTACAACAGCCAAGACATGGAAACAGCCTAAATGTCCATCAACAGACGACTGGGTAAAGAAGATGTGGTATATTTATGCAATGGAATACTACTCAGCCACAAAAACCGACAACATAATGCCATTTGCAGCAACGTGGATGTTCCTGCAGAATGTTATTCTAAGTGAAGTAAGCCAGAAAGAGAAAGAAAAATACCATATGAGATCGCTCATATGTGGACTCTAAAAAAAACCCCAAAACATAAATACAAAACAGAAACAGACTCATAGACATAGAATACAAACTTGTGGTTGCCAAAGGGGCGGGGGTGGGAAGGGACAGACTGGGATTTCAAAGTGTAGAATACATAAACAAGATCATACTGTACAGCACAGGGAAATATATACAAGATCTTGTGGTAGCTCACAGGGAAAAAAATGTGACAATGAATATATGTATGTTCACGTATAACGGAAAAATTGTGCTCTACACTGGAATTTAACACATTGTAAAATAACTATAACTCAATAAAAAAAGTTAAAAAAATGCTCCATTTAGACACAAAGACTGACAGACTGACTTTTTTAAAAAAAGCAATGATGTGATTTTTCAAAAACACGTCTAAAATATTAAGATCCAAAAAGGTCAAAAGCTAAAGAAAAAGACATAACCAGCAATTACTCAGAGGGAGGCTCCTACAGTTGTATGAAGATAAAACAGACTCTAAGGCAAAAAAGAATCCCTGGGAGGCCGGGGAGGAGGGTGTATATACCCCAGTGGTAGAGCGAATGCTTAGCATGCATGAGGTCCTGTACCCCAGTAGCTCTGTTAAATAAATAAATGAACCTAATTACCTCCCCTCTCCCCTCCAAAAATCCTGGGAAACGTGTCAATAGGTCTTTCTCCTCGAGAGAATATGATCTAAGTTTTTAACATGATCCTCAAAGCCCTTTATGATCTGGTTTCTGCCTGTAGCTCTGGCCTCATTTCTTAATACACATTCCACCGCCCTCATCACCTACAAACCTCTCTCCATTCTTTTACTTTTCAGCAACCGTAGAGCGTTCAACGTTCACCAACATACTAGAGCGCTTCGCTTCAAGCCCTGCAAATCTGCACGCTGCTTCCTTTTCCTAGGCTGACCTCCAGTCCCTTGTTCACCTCACTCACCCTTCAAATCTCAGCTTAAGACTCTCCCGTTAATCTCTGAAGCATTTCCTGGGGGTGTCCAACCTTCCAAAACCGACCCTGTGCTGTGTGTCCCCGCCCCCGTCCACAGTGTGCTCACAGAGGGACCCCTAAAGTGTCACTGTGCCCACCAGACCACTGCTCTCCGAAGGCAACAACTACTTTTCTTTGTACCCTTAGCACCTGCCCAGGATCCAGCCAACAAAAGACAATAAAAACTGTTAATTAAGCAAATAAACAACTGCACAACTCCCCAAAGGAGGCCCCCAAATCTGAGACACAGAAAGAAAAATTAAGAAAATACGTGTGGAAGTAATTGGAAGATGATTACCCCTTCTTTAACTCAAGGTTCAAGGTACAGAATTGGCAGAAACGAGACTGAAGGAAGGAGTAAATTAACAGGTGGGTGACAAGAAGCACATCCGGACGGCCTAATGTCATCTAAAGGTGGCCCAGCGGCTTGGAAGCGGGGTGAGGAGAGGAAACTCCAGGCAAGCTCCGACCCTACAAGAGACGCAATGAGCACATATCGGCGTCGAGGGAGTTTTTCAGACACGAGAGGAAAACCTTAAAACCCCTACTCACCCAGACGGCAGCGGTCCGGACCCGGGTGGCCATCCCCACGGCCAGCTGGGCGCGCCCTGCGGGGGGTGGCGGGACCACACGGCTGCAGGAGGAGCGAGAACGTGAGGGCACAGGTCTCCCCGCGCCCGCGCGCCCCCGCGCCCCCGCAGGAGGGGCCCGGCACCTGCCCGCCCCACGCCTGAGCCTCCTTCCCTCAAGCAGCCGTGGGGTTCCCCGCCTCCGCCCACCAACACACACGCGATCGGGTCAGGGCGGAAGAGGGGGACCCAGACTAGTCGGCACCGTCCCGCAGCCTGGAAACTGGAGGGTCTCCCGCCAGCGGCTCCTCCAGTCCCTGCGTGCGCAGCGCCGGGAACCGCAACCAGACCCGCTCGGTCCTCGCTCCTGACGTGGCGGCGCCCGTTCCGGGTGCTTCGGGGACGGCCCGCGGGGGCTACGAGGCCAGCCCAGTCCAGCTCAGCTCACCGTGACGGGAAGAGGACGCCGTCCGCCGAACGAGGCTCTCCCCGCCAGTGCCGAGCTGATGGCGGCCGCCAGCGACGCGCAGGAAATGCGTCAGTGCGACGCGAGGGCGGGGCGAACTACCACTCCCAGAAGCCTCTGCGGGCGCTCCCCCGGCGCCGGGCGGCTCCAGCCGAGCGCTGCCGGAAGGGGGCGCTGCGGCGCGAAGCGCAGGCTCCAGGGCCCCATCCTGCGCGCGGGCACTAAACCAACCCCGAGAATAAGAAAACCGATGGAGGGAGCGCATCTCGGGAGGGGAATGAATAGAGTTAGAAGTGTGCTGAGGTCCCTGCTTTCCGAATGGTAGAAGCTCGAAATTACAGTTTAATAACGCAAAGATTCATTGCGTTATGTAAATGACATTTTTACGAAAATTAAATTTATTTTCCAGAAAAACAGGAGTGGTGTTCTCTTCCTACTTTGCGGGGGAGGGTCGGGGAGGAGGGCGTGTGGAGGACTCTTTCCAGCGCCGGGCTTGATACAAAACAGCTAGACTCTCGTAAGTGCGTCTGCATTCAATATGTTGCATCTTTGCTTCTGTGGAAGTATATTTTTTAAAAATCTGGCCTTACATAGGTATGTAGATGGAACAGGACAGGGTATTTTAATATACTCAGATAACTGCGCATCTTTTCCTAGTGAAAGCTGAACAAGGGATAGGTCACTTGCAGTGCACGATCTGAAACCACACGGGCGAACTTCTATTATATTAAAATCCATTGGTCTACCTTGTACTTTGAATGGACAGTTTTACCATGGATGATTTTGTAACGTCATGCATTGGTCATTATGAAAATGCTGGTTCACTGACTAATGCAGATCCTCCAAATGTTGCTACCTTTCATAATACAATATGAAAACTCGTATTCATTATTATCATGGATCTTAAGTTTTGGGAATCTATGTTCACAGTGGCAGATACAAGATTTCCAAAATTCTGTTTTCACTTACATTGGCAAAAAATGTTGTCTTTTGTTTTCCTTGAAGTGACAGCTCACTTGGTTGATTTTTGAGAAAAGTCCTTTCATGCAAACCTCAACTCCCAACTCAGATCATCACACAAGTACTTTTTCTGGAGACAGCTAAGGAATTTCACTGCAGCACATAATGTATGTTGCACAGATATTAAAAACACATGGCTCGAGAGATGAGATACAATAAAATTATTTTTCACTGCTCCATCGAGGACAACCAGAAGTGAAATTGGTCCTTCCCTTTTTTTTTTTTAACTGTGAATGTGACGATGAAGAACACAATGCCTACTAACAAGTACACTTTGGTGCTACCGCCCTGATGCATCTGAGTGCCCACCGATGCACCCCTATTGCTTTTGCACCATCAGTGCAAATTCAACACAATGAGTGACGTCTGAAGTTTGGGAACACCAGTACTCATAAAATTCTTTCAACTTTTCCATATCTTTCAAATTTTTCATAATAAAATATGGGAGGAAAATATTGTAGAAAAGGCAAACTTTTCAACAATTTGTGTAGGAAAATGAGATAGCTATACAATAACAGAAAAAAAGATTGCTGTCTCAGAATGCATTTAAAATAAATCCTAAATAGATTAAATACTAAATGTGGAAAGGAAGGCTCTAAAAGTTTTAGGCTGAAAGGTAGAATTAGCATCCTTTGCACACTGATTTGTTAACCAATCTCTGTTAGGTACTAAGGTCTCATGCTGTGTTAGTTTCCTCACTGCTGCAACAAACTACCACAGACTTGGTAGCTTAAAACAAATGTATCATCTTACAGTTCTGAAGGTCAAGGTGCGACTCAGGTCTTACTGGGCTAGATCAAGGTGTTGGCAGGGCTGCGTTTCCCCTCTGGGGGCTCTTGGGGGAAATTGTTTCCTCACCTTTTCCAGATTTTAGAGGCCACGTTCATTTCCTGGCTCGCAGCCCCGGTCTTCCAGCTTCAAAACCAGCAAGAGAGGACTGAGTCTCCTCACACCGCATCACTCTGGCCTCCTTTTCTGCCTCCCTTGTCCACTTTGAAGGGCTCATTAGGCACACCTGGACCATCCGAGCTACTCTTTCTATTTTCAGGTCTGCTGCTTAGCCAACTTAGTTCCCCTTTGCCAAGTAAGGTAATGTATTAATAGGTACCAGGATTAGGACGTGGACATCTTTCCAGAGCCATTATCTGCCTGCCATGTGTCTGTGAGTCTGTTTCCTGCCTCTTCGTTTTGTCCCATTGATATACGCCCATAACGGGGGTCTGCAGATCTTTTCTGTAAAAGGCCAGGGTATTAGTATTAGGAGGGCCATGATAAAGTGCCAGAGGGCAGCTTAAACCACAGAAATGGATGTTTCCACAGTTCTGGAGGCTGAAAGTCAGAGATAAAGGTGGCAACAGAGTTGGTTTCTTCTCAGGCCTCCCTCTTTGGCTGGCAGGTGGCCGTCTTCTCCCTGTGTCCTCATTTGGGCATCCCGGTGTGCAGGTCAGTGTCCTAATCTCCTCTTCTTATAAGGACACCAGTCAGATTGGATTAGGGCCCAACTTAATATCCTCATTTGTTATTTATTATTTTACTGACATATGGGTAATTTACAATGTCGTATTCATTTCAGGTGTTCAGCAAAGTGATTAAGTTACACATACACTATATATATATTCTTTTTCAGATTCTTTTCCATGATACATCTAATATCCTCATTTTACCTTAAAATGTTTAAACTTCAAAGACCCTAAACAGTGACATTCTGAGTTTGGGGATTAGGACTTCAACACAGGAATTTTAGGGGACACAAGTCAGCCCCTAACAATCACCAGTAAACATGTTAGGTTTTGTGATGTCTACAGCCAGGAGGAAGTAAAAACAGCGGCTGGCCAAAAAAAAAAAAAAAAAAAAAAAAAAAGGTCTGTCATAACTACTGAGCTCTGCCACTGTATCACAAAGGCAGGAATAGATAAAACTACATAAAATGAGCATGAATGTTACAGTAAAACTTTAATCACAAAAGCAGACAGCTGGCCAGATTTGGCCTGTTGTCCATTGTTTGCCAACTCCTGGTCCACACGGTGCTAATACAGCTTCTCTTGTTATTGTATCATTAGATCACGCCTTGTAAGTAGTAGATCAAAGCCCTTGTCCATTGTTGTCCTTCACAAAGGCCTCAGTTAATTTTAATCCTTTGGTCTTGCATGCACATTCGGGGCTCTGACTGCCAAGGTCCATGTAAAAGCCTTTGTCACCAAGGGTAGTAGCGCTAAGATGTATTTCCATGGGACCCTGATCCAGTATGGCCTCATCTCCAGATCCATAACTAATTACATCTGCAAAGACCCTATTTCCAAATAAGGTCCCTTTCCTAGGTTCCGGGGGTCAGGACGTGGATATAACTTTGGGGCAGACCCCCATTCAACCCAATACAGCAGCCCAGTTCCCAGATGCCGGCCGAGGGCATATTTGCCGGCTGGCAGTGTTCCGTTTTCTGCACAGGGGTGTCTTTGATTTCCTGCTGCAACTCAGTGGGCAGAGGGGACACTACTGGCTGACCTCTTGGTCTTTCCAGGGACCCTGTCAAGGCATCCACCCCGGGAGTGTGGAAGCACGGCCAGGGCTCCCTGTACATACTCTATGCCTACCCCACAGTAGTCAGACACCTGCTCAGGCTGGGCATCCCCAACAGGCTGGAGGGGTCCCTGGACCACTGCACCTTCCACCACATTGACAGCCTGCTACGCTGTGTGCAGGCCTATGACCGTGGTGTGGACATGGACCTTACAATCCTGCTGTGGACATCCCCACCCCACTAGCCCCCAAGAGAGAGAACCTGGCCATGAAGAAGACAGAGCTGGACCTAACCTCAGCAGATTTAGGCAAGTATGGGGCTGCCCAGGTGTTTTTCGCCCAAAGGCCCAGGATGTGGATGTCTGAGCTGTGAGGGCTCCAGCTTGAAGTGGCCACCTCTGCATGCAGCAGGGCTCACCTGGGGGGTCACCGCAGGGAGAACAGGCCTTTGGGTGATTTTCCAACTCTCCCCACCCCAGACCCAGACCCACCTCCTGCCCCATTAACAGCGTTTAGATGGTGTTTCTCACCCAAACGCCTGTCCTGGGAAAGGGTTTTAACATTGCTTAGGGGTTGTTGACTGAAATAAGTGCACAGAGGGCACCACTGTAAGTGGCTGCAGAGGCTGGGCTGCAGGCTTGTCTTCATTGGGGGGTGGCAGCAATAGCTGATGACTTGATGGTTTCAGCATTCTTTGTTTACTGATATGGTTTGCAGTATTTTTCTGTGCACACAGCATTTATCACAATAGCAAAAGGTGGAAGCAACCTAAATTTCCATCAATGGATGAATAAACTAAATGTGATGTTCACACAATGGGACACTACATAGCCTTAACAACTAAGGAATTATGGCACATGCTATAATGTGGATGAACCTTGAAGTCACTATGATACATGAAATAAGCCAGACACAGAAGGAAAACTGTTACATGATTCCTCTTATATAAGGTATCTAGAGAAGCCAAATTCAGGGACAGAAAGAATGTCATTGCCAGGGGCTGAGGGGAGTTAGCGTTTAATAGATACAGAATTTCACGTGGGGAAAATGTGTACATTCTGGAGATGGATGGTGAGGTGCATGTGATATTCCATGTATACCTCTCAAGCGAATAGTCTCCCTTTCCCCCAGCCCCATGAGGCTCCCGGAGCCAAGCATCCCCGGCCTTCAAAACCAGGTGTCCTGGGGTCTCCTTCTCCTGATGCCAGAACCTGAGCTGGGGAGCCTGACGTGGGGCCCAGAGCTCTCACTCCTGTGGGAGGGCCCCTGTGACACAACAAATCTTCAGCCTGTATGTCACCCACTCTAGGGGCACAGGGCCCAACTGTATCACGAGAATACTCCTCCTACCATCCTCTACGGCTCCCTCTTCATGTTTCCAGTGGCAGAAGATCGTTTTTGCTAGGTTCCAGGCCTTTTTTGACGGTTGTTTAGCATTCAGCTGAGGTTTCGTTGTAGTCACGAGGAGAGGCAAGCTCGTGGTCCTACCACTCCACCATCTTCAGGAATCGATTGGGTACAGAGTTTTACTTGGGGAAAATGAGCAGCTTCTGGAGATGGATATTGAGGGCATTTTCACAGCAATGTAAGTGTAGTTAATGCCACAAAACTGTATATTTTAAATGGTTTAAATGGTAAATGTCATTTTATGCATTTTTAATCACAATGAAAAGTGTAAATGAAGCACTAATAAAACATGTTACTACTTGGATGAACATTGAAAACATTCTACGTGAAAGAAACCATACGGAAGAGGCCATCCAGCCTCCACTCACCTTGTGCGCTTCAAGCCCATCAAGGTTCTGAAAACAAGGGGGGTCTCAGTGAAGGTATCAGAAGAAGAAAACTGGATCAGAATGGAAAAAGATATTTTCATAAGTTGGGGCAATGGGGAAGGTTGAAATGGGCCTGAGAATGCAATTACAAGGTGGAACCATTAAACCTCCTTATTTGGGGTTTGTGCTGGTTCCCAAGGAGATTATCCCAGTTTGGGGTAAAATATACTAGAGAACTTGGTGTCAAATGTGAGTACTCTGCACTGCTATTCAAAGTGTCAACAAAAATAATCAATAAGCAATCAACAGTAAGAACAATCAAGGTTTGTATTTGAGCCAAACTGAACACTAGCCTGCAGCCCGCTTCCCAGATGGCTCTGAGGTGCTGCTCCAGGCAAGCAGGGTTTCCAGCACAGTTTCGTATCTTTTCAGAACAAAGAACATTCACGAGTCTGGGACCCAGTTCTTCAAGGTTTCAAAGAAAAGCAGGTCGGCACATTCACGGCGAGTCAGCGAGGCCTAGGCATGCGGGAGGGGTCTCAGCGTCAGCCGAGTGCTAGCGTGGGTGTCCGAGGAAGGGAGGCGTTTAGTCTTTATTTTAAACATGGACGTTCTTTACTTCTGGTCAACGTGCTCTTTTCTTTAATGATTAAAGAAGATATACAGTGTGTGTTTGATGGGCCGCAGACAGGCTGTTTTAGTTAGCATGAAATTCAAGGTAACTCATGGGTAAGCCAGAAGGACTTCTCTTTATCTCAATGTTAGCACTGCGACCTGGTGAAAAGGTCATTTCCATGGGCGTAAGTGTTCTCCTCAGTCTTAAACGCTCTATTTGTTTACAAAAAATTTGAAATAAAATAATGACCTTTGAGGTAAAAGAACACAGTGTATTTATTTTTACAGTGAATTGAGTGCCCGGTAGCCGTCAGCGTCCAAGGCAGAAAACGAAGTCCATTCCCTACTCGGAGGTTGGCACCGTGGAAGCAGCAAGTCTCACCAGTGCCCTGATTCCAGCACACTCAGTCACGGGTAGCGGAACTTGGGCGCTCATTCTGTTCCTCCTCAGCAAATGCCACATTTTACTACTTGGCTTCCACAAATAGAAACTCATTTTCAGTGTTAATTTTTTAAAAAAATATATTGTTAGTATTTTGTTCCTCTATTTCAGAGAAGTGAAAAATGACAACTGGCTCAGGAAATATCCAAGGATTTACTGTGTGCCTCCAGCCCTCTCAGGAAGGGGAGTGAGATTAGGATGGCTGGAGCTTAGGAGGGTGGAGTGCAAACCATCAAATTTTCCTAGTGCTGTTTCAAGTTTATTTGCCAAAAGCTCAGAGGAAAAAAGCCTCTCCTCTGTGTCCCTTTGTAAATATGGTTCATCTTCCTTTGCTTTATTAATGTCCTGGCTGAGCTAAAATAGCGCAATAAACAAGGAACACGTGTGAGGACTCCACGTACTCCAGACAGTGACGACCCCCGTGGCAGAGGTCAAGGAGTGTGCACTGCACAGCAGGCCCCAGTGTGAGGCGTGTGCTTTGCGGCCTGGTTGTGTCCCTAATGTGCTGCTGAATGTCGGGGTGGCTGTGGCCCTTTGTTTTCTTTAGGGAGCAGCACCTAACCTGCAACGTCGCTGTGCCATATTTTTGAAAGAATTTGAAGATATAACTGGGAGAGTGACTAAAATGACTTAGCACAGAATCTAACAATACGAGAAGTGACCAGGAAGGGAGCTGATATATGGGGAGAAGGCATAAAGGCCCAGAAGAAAGGCCAAGAATGTCGGTGAGCAAGGGTCATGTCAAGATGAGAGCCCAAAGGATTTAGGTTATGCCAGGAAATGGGGTGTTCACTTCTCTTATTTGCAAAGCAGATTTGCTCCAGTGTAGACTGTGTCAAGCGTGTGGCAAGATAACAGTGAGCAGTGGGACATGGAGGAGAAGGGCTATGGTGACCAAGAGCTTAAGACCCTGGGAAGGAGAATGCTGCGTGGAGACCCTGAAGTCAGTCAGAGGGTGGATGGTCATAGGGAAGGGACATGGACCATGACGCAAAGGAACAGTCTTCAGTGACTGAGGAGAAGGAATTGAAGATGAGGTCAGAGAAGCAGATGAGACCACCAGGCTGCGCCCCTCCCTGCGTCCAAGCCAGCGGTGTCCCTACATCCACACCAGCAGCGATGGTAAACCTCCCCACCTCCCCGTCCAGAAGAGAAATCTCTTCCCTCCCCTGGAATCTGTGTTGGTCCTGCTGCTGTGTCAGTGGGTGTGTGGAGTGTGCGGAGACGTGTCTGGAGCGTGGGCAAATGATACTTTGGAGCCTCAGCCTTGATAGTCTTGGCTGCCTCCAAAATTGTTCCCTTGTGGTTCTTCCCAGCACCTCTGAGCCAGCCCAGGCTGCTCTACCACACAGAGATGGAGACCACACAGAGCAGAAATATGCTGTCTCATCTGAGGGCAGCCTGCTCTAGCCATCCCTCAGGCAACCTGGAGGCAGGAATAGTCCAGCTGAGACCAGAAATAAAACCCAGTGGAGCACAATCCAAATTGCTGCCCTGCAGAATTATGAGTTGTGTAAATAGTGGTTGTTTTAGGCCATTAAGTTTTAGGTCAGTTTGTTAATCAGCAAAAGCTAACATGCGAGGAAATGACTGTGACAAGGAAGAACAGAAAACAGCATAGCCGAATGGCATGAGCCTCAAAGAGGTCTTTTCAGTGAAGGCACAGTTTGCCGCAGTTGGTCTAACAGGTTGTGAGAGGCACCTCAGTGTCTGACGGCATTTTCTCCCCCTCTTATGCTGGACGCTAGGGGGCGTGTAATGAAAATAAAAACTAATACGGGACATAGATTTTGGGGAACTCCAAATGCATGTTCAGTTACACAATCACTCATTAAAATTTAAAACCAGTTCTTATATGTTCTATATAGTTAGAATGATATTTATGAGAAAGAAAATAATTTCTGTTTAGCAATTATCTGCACTGGCCTCTGGGTACAGATTTCCAAATTGGCCCTATTCCCTCCAAGTGATTATTCCTCTGAGCTGGCCACTCATAGCGTGCCCTCGCTCCTGCCAGTGCTAACTCTGCCTGATACTGGAAATATGTCTCACCTTCACCTCCTCCGCCTGGTGCCTGGCTCAGCGCTGCACATATATAAGCATATTCAGCAAGACATTTATGGTTTACCTTTAAAATAAGCATGTGAGAAGTATTCACTTTAAAAGTAAGTTGAAAAATTATAAAGTAGTGAACATACTTGAAACAAGCAAGGCAATTTCAATCCAAATCTTGAAACAAACATCCTGTCCTGTTTGGTAGAACTACTTTAGCATTGATGATGAAAGACAGGACATCAATGACCTAGAAATTATTTCTACTTGATGTATTTCATTCTCTAGAGTCTGTCATTCCCTGTACAAAGTACCTCATCAGGCCACTAAATATATGATACCTGAACTTTTCTCAGACTATCTGATTATTAGTGCAATGAAGTAAAATTAGCCAAAACCCATCTTTCTTTTCCATGCCCCCTGCTCCCTGCACTTCTGAAGCCAATTGAAGCCAATCCCTGGCAGACTAGGACTCATGAATGCCATGTATAAAGTCACCTGCAAACTCAGGACACCCAGAACAGTACTCAATCCTGGAAGAAGGGGAAGACCCCACCTCCAGACTGGATGTGTCACACGAGCACACCGATGCAGCAGCCTTCTCCGAGATGTGCTTTCTTGCACAGCACTGTCACAAGTTGGTCCACTTCCGTGCACACGGCTTCTTCCACCAGGGTAAGAAGCTGATTAATATCCTTCCAGAGGCAGTAATCCACAGCTCCTTTTTTTTTTTGATCTCATTAAGGAATTTCAGGTAATGTATAGTTAGCCTCTCTCATCAGACCATCCACACGAAAAAAGAGAGAATATAGTCACACTGTCTCCTGTAGTCTGCTTGTCTCTTCTCTGCTTGGAATGTGTTACCTGCTTCTTCCTTTACTCTTTAAGTCCTGGTTGACAAATGTCACAAGCTCTGCTTCATGTGAATTTATCTCCGCCCCCAACCCCCAACCCCACCTGCCTAATCCCCAGGCCCGATAGCTCATCACACAATTATCCACCCCAAAGGGGCTGTGCTGTCTGTGATTCTCAAGGTAAGTCAGCAGCCTGGAGTACAACAATCTCCAACTATGTGGATACATTATTTAAGATTGTAAAATATTAATCAAGTAAGAAAACACAGCAAGTCTCACTAACGCCAATGCTGTGGGCAAGATGGTTCTGGGACAGGACCAGATGTGCAGCAGTCTAGAAGCAGGCAGCAGAAGAGAAAGGAGAGGAAGAGGTAACAACGTCTGACACCTTTGCTTTGGGCCAGACTCTGTCCGTGCAAAAACCAACCTTTCCTACGTTTGGGAAGGAAGCCTCAGAAAGATTAAGTATGTGCTGCCCAGCACGTTACGCAGGACTAGGCTCCAAACATCGCTCCGTCTAACCCTCATCCGCACACCACTGTCTTTCCCTTTATCACCTGTTAGTACACTGAAGCACACATTTGTGTACTTTTGGAAAATGTGTTCAGAAGCACTTTAGGGATAAATAAAAAAGCTTTGATAAAGAAAGTACCTAGGCCTCCCCTTGGACTTTGTATCCTCAGGCACTGAGCCAAGATCAGGAGGTGATTTTCCTCATTTCATGATAACCTTGCGAGTGCAGGCTGATGACATCATGGACGTCTTCCATCCTTGTGCTCTGGTTTGAATTTGCTTCCATTTGAGGCCACTAGTAGGTCAAGTTTCCAATCTTCAGACTTTCCATTTTTAGCAATAAAGACCAAGTTTTATTTCTATTTTGTTCAAGTTCCCTGAGATAATCCAACACCTAGTACATCTGGACAACTAGAATTGCTTAATCCCACAGATCAAATAAGACAAAAAAATTCCTCATATTTTTAGGCACAAACTATTAATTTGTTGGTTTGGGCTCCTTGGAGTTGTTCGAATAAACTATTTGTTTGGCCTTAAGTTGGAATACAAGTAAAATCATCTCCAGGATAAAGTTCTTAAGAAATTAAAAAAAAAAAGTAAATTTCTGACATGATCAAGTACATAAAGTAGAAGTTTAGAATAACATTGACTATATATATGTATATATTTAAAATCAGAGACGTTGTGAAAGTGTTCAGGTAAGATGCTAACCTGCTTGGTTACTGTTATCATTATGGACATTGTTCATTTTTCTTGATGTAGTTTAAAGCTTGAACAAATTATTTTTCCATTAGAATTGAACGTTAAAATTATCACACGTTGGAAAATAAGCATAATACCGATGTGCAGCTAGTTCATTTTTTACTCACATAAAAAAATGTATTTTTTTTTTTGCCTTCTTTTCTTACTCTGTTTTTTTTATTTTTTGTATTTTTTGGTGCCAGTTAGTATTTCTAGTTTATGATGTGAACAAAAAAATAAGATTTAAATTTACAAAGTCTTGTGCCTTTTTAACAGCTTTTGTGAGGTATTTGAACACTTATACAAAAATGAGATTTGGGATATTTAGTGGAAGTAATTAACTCATGTAGTCTTTGCCTCCAGGTCATTGGATTTGTACAAAGCTGGTTATAAATGCAGAATATTTGCTTGCTATTCTCAAAGGAGCATGGCCCTAATTAACTAAAACATAGTGTTATACATTTTGGACACATTTTCCCTGTGTATTGAGGTTTTCTTTAGCAATTTTGCAATACTTAGGTTGCAAATCAAGATAAAAGAAGAGAAATACAGTCTTCTTTCTCTCCAGTGCATTTCACCTGACAAAGCAGAAATCAGAGCGCCCCGAACAGAAAGGCGGCCGCATGCTGGAAAGAAACGTGAGAAACCGAACTGTCAAATCCTCTATTTCAAGTGTTCTTCAGCAAAAATTGGTCATCACTCATGTTCTAAAACAGAATGAGGGCACAAGAAACATTCAGGGAAAACAGCATTTTTCCACATTAATGTTTTCCGTTTTATTTGTGGCGCAGTGCCTTATACAGATTGTTGGTGTTCACCTTAACCACAAAATGCGCCATTCTAAATGCAGACTACTCTACTTAAAGTGATCATGTATTGAATATCATATAGCAAATTGCCCAGGACTATGTTCAATATCTGAAGAGATGAAGAGGGTAATGTTGCCTTTATGAAAATTGAATTCTATTTACTAGTTCATTCACTTGTTCATTCATTTACTTAGTCCTGAATACAAGAAATATTTTAATCTTTTACTCTGTGCTAGGCTCAATATTAGGTATTGAGCGTTAGAAAATGAATTAAAATACTATATTTCCTCAAAAAGATCAAATATTCCATTCGCAGTCACTCTCCATCCAAAGGGCTATGCTGAATGTCAAGTGAAAAAGTTACCAGAGTTCCAATTATCCATAAAGAACAACTCATTGTTATTCCCACAACATGTCTAGCTTAATCAGCACTCAAGTCTTAAAGCTGTCAGGCAATATTAATTTCAGTGAGATCTAAAAAGGAGCACAGACCTAAAAATCCTGCTTGAATATAAAGAACCTCTCTGTCTCCCTACTCCACTATTGGAAATGCTTTGTTATTGTTGGAAAATGACTTAACCTCATAGAAAACAAATGTCTATTGCCATCATGGAGCCCAGCTAAACTTTCCATTAATTCCCTACTTCGGGCCATTAGTAAAATTAAGAGAAAAAGGATAAAGGTGAGTTGAAGAGAGCTGGGTTTTCATTTTCTGGTCACTAAAAAAAAAAAAAAAAAAACAAAAAAAAAAACACCTTGCATTTTTATAAGAGACTATTTATAACTTATATGGCTATTTTGAAGGTAGGACTTAACTTGCAACCATGACAGCCAACATCAAGGTTTCATGTTGGGCGTGTAGAGGAAATGGCTTTTGTAGTGCTGTAGATTTTTATTTTCAGGCTATAATGTATAATTTTTTGATATTTAACTGTTATTTTAAACATGTTTAGGTTTCCAGCAGAAATGCCTTATCACTACAAAGGGTAATTTACCTCCATTTTTTCCTTTTGTTATTTTTCTTGAAATGGTTTTTGTTGGATGAAAATGATTAAATAGCCTATTTAGTTGTAGTTGCACTACTAAATTGTATGAAGTATTCTTTTTAAAAAGTTCTGTTCTCACCTGGGGGAATGATGTCAATTTCTAATTATTGCCTAAAAAGAAAAGAGTAATGATACTTGAAAACTTCTGTTCCTAGACTGGTAAACAGCTTTACCAGGTGTGTAAATCTAACTCTTAAACAAAATCAAATGAATAAAAACAGTTTTATTGAAGGATTATGGGAAGATGACAAATAGTAACAGGGTAAGAGCGACGACAGAAGCAAGCACCTATAAGCAACACCTACAGAAAACCTAGGTGACGAGAGTTTCTCCTGAGCCTAAGAACACAAACTGCCCACAGCTACACCGCCTTTCAGTGGCATCGTCTACATGGGTAAAGGCAGAAAAAAGGAGTCGGTGCTTCTAATGGCCTTGAGAACAGCAGAACGATAAAATTGCCAGTAGGCACAACAGATCAATCTGAAAACACAGACAACTGTGGAAGGGGCTTCAATAGTAGGCAAATTCCAAGTTTGAGCACAGGGACAATAAAGGATATCTGATGTTGCTGGAGCACATGGACTTTAGAAACTATCAAACGTAATCTCTTTTCCAAGAGAATAGAAACTGCTGGGAGTTGAACACAGATTGATCAGAGTAGGGATAATGCTCAAAGGAGAGAAGTTTCAGATAAAAGTGTTGCAGTGGGAATCAAATTTCACAAAAGCATTGTGTCGTGTTTTAGCACTTCCTCAAGTAAAACTTAGTTAAGACAGGGAGCTCTTGAAACATAAAGGTAGAAATGATGTCTGGGTCCATTCGTCCCTTCTGAAAGTAGAGGAAAACTCATTTCATTGAAACAATGGTCCACAGAAATGGATTTTAGTTAAGTCCCATATAAATTTATTGTATAAGGAAAAGAGAATGAGTAGAATAATTTTTTTTTTGGCAGACAAAGCAGAAAAGCATATTTTTTTAAATAGTGAAAACTGTAACCTAGTATTTTTAAGTGATCCCAAAGAACTCAAGAAAATATTAAAAGTTACTTAAAAACATGAAAAATAATTAGAAAAACTCATAATAATCTGCTTGAAGAAAAAGGAGACTTGAAAAAAGTGGTAAAAAAATTAGAAAAGTACTTAGAAAGAAATAAAAATAAATTTCAGAAGTGAAAATTGAACTAGAAGTCACTTGAAATCAAATACAGCAGATAATGCCTAAAGAGACATATGAAGAGAAGGAATTTTTTTAAAACTGAAAATAAAGGGTTTGATAAAAGTGCTAAAAATAAAAGATAGACAAACAAGGTCTAACATGTGTCCAATACAAGACTCTGGAGAAGAAAAATAAAAGTTATTAAGGATAAATGCTAAAAATTGTAATTCAAGAAAACTTACCAAAAATAAAAGAGAATTTGAAAACTCACATTGAAAGGACACCCTGTATTCCTGGGATATTTGTCTATTAGTGCCAACACTGAGAAATGTTATGGTAAAATAATTAAACTTCAAAGAGAAACCAAATAGAATCCTTTGGTGTTGTAGGTAAAAAAGACCAAACTAGTCAAATATGAAAGAAAATCATATTGTTACCATTCTTTTTAACATCAAATCCAGAATACAATGGTGCAGCATATTTAAGATACTCATAGAAAGAAATTGTGTGCTTTGGTTTTATATTTAGACCAACTGTTAGGAAAGAAGTGTTATGAAATTGCAAATATCATTACATAAGTAACCAAGATGCTGTGATGCTGGCATAAACACAGATACATTGAACAATGGGACAGAATAGAATGCCCCCAAATAACCCTTTGTGTGTATGCAGAATGTATAGACAGGATGCTAAGACTACAAAAGGGGAAAGGACAGTTTCAATAACAGATGGAGCTGGGAAACTGGACATCTACCAGCAAAAGAATGAAGCTGGAATCTTACCTGCATCCGATGCGGAAATGTGGTGGTCAAAGGAGGTGATAACAGAGCGAAAAGGTAACTTTAGCGGAATGGAGGTGGTGAAGGTGATTTAAAAAACCTCTAAGAGTCAAAGATTTAGACTGATTTCAGACTTTGCAATTGATGATGGAATAAAACACCCTGGATCACTGAAAAAGCATTGGAGATATCAGAATATTTTTCTCCTGGGTCCTTCCTCAGGAATCTACAAGTGGTCAAGTTTCAGACAAATGACATGACTTGAGAGACTACAATATAAAATCTGTTAGATTTTGTTTAAAATACTTGATATGCCAAAGACGACTTCTTCATGTTAAGCAAGCAAGGCTTCAAAGATGAGATGTGATTGTACAACATGTGTAAAGTATCAAAGTAACGCCTTTTACTTGGTCAGTGAGAATGTGACAGCAGGAAACAGCTGAGGTGTTTGGTGCTGCAACATCTGAGGCAAGCGGGCGTGTATGGAGCTTAATAAGACACCAACGAAAATGCTTCAGACCGTTTCAGATAAGGTCTGCTAAATCCACGGTCATTTATTCAGGATGATCTTGGCAATAGCATTAGTATTTATTTCCACTAATGCTTATGATGTCCAAACCTGTGATTCCAGGTTAAACCTCTCTCCTAACCTCTAGATCCACATACTCCAAGTCTCTATAACATTTCCACTGAACATCCTACAGTTGTCTTGACCACAACATATTCAAATTTATTTTCATGTCTTGTCCAATGTTCATTTTCTCCCAAAATGTACTGCCTTCCTATTTTTTTCTAGTCTGGTGAATTACCACCTAAGCTTCCATATTTTTTAAGACAAATGCATGTTAACAGAGTTTCAAGAGCACTTCCTTAGCATCTTAAGATCTAGTTCTTCCTCTATGCATTATTTTCTGTGTTACAACAAAATATCTCTTCCTAGTCTCATCATTGTCAACAAACCGCTAGAATGATCCTTCTAAAACCAAAGATGATCACATACTCTTCTGCTTAAGAGTATTTAAGAGCTCGTTATTATGAGATAAACTCCAAGTCCTATTTAGTAATTACAATCATATAAGAGAAAATAGCCCTTTCCTATGTGTTAATTTCACGTGAACACAGCACCTCGGGTGCTTGATGGTTCAATCATTTTGACCTATATACTGTTCTATTTAGTTTATGCAGGCTGCTGCACAAATCATTCTTACAATGTTACTGCCTCTGAAATACATAAAAGATTTCTCCTCTTTATTCCATCAAGTGACCTTGGCTTAGTCATTTACTCTTCACTGTTGACAGAGGAGAGCAGACTGCACCCCACTTCCTCTGGATTCATCTCTACACTGAGCACACACTTCCAATGTTACACTGTATCCCTATCATACTGAATGACATACCCTTCTCTTTTTTGCACAATTCTCTTAAACTAAAGCAGTAAGAACCTCAGGTCAGAGGTCTTATTTTACGTTACTTCCAGTATAATACTGCAATAAAAAAGAACAAATCCAACTTCATATTAGCTCTGTTCCTTTGGCTCTAACACTGTGCTCTGTTTCGTGGGATCAGTCATGCTGGTTCTGCACCTTTTGTAAAAGAATATTGCCTAAAGCCTGAAATATACAGGAAAGCCCGTCCTCCAGGCTCTGACCTTTAAGGGGATAACACTTTTCCATACATATAAAGATAAAAATTTGCTGAATAGAAAATAACATTTGTTTTGTTGGAGGTTTACAGGGACATCATGAACTGCCCCACATGGACAGCTGCAAGAACAAAGAATTCTGGCACCAAGAAGTTTGCAGAAACCAACCACACGCCCTCCCACTTTTAGTGTAAAAGGAGCCTGAATTCTGACTTGTGGAAGATGGTTCTCCAGGACATAAGTCCCCCATCTTCCCAATCTGCTGGCTTTCTGAATAAAGTCATTATACCTTGCTCCAACACCTCATCTCCTGATTTATTGGCCTGTAATTGCGGCAAGCAGAATGAGTTTGGAGTCAGTAACAATACCTATATATATTCCACTTTATATGTAAAGTTTGAAACCACAAAAAATAACACTGAAATTGGACAATTCTGAATAATTTTTACATTGGTGCCTACTTACATTTTTGAGCCTGCTTGAAATATTTTTCAATATATTGTAAAATACATTGAATATATCAATATATTGTAAAAGAATGGTGAGTAAAACTATATTCAAGTGCTAATGTAACACAAATGTTATTGGTTAGCATTATAACTTCATGGATCTCCTTCTCCCTGCGATACATGTCTAACCATGTGAAACACCGTAACTTAACCATTGCAGTCTGTACATCACTATAGTGAATAAGATCCTTGACTTAAAAAAATATACAAAATTACAGCATCTTTTTGGATAGTCTTTAAAGAAGAGGCATTTCTAGTAACATAATAATAATAATAGCAACTACTACTTCCACTTTTATACTTACCTCATACCTATGAGTATTTGATCAGTATTTTATAGGAGATTGAACATATTGAGGGCTATAAGCAAGAGTTGATAACTATAAGAAATGTGTGTGTCTGTGTGAGTTTGTGTGGCCATAATACTGACTTCTGAACATATGCTAAGCACACACAGACACCATCATCTCTGATAATAAACTCTTGCATTTAATGTGTATAAAGTTAAAAATGACAAAGTTATTTTAAACCTGTCCTCCTGTAAAACCCCTACATTATTTGTTCTTTTGAATTTAGGCAGCAAAGTCCTATATAAATGTAAATATTATTTGAACACCATGAAACATTAAATCCTTGTTGGCCATTACCATTTTAACTTAAATTTCACTATCTAATTAGTGTAGTAGGGGCAAATTGTGATGTATATTGCTAGGCCCATGAGTTTTTTTGAGCAACTTAAGCCACAGACTCTTGTTCATGGATTTTGTTAGGTGTTCATTCTAAGAGCTGGGTAGTAAGGCTTTTCTGTCCAATACACCTGCATTAGGCTGGCCCCTTTTGGCCCCAGGAGCCAACTCAACACAGCAGATTGCTGTTTGGAACACCTGGAGACCTTTGTGAGAAAACACCAGTGTTGGGTTGCTCTGGGATTTACTTTTCCCCCATCTAACTGCAGAAGATGGGTGATTCTACAGCCAGGAGAAATGAGAAGACTTTCATGGGGAAAGACAAGAACCACATCTTTACTATCTCATTATATCCACATCATGTGGGGTGCGACACCCCACAGTTGTTTGGTGACTATGTTAATGGATGCCACCACCTACCTTCAGACATTGCTCTGCAGCTTCAACTTCAATAAGTAATTTCCAGTATTTTGCTTCAAATTCATCTATTATAACTTAGGAGGAATTATCTTATCTCAGGTGTCTCTTTTTCCCCACAAATGAAGAAGACACTTTATAAACTCACTATACAAAGATGAGAAATAAAAGATAAGAAAACAGACTTTGAGTAGTAATATACTCAATAACCTCAAATATTTACATACTAGAGGCTAAAAAGCATTGCCAGTTATCTAATACATATGCTTTCATTCCATAAAAGGAATACATCTAAACTGGAGGAGTATGCAGTTTTCCTATTAAACATGGTAGAATGTTTCTCATTTTTAGTAGGAGAAATAACTGTGGCCTGTAACAAATGGGCTTTGGGATTAGTTTGGCCTAAATTCCAGTTTGGCTCTGCCACCAGTGTACTGCATGAGTTAAAAAAGCGCCCAGTGTTTGGGCTTCTCAGAGTGTGTGAAGTTGCTTAGCACATGGCAAGTTTCAAGATTTTTGTCTTTCTTTTTCTCGGCAAGTAGCAGGACAACGGATATTGGACCACAGAAGAGGGAAGACTCTAGATGACACCATAAGAACAGGCACTGCTTAGGGAGAAAAATACAAGCAGAAAAGTGCTCTGGGCAGTTGTTCATGCTTCACTGGCCTACAAAGAGGGCTAGAGACAGGAAAGGAGATGTCTTCATAACACATACAAAATAAGTTTCTTTCTGCCTCTCAGGTGATGTGGGAGTAGATGGCAGATTGTCATCAATTTTGCAGGGCACCTGAGATGATCTGACTACAAATATAGATTGTGTGGAATGAAAAAAATCCCCTTTGTGGATGTACAAACTGTGTTTAGAAGCTGGCGCATTAGGGTGCCGTCTCCTTAGAGGCTCCAAGACTGGGTGTGCGGCAGGGCTGCCTTCTCTCTGCTGTCTGCAGATATGGGCTGTCTGCTCCGAGGTGGGTCCCAGCGGGGTTCATTTGTTTAAGGACAGCGGGATTTTCCACTGCCCACTTGTTAGGATATAGGAGGTGTGAAGGTAGTGATCACGATGTGTCTGTACCCACTGCATCCGCTGACCCACACATCATGGAAACTTGAAGAGGTGGTCGGAAGCTGTTGTGATCGTGGTGAGGACTCGCTCTAGAGGTCATTTGGGGTGACCCCGATGCTGACTGTCACTAGCTTGGCCATGTTATTTAGTTTTTCTGGGCTTTAGTTTCCCCTTTTTTAAACGAGAATAAAAGCAACCCCCATCTCATGGGGACATTTGGAGGGTTCAGTGTGACATTAGCATACAAGTCATTTAAAGTTGTTCATCTTTCTGCCATATGCAACCTGAGTCCTGTAGCAAATAACACAGCAGGACTGTATTTCCATAAGTAACCTTATCTTCTCTGCTGATATGCTGAGAAGAACCGGTTCATTTCACACATAATTTGCAACTTGTGGTTGAGCTTCAATACTAACACCCACACATACTGGACAAAGGAAACAGGATAGACACTTTTGTCTGTTTGTTTCCACTGATTTTATAGAGTTGTATTTTGAACTTCTTAGTGACATTGTTATAGGTCTGTGCCATATACCTTGTGGTGAATGAGAAACCATTTTTATAGTTGTCATTACAATGAAACTCCTATTTGCAGTAAGAGTAATTTTATTGTTCTTTCCATGTAAAATTGGATAGATCATTGTAAAATAACACATTTTTTTCTTAGAGATGAGATAGAAAAATAAAATGGTAATAATGTGTTTAATTTATAAGTAAAACCTAGGTATACAACTTATTTCATTTTGTTCCTATCACAGACAATAAAAATTTATCACATTTTTACAGATTATTAACAAATCCCAGTTATCTCCTGTTTATTCATTTCTCCTGTACATGAAATTCCTTTTCTTTCCCATGTTGGAGACTAAATTGTGATGATCAAATAGAACAATATAAAAAAACCACTAGAAGATTAATTTGCTACAAGTCTCCTGAGACATCAGACATGGATTCCTGGTCATGTAGATGACCAGGTTGTCAATAGGCAGAAGTTATGAAGAACGATGACAATAACATAAACTATATTCCTGTGTAAATTCTCAATCCAGCTTTTTCTTCTTGTTTTCTCACATCATTCAACTCACTAGAGATTTATTACTTGTTATATGAGAAGAAATAGAATATTTTAGCTATAAAATGAATAAACCAAATTCTTTACCCTCAAGATATTTGCAACAGAATGAGAAAGGTTGATAGAACACTGCAATGTGGTGCAGTTTGATGAATACTGCAAATGCAGTGACAGGGACCTGACGACAAAGTGCTACGGGGAACAGGGGGAGAACTCATGACCGCTGAGCTTGGCTGCTGGAGACAAACAGAAAATGTCCAGAGAGAAGGTAACACCGCTGCTGACCTCGGGGGTTAAGCGGGAGGCATCCAGTGGAAAAGAGGTGGGTGGTTCCACGAGACCATGTGCAAAGGCAAAGGGGTAGAAAAGCTTTGGGAGATAAAAAGGATTTGGGTTGAAAGGAATACAGAATGTGTGACAAGGATTACTGAGAGAACATTTTAGAGTAAAAAATTGCGGCCATATAGTTAGAAACTTTACATTTAATATAAGAAACTTGGACATGCTCATGGAAGTGTTAGGGAGCCATTGGAAAATGTAAAAGGGAGTGTGGTGCTCAGAATTCTATTTGAAAAGCAAAATCAAAGCAAATAATAAAACTGAGGGCATTAGGACATAGGAGAATGTAGACATAAATGGATCGAGCATAAAGGTAGGAAACACATCTGACCAAATTGCTGAGTTGAGGCATGCTCAACGAGCCCGTAAGTCTGCATGTTTTACAGAGAGCTTAACGCTCCTGAGTTGCAGTTATTCACCTGAGCTAGACTCACTGCTGTTTTACGCACACAAGGACAGACAGACAAAACAGACACGTTGGGAGTTTCAGTTTTGTGCAAGTAGTCTTCCAGTCTTCAGTCTTCTTAAGATGGCAAGAGCACTGTCAGTACATGATATATAATATAATGTAATATAACAATGATTGTTAAATCCATGTAGAGTATAAGGAAAATTATATATATATTCTTTATTTACAACTAACTCACAAACTGGCTTTATAAGTGGTAATTAATGTTCAGAAATATTTCTCAAATTTTTATAGTTATTTTTAAAATTAAATGTACCTTGATACACCTACCTGCAGAAAATTATTTAAAAATATAAAGCAATTTTTGAAACAACAAGAAAAACATGCATATTTCACTATGGGAAGATTTTAATTTAATTCAAAATCTTAAATCCATGACATTTAAGTGACATCAAACTTAGCCTTATGTGCGCGTGAACACTTACTCATTGCAATCCAGAAAGTTGCTTTAGAATTAGACTAAAAGTAAAATTGTTTGGGATAGATTATTCTTTCTTTTATGTAGTAAAATCATAATGTCTAGAATACTATGTGCGTCCAATGTTCAAATCATGTTTCTGAAATCTACCATTAAAAGTTATTAAAAAGTGAAGGTTAAGGTAATGGTTTTGAAGGGTAGAATATAGATAAAATGGAAATATAAGATTTTTTAGGGAGGAACAAAATAAGGCACATCTTGTATTTAGAAAGCAAAAGGTATAAAACATTTGGCATAAAACAGTTTATAACATCATATAAGCAAGTATTTTGTACATTTATAAGATTTTCCATTGAGTTATTTAGAAAATCAGTTTGATTTTTCAAAAGAAACGTGACTTTTAAATTTTAGGTATTGATGTAGCAAGACATACAAACTATTTTGAGGCAAATCGGTTTCATTCAAACAAAATAGACTTTCAAATCACCAGCTATTTAATTGTGTTGTCAAGTAAATAGTTTTGACTCCCTTAAAAAGTTTCCATTTCTAACAGCGCTTTACACATAGACTCATTCATTTGCACACTCATTCAAAAGCTACGTGTAGACCATTCGTTATCTGCCAGGTACCGCAGGGCTCATCGGATGCGTCACTGAGCAGGACCAGCTCGGACTCTCCTCACAGATGTGCAGTCCTGTGTGAGGGAGCCTGGCATTACCGTGAGGGAAACAGCATGCGTGAGAGCACTGTGCCACATGTATCACAGAATGGGAAGAAGATGCTGTGATTAAGCACAGTCTGTGGAGACCTGCGGAATAGGAAACTAGAAGCTGAAGTTAGGGCCATTCGCTTGTATTGATTGGATGGACTTTATGTCCCAGACACTGTGCTGAGATCACAGTATGGCTCCATGAGGTTATTTTATTGGACCTGAGAGACCTGTGGGCAGCTCGGACTGGAACGGTGGTGGTGGACAGAGATGTGGGAAACGGAGGGGGAAACCAGCTTGTGACTGTGGTCTAGAGTAAGAAATGGTTTTACATTTCAACCGAATGTGTGCATCCAGATGTAAATCTATAATCAAAGTATATGTTTGTGACTTAAATTTGACTCTGATCTCTTTCAGCTTTAGTATATTCTTTTTCATTATAGGAAAAAAACGACCCATTTGATTTATATCAAACTTGAGACCTGCAGTGTGGAAATACTGGATAGATTATTATGAATGATAATAAAATCTTTTTTTAATCTTTTTAAAAATTTATTTACTTATTTTACAATATCATATTTTTAGAATTGAAGTATAGTTGATGTACAATATTGTATGTTATGGATTTACAATATAATGCTTCACAGACTTTTAATTTACTGGTTAAGGAAGTAGGGGTGATGAGAGAACTGTATCAAGCCTGGCACTAAAGAATTTTACAAGATAGCAAGTAGTAATGTACACTAAGTAGTATGTACACTAAGTAGGGGATGAACTGATGATCTGGGTTGTGGAGAAGTTGCATTTAAGGATCTTTTGCAACATTTAAGGAAATGTGTTGAGTGGGCAGTTGATTCATAGGGCCGAGGGCCCAGTGCAGTGAGCTACTGTGTAGATGCTGCTTTATTATTTAAAAAAATTTTTCTTTTTTAAAAGCCATTCATTTGGGGGATTGGGGGGTAATTAGGTTTACGTATTTATTTATTCTTAGAGGAGGAACTGGGGATTAAACGCAGGATCTCATGCATGCTAAGCACGTGCTCTACCACTAAGCTATACTCTCCCCAATGCTGATTTCTGGGTCACCTGTACATACATGGCCATCGTTCTTAGATGTGGGTACAGTCCCCTAGAAAAAGACCAGAGACCAGAGGAGAGGATGAGTAGGCTGAGCCCGAAGTTTTGAGGAGCTGCTGACCTTGAAACGGCTGCTTGCAACTGAGTAAACACAAAGGAGGCAGGGTCAGGGGAAATCCAGCTGAAGCCACTAAAGTCAGCAGCAGAAGAATGTGCTTTAGGAAGGAAAAAGTGTCCTTGGTGACATTTGGGTACAATGGTAAAAGTGGAAGTCAGACTGTGGGTGCTGAGCGGTGAGTGTGTGGAATGGAGGAGGAGACAGCACAGGCAAGCCTTCTGAGAACCTGGCGTGAGTGGAATGGCCCCTGTGAGGTCACAGGCAGCTGCAAACACACCCTACAGGGCCTTGTTCACTGTCCTGGAGGAATTGGGGTTTGTGTCATTATCACTGGGAGTGAATGCGTTTTTACAAAAGAGAGTGATAGAACTTTCCCTGATGTAGACAATTAACTCTGGTAGCAGTGTGAGGTGGACGGGCCGTGTCTGGGAGGACACTGGCAGTGGGAAGCTGCTTGCAAGTCCATTCCAGCTCAGAGAGGGCAGGACTTGGTACTGTGTAAACAAGATATGTCATAATAATGTAAGCTGAAGTCTGCTTTCTCATAGTTGGACCTCACATTCTTGTATCAAATCAGTGTCTTCATTTCCATTTATATAAGGTGCTAAACTTAAGATAATCCCTATGGAGGAGACTTTTCTCCCCTGAGGGCTTTTAAAATGAAATGTGATGTTCTCTGTAAAAAAGTTGTGGAAGGAAGCAGAGCAGTTTTAAAAAGCACTAGTGGGAAATAAAAATAATTAACTTTAAAAATTCGAGACAGGAAAACAATTGACAGATTTTCAATCTACTCAGGATTTAGGTTCATTTCCCATTAATGAAGGCGTTTACCAAAGGAACAAAATTATGATATTCACATTTCAGTACATTAAAAAAATCAACCTTACCCACTCTAAGTGAGGACAGTAAAATGCTCTCTTCTAACCGGCACAGAAAACATGTTGCTCTTTACAACACTCCATGCATTCCTCATTTTTAAAAAATACTAGAGCAACTAAAAATCACAGTCTGGATAAAATCATTCTTTCCTGTTCAATGAAAGGTTAAAACTGTGAAATGCCTAACCATAGTAAGTAATTTAAAAATCCACCCTAAGTATGTGTTTTCTGTTTTGGTTTTTTTTCCCTTTGGCTTTCCCTAGACAATGTCCCATAACATGAGGGCCTGTCAAAAACACTTTTGAAAACTGACAGCATTGTAGAATTAATGAACTACATTCCAGAAATATAAATTTTACTTAGCTAAAGGGCATAAAAATTAAAATTTCAAGACAAATCCAAATGATCTAGAAAGTAGTTAAAGCAAATAAAGCAGATAGAGAATAAATGCACAAGTCATGATTCAAAATATGAAGGTTATTATATATTGAATAATTTTACCTTCTTAATATAAATATATGATGCCAGACCCTGTCAGCAAGGCATTTGAGTTCCATTGCGGTGGTGAACTCGGATTTTTACTGACACTCCTCAGAAAGGTAGAAGGAAAGGCGAATAGTATTACATTATTCAAGAAATGAAAACAGTTTAAGAATAGGGAAGGCGTGATGGGAAAAGAATAGGGTTTTTTTTGGGGGGGTGCTTAATAAGATGGCCAAAATACTGAAATGAATTTTGATTAAAAATCTACTGCCTACCTTGGGAATTATTTAAAATGAAAGAATAAATCATATGGAAGCAGATGTTGGAATATTTAGAAGGTTTCTGCTGCTGATTGACAGCTGTGAAGTTGGCAAGAGAAAAAAAAATTATGTGACTGAACAAATTTGTATTGTTAATTTGGCTGAAATGTTCAATTTTACATGTTTGTTTGTCTGAATACTCTATACACTTTTGATGGTTGTTTTGGGAGTGTGGGATATGAAGAATAAAACCAGTGGACTTGTTGAAATTGAAATTGAACATTTTAATCAGATTCATAAACATTTCTGCTCTATTTATGTTTTATTACATTATAAAAATTCGTGCCATGTAGTATAAAAATGGAACAGCACAAAAGGGGTGATAAAAAGGCAAGCACCCCTCCTTGTCCCTTAATTACAGAGCAGATTCTTACAGGCATTGCCCCTACTTTTGCGTATTTCCGTTATCAATACTTTATGATTATCATCAAATTACAAAAATAGGGCTATTTATTGATGTCCATATGTTCATGTTCCAATAGATAAGAACTCTGTTTACTGAAAAACCTCGATTACTCCTCCCTCCTATTCTGTATTTTGATTGTTATATCACTGATTTTAGTTCTTTTTATGGACATCTTTGTAACCACATGGCTAATCATGGATAACTGTGTACATTTAAAGTTCAATTCATCACCATGCCGTGGTGTCTTTTGATTTGCTGCTTTTTAAGATGAGAATGTTAACTTTCTGAGTGTAACCTCTCCTCTGCTCAAGTTCTACTTCCAAATTCTGTCACATCCTATTTCTGTTCTGTAACTAAAATAAAGTTCTTCACCTTGATTCTAAAAGTCAGCAACCAATAAGCAGTGTTTACATAATGGTGACCAGGTGAGCGTTTTTCACGCAGGAGAAAGCAGTGTGCTATTGTCCCCTTTCCTTTCCTTCAGTTATGCTGTTATGGCCCTTATGCCACACACAAAACTGGGATTCCAAATATCGAGGAAAATTATTTCCCTTTCATTCTTGTCTGTCAGTTGTTTATAATAAGTCACATTCTATTTTGCTTCATACTTAGATCATATTTTTCTTGGATATATTTTTGTTTTTCCTGGAATTTGAAATTGCTTTCCACTTTTTTTATTGAGATATAAAATCAATACCACATTTATTTCTAACATCTTCCAAGTTCTTACAAATTCGAATCTTCCTTTGTACTACACTCTTCTCTTACATTGAAAACATTCCTCTTAGAAGCAACTGGCTTCCAGATCAAATTTGGAAAGATTAATTGTAGGCCTTCCACATGGCTAAGAATTTTTTTTTAAATTGAACTCCTAAGCATGTCCAGCATTTCTTGTATGCAACATTTTTTTTTTCTTTCTCGTTTCCCAGCCTTGCTTTGCTGGTGTACGGTTTCAAAACCTTCCTCATGGAGGGTTCTTGTAAGATAAAGTCTTTTTAAAAAACTTTATTCATACTCATGCTTCATTCATGATTTGGCTAAAGATATAATTTTAATTTCTTAAAAATATCCCTCCCTCCATCCTTTAAAAATTTCTGTCTCTTGTCTTCTAGGATATATTGTTTTTGTAAAAAAATTAGATGCAAGACTGATTCTTATTTCTTTACAGAAAATGTTTTGATTTGTTTTTCTCTGTGAAACTTTTTAGAATCTTATTTCAATATTCAGTGTTTTAATAATTGATAATATTTCTATGTGTACGTCTTCCACAGATTCTTGCTAAATGACTTAAAGGAAATCATTTAAAGAAATCTGTCCTATTTCAGATTTGGGGACATTTCTTCCACTATTTCTTTTATAATTTTTTATCATTTATTTCCCTACTTTTTTCTCTTGAAAACTAGCTACTCAGACATTGAATTTTCTGGAGTAACACTTTATGTCCTACAGCTTAAGCTCTTGGACAAGTCTTCATTTTATTATCTCAGTGTTATATTGATTTTTAAATTTAATCAGTCATACTTAAAAAAACTCTGCCTCCTTTTTTATTATGTAGTTTATTGGGTTGTTTCTTACTGTTGATTTTTCTTCCTTCACATACGACTTACTGAAATTTTCTAAGTAGAGGTGGGTTTTACCGATTTTTTTCCAAATATCTTTTCCATTTCCATAATCACCTGCTGCTTTGAGGTCACCTTCATCTAGGGCTTCATCTGTCATTGCTGGAGGGTTTCTTCAAATATCTAGTTGCCTTTATTTGTTCATATTTTGTATGGAGAGATTCAGATGACAGACAAGGAGCTTGAAGACGGTCAAAAAGCATTTTAGCATGAGCGGTCAAGTAGCTGGCCTCGCCCCTGAGGTTCTCCAGGACGCCGGAATTATTAGTGATTTATCCCAGAGTGACAGTATCCATCTTAGGTGTCTAGTTCCTCAAACTGTTTGAAGCTTTTATAGAGAACAGTGCTCTGGCATGCTGCATGGGAATAAACTCCTGGTCTGCACAAGTCAGGATGAGGCAGGATCTGATGGGGGTCTACGATTTCCTCTATGTGTTAAAGGAAAGAATTTATCCTTTAACTTTGCATCGTCATTCTGCTGATCTCCGCGAGTTTCACCTGCAGCCTATGTTGTCCTCACCTCCTGTGTTTGCATGTTGTTTGGTTTAATCGTTTCCATCCCTTCGTCTACTTGCCATCTTCACCATGAATCCTTTCTTTCTTCTCCTTTTTGCTATTATGAATTTATAACTTTTAATTCATTTACTGTGTCATTTGAACAGAGTCTCAGAAGAGGTAAGAAAGATTTATGTGCCAAGTCAGGGACCTTGAGCCAGAAGACCTCAGCGCTGTAGTTACTTGGGAGAAAAGTTACATGCTTTTTTAGAATATGATTTGAGCTTGTGATGTCTTTGCACTTGTGCTTATACCCAGAGCTCAGATTCACCGGAGGGCGCAAATGCAGCGGGTCCTCTACGGACTCCAGCCACTCGGCACTTTATTCTGCCTGCTTCCCCCTTAGCTTTGCTGCGGGACTCTGGGGGACACAACCTCACTCCACGCCGGGAGAAGCTGGGGAAGGGGGTGTCCTCAGTTAATTCCTAGGGGTGGAGTCTAGTCCCCCTGGGGCCTTGGAGGTTAGGCTTTTCCCAGCTGTAGAGCCTTCTGGAGCTCCCAAGTGAAGAATATTCCAGAAGCACTGTGTCTCCAGGCAACAGCAGTTACACACAGAGGTGATGATCTGGAATGGGAATTCCCATTGCTTGTGGCAGCAGGGCTGATGGTGCAGGAAGCATAACAGGGGTGTTTTGCTGTGTGTACCTGCACCTGCCTCCGTGGCTGGAAGACGTCACCCCCAGACTGGCCCTTGTCTGGCCCTAATAGCCCCCCCTCCCCGAGGAGGGGGCGAGACAGTCTGGTGGCCTTTCTCTCCTGGCTGCTTCTTAAAGTTACATACACTAAGCACATTTTGTTAAAGTTGTAAATAAGCCAGCAAGCGCGCGCACAGGCCTTCGCCCCCATCCATCCTCTACCCCGTTCTCCTGGAGGGAGAGTTGCAAGACAGACGTGTGTAGCTGGACGCAGGCCCAGAAATCTGGAAAGTGTATTGTATGGGACCCTGTGGAGAAGCTCTTGGCCGCCAGCAGCTCTGGCCCTGGTTTCCACACACCATCAATCTGGGGCCTGGCGGTCACTGCCGCCCTCCCCGCCTCATGCAGAGAGCAGACGCTCAGCCAGATCACTGAGGGAGGGAAGACGAGGGAAAGGAAGGACCAGGGATAGGGGAAAATGACAACCTTCCAACAGGCCATCACTGCTTTTTACTGTCAGGTTGTTCCGGATGTAGCTGGGGGGAGGAAGAAGCCACAGGGCACTCAGTGGAAGGGCCAGTGTCTCGACCAGCCTTCGGAATCAGTTCCCAGTGGACAGAAGCGAAACTTCAGGTGTTCTCAGAAAGGAGGCTGGATTTGGGAAGTAGTGCCTGAGGCTAATTTGTAAGAATAGGGCAACAGAAGCGAAGTCTTTGGCTAAACCCCTTGGGGTCTGATTTACGCCCTTTGTACAGAACAGGAGGAAACTGAGGCATGCCAAAAGGTCAATTCAGCCATGAAAATCCCACACATATGACCAGAACCAGTAAAAGATGTGTGAGGCTTCCTCGTATTCGAATAAAATGTATGTGTTTCCTTAGACTTCTGAAGCTGGCTTAACATCCTCAAAAAAGAAATAAGGAAAATAGTATTTCTGCAGAGAGAATTTTCTCAGGCCTTGTGATGTCTGTTATTTGAAATGGTCTTACTCCTGGTTTTTCCAGAAGAGGCCTCTGCATTCTTGTGCCATTTGGCTACTGCCTCAGCAGTGGCAGGCAGAAAGCCAGATGGTGACTCAGGGTCTTGAGGACACCTAAACTGTCACTCCTGCTGGCTTCAACTTTGACTTTAACCTCAACCCTAATATTTTCCTTCAGTAGGAAGGGACCCAAGCTTGCTTGATCAGGGTTTCCATGTCTGGTCTAAGGTCTGAGACCTGGATCATACGTGACTAGTGAGTGGAATTATTTGTGAGCCATAATGAGGACAAATTATGATAGTCAGAAAGTTTGTAATAGGTACCAGACACCTCTAACTACAGAGGAGAAACATTTCTACATGCTTCAACTTCCTTTACTCAAACTGGAAGTTTGCATCAGAAAATCAAACATTTTTCAGTGACTACAAAACCCCCCACAAAAGTATAGATTTATCCCCCCAAAAAATTATCATCTCATGTAAATGTATGCTTTATTATTATTATTATTTTGGTTTTTTTTACTTAAACTCTTGAGCCTGTGCTTTCTGGCCACAGCCTATGAGCGTTTTTGTTCAGCGTTTGTTCTCAAATACTCATACCGCCACTCATGGTGTCTCACTCATCTGTGAACGCAAACCCTGCCTTCTGCTTCGCAGCCTCCCATTTTACATCGCTGGACTTGGGTGAAGCTTCATTGTCAGCAGAGAGCAGTTTTTATTCATCCCACGGTCATTTAGAATCTCATGAGATTAGGAGAATTGCAATACCTGACTTAAACGTATAAATGCTTCAGTCCCTGAGCTCAGTGCCTTTGGTTTCCAAGAACATTACAGAAGGTTTATTATACTTCCAGGCTTGGCAGTGCTTTATGCATAGGAGCTTTCAAACTGGCAGTGGATCTGGAGCTAATGAAACTGTAAGAATAACACATAGCAGGAAATGGTTCACTGGTTTTGAGGCTTCGCTGACTCCAAAGAAAAGAACAGTGTTACTGTAACAAAGGTTAGCAGTATTTGTGTTAGAGCAATTGCAAAAATCTTATCTCCCACATGAGAATAAAATGAGAATAAAAATTAGTTTAACTTCTAAAGGGAAAAAGTCATTTAGCCAGTAAACTTGTTGTATTTCTTTGATAAAAATACCTTAATTCAACATTTTTAGTGCTTTATACAGAAGCACATGTCTAAATGCTCTGCCTTACTAAGCTAAAGACAGTAAAACATTATTTCATTATTATCAAAGGATTGAGGAGATTAGCATTTGATGCTAATCAATGATGAAGATATTTATTTATTCCCATTAAAATTGTTTTGGCTGTTCCCTAAACCCTAGCTTGCCATCTCCTTTCCACTAACTTTTCAAAATCTGAACCTGTGTTAATATTTTGTCCCATCACATTTATTTTCTCAATTCTTTCCTAGTTCAAGGACAAGAATTTTGGAAGCCTAATTCAAAAATGTTGCACCACTCACCCGACCATATCTGTTGGACTTTATACAAATTAATCTCAGAGCATGAGTAGAAATAATTTCCTTTTTTTGTTTTTAGGTGTGGGAGGGTAGGGGATGCAAATTGAAATAAAAGTATCAATAACTCCTAGCTCTGAAAAGTCGGCTCTTGGGAATATGTAATTATTATAAAGGTCCATGCCAGAACATTTCATTACAGATAATTCCGAATGTGCTGATTACAATCAATGGAATCATTCAGGCCGAAGATCATATTCCCTCCAGACTGTCTCAACAAGCAGCCCTTTGCGGCTTTCTTGTTCACCCATTTCTGTTCCCTCTAACCTTGAAAGCACCTAATTATAGGAATGCGATCACTAGGCATTTTAGCCAAACTCCTGACTCATGTGCTCTTGAAGGCACACCATGCCTTGCCTCACCTGTTGACTCTTTTCTGAGATAAAAAGACATAAGAATGAAGATCGAGGTAGTTAAAGAATGACTAGCTGTGTGGCCCAACAGCCCCCTTAGCAATCCTGCAGGTAGATCACTGGAACAAGGAAACACCTGAAGAGGGAGTCAGCCAGTCTGCACGCAGAGGAGAAGGAGGCAGGCCCAGCGTCCTGCCTCAGTGATTCACTCAGATTCTCCCAGCTTTTGCTTCCCTTCTGTCATGGCTGAGCAGAATCTTCAGGGTTGGTCTCAGAACACAAGTCCACCTTCTCTCCAGACTGCCGGCTTTTCTGATTAAAGCCTCATTCCTTTCTACTGACACTCGCCTCTCAGTTCCTGGCTTTTGAGCAGCGAGCAGTGAGAGTGAGTTCTCTTCTGTTTCTAAGTGACTAACACGCAGGCCGGAGGCTGTGGCGTTTCCACACCTCAGGGACTGCCACCTGGTGTTTTCTGACTGAGAACGTGTGTGAGTGTCTTACTTACACCTGTTGTCCAGAACAAGAGTAGTCGGCCAATAAATACTGATTTTTCTTTATATATTGATGCTTTTGCAGGTTACTGTTAAATTAGCAATACTAGAATTAACTTCAAAGAGTACATTCTGGGTTTGGTTCCGACAAACATGGAAGTGCTCAGTTCTTGATGTGAAACCTGCTGATTTGGCGAAGCGAGTGTGGCCATCCTAGGAAAACACTTGAAAAGCTTTCCTCACAGACCACTTTTTCATCGTGATTTTTGAGGTATTCAGCTGTTGCCCGCGAGCTGCACTCCGAGTGTTCAGGATGGTGGTTCAAGCGGCACAGTGAGGGTCTTGGGAGGCACTGCTGGGGTCTCATTGCTTTGAGTGATTTGCATGAAGGCCTGTGGAATATGGAATTTCAGTGGTGAAATTTGTTCTGAATATGGCGATATTTTTACCTAATATGTTGAAATTTGTGCCCAATTTGTATTGAGAGTGTGGAAGTAAGAACAAAATGATTCCCACGGCGAGGGTTGTAGTAGCGCAGCCTCACTGCCCACATTCACCATTTGGCCGAGAATCGTTCTTGGAGCTGTGTGTGCATACACGTATACTCATAAAAGTCAAGGGAGGCAGTCGTATGGGGATATGTAGCACCTTTTTAAACTAAATAAGTGGACGCAATAAGGAAGCTGTGCAGCAGCTGTAAGGGGATACAGTTTATATCAAGTTTGCATCCCAAGCCTTCCATAACTAGCCCTGGCGAACCTCAGCTGATCAGATGCCAGGTCCCGTTGAACTCCCCTTATCAGACGAGATTTAACATTTTAGCCTTAGATCAACCTCAGCTCCCCAAAAGCTCAAATTCTGGAAGTTAGAATCAGAAATAAAAGTGTACGGTTGGCTCACTCATTCTCCACTCACTTGTTCACTTATTAATTGTCTTTTCTGTTCAACTTGTATATATTGGATATGCGAATAATAAACGACAGACACTGGCATAGGCGTATAGAGATGAATAACACTATTTTTCTTCATGGTGATTAAGTTCTAGTGAGGGGGAAGAATAATAGAAATATAACAGTATAAAAGGATAATACAATGAAATAAAATGAAACATGTAAGATGTTTTACATAATTTATTTTATGTGATCAAGCAGGTTTGTTTTTTTTTTTTTTTCTGATGGTGGTAACATTCAAGATCATTTCTGAAGAGTGTGTGGAAATTTTCCAGGCTTACCTTCCACAACAACATTTTTGACAGGGAGAAGTATTTAGTGTAAATTAATTAGCAAGATGATACAGTCTAAGAAATACAGTTTGATTTGATTTGCATGGGATGTACAATGTTTGGTTGACTTTGAATATGACTCTAAAGATATGTCTAGAAAGGAAAATGTAAGTCAGATAATGAAGGCCATATAGTTGTATATGCCAAAATAAAGGGTAATATTTTGTCCTCCCTTTTGAGAAAGAGATTTAATTAAAAAGACTCAAGCTGCAGAAAGGGTGTTGAATAGGTGAAGTACATGGGATTTTTTTGAGGGGTAAAACTATTCTGCTTGCTACTATAATCGTGGGTATGTGATATTATGCATTTGTCAAAACATGTGTACAAAGGTAATGAACCTTAATATATGCAAATTTAAAAATTATTTAAGAGGTCAATGGATCTTAGGAGGGAATGAAAAATGTAACAAAACAACCTAACAAAATAATCTAACTGTACTACAGATATATGAAACAACCTCCCTGAAAAGAGTGGGGGGGGGGGAAAGAGTGGGGAAAAGTTACTGACAAATAACTTTGGAAATAAGTGAGTCTCAAAAATCAAGGTAGAAAGAGCTGCAAATAAGCACTGTACTCTAGTTGATGAAGTTAATAAAGTGAGTGGGAAATTGCAGCTACACAAAGGCAGAAGGCTGGAATGACCGATGGAGAATAGATTAGAGCTGGAGAGATCAGAATGAACTCATGTTTAGTCTAATTAGGATGCAGATGGTTACACAGAGAAATATATATATTTATGTGTATATATATGGCTTGGAATATACACATTTTTTTCTTTTCTCTCTCAGCTGGGAAGGTTATGACATGCCAGTAGGAATGAACATACCTGGATCCCAGATCTTGGCTTCTAATACCATTCTCCAAAGGTACCCAGATTCCTTAGAGAAATGACTGATTCTAGGAGTGAAGCAAAAAATATACAAGGTGAGCCTGGAGCACACTGTAGTGACAGAAAAGTAAGGCATGTTAAAAAATATAAACAAAAACCACTAATGAGCATATGACAAAAGGACATAGGAGACAAATGAAAGAGGTTCTATTAGCCAAAATACCTTAGAATTGACAACCAAGTATCAAAGCAAATGAATAAATAATTGGAAACGATAATAGTATATTTTGTGTGCTTTTTTTTTTTTTGCAGTTACTCTACATATCAATTAGGAGACACACACCATTTGAGGTATGAATTACCATATTTGGTCTAAGTACTCTCCAACATGAGTATCCTAGTTGGGATAAAAAAAATCTAGAGGAAGACAGGAGAGATAGGAAATGGTGAACTTTGGGCCAATCAAATGATACAGTGTAGAAAGAATCACATATTTTCCACTAAGAGATTACTATTGTATCCTGAATTAACCAAACATGTACTACATAAGGAGAAAGTGTTACTTCTTAAATAAACCAGTTTTGGTGGAGAAATCATAGCTTGGAGAATGTATCTTGCTGAGCCTCTATAAATTATTGACATTATATTCTTTCTGTTTTAAAATGTTCACACACAAAAAATAGTAAGATGGTAAGTCAACTTATCGACATATTGAGTCTTTGGCCAGGAAATTCATGCAAGAATAGAGAATTTAATGAGTGAGGCAGAATGATACCTCATACCAGAAAATTAAACTTTTCTTAACTTCTCACTTATTTCTGAATTCCTGCTTACTGCTTTTTGTCTCCTTAGGCCATCATCTCACTGCATATGTTTCAGATTTTCCTGAAACATCACCTGAGGGACATTGTGTCCTGACACCCCCTGGCAATATCATCTCAGGCAAAGAAATGACTATTATGACTTATTGCCAATAAACTTGAAAAATAAACTAAAAATGACGACTTGGTCTTGGGTTTTAGGTTTTGGTGCCAAGTTTCAGCACCAAAGCCAATTTTGCAGCCAATTTCTAAGCCCTGAAAATTGGGGTCAATGGAAGGGCAAGAAACCAAAATGCTAACTCTGGGTCAAAGCTACACAGAAAGATTGAATGTAAAAACACTCATCTGTATATTATCTTCCTATAGAAAAAAACCTTGGTTAATTAGTCATACAAAATATGTCTCCCTAGCAATTTGATCTACTTAACAATGCAAGTTGTTTAAATTGTCTAAATAATTTGATTTATTTAACTACATACCCTTTAAATCTTAAAAAATAATTAAGAATAAAGCAGACTTTTTTAGGAAGATGTAAACATACAATTTTTCTTTTAGTTGTAATTTAAAAATTAAGTGTTATTTTAAGTAATTTTAAACATAGAGAGAAAGTTAAATAATTTTACAATGAGTAATCAATATCTATCTACTCAGATTATACTAACAACATTAAAATATATTTGCTTTATCATGACATTTTATATCCATCAATCAACCCATCTTTTTAATGCATTTTTGATACAAATAAGTTACAGACATCATTTCCCTAAATACTTTAACATACATATCATCAAGAATTCTATGCCTTTCTCATTTGTAAAATTTATTTTTTCTTGTACTTTGTTAAAAGTTGTCCCCACGTAAGTATGACTTACTGATCACGGAATAAACCCAACCCCCTTTCTTTATTAAAGGTCTGAAAACCTTCTGAAAAATCAAACATACCTAATAAATGTCTGCATTGTTCTAAATCAAATATCTCTGTTCCTTTAATGACTCCCACTAGAAAAAAAAAATATGACTGTGCAAGCTCTATTTGGTGTATACAGGTTATATATATATTAGCTTTGCTATTTGGTCCAGCAATTTAATATGGTGTTCAGAGGCCCACTTCCAAATACTCTTTTTTTTTTTTTTTTTTTGAGGAGGAGGAGAGGTAATAAGGTTTATTTATTTATTTAATTATTATTTTTTAATGGAGATTCTGAGGATTGAACCCAGGACCTCATGCACATTAGGCACACGCTCTAACACTGAGCTATACTCTCCCTCAAATACTCCTTTTAAGAACTGAATCGATACAAAGACATTCTATTTAGCAATAAGTCATCATTTTTCCTTAAGCACTAAGCATGAAAATTGTCATGTTTCTGTAAGGAAGAACAAAAGGAAAAAAGGAAGAAAATAAGGGAAGAAAGAAAGAGAAGAAGGAAGGAAGAAGAGAGGAAGGAAGGGAGGAAGGAAGAAAAGGAAAGAAAGAGAAAGAAAGAAAGAAAGAAAGAAAGAAAGAAAGAAAGAAAGAAAGAAAGAAAGAAAGAAAGAAAGAAAAAGAAAGAAAGAAAGAAAAGAAAGAAAGAAAAGGAAGGAAGGAAAGGAAGGAAGGAAGAAAAGGAAAGGAAGGAGAGAGAGAGAAGGAGGAAGGAGAGAAAAGGAGGAAGGAGAGAGAGAGAAGGAGGAAGGAGAGAGAGAGAAGGAGGGAGGGAGAAAATAACAGAATAAAAAGTGTCTCAAAATCTCTTCTTTGGGAGAGATTGTGTGTAATGAATAAGTAAATAAACAAATATGAATCAAAACATTATTCAATTTTTTAGTACTTGCTGAACACCGTTGAGTGGACAACCTTCATTTCAAATGTGAGTTGTATATCTCACCACAAAAAAGCTCTCACTGGGCACTTACATTCTTGTTGTGGGGGCCAACACAAGACAAGACATAAACACAGATAAATAAGAATACAGCAGCGACAATAATTGTCCAGGAGAGACTCATGATGGAGTGAAGTGATGCAGAGTTCTGGGGGAAACACTAGGCTGGAAAGTGACAGTGTTCTTTGTGAGGATATGGAGTCAGCAGTCACGACCAGCTTTGAGCTACAGGAGACAGGAGAGCAGCAATGAGGGAGGAACATTTTAGGAGGGGCTGAGTTGCTGCAGAGGCATGTGGTCGGTGGACACTGACTCGTGCTGGGAGTGTCGAACTGGGGACAACGCAGAAGACCCAGTCAGAATTCCAACATATATAACTGTGATGGGAACATCTTTAACCCCTAATTTATTCCTCCCCTGCCCTTTCCCCTTTGGTAACCATAGTTTGTTTTCTATGTCTGTGAGTCTGTTTCTGGTTTGTAAATGGAATTTCCTTTTTTTTTTTTTTTTTTGGTTCCATATATAAGTGATATCATAAATTAGGATTGGAGGATTAACAGACATATTACTATAAATAAAATAGATAAACAACAAGGTCCTACAACATAGCACAAGGAACTATATTCAATTTCTTGTAATGACATATAATGGAAAAGAATCTGAAAAGAAAAAATACATATGTATGCATATGTATAACTGAATTGTTTTGCTGTACACCTGAAACCAAAATTGTAAATCATCTAAACTTCAATAAAAAGTAAAATAAAATAAATAGATGTGAAGAGAATATCTTAAGCAGATGGGAGGTGTAATATGACTTGGGTTTTAAGCAGCTCTTTCCAGATCTTTCATGGCAAAGTTTACAAATGAGAAAGACATTTAACAAAGAAAAGGGGTTGGGTTTATTTATTTATTTTTTCAAGTATGATCGATTAAATTTAAGAATCAATATAACACTAAGAAAATAAAATGAAGACTTGTCCAAAAGCTTAAGCTGTAGGACATAAAGTGTTACTCCAGAAAATACAATGTCTGAGTAGCTAGTTTTCAAGAGAAAAAAGTAGGGAAATAAACAATAAAAAATTATAAAAGAAATAATGGAAGAAATGTCCCCAAATCTGAAATAGGACAGAATCTTGGAATAAGATACATTGTTGTCAGTTTTTTCCGAAGAGTATTTAATTGGAAGAAAGTTCATCCAGTAATTATTTAAGCTGCGAGTTTTATTCTAAATGCTCTGAGATCACTGAAGTTTCTAGATACAAGTATGAATAAACTTTGGCGTGTGTTGGGGCCAGTTGCAGGTGAGGGCAGGAAATAGGAAAGTATTTAATGTATTTTCTCAGATGCGTATGCATCATAATGCCTTTCTTTTTTTCCTTTTTTTTGACTGAAGCACAGTCAGTCGCTATGTGTCAGTTTCTGGTGTATAGCACAATGTCCCAGTCACGCATATATTCATTTTCATTTTCTTGAATCATAATGTCTTATCTTTGGTTTTGTTCTCTTTTTAGAGTCTAAAATATTTCTTATAAAATGTGTCAATTAACTGCATGCACTTTCCTTGAACTCACATTCTTCATGAAGAATTCTAAGGTGAATTTAGAGACTTCAGTAGCTGAACTTGAGAAATCAGACATTAGTTTCCTATTTCAGGCTGTGCTCTTTTGGGGAGAGCAGGACGGCCTTGTAGGGTAGCTCTGTTCTCTTCTGTTCCACACGATGTCACTGTGTCCCTGTCAAGGACAAAATTATCTCAAGTTTCTGAACTTCTTCCACTGGATTTTAGGGAGGGGAAGCATTATGTTCATTTTGAATCACAATAATGGGGAAAAATATAATTTTCACTGTTAAATATTATGGTAAAATTTCCTAATTGCCTCTCATTTCTTTCAAATTTCAAAACAGGTTAGCTCTGTAGCATAAGGGGGAAGTCATTATTTATCTTCTCCAGGCTGCTTCACCAAATAAATAGACTCAGGAAGCAATTTGCAAAAGCTTCATTAAGACCATTCAGACATTTCATCTTAACCTTCTCCTAATGTATTTATTTAAATATGGCTTTATATTTAAATAGAGATTTTTACAATTTAACACAGTTATATTTTGAAGTACGTATATGTATTTTTATATTTAAATATAAATTATATACTGAGAGATTTAGTGATGTATTGGAAAATGCAAAAATAATTGCATGACATAGTCTAATTGAACTAGAGTTTTAAAAATAAGCAGGCTTGGTGACAGTATCATGTGTAGTGGAGCTTGCTGGAAGAAGCTTACGGTAATATTCGCCCTGGTTTTTGAGTCATGGAGGCACAGATCCCCTGGTAAATGTTGACCATCACGGAGGGAAAATAACAAGCTATGCGCTTGTCATAGTGCTTGTACTTTCAGAGTACAACTGTGCACAGCATCGTATAGCAGAGTGGCACTATGTCATCTGCAGGAACTCTGGAGTCAAATGTTCTGGTCCCAGATTTCAATTCCATCATTGCACACTTGTTATCTTGAGACAGGAAGGGGGCAGGGCACAGCCATTCAAGGAATGCTACAGCAATTAACTTCAAAATGGTGAAAGATTTCAACCCCCTGTAGGCCTTGAGGCTCAAAATGATGGGAGATTTAACTTCTAGTAGACCTTGAGCTTCATTATATGCTTATTGTAATATATTAACATGGTGAAGAACACGCCCACAGGCGCAATGACAGTCCCAAGGCTGGCCACAAAAGGTCAAAGAATGGGAAATGGCCAACTTCCTGGGAATCCCAGCCCCTTCCCTAGGCTGGTTAGACTGGTCCTTCCACTTATTAGCATATCAAGCCACTGAGCCCATTAAAAACTGAAAACACAGTGCCTCAAGGCTGCCATCTCTCTCTCTCCTGTTCAGAGACAGCCCACACTCTGTCTATGGAGTGTGTACCTGCTTTTAATCTGAGCACCCAACCCCCACACCTCGTGGCCTTTCTCTTGCCTTTCGATGTATCTCTCTGAATAAATCTACCTTTACTTAACTGTGGCTTACTCTTGAATTCTTTCTTGTATGAAGCCAAGGACCCACACTTGGCAGGGCAAGTCCCAGGTGCTCAGCTGAAGTCTGGGACACAGTCCTCCTTACACCCCATGTCCGTTTTTTCCCACATCAACCTCACCCCTTGGTTCCTCAGTTTCTTAATCTGTACTATGGGAATAATAGCAGTACCGATTTTTAAGTCTTTGCTAGTGTTGGGGGAATATATTATATATTTATATATATATATATATAATATTTTGATGAAAAAACAGTCAGTCCAGAATCTAAGAAAAAAATTTTTTATTGTGGAGATATATATGTACTTGCACATGGTTTCAAAAAGCCAACCACACAAGTTAGCTAATTCTTGTCTAGATTTGCTTAGGGGTTTTAAAACAGCAATAAAGAGAGAAGGTTCAGAAGCAGGAAGATACTTACCTTCAGCTATTGTCCAGCCAACAGAGGAAGAGGATGGGACTTGGTCTTGACCTTGGGGACAAAGCAGTAAAGTCCTGAGGGGCACTGAGCTGCAATTACTGGAGGTGGTTAGTTCTGAAAAACGGAACCACTTGGCAATAATGCTGGAGACAGTCGGACAAACACCAGTTTGCCTCTTGATTTCAAAATTTTTAGGTGTAGGATTCTATGCCTCAGAAATAAATATAGTGGGGCAGAAGAGACTGGTTCAGAGAGAGGAGTAGACCGGAGAGGCATTATAATATATAATGTCCAACCTCTTATTATTCTATGAGCAAGTATATCCATCTCCAGATTATCTGGTAGAAAAACTCTAAGTTTTCTCTATATAGTAATATTTCTTTCTCTCCGATTTTTGTAAGCCACTCAGAAACAGTTGCAGAATCATTCCTTTCTACCATGGCACCAAGTCAAGCGGTAACAACGTGATACAAAGTTAACCTGTAACTATTGAGTGTAATTTATGAAATCAAATCGGGGCTCAAGTCCCAGCAGCACAATGCCACTTCAGAAGATGGCATGAAAAAGCACTGGAAATTCCAGGTGCAGTAAAGTCCTATGCAGATGTGGTAAAACTGGGAGTCACACTTATAATCTCTTTTATGTAGCTGTTTGAATTATACAAGTGCTCTTTGAACACATGTTTAATATAGCTATTATAAATATTGTGCTGGGTCATCTTCTGATTATTTTACTAGTATGCATGTTTATTTGTGTAAATGTGTTTAAGAGTTTTTCTTGCATGTGAATTAGGTCACACTATGGGTAATCTGTCACGCCTTTATTTTCTTATCACTTACTTATTCAGTCATTTATTAGACCAACATTTAACCAGGGTCCTTTCCACATCATGCTGATGGTGACAAGGGCACAAATGAGGAAACAAGGAGCTAAGGCCACACGACCAGTGAGCTGGTAACATAGACCGTGCAGAGACCGACGGCAGCGCATGGAAATCTCGCCTTCTGTGATTAGGAAAATCCTGGAGGAGGTCGTGACTAAGTTGATTATAAAAACGGAGGAGTTACCCAAGATAAAACAGGGAAGGGTAAAGACATTCCAATTCCAAAGAGAGACAATCATATGTGAAAAAAAATAAATTAACTTAAAAAAAAGAGAACATGGCACGTGAAGGAGCCGTGGAGAACAGGCAGAGCCCCTGACAAGTGATGGAGGGCAGACCATGAGATGCTCCCCATCCTCTCCTGAGGCTACTCAGAGGGACTTATAATGTCCCTGAAGGCTTTTGGCGGGTACGTGACATCATGAAATCTTTTGCATTTTAGCAATATTGAGCATTTTTTTCATGTGCCTATTGGCAATTTTATGTCTTCATTGGAGAATTGCTTTTTTAGGTCTTCTGCACATTTTTGGATTGGGGTTGTTTGTTTTTTTTTTATTAAGTCGAATAAGCTGTTTGCATATTCTGGAAATTAAGCCTTTATCAATCACATCATTTGCCAATATTTTCTCCCATTCCATAGGTTGTTGTTTTGTTTTGCTTATGGTTTCCTTTGCTGTGCAAAAGCTTATAAGTTTAATTAAGTCCCACTTATTTATTTTTGCTTTTGTTTCTATTGCCTGTGTAGACTTCCCTAGGAGAACATTGCTAAGATTTATGTCAGAGAATGTTTTGCCTATGTTTTCTTTTAGGAAGTTTAGAGTGTCTTATCTTATATTTAAATCTTTAAGCCATTTTGAGTTTATTTTTGTCTATGCTGTGAAGGAGTCGTCTAACTTCATTGATTTACTTGCAGCTGTCCAGTTTTCCCTACACCACTTGCTGAAGAGACTAAAAGTTGTGCAATTTAGAGATACCAGTTTGGCTGAAGTTTGGAGAATGGATTGGGGCCTGGCAAAACTGAAATTATGGATACATTTAGGAAGTAGAGGCAGTTCTCAATCAAAGATAAATGTACATGAACTAATGTCTGAGAAGAGAGGATGGCGAGAAGTGGAGAGGTTTATGGCCAGTTGGGAGTCCAGGAGAGCAGGGAGGAGGATGGACTGTGCCTCTCAGCTGAGATGGTGCAGCTGCTCCTCCGAGTAAGCAGATGCAGCCTCCCCACCGAAGTCACCAGCTAGCCAGCGTCATCATAACGTCCACCCTAACCTATGCTGGCACTTGGGCTGGGCAAAATACAGGCTGAGCATGTCTTTGGATCACATTTTCCCCTTAGATTTTATAAAGAAAGAAGAAAAGGGAAAGGGAGAGGAAGGGGGGAAGAGACTGAGCAGGAGACAGGGGAAGAAGTGAAAAAAACAGAAAGATAAAGAATAGAGAGTAATAATATAAAGAAGACAATGCAATAATAATGTTTTCTTTCACACAATTCTGGTTTTTAATCTTGGCCCTATCATTTGAAGATACACCAGTTTGACAAGTAGCTTAATGTCTCCAAACTCAGTTTTCTCATTTGTAAATGTGATTTCCTAGAGATTTTAGTAATCAGTATAATAATACATGTAAGGTACTTAAAAGAGTTCCTGAAACATGGGTAAGTTCTTTAGAAATATACTTGTCTTCCCAGTGACTGATTGTCTATTGTCTGGACACAGCCAGGCATTACATTATGTATAGCAGTTAAGAACGCAGGCCAAGATGCATAAGAGTGTGTGTGTGTCTGAAAGAACTAGAGGGCCAGCAAGTTAGGGAACACTGGCGGCTGTGGGGACGAGAGTCTGGAGTTCAGCTCAGATGTGAGCCTTGCACTCCATGTTGCTTTTCTCCTTTTGAGATATTTTTGACTTTTGAGGAGGCTGCTGGAAGACTGGGAGGCTCTTTATCAGCCTTCATTAACCTTAAATTAATCTCCCCAACCCTAACTAACTGCTCACCAGAAGTAACAGTGAGTCCTCTATGGAAGAAAATATCATTATTCAGTCTGCATACTATCATTTTTCTGAAGACAATATCTGGAGTTCAATACAATTTCCAATCATATCAGGACATAACTTCACCCAACTTAAAACCAAGAGAAGAAATAGATGCTACAGACAAACCTAAAACAGACCCACGGGAAATTCAGATGTGAAAATGCATTGCACTTTGAAAATAACTATGATAATAAGTTTAAGAAACTAGATGTTCAAGCAGGTACAGATACTAGAAGACAAGAAAGAGAAACAGAATCTTGGAAATTCAAAGACTTTTGGAGCTTTCAAATACAGTAATTAAAAACCCAGCATACGTATTTCATAGGATACACAGCTGACGAGATTGGTAAACTCAAAGATAGATCAGAAGAAATATGCAGACTGAGATTCAGAAAGCCTGAAAGACAGAAAAAATTAGAAAAAATGTGAAAGATAAATGTGATACAGTGAAAAGATTTAGCATGTGAGTTCATGGGACTAAATAAAGAAAATGGGGCAGAAAATATATCTGAAAGGTAATGGAAGAAAATTTTGAAAAATAAATTAAAAGTAAGAACACATAAGTTCAAGAATGTGCAACCAAAACAGAATAAATGCAAAGAAAATTATACCTATAGACACATCATAGCAATGGTTAGATTAATTAATTGCTGAACAGGCCTTAGAAGAGTGCCTGCAGAAAGGACCACCCAATTATTATAGTTATTACTATCATTATTTATTTATTAGCATTGTTACTTATAATCAAGTTTCTCTTAGGTAAGTTAACTGGATTATCTGGTGAGCTAATTTAGGAAAAGTATTTTTCTAAGATATTGACATTGAATAATAGCCTCTTACAGTTATGTATTATTATGTGCTGCTCAAAGCTTTTCATGTGTATTAATGTATAGTATATCTTTTTAAAGTTCTTTAAAGCAAATCAATCAAATACTTCCTCAGTGACAACAATAAAAGTGAGGAGAATCTGAGATATTGTACCACCAATCAGAGAATATTACAACCAACTGAACAGTAATAAACTTCTGAGGAAGAAATTAGGAAATGAAAGAGAGAAAGAGAGGAAGAAAGAGAGGAAGGAAGGAAGGAAGAAAAAAGAAAGAAAGAGAGAAAGAAAAGAAAAAAGAAAAGAAGAAAGAAAAAAGTTAGATGTCAGGAGGAACAGAAAACAAATGGTAATAATAAGTAAATCTAAGTAAACATCATTCATATAAAATAATTAAAAACCACTATATATATTTTTATATTTTTTAAGAAGGCAAAATATAAAGACATAAAGGGTAAGTGAGAGGCAACAGTTGGTTTCAATGCTCAGAACTTTTGAGATACACTGCCTGATTTCAAATCCTGCAGTAGCTTTCATGAGCTTTGTGACCTTAAATAAGCGAAAGTTTGTTAATCCTTTTTCACTCATCTTAGAACATGAGTAGTTGTTGCATCCATCTCAAGGGGCTGTGTGAAGACAAACTGAGTTCATGTATGCAAAACACTTAGACCCTTGCCCAGGGAAGGCAAACCCACCATGCGCCCCTTGAAAGGAGCAAGACTATTGATAAAGTGAATTGATAATGTAAGATTTTCACTTTAGACCGCTTTTCAAATATACTCTTTATCAATAATTAGAGCAATATAGAAACTCCGACAGATTTTTGTTTCATTCTGTTTTATTTATCCTCTAAAAATGGCAGAATGGCTGAATAGCTGAGAAGAACCACAAATTCCACAGAAAATAAAAACCTAAATAACTAAGAGTTGGCCAGTAGAGTATTGGCAAATGAGAAAAAATATTCACAATTAAGATTGGACCAGTCACTTTAGAGACTCTTTATTCTGCATAGAGGTACTCAAAACCATTCGCCACCAAGAGGGCAGGCTTGGAGTTGTGGTTCTTTGCCCTGTGTCTTTGTTGGAAGTATCACTGGAGTAACTGGATGTCCAGGTAAGAGAAAACCGCCAACAGTCTTTGCTATCCTACCTGTTTTAGAACAGACGCATGGCTACCAAGACCAGTGGTCATTGACAACTTCCTCCAAAACAAAATAAGAATATCAGCAGTCTGTTGGTAGAAAGAATTTGAGTAACACTGACCTTCTCTCCTAAAAGAACCGTTTGTTGCCTGAATGAAGGGAAATAGTTAAATACTGCCTTTTAAGGTGACAAGTTAAATTCACAGACATCTGCTGTTTGGTCAGAGTTTGCTGGAGCTTTTGAGATGGTCCGTGGGACCTGCATTTCCCTGTAATAGGGACTTAATATGCCCATAATGACAATGCTGTGTGATTCATTTCTGTTTTTTCTCCGTCTCTTCTAAAGATGAAGATTTTCAGCTGTTCTTTATTAGGTTCTCAAAATAAGGTTTAAATAGGCCAGAAGCCCCCTTTCTGAGAATGGTGACATTGTAAAGTTAAAGACACATATCTGTGTCCCAAAGTAAAACAAGACCTTATGTCTCCATTGTCAGTGTCACTCTTGCGTGGCTCAGTAGGGTTAATAAACACATTGAAATCACTTGGGAATTAGCAGCACTCGTGGAAACTTCTGAGTTTAGGGCCTGTTCTATTTGGACCAAGTGTGTGAAAGAGATCAGGGACATCCGTCCCTGAAGAGGCCACAGACACCCGTTCTAAACAAATACATGACGAACACCATGTGTTTTTGTTTTTAAGGAGCTTGCTGGACTGAGTGGAAGTTTGCTCATTTTTTACAGTGAGAGCGTTTCAGGCCCTCTGGGAAATGAAGCTAAGGAAATCCCCTGTAACAGTGGTTTTAGCGCCAACACCGCTAGTGGCCTGCAAGCCAGGGATGTCCCCACTTTCGGGTAATGCCACCTTCTGAGATTTAGGTGAGATGGGGACCACTTCCTCAGATGACATGCGCTCGGATAGACACTCACTCAGTGCGGTCCACCATCCACGGGTTTCCTCGGTCTCTCTATCCGTTGGGTCTCTAGGAATCCTCTGACACCAACGTCCTCTCTAGAAGAATTTGACAACTTGTTCAACTGGGATAAAATGTTCATTTCCTATTGTTCTCTTCCTCTCTTTGTGCGATATGGTGTCATTATTATTATTTTTTTTATCGGAAACCCAGCGCAGGAGGTTTTCCTTTCCCAAGGAGAAGGGGCCCTGGGAGATGTTGCTCAGGTGTATGGACAGTGCAGGGTGTAGCTACATCAGCTCCGCTGTCCAGTCGCTAGCCTGTCCTCTCCCACTCACGGCTCACGGGGAGCGTGCTTCAGGCATCGTAACGCTTTCCTTGCGGTAACTGTGTCTCACCTGGATTTCCACTTCTGTAGACTACTTCTAAGTGCTTAACATAGGTTTTTTTTTTTTTTTCTATTTAGAATATTACAAAAGAGTAGGATTGTTTGCAATTCATGTCCCCTAAGCTGTACAATAACACACAGGGGTGGGCTGGGCTATGATCAAACCAGGTTTTTCCCACTTCTCTCAGCAGTTGAAACTCCCAAGGTATGTTTCAGTCCCATAGGAATGCAGCCTCGAAAACCAGTAAGCAAAGCTGAGGCCGTGATGTGAGTGTGGGTGGAGGCTGGTCTGTGTCCGACACTCCAGCAGTGGGCGCCCTTTGCCTCTGCTCAGTGCTGGGCATTTTGAGTCCAGCCGTGAAATGATAGTATCAGGTTCCTTAGACACGAAAAGTCACTACTTACTAAAATTATCTATTTCTACCCATCTTTACAAGGAAATCATCAAGATTCCATTGAGCAGATTAAAATTTTCAGAAATAATAGGAGTACTGGCTCCTCAGCTGAATCTCTGCATCCAACACAACTTTTTCACCAGGTAACATCTGATACCAGCTCCTCTACGTGAGGAAAATGACCTTTTGTCCTCATGTTGCATTTCAACATCCCATAGGCTGTCCACCCTAAGGGTCCTGACCATTAGAGAAAAAAATGTAGAAGTGAGTAAAGAAGGAAGAATTTTAAGACTTTTGTCAAACAACTGAAATATTGTGATCCTGGTGTCATTTAAAGTTCTGAAAAGATTTAGGGCAATTCATATTTAAGCCCTATGACTAATCCACTCAGAAACCAAAGTCGTTACAAGTCTCATTTCTTTATAGATTATCTGATAGCAGACAAATCAGAACTGAACAAAAGTGTATTCTTCTGAAACTACTATAGAGTCAAAAATTCACAGAAGCTCTCTGAAGACCTATGTGATACCTCTCAAATAACTCACTTGGATTAGAAGAGTATTATGTAACCATGACAGTGGTGAAGATAAGTTTACAGACGTGCTCATATTTCAAGCAGAACTATGTTGTAATGGAAACAAAGAATTATTAGCAAATTTATTCAGATTCTTTTTCCTGGATCGGTAAACATAAATAAGAATTGTCTCTTAGAACGTTAAATGTTAACAAAGAAAATGCAAATGTGCTTAGAGGTGAATTTGTCATATTGAATATGGAATTTTGAGTTTGGTATCTGACGAGTGTACCTCTAACTAAATTGTTCACGATATTGTAATGCATAAAGCACATCAATGGAATAAAAAATACTACCTTAATTTTTTTTTAATTAGAAATATTGATTTATATATGCTGTCTCTAAAATGCGTTTTCCTGAGTTTTCTGAGGCATTTATCTGAAAAAGTATATGAACACAGGAGGTGACTGTTTCACGATGCTTTCATTTAAACAGCATGAAATAGTTTGCAGGGACACCATTTTACCTTTTCTTGGTCTGTTTTATTTTTTAAGTGACTGTGGCCTACTTTACTGATATTTAAACACAAACTCTAGACTGCAAGTCTAGATTAGAATGCAGCTCAGTCTAGAATGCAACTCTAGACTGAATAAAGATAATTCCTTGGAGAAAAAGAGATAATTCCTGTATTTCATTACAAGAACTTTAGAATTCACCACTTTTCCCCTCATGAACCTTAAAGGATGTTAAAAACAGAGGAAAATATAACCTTATAAAAACTGGTAGCTCCTAAATGTCCGTGAAAAAGCTAATGTGATGTTTTATTTCATAGTAAATGAAATTACTTCGTAATGTATCAAGTGTGTTTCCAAATGGAAAGCCAAAGCCCGCACCAACCGCGCTGCCAAGAAATGTTCTGCCGTGGTTCTCGTTGTTGACACAGCGTCTAAACGAAGGCCTCAGATGAAGGGGGAAAGCGTATCTTTACACCCGGGCTTCTTGGCAACAGAAGAAAGTGCTGAGCTGTTCTCCTCGCAAACCGTCCCCGTTAGAGCTCAAGATGTTCTTTTCCTTCTAATCCTCATTTGTCCCCTTAGCCATTTGTTTAGAATTAAATTAACTGCGATTTGGAAAATGTGGATGAAAGGTAGTGCATTGAGTAGATATCACATGTTTCCTGAATGGTGCCTGTTCGGCCTCTTTCACGGCCATTCATTGTGCTTGAAAGGGTGTAGTGTGTGAATTGTTGGACTGTCACTCTGCAGAGAAGTCTGGCAGCCAGTATTACCATGGAAACAGCAGGAAAAAGACAATTAACAAAATGGCTCTGATTTTTTTTCCCTATTTCTTTTTCTACTCTTTAGATTTAGAGGATATTCGCCCTTTAAAACACGCACACTCAGATGTACACACATACCCTCATGCACACACACCAAAAAAAAATTTGAAAATCTACTTATACTTGGATTCCTCCACTGATAGTATCTGTGAAAATTGTTTTAAAAATCACATTTCTAATATAAAATATTTATAGATGATTCTCTCAACGTCTTCCTCCCCCCCCCCCCCCATCTTCTGTTTTTGTTCTTTTCAGACATGGAAAGAATTCTTTGGAAATATCCTTAGGTAAACGACTGTTAATGAGCAGAGTCTGTGATTTTAACCCTGGCACATTCATTGGACTTTTAATTAGTCCCTCTTACCATCACTCCCATGACAGAAGCACAATGTAGGCCCAAGAGCTTAAACCAAAAGGAGGCTCTCTTTAGATTTGTGAACCTTAGTTTAGGTTAGCACATGAGGAAAAGAGGGCTATATGTGGCTGTTCTGGCTAGAATTCGTGACTGAAGGGTTAACAAAGCATAAAGAGTAAACGTTTGATGTCACCATTCATACCAAAAACGCATTGCAATCTAAACTTTGTCAGATTTTGATTTTCTTTAAAAAGCTATTTATAAATAAAGGAAATGATTGTACATTGTCAGCATCATAATCAAAGTAAAATATGAGTGGGAGACCTATTGAGCCCGTGTGTCAAATATTCCACTGAAATGAAACATGGTGCTTTGCAGATAAGCACTCTAAGTGCAAAGAGATACTTGGGAATGTAAGAATGCAGGTTTCCTTTGCATACTGTATTTAAAATCTGTTCTCTTTCCTGAGCCTTATAGAAGAAAAATAATTCTGTAAGAGGCCGAAGCCCAACAGTGACCTTGAGCTTGTTCTGACTTTAGTACAGATGAAAAAAAGTTTTCTACCAGAATGAAATGGAAGTATCTACTGTTTTACAGAACATTTACTGGCATCCCTAAAATTTGAGGCAAGTTTCCAAAAACCATTCTCAAAATTTCCCAAACCAAGGAAAGCTTAACCACTGTTGAATTATGTTTTGTTTTTTTTTTTTAAATTTTCTCCAATGTTTCATGCTTCCTCTAATTGACAATATTCACTTCTGATTGTAAAAAGGCTCATTTAAACACAAAATTCCAGGAAAGATTTTTCAGGCAAGGATGTAATCTGTTTTTACCACATTTTAGAATCTGGGTGAATTTTTAAAAAGCCTTTTAATTTCTGATAAAACCCATACGTTATACCTTAATGGGGCTGAACAAAAAATTGTCTTTATTAAGTAATTCTAAACCAGATCCTGAGGAAGAGAGAAGGTGTTCTAGATTTGGACAGTCCCATATTTTTTGAGGCTAGTCATTTATACTATGCAAAAAAAAAAAAATAAATAAAACATATTAGCATATTTGGAAGGAAGCATTTGAGAAAAAGTCATGTGAAAGTTTGAAAAATGTGTATGGTTTTGAATTGAAGTCAAGCAAAACTCGACATTTTTAGTAAAAGGAAACCACAAAGTAGTGATTTTCAGATTCTATAATCCTGGGCAGCTCTGCTTTTAGCCATATTTAACTTCTTGTCAACTGTATCATTGGGATGGACACAAATCCCTATGGAAGTGACTATGAGGCATATCAGAAGATAATTATTTTTAATTTATAGTGTAGGATTTTAGAGTAAAGAAGTTGCAAACCCAATGTTCTAAAATGAAAAAAATGAAATGGGTCACTGAGCCATTGTTAAGATATACATTTCATGAACAAAAATTCACATAGCATCAATCATGTGCCAGGTACCATGGGATGACAAATTTGGGTAAAGGTCAATAAATAAGTCTGGGATTCATGACAGTTAACGAGATATCAGCTTCATAAACACATTTATAATAGACCCAAATAGTGTGCCATTATTGAGAACAGGGACTTAGTTCTGCTCACTGCTCTACCCCCAACACCTAGACCAGTGCCTTGACGTGGACTATATTAGTTCAAGACATGTTTGTAAAGTTAATTAATCTCCTTTGTCACTATGGCAAACCTCGGAGTCCTGACTCATTCATCTGTCCATGCATCCTTTAGTATGCATAATTTCTTATTTTAGATTTTCTCCTTCAATAAATTTCATATAAGGCTTGTAGTGGGTTTAGACATCTGTAGAGCTACTCTAGCACACATTTCAAATTTTAGCCCATTTCTTTATGTTTTCTGTAATTTTTACATTATCTGTAGCCAATATGATATAACAGTAAGTTATAACTGGTATAATTAGTTATGTGCAGAAAATATAACTGAAATTAAATGTTACTACCATTTCCTCTTGTAGTTCCCTTTCTTAAAAAGATTTAAAAAGTAATCTTACATTTTCAGCATATCATGCTATATGTCGTCAAATAAAAAGGAAAAAGAGATGAGAAGGAAGTAGAGGAACAGGAGAAAAGTGAAGGAGAGAAAGTAAATTAAGAGCACGAAAGAATAATGAAACATGTCATTCTATACTCTGTACTATAACTGAGCAATGTTTTTCCTGATTTTTATGAAAATCTTATAAATCAGTCCCTGAGTGCATATCTAAGTGATTTTACCTGTTTCCCTGAAATGACATAAGCAGTGAGTTATGTCTAATTCTGTACAAGCAATGGCATGGTTACAAAAAAAGAGAGAGAGGAATTTGCAAATACTGAGATATCACAGAAATAAAAAGGCTCAATGAATTTTTAATCTTCCAAAAAGGAGTGTCAAGGACTTTAAGAACCTGGACATCAAAGGGGCCAGAAAGGCCAGTGAGCCACAGGTACTCTGGCCTGGCTCCGCACACAGGGCTGTGCCCCAGCCCACCCCCCGAGGACGCTGCCGCCTGGGGACTCTTGAATGTGGTCAGCAGAGCTTTCTGTTGCCGCACTAGAGCTTCATACTGGGCTCTCACAGTGCCAGTTTACAATTCCTCCTCAAATATACTGTTTCTTCCACTATGTGCGTGTGTATATACATGCATGTATATATGTATACAAATATACATGCACACATCTGCTTGTATATATGACATGTTTGTTTATTTTGACTATTTGGAAAAATAACCGAGAAGACTGAAAAACAAAGTCACTCATAAGATCATCATTCACAGAAAATCATGTGAACAATGTACTGTTTATCTTTTCATTAATTTTCTGAGATTACTTATCTAAAGTTTAGATAATCACAGAAAAGAAAATCTAACCTACATTCTAGACCCCATATAGCTAGACCATATACTAGCTATACAGGGCTCTTCAGATATACATTAAAATTAATTAAATGAGATTTGAAATCAGTTCCTCGGTCACAGCGGCTTCACTGTCAAGTGCTCAGTCGCCACGTGTGGCTGGTGACCACCACGTTGGGCAGTGCAGACTGCAGAGCTTCTCCACGTCCAGGGAGGCTCCTGAGCAGCATGGGTGCAGGCCTACTGTACGTCTACTACACATACTCCTTAGTTACCAACTGTTTGCACTTAAAAGTGTACTGAAAGCCTTTCCTTATGATGCTAAATGTACATACTATTATATAAAATGGTTTACCTTAGTTATCTTGGTAAGCATATATTGTCACACATCGCCCTATTGATTTTTTGTTATTAGCAATAATACTTATCATAAATATATTTTAGAAATGTTCCTGCGCACAGGACTTTAATGTGAGTCTTAAAACGCCAAGACAGACATAGATACTGTCATGTGAGCAGCCGCAGTCCCTCACACCACGCTCTCTGTGGACCCTCTTCAATCTCAAGTTGCATTTTAGATTTACATGGTAGTTTACAGGAGTTTATAGTGAAACAGTATCTATTTTTTGCACACATGATTAAAAATAAATATTTTCTTTTTTTGCTAAAAATCCAGAGAATTGCAGAGTTCTCTAAGTTTCTGAAAAGGTACATCGGTGATCTGACACTTGCCCAGCGCTGCTTCCTTCTGTATGTTAGTGTACTGTATTTTATTCAGATTCTTTAGACGAAAGCGGAGTCACCATTAGAAGTCTATCTGATCTGTAGAAAATGCCTGCTACTTTAGAGGTGAACAAGTCAAGATTCCCCTTCCATTTTTTTTTATTGAAGTATAGTCAGTTATAATGTATCAATTTCTGGTGTACAGCATCGTGTCTCAGTCATACATATGCATACATATATTTGTTTTCATAGTCTTTTTCATTATAGCTTATTACAAGATATTGAATATAGTTTCCTGTGCTATACAGAAGAAACTTGTTTTTTAATCTATTTTAAATACAGTAGTTAGTATCTGCATATCTCGAACTCTCAATTTATCCCTTCCCACTCCCTTTCTCCCCAGTAACCATAAGTTCGTTTACTATGTCTGTGAGTCTGTTTCTGTTTTGTAGATGAGTTCATTAGTGTCGTCTTCTTCTTCTTCTTTCTTAGATTCCACATACGAGTGATAGCATATGGTATTTTTCTTTCTCTTTCTGACTTACTTCGCTTAGAATGACAATCTTCTGGTCGTTCCATGTTGCTGCAAATGGCATTATTTTATTCTTTTTTATGGCTGAGTAATATTTCTTTGTATAAATATACCACAGCTTCTTTATCCAGTAAAGGACATCTGTTGACATTTAGGTGCTTCCATGTCTTGGCTGTTGTAAATAGTGCTGCTGTGAACACTGGGTGCATGTGTCTTTTCTAATTATCCTGGATCATATGGTAAGTCTATTTCCTTTGAACTTGTCACAATTTAAACTACGCCTGCATTCATTCCTTTGAACTGTCTGCTTTGCATTATTGATTAAGGAACTGCAGTTTTTACCAAACACACTTATTTTTTTCCTTAGGCTGTGCCCTTGGCCCTGATATCCTTGTGTGTCTAACTCCTTGCTTCTTGTTTATCTTAACATTTCAGTGTTTAATTTCATTGAGTTTAGAGAAGTTCTTGTTGTTTCATTACAGATCACTCTGTCAGTAAGCTGTATAATTCACAATGTAAATCTTTAAATTTTAAAGAAAAAGAAAAGAAAAATGTTTAAACATTTCAGCATCTAGATAAAATAAATTAGATTTTTTTCTATTAGTAACAATATCCCAAGATGGTGAAGAAAGTCAGAGCATATAACAAATGTTGACATGGGCAGAAATTACTCCTTTAAAACAGTGTCTCAGAATTTAAACTTCCTAATTGTTTCAAGTATTTTTAGCACAAGAAGTCCTGCAGACGCCCTCCCACAGGTTACAGATTTCACTGGGTACAGCTTGTTTGATTTATGTTTATAAAACATACAAAGCCTACATGTTAGTATGGTGTTATATGCATATTTGTTAAGATAATTCTCACTTCGCATTTTGACAATAACAATTTTGTGTCCGTGCATCTTGGCACAGAACAAAGAGTACAATCTTACACTCTCTTCACATGTAAGGCATATAACTTGGACGAGTATTTTGTGTGGTGGTGTTTGCCTTTTGAGTGTGCTTGCCAGCTTCACAGGGAGTGACAATGAGTCTTCTATCCATGAAATCTGGGGTGCTGAGTCTCTCACTCACCCCTATGCCCTTAGCACCCGCTGTCACCCTGCCCTGTTGCCAGTACCAGCAAACAGCTGACTCTCCGCACCCACGACTTTTTTGTAGTCAGAGCTTTCTGTTGTTTGCCACAACTGATTGCACCCCTGCTTTCTAGCCTTTCTTATCTTCCTGGGCTCCAGTCTCCTTTTCTGGTCTCAGCTCTGTAGGAAGGCTCCGCTGGCCCAGCCCCTGCTTAGGTCAGAGGGGGACCTACTCCTCACAAGGACTTCTCCAGGGTTCGGAAGAGCTTCCCTACTCAGCCAAGGATAGTCCCTGATTCTGTGACTGACGTGTCTCTGGCCCCCCCACCCACTGTCTCTCTAGGACAATTTCATTTCCAAACTTTATTTTTCCCTAACAGAGTACCATGGCTAAGTTTATCTGGGGCTATCCCTACAAGCTTGAATTTTAGGAGGCTGGTATTGGAATTTTATTCCTTCCCATCAAAAAAATTATAATAATTTTATAATTTGGAGGAGTCATGAATAAATCTCTTTTGTGATTCCATTGAAGCTACTGCTTCCAGAAACCTTTGGAATGCAGAAATAGTTTCAGGCTGAGAGAGGAGTAGTTGTATCATGTTATTTTAGGAGATTTTCCAATCTGTCTGATCATCAGAGTGATTTTCTTAAAAAATCAAAGCTTTTAATGTCAGTCCTCTATTGAAACCTAACAGTGGTTCCCTAAGGCCAATAGGATAAAATCCAAACGCCTTCTCATGTACACAAGACCAAACATGCTTTAACTCCTAATTCTACTATATGTTGATTTAGTGCATGAGAAATTTTAAAAAGAGAAAACCACAAGGAATACATCATTTAGTTTCATATAATTAAACTGACAATTTTTTTTTTCCACAAGCATGTCTTTTATCTGTTGGCTGAGGAGCATCCTCTTGCCTAGGGTTCGCGCTGTTGCTCATACTCTTGTGATGAAGGAAAACGGAAGAGTACAGTGAAATGGGAAAACAGGGCAATGGAAAGGAACAGCAGGTGTGGCATCTGAATGTTTTCTCAGTTCCAACTCTCAAGCAAAACTGGTGTTTGGTGAAATAGAAGTGCAAAAGCACATCGCAGCTCGAAGACCTGCAGAAGTGCCTTTCCTCCGACAGCCTCACACTCTGGGAGGCAGCGGTGCTCTTGCCTCCATCCCAAGGCGTCCCTCTGGCTCAGGTACCACGGCGCCCCACACGTGCACTGTGGACTGGCGCGGCGGGTCCTCTCGTGGTTTCTCCAAAGGGCTCAATTCTCCCTCTTCAAACATCTTCGAGAATAAGACATGAGCTCCTCATAACGGACGTACGCACACCGTGCTTGCCTGAAATCCCACACAAGCCCTCCCCTGGCTGGAGAGGAAGCTGCTCGAAGTTAAGGTCGGTCTGAAAGAACAGACCAAGCGCCCTCCCTGCCCGCAGCACCTCGCTCTGGGCCATTTCAGCTGAGGCTACACAGCCTTGAAACCTCAAGTTACAACTTCTTATCTCTCCTGACCTCTAAACTCTTTGGACCGTTTAAACAAAGCCATATAGATTATAGGAAGATTATTAAAGAAAGTGAACAGTAAGAGTTTTAAAGAATTTTAAAAATTAATTATCTTTTGTAAGGCAGTGTGGTGTGACAGGAAAAAAGCAAGCTTTGAAATCAGACAGATGTGCGTCCTAGAGCTGTGAAGAATGGCTGTGCAATTTGGGGCAGGTTACTTTTTTTTCCAGGATGTTGGTTTCTCACATGCAGTTCTGAAGAGGGTTAGTTATCTAAGATTGCTGTAAAGTAGAAAGCATGAATAGAGCTGCACATGGGCCATAAACGCCCTTAATAAGTTGAAGCTGTGATTATTATTATAAATTAAGTGCTTTACATTTAATTTTCTTCTCATCTTTGTCAAGAATTCAGGTAAAGAGCGAGGCATTCTTTGCACAGCCTGTGTGAGGCCACCGAAGTTTCCTGTTTCCTCTAGATTTCGTCTGAGGAAGTTGTCATCTCTTATGTCAATATTCTAAGAAGGCTGCTGGGTAAGTTGTGTTTTAATAATTCTTTCAATAACAGAAGAAACAATGTTTGATAAAATCATAGGATTTCTCTTTGATCTTAGACTTTCCACCTCTCTGCTTACACTATCCGTCTGCTCTGGCACCTTGTTTTCTGTAATGGCTACTAGCACAGTAAATGTAGTTTTAAGTTGCTGCTCTAGTAATTCCAACTCTCCTCCACATCTGAGTTCAAGTCTGATGATTGCTCTTGTCTCTTCAAACTCTGATTTTTACCTTTGAAAATGCCTTCTAATTTCCTATTGAAGGGCAGAAAAATTACAAGGCATACTACAAGGTACTGTAAGCAGAGATACGGAAATCTTAAGACAAAAAACAATACTATAAAATAAAAACTCTGTTCTGAGTAAAAAGAAGTGACATTAGCTCCATCAATGGTTTCTGGCATTTCTGTTCCGAGTAAACCGTTCCTCTTTGTGTCTGTCTGTGTCTCCAGTTTTCAGTGTGGTGGTTTGTCCTGTGACTTCAATTCTTTGATGGATTTGAAAAAGTTGTTGCTTTTCAGTTTTCAGCTTCCTCCTTGCTGCGGTGACCTCTAAGTTTCTCAGGCGTGGAACTGGAAACACGTGGCAAACGGCACTAGTGCTTCTGACCCGCAGCGCTTTTAGGAATCCTCTCCTAACGTCTCAGTCCTCCTGTGTACGTTGTCCACAGGCTCTCGCACGCTGTCTGCTTTTTCCATGAAAGTCCGCAACATGTCAATCGCAGCTGTTTTAGAGTCTCTGCCCGATGATTCCAAAATCCGCGCCATGCCTGAGTATGCTTTTGGTGATGGCTTCATCTCTTCAGACTGTGGTTTTCTTTGCCTTTTAGCAAGATTTGTACTTTTTGGTTGAAATCCAGACATGATTTATTGGGTTGTAGGAACCTAGATAAGTATGTATTTAGTGTGAATTTTATGTTGATCTAGCTAGGAGCTGGGTGCCAGTTTTTACTGTTTGCTATAGCTTTAGGTGCCAGAAATTTTAAATTCCTCTAATGCCCTTGGTTTTTTTTTTTTCCCCCCTCCCCTGTTGTCTTTGAGTTTCCCTAAGAACTCATCCTGAGATAGAGCGTGAATTATGCAGCTCTTGGCCGCAATCCCTTGTTCTTACGCTGCAGCCCTATTGGTATGGTGGTAAAAACTGTAACCTTATTTTTACAACTCAGTCTATTAGTGGGTGAACGTCTCAAGGCTACGGCCTTCAAAAGTGTTTTTTAACTTACCTTCCTGCTCCCTAAGAAAGATTGGAAACCCAAAGGGGGCTAAAGTCAGGAATATGCCCTTCCCCCAAGTGTGGTGGGGCTGTGAAAAGTCTTCCCCTAGAGAATGTTCTGGGAAACTTCCAGAATGCTTGCTTTTCCCCTTTCACTGTCAGAGCTCTGAGGGTATTTTACTTGGCTCTTCCCGGTAAGAATCTGGTGATGTTTCCGGAGACAAAACCCGTGGGGGCTGGAGACACCCCACACACCACACCCCCAAGACTCCCTTCTGCAGGTGTCCTCTCAACTTCCAGCAATTTGCCAACGTTACTACTTTTTGGTTCTAGTGAGCTCTTCCTCAGGTAAGCCTGTCTTGGTTGTGACTCCTTGAATTCATTCGTCTCTCCAGATTTGCGGGTGGCGGTTTTCACTGCGACCTCGGTTCTCCGACGAACACTGGAAAAGGCACTTTGACTGGTGCTTGTTCTCCCTGAGACGTAGACACTGAACTGTCCCTTGAGTTCTGTGACACCGCACGGGCTTTGCTAACACACCCCCATTTGGATGAGCCGTCGTAATAGCGCTTTCCATCTGCCAGGCGCTCACTTTGTGATCCCTTTTAATGTATCAGTGGATTCGACTCACCTCGTCACCTTAAAAGCTAGTTACTATCACGTCTCCATGTTATGGATGAGGAAATTACAGCAGGGTGATGTCAAGTAACTCTCCCAAGTTCTTGTGGAGGCGGCTGGCATTCTCTGGAGTCACACAACCCCCACCCTGGGCCCTCTGTGTGCCTGGAGCCTACTGACACCTTAACCCTCACTCCCCACTGCAGGGCCCTCTGCACACCTGCATTTCTGCTGGATGTAAAGCTCCTTCTCTTAATGTGTGTTTACCCCAACAAAACTCAGCCCAGGAGGACAGGCCTCACATCCTGCCCTCATCGAAGTCGGAAAACCTACTGTTCAGGGAAGTCCTGAGAGATCTTACAACCAGCTAGGTACCTGTGCATGAATTGATCACGCAGCCCCCTCCTCCTTGTGTGCACGGCCCCCTCCCCCAATAACGGACCTTGTATGCCCATCCCTGGCACTCACACAGGCACCTCTCGCCTGTGTGGCCCGCTGGTGCCTATAACAGCATCCCTATAAAACTTTCCTAAACTCTTTTCAGTCTTTGGTAATTCTTTACCAGCTCACGTCACCCGCCCTCTGCATTGCGTCCCACAACAGTTCTCACAGCCAGTAAGTTGTGAAGACGTCAAATGAGAGTCAAATGGAGATCTTGCAGGATATGGGATGGGTCAGTGTCCAGTGGAAAACATCTGGAGACAGTTGATGTCCAGGTGGGAAAAGATGAAGGCTTCAGTTCAATTCATAAAATCAATGGTGGTGGAAGGAATCGACCAGCTTGAAAGACATATTTTAAATGAAACTGAAAGGACTCAGTAACTAGTTGAGTGACTTTCCTGGGCATTGATGAGGCTAGAACTTGATGATAACTCAAACTTTGTATTCTGGGAACCTGAGTGGACGGTGACATTTTTAACTGATCTCAGAACAATTTTAAATGGAGAGAGAGATAGAAAGAGGTGAAATGAGTTCAGCTTGAGGCCTGATGTCTTTGAGATCCATTTAAATACCCACAGAGATGTCTACAACCTAGAAGTTTATATTCGTTTCGTAAGATAATTTAAATCTGAAGATGCAGGCATAAGAGTCACTAGTTAAACTAACTAAATTAGGTTCTTGTTAAACCAAATAAGAGGACGTAATTTTCTAGACAATAAATATGTTTAAAAGAGGCGGGGCGCTTTAAGACAGAAGTTGTATTACCTTCTGTTTGCTGAGAAAGATGCAATGATGAGGCCCCCCTAAACTGCGCTGTCTGGTCATAGTGACAACACACACAATGCGCTCTTCCCGTGTGAAAGGCCTTGTTGGAAGCACTTCACAGGTATCACCAAATTAAATGTTCACAACAACCCAAGAGGGTGTTACTAATTGTTGTTTTTCTTTTTAAGAACCCTCATATGTCAAAGTATTTTTAAATGCATTCTTCCAAGTATCTGCTAAAAATAGATCGTAGTTGGCTTCTGGGCTTAAAGCTCTTAGTCCAGGTCAGGGCATTATTAATGGTGGTAGGCCAGTCTTGACCTGTTATTATTTTCTTAAACTTTTAAGATGGAAATCGTTGAAGGTATTTATTACTGTCCAAATTAAACAAGTTACTACTACTTTCAGAAGTAAGATCCTAGGAAAAAAATGAACTTAAATTTTAAAGAGTCTGGAAGTGCAGTTCTCACTTTGTTACATTGAGGAAAGAAATGTTTTATTTTCCAGTCACAGTTTTCCTGTTCTCTCTACTCAGTCCCCAGGAATCTTACCCAGCATGTCAGCCATGCCCATAATAAAGTCTCCTTGGATATTGTGGGCCCAGGACTGGGGGCTCCGCTATTTCCTCAGGAAACTCTGAATTGCAGGGAGGAAAGAATGTTCACACCTCTGTACTTCAGGGTAAAATCAGGGTTAGGCCGCCTTCTACCTGGGTTTGGGGAACTTTGTAGAAGAGAGATACTGGGAAGAATTAGATGAAGGTAGATTTGGGTCTTGTTAGAGCCGTCTTAAAAACAGATACTTTTTTGGCCACAAAACGCTGTGAGGTTCAGTTAAGCCCAGCAGCCCAGATCTGTGTGACCCCAATATCCACGTTCATTCGCTACATGCCTGAGCCAAAAAGCACTTCTCATAGCCCGGGTTTTGTGGGGGGGGAGAGGTCTCCAGAGTGAAAGGAGGTTAACAGTTGGTAAGAATAAAGGAAGTGGGATTTATTTTTGGAGGCTTCTTGATGAAAACTAAGGAAAATGCAAAATACAGTATTGAGCCAAAGAAGTGACCCAGAGCAGGAGGGAGGCCATGTGTGGAATTTCCCTTAGTATATTTTGATTCACTCTTTCTGTATACACAAGTCATCTCCTCGAGGCATCTGAGTATTGTAATATTGAATTGTATTATTTCCCCATCATCAAATACAGGCCCACAGTATTTTCCAGGTGAGATTCAAAAATTTAGATTTTTTAGACAGATGCTGCTGTGCCCATGTTCTCAGTGTAGCGGACTGAGCATCTTGCAATCAGTATATTACTATGTCTGCACCAAGTCACATGAAGCCACTTTAGGTAGAGGTCAGGTCAGGATTCTACCAAAGGAGTTCAAGGCAGGACGGTTTCAGACTTGGACTCTGAAACTGATACAGGAAAAAGAACATGGCGCGAGAGGACGGCCATGTCCCAGGTCTTGGGTGAGTCCCTGGGTGTGCCCCGCCAAGTATGGGTCCTTGGTTTCACTCAGGAAAGAATTCAAGAGTGAGCCACAATTGAGTAAAAGTAGATTTATTCAGAGAGATGTATGCTCCATAGACAGGATGCAGGCTGTGTCAAAAGGCAAGAGAAAGGCCACAGGTGTGGGAGTTGGGTATTCAGTTTAAAGTAAAAGTAGATACACACATGCAGTCTGTCTCACTCAGAAGGGAGAGTGGCCATGAGGTATGGGGGTTGCTAGTTTTCATGGGTTTGGTAACTTTATATGCTAATAAGTGGGAGGATTAGTTTAACTACTTTGGGGAAGCGGCTGAGATTCCTAGGAATTGGGCCACCGCCCAGTTTTTGACCTTGATGGTCAGCCTTGAAACTGCCTTCATTCCTGTGGGTGTGACATTTACCATGTTAATATTACAATGAGCATCCTAAGCACAGCAATAAGACAAGAAAATGAAATAAAAAGGATCCAAATTGGAAAAGAAGAGGTAAAATTGTCACTATATACAGATGACATGATACTATATATAGAAACCCCTAAAAGCTCCACATAAAAACTATTAGAACTAATAAAAGAATTCAGCAAGGTAGCAGGATACAAGATTAATGTGCAAAAACCAATTGCATTTCTTTACACTAACGATGAATCAACAGGAAAAAAGAGCAAAGAAACAATCCCTTTTAAAATAGCACCCAAAGTAATCAAATACCTAGGAATAAACTAACCACGGAGTTGAAAGGCTTATACATGGAGAACAATAAAACATCGATGAAGGAAATTAAAGAAGACTTTAAAACATGGAAAGATATCCCATGCTTCTGGATTGGAAGAATCAATAGTGCTAAAGTGGTCACACTGCCCAAGGCAATCTACAGATTTAATGCAATCCCTATCAAATTACCCAGGACATATTTCACAGAACTAGAGCAAATCATATTAAAATTTATATGGAATCACTAAAGACCCAGAGTTGCCAAAGCATGGCTGAAGAAAAAGAATGAGGCTGGAGGAATAACCTTCCTAGACTTCAGACAGTACTACAGAGCTACAGTAATCAAAACAACATGGTATTGGTACAAAAATAGACATATGGATCAATGGAACAGAACAGAGATCCTAGAAATGAACCCACAGACTTTTGGTCAACTCATCTTTGACAAAGGAGGCAAGAACATACAATGAAATAAAGACAGTCTCTTCAGCAAATGATGCTGGGAAAACTGGACAGCAGCATGTAAATCAATGAAGCTAGAACACTCCCTTACACTATACACAAAAAATAAATTCAAAGTGGATCAAAGACTTAAACATAAGACAACACACAATAAATCTCCTAGAAGAAAACATAGGCAGAACATTATCTCACATACATCTCAGCAATGTTCTCCTAGGGCAGCCTACCCAAGCAATAGAAATAAAACCAAGAATTAACAAATAGGACCTAATTAAACTTGCAAGCTTTTGCAAAGCAAAGGAAACCATAAGCAAAACAAAATGACAACCTATGGAATAGGAGAAAATATTTGCAAAAGATGAAACTGACAAGAGTTTGATTTCCAGAACATATAAACAGCTCATATGACTTAATAAGGAAAGAACAAACAACCCAATCCAAAAATGAGCAGAAGACCTAGACAAGCAATTCTCCAATGAAGACACACAAATGGCCAACAGGTACATGAAAAAATGCTCAATATCGCTAATTATCAGAGAAATGCAAATCAAAACTACAATGAGGTGTCACCTCACACCAGTCAGAATGGCCGTCCTTCAAAAGTCCACAAATGATAAATGCTGATGAGGGTGTGGAGAAAAGGGAACCCTCCTACACTGCTGGTGGGAATGCAGTTTGGTGCAGCCACTGTGGAAAACAGTATGAAGATTCCTCAAAAGACTAAAGATAGAATTACCATGTGACCCAGCAATCCCACTCCTGGGCATATTTCCAGAGGGAATATTAATTCAAAAAGATACATGCACCCCAAAGTTCATAGCAGTCATATTTACAACAGCCAAGATGTGGAAGCAACCTAAGTGTCCAACAACAGATGACTGGATAAAGAAGTTGTGGTACATTTATACAATGGAATACTACTCAGCCATAAAAAGTAATAAAATAATGCCATTTGCAGCAACATAGATGACTCTGGAGAATGTCATTCTAAGTGAAGTAAGCCAGAAAGAGAAATAAAAATACTACACGATATCACTTATATGTGGAATCTAAAAAAAAAAAAAAGAAAAAAGACAAATGAACTTATACGTAAAACAGAAACAGACTCACAGGCATAGAGTACAGACTTGTGGTTGCCGGGGGGGAGGAGGGTGTGAAGGAATAAACTGGGAGTTCGAGATTTGCAGATACTGACTGGTATATATAAAATAGATAAACAACTTTATACTGTATAGCACAGGGAAATATATTAAATATCTTGTAGTAGTTTATGGTGAAAAAGAATATGAAAATGAATGTATGTATATCCATGTATGACATTGTGCTGTACACCAGAAATTGACACAACATTGTAAGCTGACTATATCTCAATTAAAAACAGTATAACTATGAGCATATAATGAAGCTCAAATTCTACTGGAAATCAAATATCCCACCACCTTGGGCCTCAGGGCCCACTGGAATTTGAATCCTCTGTCATCTTAGTGTTAATTGCTGTGTCATTCTTTGAATGGCAGTGCCCTGTCCCCTTCCCTCCTGTCTCAAAATTATGGACACTGCAAACAACCAGGGCCTACATGCCTAAGGAGCAGACACGTTTCTCTGTCCAATTTGCCTACTTGAGAAGACTGGACTACAATGAAATTCTAGCTTCACTTTGGAATTCTTGCATTGTATTTATAACTACATTCAATAAAAGGAAGGAAGAGAAAAAGGAAGGATGTAGAATAGATAAACAAGATTATACCGTGTAGCACAGGGAAATACATACAAGATGTTGTGGTAGCTCACAGCGGAAAAAAATGCGACAAACAATATATGTATGTTCAAGTATAAGTGAGAAGTTGTGATCTACACTGGAAATTGACACAGCATTGTAAAGTGACTATAACTCAATAAAAAATGTTAAAAAAAAAAAAGATTTGGGGTGGAAAAAAAAGAAGGAAGGAAGGGGAGGGTCGGAAATCAAAAGAGGAAGGAAAGGAGAAGGAGAGAGAGAAGACAATTTTGAGGAGCTTGCAAATTACTGAATTAAGACCAATGTAAACAGAAAGCTACTTAGACTCCTGGAATAGACAAAGTTACAATCTGTGTCACAACAGATACCCCGTACTTAACTTTGCACAGATCAGTGGCTTTTAAACTCTGTTCCTCACAGCCTTAGAGTTTCTCTGAAAGTGTGGAGGGGGAGAGCAGGGAAAGGCGATACCAGGGGTTAGAATCCAGTGAGAAGGTTGAACTGCTGCTGGCTTTCCCCATCTCTTCAACCAAGAGGGTTTAGCCTTCCCCTGTGGGCCTTGATTTGAACACAGTGTCAGTGATGTTTCTGTTTTTCTCCTTCTTCTCTAATGAAAAGCCACTGGCCTGTTTCACATATAAAGTCCTCCAATACCTAAAATACAAACAAAACAAAACAAACAAAAAAAAAACCCCACCAGAAACAGAAAAGCTTAATTATTGGTCAGTATGTAATTTTGAAAATTTAAGAACCTCAGCTAGCATCAGAATTTAAAAAAAATCTTAGAGCCCAAAGATCATCTAGACCCTTGCTTCCTTTTGGAAATTAGGAAACTGTCTCAGAGGAGACATGATATGAATAATGATGATTAATGTGAGAGATTAAAAGACTTTTAATATCTAGAATTTTCATCAAACTTGTTAAATACTATATTACAGTAAAAATGTCTTATGTTTCCTTTACAGGTTCTTTCACGGTGCTTGGTATCATGAGGAGAAATATCCAAATCTTGGAAAGAAAGCAAATATGGGGAGACATGTCTTTTCAGTGTTATACTCAGGAATTATTTCACAGACCAAGTCAAGTGTTCTTTAATTACCTAGGATGATTTGATTAGAGACCAGAAACATAGAAGTTATGTGTTAGCTTGTAGGTTTCTTTTTGGTAGAAAAGATAGTTGCAAATTTATGGTTTTGTTATCTTCTGTAGTTTTTTTTTTTTTTTTAACTCTAACCTAGCAATCTATTCCAAATTTCTAATTTTTTACAGAACGGTTAATAAATACCCATTTCTTCATATGCTCTTGGTGCTAGGTTTACCATCTCAATGCATAACAAATGAGTTAAATATATTTTAACACGTGCTAATTTTGTATTATATATTCTTTCATAGCTACTAGAAAATTAAGAGACCTAATTTTCCTATTTAAAAAAGCCTTCTCAAAGAAAGTGCTAACTCAATTCAAATTTATAGGATGAAGGCGACTCCTTGCACTAATCAGAATGGCTTAATAATTTTGGTTTAAAAAGAAAGGCTAAATGCCCTCTGATTTTGTCAGTGTGGGCAATAATACGATTTTGTCCTTTTAAATATATCAGATTTGAGCTTATTTCTTAATCTCGGATACTGTCTACTGATTAATTTAATATTACTCTACATAATGTTCAAGATATGAAAGAGATATAAAACTGTCTAACTTAATTAAATTATTATCCTGCCAATTTTCGTATCAGCAGTCATTATGTTTTGAAACGTATTAGCTTAACCGTAATTTCCAAAATGCTTAGTTGATTTAAAAATGTGAACACCAGAGTTAATTAATATAAATAATTTCAAAGTAAGATATGACACCAAAACCTTTGCTGCAGCTGCAGTGGCACGATTACACCGCTCGTGAAGTCATAGAAGGTGCGCGCGGAGCTTTCGAGGGTCCCGTCTGCCGGTCTGCCGGTCTGCAGGTGCGACGCAGGCGTCCCCACTTTCGCCCTCCCTGTTCTCTCTGCAAGGGAGAGAGATCTTGGTTAAAAGTCATAGTCAATAGGAGTAGTTGCAGTTATACTAGAATATTCGTGGCAAACAATATGTACTCGAGGGAATAGGATGAATTTTGCTTTCAAAAGATAAAGTAGTTTTGTAAAGTTTCAAAATAGGAAATAGTGAAGGAAAAAATGACTGTTTATAGGAAGTTGTAGAAGGTTTGAGGAAAGCATATTTATTTTCATTTGATTGTAATGGCTGCAAGTGATGGATCTGAAAAACAGAATGGTGTGTGTTAGCATGCAGCTAAAGTTGGTTCAGATTCGGTGGCTTTATTTATTAAAACATTTTGAATTCTTTGGTGCCAAATGTTATATTAAAGCAAGGCTAAAATTTAGATTTTTCTCTTTATTTGTTGAAATGACAAATTAATCTGGTAATACTCATTCTCCTGTAAAGAGTAATAAAAGATCATTACTTACCATTTGGGAATCTTCCTATGGGAAATTCTGTATATTAACATGCTTGAAACAGCCTAAGTTTTCACACTGAAGGGGATACGCTTCCTTAAAGTTGTATCTTCTGGTTAGCTCGCGTGCTGTCTTGTCACTGTGAACATTAGGCAGTGTTGGACAGCCCAGCTGCCGCTCCTTTCTCAGCATCTGTCCCATCTTAATCAAGTGACACACCTTCTGATAACATGTTTGATTTTTGCCTGCCTAAAATTACATACCAAATTTACAAAAACAAATTTTTTAAGATTTATTTTAGGACCAAAATAAAGTACCTTTTAAATTTCTAAGGACTCCTGGAAAAATTATAAAGGTTTTCACCGTATCAAATTGATGTGAAAAGCAACTGGACTTGTACGGCATCTTTTTTCATTAGGCACACACACCTGTATGAGTCACGTGAAGAGAGTTGTCAAATCTGAAAAGCTCAGCCTTCCTGGTTAATTTTACAGAGGTATGGTATTATTGACATGAATATTTCAGGGACGGTACATATTACTTAAAATATTGGAGATTGTCACAGCCAAGATCTGTTCACACCTTCAGGGGAGACACTGATGAAGTCTCCATTAAATAATGACCACTGCACCCTAATGCAGGGCTTTGCTCTCTTCTAGTGCTATGCCCTTGATTACTGCAGTGAGCTAGCCACAGTCCTGGAGTCTCGTCATTCGGTGGCTTTCGCTGTCCTGTAACAGTTGTTTGAAGGTAGGGACCATACCAGTTATTATTATTTTTTTCAGTTGAAGTATAGTCAGTTACAATGTGTCTGGTGCATAGCATCTTGTCCCAGTCCTGCATATAGATACATATATTCATTTTCATTAAAGGTTATTGCAAGATATTGAATATAGTCCCCTGTGCTATACAAAAGGGATTTCTTTTTATCTATTTTTATATATAGTGGTTAACATTTGCAAACCTCAAACTCCCAGATTTATCCCTTCCCACCCCCTTTCCCTCAGTAACCATAAGATTGTTTACTATGTCTGTGAGTCTGTTTCTGTTTCATAGATGAGTTCATTAGTGCCCTCTTTTTTCTATTCTTCCTTCTATTTTTCCTTTCTTTTTTTAGATTCCATATATGAGTGATATCATATGGTATTTTTCTTTCTCTTTCTGGCTTACCTCACTTAGAAAGATCATCTCTAGGTCCATCCATGTTGCTGCAAATGGCATTATTTTATTCTTTGTTATTGCTGAGTAGTATTCCATTGTATAAATATAGTTATTTTTAAATCTTGTTGTTTCAAGGATTTCTCTTTTTGGTTCAGAAGCAGATGACTTTCTGAAAGCAGAGGACTGAATGAATTCATGAGGAAAATTATGGTGTGGGTAGTAATTGTCTAGAATGATGATGCTGTTTCAGTGTTTTATTTTTCTGATGGCTATATGACAGAGCCCTTCAAATTGATCTCTGATCCTAAGTTTAGTAGACTGTGCTTCTATAACTGAAATGCATTATTTAAATTGTATCCGATTTTCAGAGTTCTTTGAAAATTCAAAACACTATATTTTACTGCATCTCCTTACTTTAAATAGCAACATGTTATTTGCATAGTTTCATTAATAATGTGTCCTTTTTTTCTGTGATTTAATTGGACATCCAAGGCTAGACATCTCCCTTATCAGATGTGAAAACTCACCAGTAACAAACAAGGGTTGCAATGCCTACCAGGGCCTGCTAGGATAAGGCTGGTTTAGCCTCAGTGGGGTAACGAAGTCACTTCTAGAAGGCTATGGGTCTTAGCCTACTTGAGAACCTTGAGGAAGGGAGCTTGACCTGTAAGTCTAACAGCCTCTTTCTACACTTAGGTAAATAATCAAGGCCAAACATAGTAAGGCCATGTTTCTAATCAAGAATAACATTTGGATATTAATGAGTATCAAAATAAAGAGCTTATGAGGAGGAGTTAATTACAAATTAGTACTCACTAAAATAATTTTGTGATAGAACACTTAAGGAAAATTAACCAAAGCTCTGACACAAGACATTTATTTTCAGTGTTATACTGGGGTATTATTTAACAGACCAAACAAAGGATTACTTTATTCTTTTTTGACTTGATTATGCACTATTTGACTCTATAGAAGAGAAGTTACACATCAATGTGCAGATTTCTAACTTGTAGAAGAAGACGGCGCCAGGGTCTACCATGGTGGGGGATAATGATCAGTGTTTTCCACGACTGGGAACAGTTTACTGACATTCAGAAAAGCTGCCTTGAATACATGTCACCAAGCAGATCATTATGAGAGCCCTTGCATATGCCAAAATCCCATCCCTGCTCTTCTAATCAGGGTTAGCATGCATGTTCAGTCACCATAGAC